>NC_072791.1:222881350-223506350 GCF_028583425.1 Eublepharis macularius | reverse complement strand
TCACTTTGGGTCAGCTGGAACAAGGGGGGAGTTTTTAAATTGCCCTCGGCGAAAATGGTCACATGGCCGGTGGCCCCGCCCCCTGATCTCCAGACAGAGGGGAGTTGAGATTGCCCTCTGCGCCGCTCAGCGGCGCGGAGGGCAATCTAAACTCCCCTCTGTCTGGAGATCAGGGGGCGGGGCCACCGGCCATGTGACCATGTTCAAGAGAGGTTCCGGAACTCCGTTCCCCCGCGTTCCCCCTGAAAAAAAGCCCTGGCTGCAGCTATCACTTTGCTGTGACAATGGAAGCCCCTCTCTCTTTGCCAGCCTGGTTCCTGCTCACATTTTTGCATGATTTCATTGTTTGCGTGTAAAAGGATTGGATTAGCCTTCATGAACGCATCTGGAGAGTGTGTGTTTGCAAGGGCAGAGAAGCCACAGTGGCTGCATTTAGCCGCTCCCTATTTTCAAATCAGGGAAGGAAGTGGTCGGTTTCGAATGCTGCACATTGCTGGACTGTCTAAGGAAAGTGCTGAGTGACTCCACTCTTTGCTTACTTACTTAGTCTCACTGAAGTGAAGTTTTGAGGGTGAAAACTCTGGGCTACCACTACTGCAAATAACTTACTGTTTTTGAATAGCAATGAACTCTTATCTCTTGGATAATTTGAGATATCGGCCCTCCATGCCTTTCCACAAAAATAGAAACTGAAATACAGCATTGGAAAAAGTTCTGGAAATTTTTCTGCCCCACATCACCATTTAAGACCTACCCTGGCCTACAATTTCTCGTGTCAACAACAACAATTTTAGATGAGCAAAGACAATTGTCTTCTTTGGTTATTGGGCAGCACCTGCTACACTAATATAGCAATAAGAGCTTTCTAAAACTTGACACTGTCGTGGCCTCAAACAGCCCTCAACTATTTTCGAATTTCAAAAAATTCAGACTGCTAGAAATTCTGATCTTCAGTTTACATGAAGTGATTGGGGGCAAGGCCAGAAAGAATTTCCCACTCAGTCTGCTGTGTTTGTTTCTTAGGCACGGTTCAGACTTAATGTGACGACATGGCTTATTTGATAGATGGTTACTTGGTCTCCAAGCCAGATCTTGGTTTCACAATCGTTTAAATTCTGGAACAAAATTAGAGCCCAATAGCACCTAACAAAATTTTCCATGATACCAGTTTTTCTGAGTCAAAGTCCATTTCATCCAGGATGCCTATCTCCTAGCTTTAATCGAGTTGATGATGTTTTGTGTTGCTGCTCTGCGTCCTGACTCCAACCTGCTCTTCTTGGCAACATCCCGCTTCTCACCTAGATACAAGGGCATCTGGATCTTCATTCGTATTTGTATCTGACAAAGTGAGCGTTGGTTCATGTAAGTTGATACCCAGGACAATGTGGTTGGTCTTCTAGGTGCTCCTGGACTCCTAAATACATTTCAAACCAATTGAGAGCAAACAACAACTGCCTCCCCCCACCTCCCACACCAGTTTGGCTTAACTTTTGCCCTGGACACACACACAAATGCTACCCGAGCATCATTGCAAGTTATTTCTGCAACGGTGCTTTCAAAGTAAACTGCGGAAGCAGCTTTACACGTTAATACTGCAGCCAGCCACCAAAAATAAAAGCCGTGCTAATGGCATTGTAAGGTTAATGCCTGAGCATTTGAAGGGAAGGAGAGCCATGGGGGGGGGGCCTCTCTTTGACAACATGCTCTATTGAGAGGTTTGCTTAGAGGCACCGTACACTTGGGGGAATCTTGAAAATCCAACTGATCTGGACAGTTCCTGAAGTGTTGACGAAACTATAAACCTGTTGATAGTGTACAGCTTTAATATGACAAACATGGTGAGATGTGTTTAGTCTTGGATCATAAATCATTTGATGGAGGCTGTATCTCCATAGCTGAGTGGGTTACAAAGAAACGAGGTCCATAATACTGTACACATACTGTACCGAAATCGGTGTTATTATTTGCTGAGCCTAGAATGAGATGTAGCCTTCAATTTCAACATAGATTGGACAATTTCCCCTTTACCAAAAAGATTCCAGTAGCACCTTTAAGACTAACCAATTTTATTGTAGCATAAGCTTTCGAGAATCAAGTTCTCTTCGTCAGATGCATGATCTGAACTGGTCAAATACAGAAGAGGAGGGGAGAGGGGAGAAAGAAGGGGACATATATCACAAGGAGACAGAATGCAATTAGCGTGGAGGCAGTCAAAACATTCCTTTGCTTGGAAATGTAAACATCTCCTTTTGGTGTGCAGTCAGTTTGCCGTATTAGTTTGTAGCAGTGAAAGTATCCAATTTCTATGTAGTATAAGCCTTCGATGACCACAGCTCTCCCTGCCAGCTGCATCTGACAAAGAGATTCTCGAAAGCTTATGCTACAATAAAATTGGTTAGTCTTAAAGGTGCTACTGGAATCTTTTTGATTTTGCTACTACAGACTAACACGGCTAACTCCTCTGGATCTATGGTCAAATATAGAAGAGGAGGGGGGAGAAGGGGAGGAGAGAGAAGATGCAGTTAGGGGGGGAGAGAGAGGGATGGAACCCAAACATTCCTTTGCTAGTAATTGTAAACATCTCCTCTTGGTATGGAAATTAATTGGCTTGTCAAAAAGAGTCCAGTAGCACCTTTAAGACTAACCAATTTTATTATAGCATAAGCTTTCGAGAATCAAGTTCTCTTCGTCAGATGCCTGCATCTGACGAAGAGAACTTGATTCTCGAAAGCTTATGCTATAATAAAATTGGTTAGTCTTAAAGGTGCTACTGGACTCTTTTTGATTTTGCTACTACAGACTAACACGGCTAACTCCTCTGGATAATTGGCTTGTGTGAGGCTTCAAAGGAGTTTGCTGTGTTGGTTTGTAGCAGCAAAACAACCAGACCATCCAATTCCAATGTAGTATAAGCCTTCCCCTTTACCCTACATTTATACTGTTCCTGGTGGTAAAATTTCTTCTTTACCGGGATTAGTTCTATGATCTTGTGGAACGTGTGGCCTGATCAGTGCTTCAGTTCAAGGTTATCTTATGTTAAGGAATAAAAATCAAAATGGTGGTTGACTTTTTATAGGAATATAAACTGCTGTGATGGGGTTATATAATATAAACTTTAAAATAAAACAAATCAAATTACGTCCGTTTGTAAAGCTTATAGTTCACTCAAGGATACCATATGGCTAAAGTGCCTGGGGAGGGGCCGTGGCTCGCTGGTGCTTGGTATATAGAAGGTCCCGCTTCAATCCATGGCAGCTCCCATTAAAAGGATCGGGAAGGAGGTGGTGTGGAAGACCTCTACCTGTGGTGGTGTGGAAGACCTCTACCTGTGGTGGTGTGGAAGACCTCTACCTGTGGTGGTGTGGAAGACCTCTACCTGTCCCAATGGAGAGCTGCTGCCAGTTCAGAGTAGACAGTAGCGACCTTAATGGATCAGTGGACTCACTCAGTTACAAGGCAGCTTCACGTGTGTAGGTAGATACCTGTTCAGCCATACCTGAAAAATCAACATAACATTCGTTGATGGCTGCCTGAATGCTTGGTTTAAATCCAATGTACCTTCTTATCTGGAAAAGTCAATAATGCCAGGAAAAGTGGAAGGCAGTAGGAAAAGAGGAAGACCCATAATGAGATGGCTGGACTCAATCAAAGAAGCCACGTCCTCCAGTTTGCAGGATCTGAGCAAGCCTGTTAATGACAGGACGTTTTGGAGGTCTCTCATTCATAGGATCGCCATAGGTCACCGGTGATTTGAACAGCACATGACACACACACACCTTATCACGTAGGCTTAGTCCTCCTTGTCCAAGAACAACAACTCTGCTGCTTTCTGGTGACGTTTTTATAAGCATTTGACAGTATGTTCCCCTTTTTTTTATACCTTGTTTTCTTCATCCGTGCATATCAATATCCATGCGCCTTTGCAGCTCTATATTACAACCCTCCTGTGCAATCCTTTCTCAAAGTTATCTTAAATCGTGATGCTCTAAACTGGACGTGGTTTCACAAACACACTCCCGCTTCAGGTCCCTCTGTCAATGGTGGAGGGGCCAGCTTAGTGTTTTGTGATTTTAAAAGGCTTTCACGCTTAATATTGCATGAAAACTTTGGCCCTTTTGCAGCCTTGTTGAAGACTGGAAGCAGCATCACATTGGTTTTTCCTTGCCACAGGAGCCTGGGTTATAGGACGTGGCCCTCGCTACACGGTGGATGTCGTGTCTTTTGGATGCGAATCAAGATCCTGCGTGGTACGGCTTTCGTCGAGTTTCGTTCCACCTCAGTCTGTAACATGACTGGGGCCTCTTCCGCATGGTCAACTTTATATAGGGCTTTCTGAGAATTCATGAGGATTCGGTCCGCTTTATTCATTGGTTCTGGCCTCCATGCTGCTTCGATTCTTTAATTCTGCACTTGGAGGGAGTTGAACTGAAGTGTTGTCTGTTTTTCTAATTCTGCACTAGGAAAATGCCCCGATTCTGCAGCAGGCTTCGAGAACTCGTTTGTGTTTCCCCAGTCCAGGAGGGAGGGCGCCTCCATTTCCTCAGTAGATCCACTGAGGCTTAGGCTGAATCCACACACCCGCGGAGCGAATCATGCTAGAAAGACGCTACACTTCCGGGTGTTCAGCGAACATTTAGCGCAACACCGGGACGCTCTGCGGGTGTGTGGATTCAGCCTTAGTCAGTTTCATCAGTTGATTGGTGAAGATAAGGCTTTTTTGGTCTTTTTTAGTGGCACCAACATTGCAATTTAATTTTTAAAAAACAAGGAAAACAATTTGATTGGTTGCTATTCAACCAGTCAGGATGCAAGGGAGTAAAGGGGAGGGCGAAAGGCAGGGCCAGGGCCAGTCCTCACACCAAAGAAAGCATTCTGCACTTCAAAAAAGCTCTGGTTTGACTTTGCTGGGGGGAAAAAATCAGGGAATATGTACAGGGAGAAAAGCGAGGGACATCTCTGCAGCAGTTGCCGCCTTTATCCGTGTGGAATGCAAAATAGTCTGGGAAGCCGTTTGGAGATTGAATCAGGTATTTTGACCGTGCGTGTAGAAGTGTGGAGAGAAATCGATGCAGTCGGGGGCCAGAACTGATGAAAAGGCCCCGTACAGAAAAGACCTGAGTTGCACACAATAACGGGACTGGTGATGAAATAATAGTGAAATTTTTATGTTGTAGCAATTTTAATGACGTGGGAAGGCATCATGGTGTAGCCCGATCTCGTCAGATCTCTGAAGCTTAAGCAGGGTCAGTACTTGGATGAGGGACCACCAAGGCGGACGGGTTGCTCTGTAGAGGGAGGCGATGGCCAACCGCCTCTGCTCCTCACTTGCCTTGAAAACCCCCTGCTGGGGTTGCCGCAAATCAGTTGTGGCTTCATGGCACATACATACGTAATTTTAGTGGTGACTCAGTCTTCATATCTGACAGCCCTGTCCTAAAGACATCCCGCCCCACTGGAACAACAACGATCCAGCTTCCTTACAAGCTCGCTCACCTCACACAGTTCAGAAACTATTTTTTGAATGTTTGAGTTAATCCCAGGTTGAGCCGGATTAGCGAGGGCACATCCTGTTAACAATGGGTGCAAAGGCTCTCCGAGGACAACAGCTGCTGCTGCGTCCTGCTTTTGGATGCTTGCCCTTGATGCAGCTCACAGAGGCACATGCCGGATCATACGGCAGCCTGGGGACTGGCTTGTATTCTTTGTGTAGAAGTGTCATTACAACACAGCTGAAATCTACAGTGACTTTCCAGGGACCAAAGAGAGGGGCCAAGAGACTCGGGAGGCTCAGCCAACAACCTCTTAGAGCGGAACTACAAGTGACGCCTTGCGCAGGTTGGACACTTGTCAGCTTCCCTCAGGTTTTGATGGGAAATGTAGGCATCCCGGTCTTGCAGCTTGGCTCTCCGACTGCTGTCCAGTGGACTTTTCAACTGTCACTTGTCCAACATTCCGCCAAGCTGCCTACATTTCCCATCAAAACTTGAGGGAAGCTGAGAAGCGTCCAACCTGTGTCAGGCGTCACTTGTGGTTCCGCTCTTAGTATTGTCATGGATATAGCTAGAACTGTAGTGGAACGATTTCTGGATATGACCAAGAAAGCTATTCAAGACAATTGTGCACGCAGAAAGTGGTCTAGCCTGGCCCCATAACTAGCTAGGCCTCTAAGGGCATCTAGAGGCCTAGAATAAAACAACCTTGGAGAAGGGCATAAAACTGTACCCGGTTGTATTGCCATGTGTAGATTAGAAGAGCCATCTAACTCACACTAATGCATACAATAGACCCAGGTGCAGGGAGTGTCTGAGAATGGCAGGAATTATTAACTTCATAGACAGTACAGACATGTAGAGTTACTCCAGGCTGGAGAGTTACTCCAGCCTAAGCCCATTGACTTCAGTGGGCTTAGACTGGAGTAGCTCTCCATAGGATTGCACTAAGAGGCTGGCAACATTATCCGAGGATAGTTACATTGGTGGAGAGCCAAAAGATATTCAGATGTATGAGAAACTTGTAATAGCTAATTCTATATAGACTTCGTTAATACAAAAAGTAATACAAAGGAATGAACTAGCTATTTTTACATGTTTTAAAAATACGTTTCAAGTATGGATAACCTTGTTTGGTGTAGGAAGTTATAAGATAATAGTTAGCCAAGAATTTGAGTCTCTGAAGTAGCTGTAGTTAGGAAAAGGTTCTGAAACCCTATAAATAGGACAAGCTAAGCTCATTGCAAGCTTCCTTTTTGGAGGGGCTCCTCGCCTGTGACCTTCATATCTTTGGGTATGATACCTTTTTGGATTCATGTAATTGCTATCCTCGTATGATCTCTCTGGTTTTAATGGACAGTATGGTTTTCTGTTGATTGAGTTGATATCAAGACTACTGAATAATTATTTTGTAATGGTAAAGGGTTAAAATGGAAGCAGAGACTCCATAATAGCATTATTTGTGTACAATACCCAGTAACGAACCTAAGAATTATCTGTGGCGTACCTCTTGCCAGGAGTTAATTGATTTCATACAGGAACGCTAACTAGACTCTCAGGGCTTCCTAACTGCACACCTGTCTCTAAATCAGGCCTGACCAGAGTCATCCAGAACTGTATGAAACACTTGGACCGTGTTCTGAAAATTGTGAATCTCTTTTAGGACATCTTTGTGCAGCTCTTGTCCTCGGTGCCTTGTTTGTTGGCCTTCTAGGGCATCTTCTTGGCTACTTGGTATAAAAGGATGTAGAACTGGGTGGGCCAGTGGTCTGATCTGATCTGCCAGAGTTCTTACGTTCCAATGAAATCTGTTGGGCTCTGTAAATTCACATAGTTAAAGACGCATTTTTGTCTCTGTGCCACTCCAGTAAATTTTGATTGCTTCAGTAGGGCCAGTAAGGGCAGGTTATAAGGAGGCAGAGTATAGCACAGGTCAGATCTGAAAGCCAGTCAAATTGAATTAACCAAGCTCTAAAGCTTAGTGGATAGAATGCATGACGCCTACACTATTCAAAATGAGTGGCACAGTTTGCAGTTTGGAAATCCTCTGTTTAATAATAACTGTGCTTGTATATGGCTCTTCTAGACAGATTAGTGCCCAACGGAGAGCGGGGACAAAGTCAGTGTTAGAGAAATGGTCAGCACGAATCTTTGGTGACTACTGTTTTTTTTTCTTCTATCATGATATAATAAGTAAGCATTTTTCAGCAACTCAAACCATTACATGAAGGGATTGTTCCATTTCCCTTTTCCTAATCCAGAGAGATTATGTGAAAAGATTAAAAGCTGCTAATATCTATATTTCATCAGAAATCTAAAGGACTTGAGAGGAATTTCAGGAAACAAGGGCATGTTAGTAACCTAAGATCTAACTGCACTGACCTCAGGCATGGAATTCTCAAGGGATTAATCCGTTTCAAGGCAAAATTAATTTATTCAAGGGATTTTTGTTGTTGCTGGTAGTATAGGGAGTTGGCCTCCTCTTTTGAACTTGGAAGGATATACATTCAAAGCGAAAATAAACTCCTGCTTTGAAATTAGGAACACTTCATTTAAAGAGCTTGTTGGAAGAATCGAAACAAGATCATAAATTCTTCATGCCATTCCAAATTCTGGATTGCTTTCCAGATGTGGTGGAACTGAAATGGGAATGGTAGTTATCAGGAGGGCATGCGCGCGCGCATTCATGTTGGAAATCTCGGTAGTTTGTTGAGTGATCTTAAAGTCTGCTCTTACAGGCATCCTTTGTGAGATGCCGCTAGGCAATTAGCTTCTTCATTTCGTTGCTGAGCTGTAGGATTACAGCCTGGTCACCAGGAGGCTGCATTCCATTAACATCTGAGACTCTCTACATGACATGCCACTGCACATGTTTGTCAAGTGTAGGGAGACACAATGTTAGCTGGGAAGCATAGTTTAAAAAGACAGAGCTGGCAGAGATTGCTGTCCAAGGGTTTGTTAATTTTATCTTTGCCTCCCTGAAGGCTCCTCTCCAGTCTAAAACTGTCTGGGATTGCAACCAGAGAGCAGCGAGGAATGGAAATGGGCTGGAGCTGCCTTCCAGAGCCAGGCTTGGACGTGAAGGGATTATAATGGGTGAACTTTCCCTTCTGGTATTCCACAGCCCTTTCACACAGCTCCAGTGTAAAGCAAAGAGCCAGTTTGGTGTAGTGGTTAAGAGCGGTGGGACTCTAATCTGGAGAGCCAGCTTTGATTCCCCACTCCTCCACTTGAAGCCAGCTGAGTAGCCTTGGGTCAGCCACAGTTCTCTGGAGCTCTCTCAGCCCCACCCACCTCCCAGGATGTCTGTGGGGATAATAATGATATACTTTGTAAACATCTCTGAGTGGGCATTAAGTTGTCCTGAAGGGTGGTATATCAATCAAATATTATTATATATAAAGCCTTTGCCTTGTCGCTTGCTAAGCCTTTTAAAACTACCCTTCCTTGCAAACATTGCGTCTCCTAACACATATTCTTCACGTGTCAGGTGTCTCGTGTAGAGAGACTCTTAGATTCTTTGTTCTCTCACCGAAATACAGAAACACTCAATTCAAAAATTGTTGCCAATTGAGAATTCACCGTTTTCTTGTAGGCAGCCCAGGTATTATTTAGCTACTGTTGATGTTCCCGGTTCTCTCCCCTCCCTCCCAGTCTCTTTTTCGCAATCGAGCTTGGAAACAGCCTACTTGATTCTCTACTTGAAAGACTCTTCCAACTCTGGTTCTGTATTTTTTTGAAGCCCCATTTGTCTCCTGGCATCATAGTCTTTCTTGATTCCGCAGCTATTAAGATGTTGACTTCATTCTCCAATTCTCCGGTTGGATTCTGTTCATCTTCTTCCATGTGAAGGATCAAGGAACCCCGGTTCAAGCTTAAGCCCGAACCTCATTGTGAAGCTGAGTTGCTCTTTGCCTTTTTAAAATCTCTGCAGCTTTTATAGTTATTGTTGACTGTTGTAGCTTTTCGCTTCACTTTCATAGTTCTTTTTTAGTAGTTGCTTAATTGTCAGCGGGCTTATGCTTTTTAAATGAATTCTGGAAAGCCCCCTCCGGTATTTTATAGGGAGAGGCAGAGCAGAACTTCACACTGCAACTTCCCCCTGTCCCAAAAGTGTCTTTAAAAAAGGAACACCTTTGTTACTACTCATCACCCCTTTCCTTTTCCTCCTTTTCCCTATTTAGCCTTCCCCGTTACTTCTGTATCAGTATTACAACTTTATCGCAAGTTGCTTGTCTGCTCTGGGCAGGAAGAAATCCCCCCATCATGCCTTCCATTCTTCTGAGTGTGCTTTTTGAGTTCTGATCAGAAGGTTTTTTTGATTGCATTGACCCATTTCCAAAATGTTGGTACCTATGAATTCTTCTCTCCATCCACCTCCGCTTTCTGGATGAAGATAAACAGTTACAGGATATACTTTGTGTCTCTGAAATACATTGTAAGGCACAAAAGCTCGTCTCTCATGCACTCCTTTACTGTGGCTATCTGCTGGTTGGGATTCTCTGATCTAAGCATGAATCTCGCTTCTAATTTAGGCTTATTGAGTGGCCTTGCTCCAAGTCATGATCTTTTGGTTTCAGTTCCATGTGCAAATAATACTCACCTATCAAAGAGTGAGCAATAAGAATTTATGGGCAAGTAAAATAAATGAAAAGGGATATGAGGATTAAACTAGTATAAAAAGCTCCCCTCAACTTTTAAGCCAAGAAAACATTCTTGGTTGCAAAGCTTGATGTGTGAAAGAGTTGACCTCCCTTCCTTGCCTTCTCTTTGACTTTTTGACCTTCTTGGTTTCCTCTGAGGAAATGGCTCACGTTTCAGAAATGTTGGGAAATGACCATAAACTTCAAGGGAAGCATTTCAGTGGCAGCCATCCAAAGCCTCACATGATTGAAGGAGCAAATCGTCTTTCATCGTCAACTCATCAAGGACTCGTTTGAATGGAGCTCAAAACACGTTAATGGAGAAGCCTCTTTTGGAACAAGTATAAATTCATAGATTTTGGAGCAAACTTCTGTAAGGCCGGAACCGGGTTTAAAGCAAGCCACCTGGAAGCGGTAGCCGGACTCCAGTTTTTGTCCACTGGGGATGTGAAAGAGCATCGATAGAATTCTGAAGTTGTCCCAGCAATGTACACGCTGAACAAGACTATTGTATGGAATTGGACAACATGTCTATTTGACATTGACAGATTGATCTACTTGAAACTTGTTGCTGGAACCTGCCACTGGGAAATGTTGGCATTCCACATATAATTTGAAACCAATTATTATCTACTGGAAAAAGTTACCTCCCACAAGCTCAGAGCATCGTCTGCTCCTGAGGGAGGGTAGTAGCTGTGCTGGTCACATCTACCTCCACGAAAACATAGCATTATGCAATCCTATTTATTCATTTTTACTTCATTTGTAGCGTGTCTTTCTCACTGAGACTCAGGTGAGATGTGGTGATACAGTTTGGAAGAGAGAAAATAAACAGATGGTAACTGAATATCAAATAATGAAACTGGCTTTGCGGAGAAGTCACAACTCAATACACTTTCCTCTTTTTCTCTTTAACAAATGCATTTGGAGGCTTTCTTCCAAACAATTTACTCAGGTCTTTTCTCCTTCTGAAGACCACCCTGCTGCCTTCTCGGAGAAGGTAGGCATTTTGGTTTTTAACAAGATATGCGAACGCCTCTCCGACCATCTGTTGTAATTGCTGGGTGCTCCATGTAAACGGCGAACAAAGTGAATGATGGTCATTTATCTACAAATAGTTGTTATTGATTTATTTATAGATCAGTTTTCTCACTTCAACCCATGGTGGATTATGCAGTGCAAATCAGTATGATCAACAGGCAGGACATTCAAAGAACAAATACAATAGGGTATGGATTGCAGAAATTTGAAAACAAGCATTATACAACAGTATAATATTAACAATTTTTTCAGTATAAGTGAAAACATTTATTAAATATAATTTTAAAATTTGTTATGTTCACAATTAGAGCAATCCTTTGTGTAATTGATTTCCATTTCCTCTTTGTGGGTTTATTCAGTCCCTTGAAGAGACCAAAATTCTTGGTTAATTTCTCTTAAAGTAAAAGGATAGTTTCAAGAAACCACACCACAGAGACCTATCTTTTCCTTCTGAGCCAAAACATTTCAGCAATTCTTTCGGATCCGCATAGGAGAAAGAGCTACTTCTTTGCCTTCACTGAAGCTCAGAATAGGTTGTATTCTTTGGCCAAACTTAAAACAAACAAACAAACAGGATAACTGGAAATATTTAACCTTTGTGAATGCAGTTATCTTAGTTTCCCACATTTAGCTGTCAGTTTGTCATAACTTATGTATCTAAGTGAAATGGTCAAGGACTGCTTGGGGATTTCCCAAAATTATCTTTTGTCTACGTGTGAGTAAATAAGCCATACTTTGGGTCAGTCTTGCAAAATATGTTATCTGGTTCATGTCTCTGATATTTTTGTCTCAGCTTTGACTACCAGAAGTTTGAGATTGTCTGCTTGTTGAGATAGGAAGGTGAGCTAGCAATAGCAGTAGCTTGAGAGAAAGGTGTCTTCTTCCTTGTGGACCGTTCCAGATGTGGTAGCAATGCCTTCACATCTGCTAGAAGAGGCACAGTCTTTATTCTTTTTCTTTGTATATTGTGTGTGCACATGTGTGAGGGAAATGTGTAAGTAGGCAGTATCATTCTGGAAGGTGTTCTTGCGTATGCCACACTGTTTGGGGCTTTTTTTGATGTAGGGGACAAATGGCTCTGCCTGCCTGTTTGTTTGTTTATTTATTTATTTATTCAGCTTCTTCTATGCTCCATGTTTCTCCCCAATGATGATACAAAGCAGCTTGCATCATTCTTCTATCTTCCATTTTTTCCTCACAACAACCCCGTAAGGTGGAGTGGCTTGCTTAAAGTCACCCAGCCAGTTTCTGTGGCAGAATGAGGATTTGAACCTGGGTCTCCCAGATCCTAATCTGACACTCTAACTACACAACACTATCTCTAGACACTCTGAAAATGAATGAGTAGTAGAATTTTACATCCCAAAATTGACATTTCTTGAACCCTGTGTGAATGAAGACCATTAATCCAACCTAGACATACTTCATGGCTCTGAAGTTCTTACACATCAACTTTGAAGGAAGGCCAAGAACCTGTGGCAGCTCTGCATGCGCTTCCTGAGGTGACAGAATACTTTGCGGCAGTTCTTGTAGAGTGCTGAGTTAGTCCTCTGGAAAATTTCAGAAAAAACCCACAGCTTGATCATGGGTTTTGGATTTCCTTTGAGCAGAATCTCTTGTGCAGTCGTGCATAGGAAAATTTATGCCATATTCTATAAGAAACGTCTCAGTATGATCACATACAACTCTACCCCATTCTCTCCCATCTCTTAGCTTTTCAAAACCAGCTAAAAAACCTGTTAGCAGCCAAATGCGGGAGGCAGGGAGGGGAACACAGGTGTGGCCACAGGTAGCTCGGGTGGTAGGATTGGCTCTGGGGGCAGGATCCTGGGGAGCTGGGTGGGAATAACTAGAAGGGGGAAGGTATATAAAGAGGGTTCCAGACCCAGGCTGGGGAGGAGATGTGAGGACTATGGGTAGCCCACCAGGTGGACCAATGCCAAGGGAGCAAAACCTGTTCGGCAGTGCACCCACCCTTTCTAAGGCCTTAAGGGGGAGCCCTCCAGGGGAGTGGGACGCCCCGCTGGGGACAGCCGATCAGGCGGCCACCATCAGGGCACAGGCCAGATCCGCTCACCACCCCCCTTCTGGAGTTGGATCCGCTGCCGCCCACAGCGGGTGCCTCAAACCCTGACAACGTGGTGGAGAATGCGGTCAATGAGACCCCTGTGAAACACCTTCTACCCCACCTACCCACACCGCCCGGGGGTCCTGGACCCGACCCATCCTGCGCCTGGCGACCCTGCAGGTCTGTGCCACAGGGCAAGCCCAACCGGTCCAACCCAGCCGCAAGATGGACCCTGCCACTCCCCAGCCGATGAGGGCTGCCAGTTCAGAGCCCGCGGCCACTCCCACCGTGGACCTAGCGCAACTGAGCCAGTGGATAGCTGAGCAGCAAGTATGTCTCCTGCGGGATGTCACTGTGCAGCAGCAGGAGTCCCAGGCATCGTTGATCAGGGGACTGTTCCAGGCCCTGGGAGGCACCCCAAGCAGAGCCAATGCCAGGGGAGCCCCATTCCAGCTAATGTTGGGAGAGGGGGACGAGATCGACACTTACTTAGAGGCTTTCGAGAGGACTGCCGAGGCCGCCTGCTGGCCGCAGGACCAGTGGGCATTCATACTGGGACTGTACTTGACGGGGGAAGCCGAGGCGGCCCTATGCGCCCTACCCAAGGAAGAGAGCGCCGACTATCAACAGCTGAAGGTGGCCATCCTTGACTGCTACGAGGTGACACCGGACACGTACTGGCAGAAGTTCTGGACCATCACCTCTCGGAAGGTGGACCGGCCCCAGACACTAGTCAATGCCCTTTGAGACGCCTCCTACCGCTGGCTTACACCCATCACCAAGGGGGAGAAGAAAATTGTAGACCAAGTGATCCTTGAGCAACTCCTCAACATTCTACCCCCTAAGGCCCGACAATGGGTAGCCTGCAGCCACCCTTCGAACCTTAAGGAAGCAACGGCCCTCCTACAGAACTTCACCGCAGCTGCTGATCCAAGGGACCCCAGCTTGGAGATGGGGCAGGGCAGCCATGCCGGGTGGAGTGCCAGCCGGCTGGTCGAGCCGCCAAAACCGGGCCGTGCTAGGCCTAAGGACCCGACCGGGTCGCACACTGATCTGCCCCGGGGTAGGGCCCCAGGGACAGCCCAAGAGGGGACCTGGACACGTGGACCAGCCGGAACCAGATGCAAATCAACCCCCAGGGCAAGACAGCGGCCCGTGCTTCAAGTGCAGCCAACGGGGGCATTTCATACGGGATTGCCCCCTCATGGAGTGTGACGCCAGATGGGAAGAAGCCCTGCCAGTGACGGCCTGGCTGACCCGACCACCACCATTGCTGGTAGTAGTGGAAGTGGCGGGATGCAGATTGTCGGCTCTTCTGGACAGCGGTAGCTCGGTGTCAATGATTCGTACCAGGCTGCTACCCATCAACCTGCACCACCACCGTGACTTGCTTCCATGGGCACTCGGAAACCTACCCAGTGGTCAAAGTCCCCATGAGGTATCAGGGGCAGACCTGGGAGGTGGAGCTGGCCCGAGTCACCGCCTTGCCCTATCCCATCCTTCTGGGGGTGTGATGCCCCCTGCTTCAGCCAATATCTACTGGCTGCTGGAGCCCCAAGTGAGGCCCTACCTGTGGAAGAGCTGAACCTGGAGGCCCCGACCGATGCATCAACTGAGGCAAACATCCCCAGTTGTCCGACTGACCCAACCTTCCGAGCCCGCCAAGCCAACGATCCAACGTTGGAAAAGCTGCGGGACATAGTAGCAGTGAGTGAGGGCGTTGCATAGGATGAGAGGCACGCTGGCCAGTTCCCCTGGGTGGTGCAAGAGGGAGGCGCGTGATACCGCCTTACGAAGGCAAGGGAAAAGGAGACTTGGCAACTCCTGGTGCCCAGGGAGTACTGAGGCGTCTTTCTCGATTACACCCATGACCACAGTTGGGCTGGCCACCAGGGACCAAGTAACGTGCTGGCCCGCGTGTTGGCACGATTCTTCTGGTCCACCGTCGCCCAAGATCTGAAGACCCATTGTCGGACGTGTGCAACTTGCCAACGGATCTCAAGGCAGCTGCCCCCGCAGGCCCCACTGGCCCCCCTACCCATAATCCGCACGCCCTTCGAGAGGGTGTCCATGGACTTCGTGGGGCCCCTACCCCAGACAGCCCAGGGCTGCCAGTACTTGGTAGTCTTGATGGACTATGCTTTGCAGTACCCTGAGGCCTTACCCCTGCAGACCATGTAGGCCCCGGGGGTTACACAGGCACTCATTAAGTTCTTCACCCAGGTGGGCCTTCCTCGGGAGATGATCACAGACTGCGGAACTCCTTTCACTGCCAAGGGGTTTGGCAGATATTCCCCTCGATCCACCACCCTCAGACAGACAGGCTGGTGGAATGCTTTAACCAGACCCTGAAGCTGATGTTGCAGAAATTAGCACGTGACCGCCCAGCTCAATTGGATTTGTTTGTTGACCCACTGCTCTTCGCCTTTTGCGAGATACCACAAGCCTTGACAGGGTTCACGCCCTTTGAATTCATATACAGCCATCACCCATGGGGGATACTAGAAGTGGTGGAGGGCCACCGGCCCCCCCCCCCAGGAGGACCCCGGCCATCCGGCCCCCGGCTATGTCCAGGACCTCCAGGAGCAACTAGAGACAATGCGGGCCCTGGCCAGGAAGAACCTAGCCTCCGCACAAGAAGCGCAGAAGGCCCAGTATGACCAGGGAACGCAGTTATGTTCCTTCCAGGTGGGAGACTGAGTCCTGATTAACCGATGGGTTTTCGGGCCAGGGAGACAGGGGGAACCCTGGCAAGGGCCATTTGAAGTTGTGAGAGTACTGGGATCGCACTCGTATGAGATACAACGTGGGACCTCGCCCTGCCAAATCAAACACCTCCATGTGAATGATCTCAAGGAGTGGCAGGAGCACGTTGCTACCAACTGCCAGCTGGCTGACGACCCCCCTCGAACTGCCTGACGGAGACCTCCCCTGGTCAACCCCCCGGAAGAGTGCACCCAGTGGATCGATGGGGCCTTAAACCCGGCCGAGCGGGAGCAACTCTGTTGTCTCCTAGCAACCTACCAGGCTGCTTCTCCACTCGCCCAGGGCGTACCACCCTGATGAAGCATGCATCCCCACGGCCCCCAGACAGGTAGCACGGACGGCGTGGAGGCTGCTGCCACAGAAGCAATGGGAGGCAGTGGCTAAGGAAGTGGATGACATGCTGCGCCTTGAAGTTATCCAGCCGTCCCAGAGTGAATGGCGCAGCCCCATAGGGTTGGTCCCAAAACCAGATGGACCCATTCGCTTTTGTGTTGATTACCAGGAGGTGAATAAAATAGTGAAGTTCGATGCCTACCTCATGCCCCGAGCAGATGTCCTCATTGACCAGCTGGGCTCTGCCCGTTACCTCTCTCTGCTTGACCTGATGAAGGGGTATTGGCAAGTCCCCATGGCTCCAGAAGACCAGGAAAAGACTGCCTTCACCACGCCCCAAGGGTTGTTTGAGTTCAGGGTCATGCCCTTCGAGCTTCATGGTGTGGCAGCAGCCTTCCAATGGCTAGTTGACCGGGCCCTCGTGCACTGCCAGGGTTTCACTACCGCCTAGGTACGTAAAGGTAAAGGTAGTCCCCTGTGCATGCACCGAGTCATTACTGACCCATGGGGGGATGTCACATCACGACGTTTTCTTGGCAGACTTTTACAGGGTGGTTTGCCATTGCCTTCCCCAGTCATCTACACTTTACCCTCAGGAAACTGGGTACTCATTTTACCGACCTCGGAAGGATGGAAGGCTGAGTCAGCCTTGAGCCAGCTATCTGAACCCAGCTTCCGCCAGGATTGAACTCAGGTCGTGAGCAGAGCTTGGATTGCAGTACTGCAGCTTACCACTCTGTGCCACGGGGCTCCTTCACTACCGCCTATATAGACAATATACATTATCATCTATAGCCTCAACTGGCAGTCCCACCTCCAGCACCTCCAATAAGTACTCCAGCCAAGTTTATCGCCCACTATGCTAACCGGGCCCCTTACAGACTGCCTAAGGAAGGACCAACCTAACTGCATACAGCGGACACCCCAACGGCAGCAAGCCTTCTTGGATCTAAGGCAGCCCTATCAGACGCCCCAGTCCTCCACAAACCCTTTACTCTCCAAATGGACGCATCTGCTACTGGCATCGGGGCCGTCCTTTCCCAAGACTTCGAGGGCCAAGAGCATCCCATCCTCTTCATCAGCCAGAAGCTGCATCCCGCCGAGCAAAAATATGCCATCATAGAGAAGGAGGCCCTGGCAGTGAAGTGGGCCGTCGGGGCCCTCCAATATTACCTTACAAACAACCCCTTCATGCTAGTGACAGACCACGTCCCCCTGTTGTGGATGTCCAGGCTAAAAAATCATAATGCCCGTGTACTAAGATGGTACCTGTCCCTCTTACCTTTCAGCTTCTTGATATGTCACCGACTGGGGTGACAGCACATGAACGCTGACTTCATGTCAAGGATGTTCGAGGATGACCCCAGCTCCGACGTTCACCCGAGGGGGGGGGTGTCCAAGGGAAGCCTCTTGGCGACCCTCAGACTTGCCCGGCCCCCAAATACCCGCTGTGAGGGACGGTGGCGCAACACCCCCCTGGTAGACGCCCCGGCACTGGGGAACAAGTCGCAACAAGCCTCCACTGTTGGGGAGGCCCGGGAGCGCACCAAAACACTGAGGGGCCTGCAGAAGCCGCCACCATAGCCATGACTACTGTCCAAGCCTCGGAGGCCAGAGTGTCTACTGGGACAGTGCGGCAAGGGCGGTGGGGACAGCCCTGTGCAGAAGAATGGCCCCGCCAGCCGCGGAACCGCCAGCAAAAGGGGGAAGGCTGGGGGAGCTGCAGCAACAACCAGCGTGGTGCACCAAGCTGGGACTGAACGCTGGTGCCAACGCAGAGAGGCCCGCCCCACCCTGGCCACCGGCCAGCCGGCCAGCCTGATGAAGGCAGGAGGAGCTGGTCCTTGGGAGAGCGAGGGAGGCCCCCGCCCCACTGGGGCAAGGATAGGCTGGCCCTCGTGTCCCTCAAGCAAGGAGAGAGCTCCAGGGGGCCGAAGGAGGAAGGAGAATAGAGAGGCAGCCAAACGCGGGAGGCAGGGAGGGGAACACAGGTGTGGCCATAGGTCGCTTGGGTGGTAGGATTGGCTCTGGGGGCGGGATCTTGGGGAGTGGGGTAGGAATAACTAGAAGGGGGAGGGTATATAAAGAGGGCTCCAGACCAGGGCTGGGGAGGAGAGGTGAGGACTATCCCTGATGCTCAAGGGGTAGCCCACCAGGTAGAGCAACGCCAAGGGAGCAAAGCGTGCGCCTTTCTGAGGCCTTAAGGGGGAGTCCTCCAGGGGAGCGGGGTGCCCCGCTGGGGACAGCCGACCAGGCGGCCACCATCAGGGCACAGGCTGGACCTGCTTACCGCCCTCCTTCTGGAGTTGGACCCGCTGCCGCCCACAGGGGGCGCCTCGAACCCTGACACAGATCTTAACAAGATCTTGATGTTTATGAAAACCACAACTTGTGCGCTCGATCCTTGCCCATCCTGGCTCAAGTAAGGACCACATAAGTGAGCCACTGAGGTCTATTGTAAATCGATCACTAACTCAGGGCAGCTTTCCACAACAGCTCAAACAGGCGGTTATCTGTCCGCTACTTTATAAAAACATCCCTAGTCAAAAATGATGTGGCCAATTATCGCCCAGTCTGTAACCTGCCCTTTCTGGGCAAAGCGATTGAGAGAGCAAGGATGGGAGGGAGGGAGGTGGTCCCATATGTATGCCGGACCAAAGCCATGAAGAGCTTTGTATGTAATAACTAATACCTTGAACTGAGCACGGTAAATGATGGGTAGCCCATCACTATGTTCCTCCACGGCAGCTTCGCTCATCTGAACAGGGTCTCCTGCAGGTGCCAGGCTGCACACGGGTGAAGTCAGCAGCAGCCTGTACAAGGGCTTTGTCTGTGGTGGCCCCTATCCTGTGGAACGAGCTGCCTGAGGAAGTCAGAAGAGTCCCCGCTCTCCTGGCTTTCCATAAACAATGCAAAACCGAACTATTCAAAAAGGCTTTTTACTCAAATGGGGGGAGCTGCATTGTAGGGATGGGGTCTCAGATGCTTCACTAACGAGTTGGGGATCATAGACTTCATCACCATTTTTGCCTCATATATTATCTGCTGCTTTAAATATTTATTTCTATGTACAACCATCACTCCTTGCTGTCTAATGTTAGTCCTAGAATTGATTATGTTTTGCTTCAGTATCTCTACTACGTCTTGGGTCCTTGCTAATGCTATGTCTTTAAACTTGTATAGGTTTCCCTTATGGTATTGTATTGAAATGTATTTACTTGATACTGATTGTATTAACCTCATACTGTGTAATCTGCCTTGAGTCTCAGTGAGAAAAGCAGACTATAAATGACATAAATAAATAAATAAAATTGAGCCTAAATATGTTCGACTGCCTAGGACTGCCCCCAAACCTTTTATAGCATATATTAAATGGGTACTTAAAACACGTTAAGCCCTAAAATGTAATATACACGGGACAGATGCGCTGGGAGTAGCCACAGCTCCCCATTACGTGGGCAGAGTTTATAAGGGAAAAGAAGAAAATTACAGCAGAGTATCACATGGAATCTACAAAAAAGAAAAAGTGCTCCCGTTTAGAATCCCTGGTGGAGAAAAACTTATGTGTGGCAGTAATTTCAGTTAATTAACTGTTGTTATTAAATTATATAGTACTATTCATACTCGTGGCATTTTATAGAGCATAAGGAAACTGATTTCCTGCCTTGAAGAACTTACAGTCTAAAACAGTGGCCCCTTTTTGAGCCTCTGGGCACCTTTAGAATCCTGACTCGTGGTGGGCGCAGCACAAAATGGCTGCCGTAAGAGGCAGAGCCAATCACAAAATGGCTGCTGTAGGAGGAAGAGTAATAGCAACTCCTTGCTGATAGCAACTCTGCTTTGGGGACCCCTGGTCTAAAATCTAGCATGGGGGGGGCAACAAATGGCACAGAGGGTAAGAGTAATAGGCATGGACTCATTTGGAAGTGCTCAAGCTTCGTTTCAGGAGAGTTGTGTCAGAGGCTTCATAGCAGACATGGGTTTTGAGCAAGGGTTTTGAAGCAAGAGAAGATCTGTACAGATGAGAGAGGGTGTAGCCCCACTTCCGCGCCATTGGCTGGTTGTCTGCAGGAGTGACTGTACCTACTCTCCCTTCCTGTGGCCATGTTTGGACAGGGAAGGGGGCATATGCCCAGTCAGTTGAGGTGGCACTGTGTGGGTGTTCTGAAGGGCTATTCCAGATAGGAGGTAGTGGGGAGGCCTGGAGCTATTGAGCATGGTAGAGTGGGGTGGGGGCAAAAGCAGAGCAGGATAGGAGAATGCGGAGAGAAGGGTAGGCAAAGCCACAGGAGAGTGGATGTGAGATAGTGGCCTGGAAGTGGTCCTGCTCGAAGAGTTCCGTAGCTGCAAGGTCGATAAGGCTGCCACGAGAGTTTCAAGCACGTTACCATCTTTGTGCTGCCTTTCAAGCTTTTCAAAAAAGGAAAGAAGGAGAGAAAAGACCCTTTTCATTATTTTTTCTTTTTTTCTATTTGCAGGTGAAATCTGTCATAAACCTCTTGTTTGCTGCCTACACGGGTGACGTATCAGCTCTGAGGAGGTAAAACCAACATGATCTCGAGGCATTTGTTTTGTGCCATGGCGAACGACCTGTGAAGTATGCGGGTGAAAATATCTGAAAACAGTTGACTAGAGGGAGAGTCTCTCTACACAAGACATCTGACACGTGTTCTTCATGTACTGGGAGATGCCATTGTAGCCGGGAAACGTAGTTTTGAAAGACAAAACCAGCAGAGATCTCTCTGGAGGGAGTGAATTCTCTCATAGCCCTCCTTCGCCTCTGGCGTCGCCCCTTCCGGAGCCTTTGCCCTGCCGAGGCTTAGTTAATTCAAAGTTTTAAGCAGCTAGGGCAGCAGGGGAGACAGTCCAGCATGCCAGAGGCCCCTCCGGAGCAAACTCCGCTGGCTCTGTCTTTTAAAACTGTGCTCCCCACCTAAAACTGTGTTACTCCTGTGCCGAAAGCCTTGTAGCCACCATCATTGGACTGGATCCAGCAACCTGCTCAACAAGAATCTTGGATTTTCACGCAAGTGGTTGAGAATCTTTGCTGTTCGTCCACCTGACCCCACCCCCTGGCCAGCAACCGGAAACGCCGATTCCTCGGGTTGCAGGATCCTCATTGAGTAATAGCCGTGTGGGTTGGTGGGCTGTGTTGAGGACAGGGAAGGGTGACAAATCACTTCTTTGTCCCTCTTGCTGTCCGAAAAGAGCATTGCCATCTCTGTGAAAGCTAGTGTAGTGTAGGTTAGTGTCAGAGGAGGATTGGGGAGACCCCAGTTCGAATCCCTGCTCTGTTATGGAAGCTTGCTAGCTGACCATGTGCCAGTCGCACACACTCAGCCTAAGCAATCTCATAGGATTGTTGTGAGAATAAAAAGGAGACACGAAGGGTGCAAGCCACTTTGAGTCCCCATCGAGAAGGGTGGGGTATAAATGACAGAAATTTGAAAAGAATCATACAAATCCAAATATAAGAGATGAAACAAAACATAAGGAATTTGATGTGACCTATTAAACAGTGCTGAAACTATCCAGTAAGACCATATCTACATCCACAGACAGGACCCAGTAGTATAGTCGACAGTCCCTGTCCCTTTACCAGATCATCTGTCTGAACCATTTCCTTACAGCGCAGCCCTACTGCAATCACATGTCCTTGTAATGTTTACGAGTATATGTTTATCAGCACAATACTTCCAAGGCGCTTTCCTGTGAATCCTGAGAGGAGACTGCCTCTGAAGAACCAAGTTTTCATTGGAATGGTGTCCAGAACACTCATTATTGGCAACACACAATATTACACTTGTGAATTTAAAAGGTCGGTTTAAAGGCAGGATGTCTTTTTAGCAGGGTATCTTTTTGAATGAACATGTTTATTTAAGATCTTTGTGTTGTGGTGGTGGCAGCTGCTACCAAAGCAATGTTTTTAAAAATTTGCACTACCAATCAGATCTCCAGTGGCCAATCGATGCCCTGCTGGGCAAAAGCCCCACCTGGCCTTGCCCACTTTCTAAAAACACGGCAGGTGTCAGAAAAGATGTCAGCAGGCACCATGGTGCCCGTGGGTGCCACGTTGAGAACCTCTGGGCCGTTTCCACACGGCTTACCTGAAGCCAGGCCATGCTGCAACGTTGCGGATCGTGCTGGGGAAAACGCAATATTTCGTGTTTTCCCCGGCACGATCCACAACATTGCGGCATGGCCCGGCTTCAGGTAAGCCGTGTGGAAACGACCCTGGTCTAGGGGAAGGGTATATCTGCTGATTTCTCCTTCTCACGGCAGATCTTCCAAGCTGAACCCCACACTGCTTTGGAACAGTGGAAAACAGGAAGCACTGCTTGAGATGCATTCAATACTTAAAGACCTTTGGGGTTTTTTTTTTTTAATATACAAGGCATATTGCCTGTTTGGTCTGTTGCTCCAATGATATGTTACTCTTTTTGTGCAGCTTTTTGTAATTTCTTTGGCACATTAAATTAGACATGATTTATTTATGACCAGATTGATCTCTTCTCCCCCCCCCCATCTTTCTCATACAGATTTGCACTATCAGGCATGGATATGGAGCAGAGGGATTATGACTCCCGGACGGCGTTGCACGTAGCGGCTGCAGAAGGTTGTGGCCGTGAATAACGATCGAAGTTGTGATTGCATTTAGCATACTTAATAACAGGAAGGATATGAAACTTTCCTTTTTGTATTGTAGGTCACGTAGAGGTAGTTAAATTTCTGCTGGAAGCCTGCAAAGTGAATCCTTTCCCCAAAGACAGGTGAGCAGCTGTACTTAAAAGGCACCAGGAAGGAAGAACCGTCAATTACATTGTGGCTGTCTCAGCTTCAGAAGCTGTGGCCTCCAAGGAATTCTTGTGCTGAAAAGCTGGAATGTTAGGAGCAGGGCTTTTTTTCAGGGGGAACGCAGTGGAACGGAGTTCCGGAACCTCTTGAAAACGGTCACATGGCTGGTGGCCCCACCCCCTGATCTCCAGACAGAGGGGAGTTGAGATGGCCCTCCACGCCGCTGCGGGCAACCCACTGAGGGCAACTCAGGGCAACCCACTGAGTTCCACCACCTCTTTTCCCAGCAAAAAAGCCCTGGTTAGGAGGGAACCCAATGAGAATTTTGTCTGTCTGAGGTTTGGCACAAAGCGCTGCCCTTTTTTAAGCTAGCCATCTGTTAATTTTTCTGTCAAGAACAAAAAAAAAACCCTCCAGAAATTCCGAGCTTGTTCCTAGTATTTGGAGAACAGAATGTCTATATGTTCTTTCTAGAAAAAACCAAAGGCAAGATGATGTTCATAGCAGGCTCTGGGTAAATTACATTTTCGGGGGCATTAAGATCCTGTCTGCCTGTGTCCCTGTACAACGGTAACAAACGCAGCCAGATTCTTTAATGCCTTTGGCCTGGGCAAGCTCACTGGTTACAGTCAGCTTGTGTTGCACTTAACTCTGCTTAGGATCAGGCGGCTAGTGGGACCCTTTGAACCTGGCAGGCGTAACGTCCCGCTCTTGAGACTTCAGCGAACTGCATCCAGCCGTGCCCTTCATGGTTCCATAATCATTAACCTTCCTTTGAATTTCTCCCACACTTCTTACTGCTTTCAGCTGCACACACAATGCCCTACTAGAATGCATCGAGTTTGTGAAACGGGTCTTGTGTAGAGCAGGTCAAGCCTCTTGACCGTGCCAAGAAAGGGCGCTGTCAAATGTGACAGCTGCTCAATATGGGCAGTATGCAGGAATATTCCCCATAATTTTCCTGAACCTGATAATTCCTTCTGCTGATAATCACATACTATGAATTTGTCTGTTCACGATTAAGCCTTCGACAATACACTATTAAGTAGCTGCTTACATTTTAAAACGTGTCCACAAGTGGGCTTATTAAAAACAATCGAAAAGACCATCTTACAACAATTAGCTTCAGACTTGGCTGTTCCAAAAGGGTAATATAATCGTTAGTGTTCCTGGGGCTGGGCGGGATCAGAAACCTGGCGTGTGTTACTTTGCCGTTGTAGGTAGGATACAGATCTATCTACATTCTTGAGAAAAATAAAGACTTTAACCCAGCACTACACACACTCTGGCAAGAACAGAGTAGTTTTGGATCTTGCAAGATTTGCACAAACCAGCTGACGGTGGACTATTTTCTTGGTTTGTGCAATCTCTGCCCCTCGCCAGCTGTTCCCCCCACCCCTATTTCAGGGCTCGCTCCCAAATCCTGAGCTGGCCGCATACGGTGTAGTGAGTTGCTGGATGAAATCTTTAACGCGCTTCTCCTCTCTAGTAATTTTGAGGTTCTTGCATGTTAAAAGAATTCCTGCTGGAAAGCTTCAAGCAGACGATCCCAGAGTTTCTGATCACACACGTTGTGGGGCTTTTCACAGAATTTTCTCTCTCTCTGCTGCCCTGTTTACCCCCCACGTTATTTCTGGATCCTCCATCCCCCCGATGCAGCGTTTTCGACAATGGGGGAGGAATGGAAGCTGCACTTTTTTACGGGAATCCATCTGTTGGCGGAAATGTTCCACACTGCTTCCTCCATCTCAGAGGAAAAACCCCACACACGTAGCGGCCGGTGTGCTTGCTCATTTAAAAAAATGCACGGTACTACATGTATTCTGACAGCTTATTTTGAGCACACTGCATTCGGAGTCACTGCTGGGCAGGGGGGGGGACTAGATGTGGCAGTTGTAGTTTGGGAGTTAGTTGGACTGCAGGCCCCTACAGAACGCTATTTTTTTAAAAAATGCTTTTGGGGAGGAGAGAGCCAAGATGCAAAGCCTCCTGGCTCTTTTGGGAGGGTGGAACACGGCATCCCTTCTCTGGGTTTCACGACACTGAAAATGCTGGTTTTGTTCTCCCTAGATAAGAGATTGGATACACGGGTAATACAAATTCCCAGCTTGGTTGCATTTTTCCATACTTTGTGTGTAAATATTTAGGTGCCCCTAACCCTTGTTTGACTTGAAAATGCATCTCGTTGTAGATGGAACAACACTCCAATGGATGAAGCTTTACACTTTGGACACCACGATGTGTTTAAAATTCTTCAAGAGTATCAGGTCCAGTACACCCCTCCAGAAGACTCCAGCAGCGGCAAGGAAAATCAAACTGTGCAGAAAAACCTAGATGGTTTACTATAATACCCTCTTCCACCTGATCCAAGAATCAAGTCATCTATCGAATTGTGGAGAATTATGGAGAGCGCGCGTGTTTCTGTTGGGTAGTGATGTATATTTTACAGAAGTATCTTTGTTTCAGTGTTACCGGAGTTTTCTTTGTTACGCACACGGGAGCTTATCTTGTTCCCTCACAGAAAAACAAAAAAACCCTTGAAGGACCCTCCCTCCATAATGTGAGCAATATTAACACGTGCTGCATATAACCGATAGAGAAGTACTAACTGTCGCTTGCTCTGTGCACTAAATTTATTTTTTTGTTGTTGAGTGAAGCTTTACTCCGTGGTCAAGAATTCCCGTGTGGCTTGCTTTTAAAAAAAAATGAAGCACTGCCTGGAAAACATGCCTGTGTGGAACAGCGTGGAAGTGTCCGTGTGGTCTTGCTAGATTTCAAGAGTTGATGCTGACGCGAGTTTTGTCTGTCTGTGGCGCACTTAATGGTTCTCCCCCCCCCAATCCCTCCATACCTGTTTACATCATGTAATTCTGAAAAACTATTGACTAGCAGTTCAGTGGTTCAACTTTTATTTGAAAAGCATCGCATCAGGGAATGTGTTTCAAAGATTTGCTTGACCAAAAAAAAAAAATGTAGAGGAATATTATTTGAACATCTCATATTAGACAGATTTTTGTTCAGGTCCCCTTTGTTTCTCTAGTTGTGTTTCACTATTTACATACTTTTTCCTCAGTTGCTAGTATCTTTTCTTTCAACTTCACACACTTGGGGTTTTTTTTTTGCCAAGTATATACACGATATGAAAAGCCTGATACTGTTAAGTGATTTGAATCGGCTAGTGTGTGAATAAAGACTGTAGGGTGGCTTGGCAGCAGAGAGAGATCAAGTGTGTTGTCGTGAAATCAGCCAAGCGGTACTCTGGAGTAAACAGTGGAAGATCCAGGCAAATTATGTTCTTCTGGTCAAACACTGTATCCACACAGCTTATGCAGTGGGCCCAAGTCCTGCAAGATCAATCTGGCTGTGGTGGCGATTGCCTGTTAGGAGGTCACTGTTGGTGTTTATGAGTTAAAGTTGAAAATGCTGCTGCTCTAACCCTTGCTGTAGAAAGTGGGCTAGAGCAAGCTGCCCTTCTGCATCACCCAAGTGCTGCTGCTGAATTACAAGAATGAGACCAGCTTTAAGCATGTGCTTAAGCACCCCCCCCCACACACACACACCCTTTGAATGGGCCCCAGACTGAAGCAGCTTGTTGAATTAGTATGGTTGAAGCCAGACTTACCTATCCTCATCGGTGAAACTTCAGGCCTAGGTTTATTTTTGGCTGACTGTCACTCCCTGGCTTCCCAAAGAACCCCCCCCCCATCCTATTTTCTGCCACCTCTTCCCCTTTAACCAAACTGGGCATGTAACATAAGCAGGTCATGACATGAGCCCTTTGCAATACTTCTTAGGCTGGTAAAGCTCACCAGCCCAGGCACAAAGAGGGGCGGAGCCAGCAGGGGTTAGAACTTTATCCTGCAGTTTGTCTGCTAACATTTCAATGTTTTTACCAGTTGTTACTTTTTCTCCTTCACCATAGATGATTATGCAAATAAAGCCATTTTATCCAGATATGTCTAGTCCACCCTCCACCCCTACTGGAGCTACCTTTAACATCAATCTATAGTCAAAGCTAGTTTGAGTTTTTCCTCACTGTAAAATGTATGTTTTGTTAGATTCCATATCCCTTAGTTGGGTTATTTTAAAAGTACATTTATTTATGCCCTTGTATCTCAGTTCTGCCATTCACAGTTGTTCGTTTAGCCTTTTTTGTTTTTGGTTACCAAAAGCTGACATTGTTTTGCTCCAAAGAGAGAGACCTCCCCCTTC
Organism: Eublepharis macularius; assembly: GCF_028583425.1. NCBI lineage: Eukaryota > Metazoa > Chordata > Lepidosauria > Squamata > Eublepharidae > Eublepharis > Eublepharis macularius. The sequence goes on along the minus strand of NC_072791.1, from coordinate 223,479,003 downwards.
TATTTAAAGTTATCTGCATTTATCACGGCACCTAGAAGTGATTAAGCCAACTTCATACATAAATACTGCAATGGAGTTAGAATCATCTGTCCCATATTTTTTTGCAGGTAAATGTGTTTTATCAGGCAGATGTCCTTTTTAACTTCAGAGCCGGACTGTCGATGACTATTTTTAGTGACCCTAATTGTGACCGATTTGGCTTGATATTTGACCAGATTCTTTTATTGTAGAGAATAAACAGTGATGAATGTATTTGCTTTTGACAGTTGCCCCATGATTGACTGGACTTAACAATACTTGAGCTGTATCTGTTCTGAAAATAAAGGTTATTTTCAGGATCACAAATGAAATGCTGTTGCTTTTTACAACGTAATAAACAGAAATACCAAAAAAAGCAAAAGTTGTAGACTTGGTTAACTGGTGCTCATCTTTGCTGCTGTGAAACCGAATGTATGTTCACTGGAAGGCTTTCTCCCATCTTCTAAATGAAAGCCTAATGCTACACATTTTATTGTCTGTCTTAGAGAATCCTGCCAGCGTGTATTGACAGGCGCCACAAGGCCAGCCAGTCTTCCTGTTAACTCCATGCTGCATCTCCTCACTCGCTGATGTCTATCTCTAATATTGTGCGGGCTATATTACAATTGGTGCAAAGGGATAAGGTGCAGTGCTGACTTTTGTCACAGAACGGCCATGGTCCTTGATCCTACAATAAAAATTCTTCTGTATATCAAGTTAATTTATATCACACTAAAGCAGCAGCCACCAATAGGGATGTGCACCTGGAAAAAATTCGGTTTTCCTGCTTCGGGTTTATCCGAAGCAGGAAAATGATCTGTGGTAACCCGAAAGCGCTTCGGGTATTTAAATTGCTTCAGTGTGCTCCATAAAGATTCGAAGCATACTGAAGTGAAAGGGGGCATTTAAACCCCCGCCAGCTGGATCAGTTGCATGGCAGGGATCTTTTACGAGAGGTACATCTGAATAATGAAAAATAACAATTTCTCAAGTTTGTTCTCTGCTAGAAACACAAGGGGGAGGAAGGGCTCCTGAAATGATCAGCTAAGCAGGATGGAGGGAAAATCCTATCCTACAAAACCTTTCCACAATCTTTTCCTGGGTCTTCTGTAGGATGCACAAAACACTCTACAATAGCTGTCAAGTTCCCGCTAGCTCATGAGCTCCCTGTGGGAAACCCCCGGCATACAAGTGCACTGGCAGCAAGCAGGACCAATCTGAGACAGCAGCCAAGGAGGGAGGGAGGAGAGTGTCCCATTGGAAATAACCTTTAGAAACTGATGGAGGAAAAAGTTGGGGAAGCGAGTGAAAACCATCAAGAGTAAACTAGTTTGGAGAAGATGTGTCAGCGTTCTCTGTGTAGTACCAAAACAGTTTCATATTCTCCCCCCACTTTTTGATTTGGATGTTGTCACTCATGACCTTCTACTGTAGCTCTGACCTCAATGCCCCTCGCAGAAAGAGTATCACTGCCCAACGCTTGGAGACAAGAGCCATGCTGATATCTGGGTTGGATCTGGGAGACCCAGATATGGACCCCTCGCTTTGCTGTGGAAGCTCGCTGAGCAACTCACTCTCTAATTAACCGACCTCACAGGTAGGAGGGGAGGGGGGAGCCAGCTTGGTGTAGTGGTTAAGAGCAGCAGGACTCTAATCTGGAGAGCTGGGTCTGATTCCCCACTCCTCCGCTTGAAGCCAGCTGGGTGACCTTGGGCTACTCACAGCTCTCTCAGAGCTCTCTCAGCCCCTCCCACCTCACAGGGTGAATTGTCCTGAGGATAACAACACACTTTGTAAACTGCTGAGTAGGTGTTCAGTTGTCCTGAAGGACGATATATAAATTTATTATTATTATTATTGATGATGATGAAAGCCACAAGTCCCCACTTTGGGGGGGGAAGTGGGGTTATGTATAAATTTTAAAACAATAAAATTGCTCCATTACCATGCAGAGCTCTTAATGGCCACACCACTCACAGAAAACACCTGCATGATTTCTAAAGCAGCCGTGTAACCTTTCCTGGTTATTTTATATTTTAGTTCGGTCTTTCCAAAGAAAGCAGCATGAACGTTTCAAAGCATTCAACTTTATAAAAGTGAACACTCAGTGGCCGAGGAAAGCCCCCTTTATTTTTTGGAGTGCATCACCTGACCAATGAATGAGCCTGGAAAGACACAGAAGGGGCGAGGGGCAGCAGCAGAAAATGTAACAGTGTGACCCACATGCTGAGCAGAAAAAGCCACACATTTTCGAGCCTTGCCAAGATTGCAGCTACCTACAAACTAGCAGATAAGCGGTCTCGTCCCTCTACGCAAGCTCCCGAAGAAGCACTTAAGGACCACAGGTTGAACACATCTGGAAAGGAAAAAAACCAGAGTTTACTTCAATCACAAAGGAAGAACCTACCTTCTATTGCACAAAACTCTGGTTAGCAAAACAAAAAGATGCATATGCCCCTGCCTTAACGTATTGTGGATCCTGATATTCAAGTTTAAACCATGGATCACTCGGGTACTCATATATGGGGCAAAATCCATCCAACGAGGCACCCGAACTGTGCCGGATCCTCTGTTGTCAGCTGTAAGTGGCCATGGACTGGGTCCCAGACCTGGACAAGGGGAGACCTGGGACCCACACCTGCACTCCGCAACCAAGCGCAGTAGCTCGGTCTTCCGCAAATCACCGGCTTTAATTTGAGCCTCCCCTGCATGGCGACTGCAAGAACAAAATGGGCTGACATCCCAAGATACATGACCTTCAGTCCGTTGGAGGAAGTCTGGATTACAGAAGCAACAAACACATTGCGAGACTTTTGAGAACTAGATTGGGGGGCAGGGCGTGCACACTCACACGCACGTTATTTACTCACCATGATTTCAGCAGGACTCACCACCTTGGAGAACATATCGAACTCCTCTGGCGACATGGGCAGAAGATGGTCTGGGGTCTGCAGTTTGGATGGATGGCTGGAAGACAAGAAGGGAGAGGCGAGAAGGACAGGACAGTTCTAATGAGTCCATAGCAGCAAACAGCGTTCCTGGGCTGTAACAATCCTCTTAACCTCCCCACCCCCTGATATTCTTAGATCTCTAAAGGCAGAAGCAATTTAAGCTTGTTAGCAAACCCAGAGAGGGAGGGACAGAACTCGCTTGCCTCAAGGCAGCAGCCACCTTTCAGCATGGCACAAAAAACCCTCAAGTGCCGTCTTCATCAATGAATGAACGAATGAATGAAGCCCAGTTCCCAACTCTCTGTATTCAGTGGTGAACAACAGAGAGCTACCTCTCAAAAGAGATCAGGTCCTGTGGGATACCCATCCCTCCTTCACACAGGCTCAGGCAGGGTCCGCCGTTGCCATGCAGGTATAAAGAGCAGCACACACACACCATACAATAATCCATCTTTGCGAGCCACTCAAATTTTGTCCTTGGGCGATCACTCTGAAGTATAAGGAGCCTTGAAAGTCTACACCTGGGAGAATCTCAGCTTGGAGCTAGTATTGCTTCATATTGAAGCCAGGGGGGTGGGTTGGGGGTGTCAGTCTCTGAACACAGAAAAGGGAGCACGCCTGGGAAAACAGATGGTATCCTCCTAAGTTAGTTATCCGAAGAATCTATCTGAACTGCTATCTGAGGATGCCTGCGGCTTCATGCTATTGCCCCTATAATGTGGTATTGCTGCATGTTGGTATGACACAAAAGAACCAGAAAGTATGCTAAAGAATGCACTACTTTCTAACTATCGATGCATTTCATGCATAACACTACGACGTGACTGCACAGGGGGAAGGACTCATTCGTTTCCCTACTCATGTATGGCCTGCATGTCATGCTAGGGGTAGAGCTATGTCTCTACTGGGAATCTCTCGAACCACAGCCTGATTACTATTGTATACCATTCTGAGGATCTTTCAGTGACCTGTAAATGTAAACAACAACAAAAAGTGAGAGCTGACTCCCCCCCAAAAACAAAAGAGAGAGGCTCGGCCTTTGGGCTCACGATCTAAGAGACAAAACACACAAAAGAATAATGAGAAGACCAAAGGGATGCCAGGAAGATGAACAAATCCAGTGGACTGGGAACAACAGAGATATGGGGAAATGAAGGACAAGGAGACCAGCGGAGCAATGAGAAGGGATGTGGAAGGAAACATATATGAAGACCTTTGACACGTGAAGACATTTGTACACAAGAACGAGGAAGCAAACGTCAACAACAGAAACAAGAAACACGAGCGAAATGATGAGCCGAACGAATTAGACAAGTGGCTGCATTTACCAGGGAGCAAAGGATCCCCACCCGGCACAGAACGCACTCCCTCCCCTGTGATCGGGAAAGCAGAAGGGTGGGCCGTATGCAGCTTATGTACATTGCAATGGAAATGGATACGAAACTAACAGACCATTGGTGCAACCATGCAATCTTTCTCTGCTCAGCCGTCCCTTCCCTTTCTGCCTGTTCTCCAAGGGGCCTCCACTCTACTGAGCTGTTCCAGCCTCACCTAAGCAAGCTCTTTCCTTCGCCATTTCGGTCCCCCTTCCCACCCCACAAATCCTCCGCAGCCAAATACTGCTTCCCCTCCCCAACTCTGAGCCTTTACAGTAAACACGACATTAAATTAAAGACGCACATTATACCGATAGAAAACATTAACATTTTATTTTTGATAGCTATGCATGTTTTCAAGCACAAGTGTGGAGGACGGAGGGTGAATGGGAGTGAAGTTCGGTGGTATGCAGCTGTCCCTGAGTGGCAGAAGTTGTGACGGGGTAAGGCTGGCGCACACCGTAACTTCCAGAATCGGTGCAGATACGAACCCAGTGAAACCGCTGGGCTGCGCACTGGAAGTCCCACGGCAGGCACGTGACTGCGCTGTGGGAGCAGGAAGGAAAAGGGGGGAACCCTCCTGCCCCAACCCCTCATTCATAACCACGTGGCCATTCTCACAGCATACAAGTGTTTTGAAAGTGCATTCAGGCATCTTCTCAGCAAACTCACACTTGAGACACAGAGATTAATTCAGTTTTGATGTATCCCTTCCCGCCACCGTCCACGTCCATCGGTTCAGAAGCTGAAAGAGAACAAGAACATCTTTTCAGAACTACGGCAGAAGCCATTTTACTTTCATCCTGCCCTTACTTCAGGCCTTTGGGGCTGGTGTAGAGAGTGTTCCCTTCTTCCGCTTTATCTGGCCTGCAGTTCAGGCTCAGAGGCCAGGGTCACCAAGTCAGTTCCGTGGAGAGGTCGGGATTTGAACCCAGTTCTCAATCTGCATGCCACACTGGCTCTCCCTTCAGACTCCATCCCATATTAAGGCCAACCACCCTGCGTCTGTGTGAAGTGCTGTCAAGTCGCAGCTGACTTATAGCGACCCCAAAGCAAGAGACAAACAGAGGTGGTTTACCATTGCCTGCCTCTGTGTAATAACCCCCATTTCCTTGGTGGTCTCCCAAGTATGAACCAGGGCGGATCCTGCTTAGCTTCCAAGATCTGACGAGACTCGTCTAGTTATCCTGGTCGGGAGCCCAACTACTTAAATCAGCAACAAAAAGTTGGACTCTTAACACTTGGAAAAACGAAAACCATCTGTCTCAGATCGGAATGCATTTCAAAGGGGCATAATATGTGGGCCAGGTATCACCAAACCTTGTCACCAGGCCAGAACTGCACATTTTGGGGCCAACATGTCCCTTTAAAATCCTGAGGTTGCTTCTGCTCTGCAAAGCGGGATTGGAGTGAGAGGGAATTTTAGCACAAAAGCAGGGGAGAGGAGACTGACTCCTTTCCGGCTTCTCCCTCACCCCAGCCCACCCCTACGTTTTGGGTCAGAGGACAGAGAATATCCACTTTTGATTTAGTTTGTCGCTGTAGAAAGTAAGTCAACACACACACCCACTTGCAGTGTTAAAATTCTAACTTTCTACCGTACGGAAATGCTCAGGTGACCACTTACACTCTTGGGGTCTGGAGTAGTATTTTCCAAAGGCATGGTCTTTGGGAATATCCGGATAAAGGAATTTCAGCGGGTTTTCTGGAATATTTTCAGCCGCCATCACCTTGTAAGTGCGGATTATATCTGGGAGGGATACAGCGCTGAGCTCCTTCCTTGTATAGGGTTCCACCGAATGGAAATCCGGTACTGGTCCAAAAGAGAGAACAGGATTGGCTCTTAAGGTGTGATGCAAAGCTAGACTTCCTTGTCCACAACCTGGCAGGGATCCCAAGGCGATTCCCAAGTACTAACCCTTTCCCACCTTCTGTCAGGGCCGCCAACTTTTTCCACCGTTTTGCAAGATACAGAGTTTTAGAATGTGATACTTTCCCCAAAATACAGCCTACATGAGCTTTACATAACCCAGACTTCTATGTATCAAAGGAGTAGGAAAAAATTTTTTAAAGTTGGTTACCCTCAACAGTACAAAGGTTTAGTCTGCATTTTCCTCTTAAAGCTTGCTTACCCAATGTGGGGCGACACGGAAAGGCCATGAAAAAAACCTGGGTAAAGTAGGGGATATGAGAGGTGGTCTCTGAATAACGCTAGAGGGCTAAATCAAAATTAGGGGTCCAAAATTGCCCTGTTTGGAAATCCCAGAACCCGTTTCAAAACTGGGCCACTGACAAAGGCATCACCAGGGCTTTTTTTCAGGGGGAACACGGGGGTACAGAGTTCCGGAACCTCTTGAAAATGGTCACGTGGCTGGTGGCCCCGCCCCCTGATCTCCAAACAGAGGGGAGTTGAGATTGCCCTCCACGCCGCTTGGTGGCGCGGAGGGGAATCTCAACTCCCCTCTGTCTGGAGATCAGGGGGCGGGGCCACCAGCCACGTGACCATTTTCTCTGAGGGCAACCCACTGAGTTCCACCACCTCTTTTCCCAGAAAAAAAGCCCTGGGCATCACCTTCCACCAACCTTCCCCCTACCCTCTCTTCTACCACCTTTCCCAGGGAAACTCCCATGGGATCAGGCGGCAAGTTTGAGACCTGTCACCAGATATGAAGGGCAACCATTTGGCAGGCTCCCCTCCTGTCTTTCTTTCTTTAAAAAAAGACCCACTTTTGATACAAAAAAAAAAAAGAGGTGGCGGTTTTTCTTACTGTCCAGCAGCTTCTCTACCCAGGTAAAAGTGATCGCTCCTTCCCTGCTACTTTCGCTGAAGCGCAGAAGAAACGTCCCACTTTCTTTGCTGTTCAGGAGGGCCTTTTCTTGCTCCTTGCTGATAAAGCCCATGATGCTTCTGCAAAGTCAGAAAGAAAGACAAGCTCATGATCACCTGCCAAGGAAACATGCACAAGTCCGATGAACCCTTCCCAGGCCTGCCCAACGTGACCCTCCTTAGGCTGAAGGAGCCGAACGTGGCGGTTCCCTTCAGTCGCCACGGCTAGTAGCCGCTGATAGACCTCCCCCTCCATGAATCTCCCTGGTTTGTGGCTTGCCGACCTAGTTTCCAAGCCCAAACCACAGTTGCCATTTCCAACAAAGCTGGCCCCAAACCGACGACGCACCTGATCAGCTTGTGCAAACCATCTTTTGACCCTCATCTTTACTGAAGTTGGTTATTTTGGTGCTCATGTATTAAAAATGTCAACTCCACCCTCTGGCCTAGGAATAGCTTTTTGGCTATTTCCCATACACCCACCACCATGAATCCAGCTGGTTTGCTCTGTAGGAATCTTAGAAAGCACAGCATTCGTTGCACCGTGCGTGATTTGCCTTTTGCAACAAAGACAATCCCAGGCGAATTTAAAAATTCATGTTCTCAATAAAACACATTTGAGGCACTGTGGCTCACAACCTACCAGAACTCTCCAGAGGTTTATAATATCCCAGATAGTCTTTATAGCACTCTATTTTAAAAAAAAACCAATTCCAGACCAATTAAAGCTCTGTTTCGAACAATTATTCTAGAAGGCACTATCTGCCATTTCACAGGCTCCGCGTTAGACCAGTCTTACCCAATTAAACAAACAACTGCAATTTGTCATCTACTCGCAGGCTGCTAATAAGCTTTTTCAAAACTGTGCTGACGGTCAAGGGCCACATAGATTCCTTTTAAGATCACTGTCCTCAATTAAGCAAACATTCCTTTCAATTGTTCTTCTCATTTCTAAGACCATGCATAATGTTCACTTCTAGCAAAGGTAAAGCAAACAGAAGTCCCATCGATCTCAAAAAGTTAAGCATATGTACTTCAATTCAACTGAATTTTGCCTGGTGACACTTATCTTGCAAGATGTTTCCCAGATTGTTGTGGTGGTGGAGAGTACCCTCAGGTCATAGCTGACTTATGGCGACCCCTGCTGGGATTTTCAAGGCAAGAGACTAACAGAGGTGGTTTGCTATTGCCTGCCTCTGCAGCCCTGGACTTCCTTGGAGGTCTCCCATCCAATTACTAACCAAGGCCGACCCTGCTTAGCTTCTGAGATTTGGGGAGATCAGGCTTGCCTGGGCTATCCAGATCAGGATTCCCAGTTTGGTAAAAGTATCTAAATAAAACGTTCATACACAGAGTTTAATTAGCAGGTTTTCAAGAGTGCTACATGCATTTAAACAAGAGCAATGCAACTGCTTGGTTAAGGGCATTCTCACCGAAAAGTACCTTTCCACCTGTTGCGAGAATGTTGTCTTTTGAGAAACAAAAGTGGAGGACAGCAGGAAAGAGAGAGACTTCAAAATCAGAAACATCTGACAATGTTTAGAATATTTAAGTTCATAAGAGATTGGGGGGGGGATTGGAGAGGGGGGAAATGTTTTTCTTTTTAGTGATTTTAGAAGATACAAGAAGACACAAAAAAAAACCTTCAAAAGCTAAAGTGAAAGACGGAAAGCAAATGGCAAGTTTAACTGGAGACTGAAAATAGAAGTGAAACCATCTTTGTTCTGGGCAAACGGACATGCGTAAAACACAGTTACCGTCATGTCTGAGCCCCATCCATGCCAATGCTAACACTGAACCAATGTTTAATGCTGAACCTTAATGTCATTTTGCAAATGTCTTAACCATCACTTTTGTTTCTCCAGCATCCTGAGAACACAGCTGGCTTATCTCCTTCCTCTGAAGCTCCCAGAAGCGACCTTGCACTGTCTGAAATGTTACAGTTTAATCTTATGCCTTTTGTCCTCTCTAGGCTGATGTGTAACCCTGGAAGAAATTCCCACAACATTTCCTGCGCAAACCTGTGGTTTAGGTTGAGGGGGGGGGGGGGAGATGATTGGGTATTTAGAGATGTACTTTCTTCAAGTTTCTATTCCTGTCAAGGAACGTGTACTGCTTAGATGCTTTCTTGCTATGGACACGTATACGGAAATTATTTGATTTCTGAATAAAACCATTTAACCAAGAGCTTGGACTTCTTGTTGCGATGGTACAGGGATCTGTCTGCCATATCCTGTCACCCACAGCCTGACAATCAGTGAGGAAGAGAACAGGAGAGATTATCTGGGAATCTTTGATTCTATGATTCTATCTGACGAGATCAGTCTCACCTGGTCTATCCAGGTCAGAGATGCTTTAGGCTGATCCTGCACTGGGCAGGGGGTTGGACTAGATGGTCTCTATGGCCCCTTCCAGCTCTATGATTCTATGATTCTTTAGTGAATCCCCAACTGTCTCTGTCAAGAGTTTGTCCTAGTGATTTAAATGAAAGCAGGACACTCAAGCAGGCAGCATAGACTGACCGGAGATCCCAACAAGTTAATAATAAATTAAGACACCAACTTAGTGAGAGGCTAACCTCTCTAATGTCATCTACGCTTCACAAAAAATGAACTGCTTTGCCTTCCAAGCTAGCTTTGCTTGGCCGGCTTTTGAGTACTAATACGATGAACAGAGCACAAGACATCAGACTGAAACACAGACCGGGGGAGGTCTCCCAAGACCACGGACACCTCAGTCCCTTTTAAAAGTCTTGGCTGATTTAGGAGTTCCGACAAACCCACTGCCGTCAAAAGTTTCTGAAATCCTTACCCATCATTCCAGAGGCACAAAAGGTACTTCTTAATGAGTTCCAGAATTCCTTCAATCCACAGCCAGAAGGGAAAGCTTTTGTCGTTGATATTTTCCTGAAATCGGACAAGACACAAAAGGGCCAGTTCAAAAAATACAACGTTATCTGGCTTATGGCAGAAATCACATACTGGCTCAGCGATGATGTCATGGATTCCACCACCACCACCCCGCCCATTTTTGGTTTTCAGGATCTCTTGCATCCGTTGCTCTGGGTATTTCAGTCCTACAGAAGCCCCTGTGCTACTCCCCAGAAAATGTGCCCAGACAACAGCAAAAGGAGTAAAGGGCTGGCATCAGTATGCAATAACTCTGGCATGGAGAACATTGGCCAAGAGTCATCTCCATGCGCACACCATGGGGATTTGGATCCCTCCATGCCTTTCAAACAGAACCAGTGAAGTTCTTAGGAATTTAAGATTCTGGACTGGGGGGGGGGGGGGCTCCAGTGTGGTGTAGGGCTCAGAGTGTCAGACTACGACCTGACACTTTGCTATGGAACCATGAGCCAATCTAACTACCTCCCCTGCCCACTCCCCTCCCCTGCCCACCTCCCCTGCCCACCCACCCACCCACACACACACACACGAGGGCCAGATCGAGGGGTGGGCAGGGGAGGTAGTCTGCCCCTGGCGCCACCAGGGAGGGGGTGCCAGAAGCAGCTGCCAGCTGCTGGGAGCACGCGGGCAGCCTCGCAGCCCTCCGCGCTGCCTTTCGCCTGCTCCGCAGAACAGGGGGCGGCCAGCTTGCCATGCGCCCTGTCCTGCAGGGCAGGCAAAAGGCAGCGCAGCCGCCCACACCATTCGTCTGCCCCGTCCTGCAGGGCAGGTGAAAGGCAGTGCAGGGGGCTGCGAGGCCACTCGCGCCATTCGCCGCACGCTGTCTCCACTACTCCGCCCTGTGTGATGTCACTGAAATGACGTCATCACACAGCGCTGGGAGCACGCGCAAACGGTCGGACTAGGGTTGCCCTGGGCGCCGGCAACCCTAGATCCAGCCCTGAGGTGGTGAGGGGAGGGGGGAGTAGATGCAAATCAGCTGCTTCTGATGATGAGATCAGTTACTTCCAATTCAGGAGCTTCCTGCTAGAAACAAACACAATCCAAAGGGAAACTGCTGAATTGGAGTTCATATGTAAATTTGACTCAGTCAGACTTGGATTGAATAGAGACTATGAATGGTTCTCTCATTATGAGAAGTAACTGATCTCATTATCAGAAGCATCTGACGAAGAGAGTCGTGGTTCTCAAAAGCTTATGCTACAGAAAAGTTAGTCTCAAAGGTGCTACTGGACTCTTATTATTTTGACCTTGGTCTGTCTTACTAAAAGACATTAGACTGGATCCAGAGTAAATTATGTGCTAACAGGTGTAATTTCTACCAATTCTGTCTTCCTACTGCAGACTGCCCCCCATTTGCCCCTCATGAGGCCATTCCTGAGGGTCCCCTGTGCCCCAGGAGCACCATTTCGGGGAGATCAACGGGCTGCTGCAGCGGAGCGAGGAAGGCAGGGAAGTTCTGTTCCACTGACAGAAGGGTCTTGCATTCGTGGAAAACCTAGTCTGGATCCAACCCAGTTTCATGTGTCCATGAGTTCCATACCCATTTTCTTGTACCTTCTACAATGTTGACAACTAGTGTGACTGGTGTCTCTGCTCAAATGAACTTCTGTTTTGAATTTCTCTAGTCAAGCCCACCAATTTAACAACAGTTGAAAGTTACACCAAGTGCATTTCCCCATTTAAATCAATGGGTCCAAACAGAGCCTCACAGTGGCTGGATTAAGCTCCATATAATTTGCTGAAGATCTGGAGCTCGTACCTTACAGAATCTGACCCAACTGATGCCATCATCGACGCTTCCGTTAGTGCCTAAAAGGAAAACAAATTTTCAAATACTGTTTGCCAATCTACACAATGCCAACAATAAGCCTTGGAGTCCCAAGCACAAAAACTAGAGATTTAACTTTTACTACTGTGCAATGACAGGGAAAAAAATCCCCTGTGGAATGGCCTGCCTGAGGTCAGGAGAGCCCCCACGCTCCAGGCTTCCTGCAAAAGATGCAAAACTGAATTATTCAAAAAGGCTTTTTAGTCAAACAGGAGGGCTGTATTGTGGGGATGGGGTCTCAGGTGCTTCGCTAATGAGTTAGGGACCACAGACTTCACCACTATGTTGTCTTACATATTATCTGTTGCTTTAAATATGTACTCCTATGTACTACCTGTGCTTTAAGTTGTCTAATGTCAATCATAGAAGTGATTATGTTCTGTTTCAGTATTTTCTTCTACTCTGTATTGGATTCTTGCTAACGCTATGTCTTTTTAAACTTGTATCTATTTACCCTATGGCATTGTTTATGGTAATGTCCTCGATTCTGTACGGAAATGTACTTGATACAGATTGTTCTAATCTCATACTGTGTAATCTGCCTTGAGGCTCAGTGAGAAAGGCGGACTATAAATGACATAAATAAATAAAATAGAAACTGCCAAAGCCGAATGCACTGCATAAACAACAAGGGAACAATCTGAACAAATAAAAAAGGAAAGTGAGAAAGAAGAAAAAGCACAATGACCAGACAAGATTAAATTTCAGGTTATGCAAGGAGAAGTAGTGCAGAATGTGCAAGAAGAAATGATTGAAGATTTACTAGGATCCTTAAAGAATCAAGTGCAAGAATTAGCAACAAGCATGAAAGACAGAACCATCTCCAGTTATTTCAAGCAGAAGAAGCTACCAAGCGACAAAATAATTCAAGTGAAGAAGAAAGCCTGGCAAAGCAATATAAATACAAAAATCAAGTTACAAGTGGGAGTTACTTAAAAGACTAAGGCTACAGCTCAAAGCTAGAAGAGTTTTTCTTTTTTTTAGAATTGGGATGTATGACTTAATTGCAATGTTAAAAGTTAAATGAAGGAATTAGCAAATTAAGACAAATGGAAAAATTGGGAAATGCAAATGTATAGCTAATTATGTGAATTGACATAAAGTAAATTTATACACAAAATTATAGAAGGAATCAAGTGAAAGTTCAAGTTGTTAATTTTAAATTAAAGTGTTATATTAGAGACTAAATTAAATTAAAGGATTGGGACTGGGAAAATGTTAAGGCAAATTTATGTGTAAAAGAAATGGGAACTACAAATGGAATGTTTTGAAGAAACAAATTGTTAGTTTCAAGTTAAAATGTTAAGAAAGTGAGTTTAATTAAATACAGGTAACTGATGTAAGAAACAATAGTAATGGGGGGAAGATAGGTTTTAAATAATAGTATAAGGGGGAAAGGAAATGAGTGATAAAGAAAAACCAGTTTATATTGAAATAGAGGGGATTTAATAGAATATGGATATTTTATGGATAATTGATGGTTTTTTGATAGTTTATTAATAATTATAGAATTGTATTAAGAAATGATAAGTTAAGATTTTACCTCTAGCTACAGGGACAAATGAAAGCAATACAGAACTAATGATAAGAAATTATGGGGTCACAGTGCTGTCGGGAGCCTACATAGAAAACGGGGGAGGGGGAGGGGGTGGGCTGCATCTATGAATATATGGGGGAATGTATTTTTAAGATATGAGCAAATTGTATGTCAACCCATCCAATAAAAATTGTTTAAAAAAAAAAATTCAGGTTATGTGGATCTCCCTATTTCTGAGTTAAAATCAGCCTTCACCTCTAGATTGAGATCGTGGCTGTGGCAAGGTTTAAGGCTGCCACATTGCCTCTCAACAGCAATTTGGGGAGAAGGTAGAGATGGAAGCAAGACATTTCTACCCAAGAAGCAGTGCGCAGCTGGTTGGCAGAGCAGCTACTTTTCAAAATGTTAGAATCAGTTTCAGGAGATCTGGTCGCAGCTTTCTCAACGGCATGCATTGGCTTTTTGCAATTCACTAACACCCAACCCTATCTTGCCATGGTGGCGTATTTAAAAGCTCAACTACGCATAGTTCAAGGCCCGCCAAGAGCCACATCATTCCCCAAGAGTTTTCTAATCATAGCCATGGGCCAACACGGCTGTGCGTTTACAGTCCAGTTTCTCGGGCCAATGGAAATGGGCTACCCAATTGAGACAAATACTGCAGCTCTAATGTGGACTGCAATCTCCATAGATTTTTGTGTTACCATAATCCCCCAGCCACGACCCACATCTTTTCTTTTTAATTGCCATATTTCTACCTAGATCTTTCTCCAGGGAAGCATGCCTGCAGAGACGACCCAATTTTCAGCTCAATGGGAGTGTATCTTTGCAACTGTATAATTGAGGGCCAGTCCCTTACAGGATGCCATAAGCCAAAGCGCCTGACTCACAGGAAGACAATCAATGGGAGGTGGGGGAAATCCTGATGTGCTGAGCAGTATTTATTTGGCTAGAGACCTCTTACCAGCAATTCCCAACACCTACCACCATTCAGTAGACTGGCAAGGGGAAAAAATGAGGCCAAAAAAAATCACTATAGTATCAACAGTGTGATATAATTTCAGGGCAAATCTGGAACTGATGTCATGCCACTCTAGGATTCAATGGGAACTCTATGATTTCACCATAGAGTTCCTCTGAATTCGAGATCCATATGATAGCACCCTACTTCGCTGGTCCCCAGTCTCCCACTGGAGGAGGATGGGGACTTGGCATTTCTATAACCAGCTTTCAGGAAATGGCTTTACTTCTGCTAACTAAAATTGTGGTTTTACTGTTGTCTCTCTTTAAAGCAGCTTACACACACAAGACACAATTTTTTAAAAACTATGATAATAGATGCGGGGAACAAGTGAGGGTGGGAAAAGCCCAAGCAAGGAGTAGACAAGTACCAGTGGAGCTAATCATGACTGTCAGGACATCTTCCAAGAGAGAATGGACTGCCAGTGTCTAATGAACACAATTTGCTATGATTAAATGTGACATCAGCCTTTGGTGAGAGGAAAAAAGATGCCTCTAATTAATCACTGTTAAGAAAAGAGCAAAAGTCCAGTAGCACCTATAAGACTAACACAATTTGTGGGAGGGTCTGAGCTTTCATGAGCCATAGCTCACTTCTTCAGATGCAGCTAGAATATGAGTCCGTCTGTCCTTATACCTTGGAGAGTGGAGTGATTACAGAAGCCAAATGACAACAGCTGGTGAATGACAACAGCAGGTGTGATCGGATAGGGTGGGGTATGCTGAAGGGTAGTGGGTATGGAGGAATCAGCATTGGTAATGAGACAGGAAGCCTAGGTCTTGATTCAGTCCAGGTGGATGCATTGTCCTGATCTTTGTTATCAGTTGCAATTCAGCAGTCTCTCTTTCTAATCTTCCTTTAAAATTCCTCTGCAGGACAACTGCTATTTTTAGGTCAGCAACTAAATGTCCTGGAAGGTTAAAATGTTCCCCCACCATTGGGACAGCGACACTTTTTTAAAAAGGGCACGGGCAGCCCAAGGATTGTGAGTGTGCCACATGTGGGCTGCCACTTACCAAGCAGTTTCTCCCCCAGCATGTTCAGTTGATCTGTATTCAACCCCCTTTTGGTCATGGACGAAAACTGCCAGCTCAGCACGTCGGAAAGCTGAGGCCACCTCGCACATGGGGGGTTCAGAAAGAAGGACAAATTCTAAAGGGGAAAGAAAAAACAGAACTGAGAGTTGGTCAGTGGAATGGGCAGGCTCCAGAGAAGGAACCCTCTACCCACACGACATTTCTTTTGACCCGTCTTTTCAAAGGAGCTTCCCAGGCCCACCGAACCAGCTATTCTTGAATCGGGAGAGTCCAAGGCAGTGGCCCCTGAAGTAGACAAAACATTTATTTGGGGAAAGCACCCAACCATTCCAACGTGGGTACAGAAACCTTTAAGGGAATCCTTGGGAACAACGTATCTATGAACATATGATGCTCTCTTATATGGAGTCAGGCCATCAACCCTACAAGGCCGGTATTGTCTGCTCAGGTTGGCAGCAGCTCTCCAAGGTCTCAGGTTGAGGTATTTCACATCACCTGATCCTTTTAACTAGAGATGCTGGGATTGAACCTGAGACCTTCTGTATGCAGAGCAGAGGTTCTTCCACTGAGCCACAGCTCCTTCCCTACCAGCCAAGTACTTTATAGGCCACCAGCTTAACAATTAAGAAAGACTGTGTACTGTATCCTGATTATTTTAGCTGTTTTTAAAAATCAAAATGTTTTTGAGAGCCGGTTTGGTGTCGCGGTTAAGAGCGGCGGGACTCTAATCTGGAGAGCCGGGTCTGATTCCCCACTCCTCTGCTTGAAGCCAGCTGGGTGACCTTGAGTCAGTCACAGCTCTCTCAGTCCACCCACCTTATAGGGTGATTGTTGTGAGGATTAACAACACACTTTCTAAACCACTCTGAGTGTGTGTTAAGTTGTTCTGAAGGGCAGTACAGAAATCAAATATTATTATGTTATTATTGAACTTCTTGTAATATTCTTTTAACAGGAAGGGAAATTTAGTATTCATTTCCTCTCAACTATGGGTCTCTGGGTTGAGTATGACTTCTCACAGTATTTTTTTTTTCAGGCTCAGAAATTATATCTTGTGTTTCCTATCCCATAATTCTCTGTTTCTTTATCGGTGGCACTTGAGCTTACTTTAAACACTGATGTCTCACTGGAATATTTTCACATTTTCCTCATTTTTAATTTTGTACAGCTGACTTACAGCTTCGTTTTTCTCCTTTTTCGTCTAATGGAATCGGAATACTAACTTTGGTAACAAGCTTTTTTTTTTTTTAAATCACTTCTCAGATAGCACGTGTGCCTGCACAGAAGACCTATGACGAAACGCGAGTTAACCTTCCCCCCGGCTTCAATTCATTCATTACCTTGGGTTCGTTAGTTAACATGTTGTACCACAAAATGGAAGCCCACCCACTCGGCAGCTGGCTGACATTGGAAATCACAACAATCGGAAGGGAAGCGGTCTAGGAAGACAAGACAGAAGGAGGCAACTGAGAAAAAATGGTTATTGTAATTTTTTAAAAAATCATCCAATAGAAAGAAGAGTAAACTGAAAGCCAGCAGCAGTCAGATATTCACCCTTCAAGGATACTAAAGACTGTGGGATACAAACCAACTAGACTCATTTTCATTGCCAAACAGCCTGTTTTTATTTTTAAAACCTTTCAGGAACCTAAGCGACAGTTTCTACTTAGTCAATTAAAGCAATTTGTGTTTTAGCACGGAGGAACCATCTGGGAAGCACGAAAAACCCTATTCTAGCTTCCTACTAATTGCTTTGACACAGGGCTGTATGGCTAATTTGGTTCCTGAACCAATAATATCCTCCCCCCCTCCTCCCAGGCCCACTATTTTTTTTGGACACACGTTCTTGGCCATAGCTGCAGAGGAGTTAGCTGTGTCCGTCTGTAGTAGCAAAATCAAAAAGAGTCCAGTAGCACCTTTAAGACTAACCAACTTTATTGTAGCATAAGCTTCTGAGAATCACAGTTCTCTTCGTCAGATGCATGCATCTGACGAAGAGAACTGTGATTCTCGGAAGCTTATGCTACAATAAAGTTGGTTAGTCTTAAAGGTGCTACTGGACTCTTTTTGTTCTTGGCCATAAAGCTCCTTGTGTGGTGCTGGGCCAATTACTCTCTCACTTTAATCTACTTTGCAGGGAGCTTAAAAAGGAGGAGGAGGAAAAGGTCATACAGCCCACCCTGAGATCCTTGTAGGAAAAGCAGGACCAAAAAAAAAAAAAGTGACAGGGAAGAAATGTGTAGAGGTTGCACGGATTTAGGGCTAAATTCAACATTACCCCAGAAAAGAGGGGTAAACCGAGTGTTGAGAAACGGTTTCTCCATTCCGAGTTCCGCCCTCTGCAAGAAGGTTCCCCTTCCCATGTATTTCCCATCTGCCCCTTCCCAAAGCAGATGTTTGAGAGCAAATCTGTTCAGTATCCTACTTAGTGGGGCCTACTCCCAGGAAAGCATTCCCCGGATTGCACCATTCCTGTAGCAAAAGGAATGTTGGGTTACCACGAAACAGGTTGGCATTTAAGGAACAGGTTGGCATTTTACTGCTAAGACATTTTTCCTAGGCTGTATCTATTCTTGTATTTATAAAGTGGTGGAAAAAATTATGCTGAAAACTCTAGGTGCCTGCCACTGCGCCAAGCAGTGACAAGAGGAAATAAAGTCAGTATCAGCAGTGCTGCTCCACAGTTCTGGGGAGGAGGGACCTGGAAGTGACATAGGATGGCTCTAGCTATCATAGCGTAGCTCTATGGTAAAACCAGAGACTTTTTGTTGATTCCTAGAACTACCCTATGCCAGTTCCATGTTTTCCCTTAAGTGATGTTGATACTGCTACATCGCCCTCCCCCCCGACCCTAGTGCCCACTCACAACCCTACTTAAAAGACATTTGATTCCATGTCTTACCTCTAGGTCAATTGTAAGCCCACCCTGTTCCAACGTAGTCTCAAAACACAGAGAGTGGAGTTCTTCTGTTACTATTAGAGGCCCCTGGGAGACGGGGAAGGAAAAAGTAACAAGTCTTTAATTTTAACTTCATACAGCACAAAGTACTTCCCTAGTATTTCACTGGGGTCAGATACCATCAAGTATTCCTTACCACCAGGAGTTACTGCACAGAGGGCAGCTTTCCTTCTAAAATTTCATTAGGTGCCATCTGCTAACCAGGGCAAGAGCCAGACTGCTTCTGTTCCCTCACACACACACACCCTGTCCCAGCCCCACAGCAATTGGGTATAGCACAGCAAAGCTTCTCCCACTATAACCAAAGCATCTCCAAACGCATAAAATCAACCATTCTTTTTTTTAAAAAAGTTAACTGTTATTGAAAATTTAATTGATTTGTTTTTGTAATTAGCATTTGAGTGAGAAATATTTAAAACAATTTTACACTGCTGGTTTAATCGTGCTGCTGTTTCTAATACTGCTGTCCTAGTTTTAGATGAACAACAGCATTCTTGCTGTTTCTATTTGCTCCATTTATTTGTTGCTGGAAACAAGGCTCTGGAAATTTTTGCATGCATGCAAATAATCTACGTAAAGACATATATAGTCAATGATTACCGTTTCTCTAGTCATTCTACGAAACTGAATGCCTCTAAACTGACACTCTTAGAAGTTAATGCTTCTAAACTACTTTAGATCGCCCAGGGTCTGCACGAAGAGAGCCTTTACATCTTCCTAAACATGTATTTAACTATGCAATTCTACTCTCAATCCAAGCAATATCAGTTTTAACGGCTTACAACCAACAAGGCACACACAAAGTTTTCCTACATCCCCCTACTGACCTCCATAAAGATCACAGCTATTCCTCCATGCAGGTCCTACAACCCCCAGGAACGATCAGTCTAAGATGGGGTTACAGGCACAGAGTGGAAAAATCAGCATTCCACGCACACTTCATTGGCTTAGAAGCCATTATTTTCTATTGTAAAAAGCATGCATATCCCCATGGATAGCGATCTGTGGGCTCCTGCATTAGTAATTAATACAGTGCATTGCTTAACACAGCGCTTAATTAAAATAAAGCTAGCGCGGGTTCCTCTTACCTCATTAGTTCTGGAGACATTTTTCTGCTCCTTTAATTGCTGCAAACACACAAACAAAATTCTTCAATGCAAGTTTTCATCTTGATGTCATGTCATTTTGCTTTGGATTTGTTTCAGCATCATGTAAGATTTCTGCTTGTTTTTTAGGAAATCCTTATCCTATCATATTGTTTATTGAACGTTCCAGCCACCGACCATACTGACCTACACTGCGTGATCTGCTTTGAACCTCAGTGAGAAAGGTGGACTAAAAATAAACGTAACGACAGAAATAAAAGTACATTTCATACCAGCACATTCCTTGTCCTTTTGTCTAGATGGGGGTGGGAAAGTCTCAAGGCATATTCCAATATCACAAAAGCCATCATTTTATAAAGAAATGAAAAGTTTGAGATGAGGGTCTAATATTGCTTTTTAGCTGTAAAATGTCATGACTAAGGACGGGTAATGAACGTATGAACTTGAGAGTGTTTTTATCTGCGCCCTGTCCAGTTTCTCCTTCACCAGTCAAGAGCTCCAGGCCACCATTTCAGAAACAAACAAGAGCTCTGGATTTATTGCGAGCGTACCTTCGTTTCAAAGGTATGAAGGAAAACCTGGAGATAGGAGACTGGGGAGAAATCTCCCAGAGGCAAGACTTAAGTCTCGGCTGGTGGGAGGGGAAGATCCCTTTTCAGTTAAAGCCACGCTGAAGAGGAAGGAGCCAGCTGAAGAAAAATCCGTCAAGCAACAGGAAACTAGCCGGATAAAAAATGAAACACAGCAGGAATGACTCAGCACTGAACGAGTTGCTGCCACGTTCCGTTTACGCGCATGAGCCCATGAACTTCCTTATGCTGAATCATTCCAAGTCAGTATTGTCCAGGCAGACCAATAGCATCTCTCCAGCATCTCAGGCGGAGGTCTTTCACACTACCTACTACATGATCCTTTTAACTATCCAGGGATTGACCTGGGACTTTCTGCATAACCAAGCAGACATTGGTCTACCGAGCAACGTCCCTTCCCTTCTTATTGCTAAAGGCAGGGGGCACTTCTACTATCATGATAGCAGAAACTCTGTGTATAGAGTGCTTCAGTATTATAACCAACGTTCACCTGCGTGGACTGTACCGTGGATTCAATCAGTGGCAGAGCTCACAACTTTGCATATATGTCTCAAATTCAGTCAGAAATAGTTCTAGTTTAGAGACTATGCCCCATGGCGCAGAGTGGTAAGCGGCAGTACTGCAGCCCAAGCTCTGCTCACAACCTGAGTTCGATCCCAGCGGAAGCCGGGTTCAGGTAGCTGGCTCAAGGTTGACGCAGCCTTCCATCCTTCTGAGGTCGGTAAAATGAGTACCCACTTTCCTGGGGGTCAAGTGTAGATGACTGGGGAAGGCAATGGCAAACCACCCCGTAAAAAAGTCTACCAAGAAAACGTCATGGTGCGACGTCCCCCCATGGGTCAGTAATGACTCGGTGCTTGCACAGGGGATGACCTTTACCTTTAAAGACTATGCATTACATTGATAATCGTGTTTTTCTTCTGTGTCCCACGTGCCCTAAAATACTATCTTATGGTATTAAAGCGTTTACCACTATGGTGCCCCCTGGGGGCCATGGTGCCTGCCAGAACTTTCCTTGGCGCTCACCAAGCTTTTCAGAAAAGGGGTGGGGGGGCAGGTTTTGTTAATGTCTGACTTCATTCAAAAGTAAGGATTTTTCACTGAGGTGGACTGGTAAGCAACTGAGCCATTGTGTGGTTTCATTCTCCCCTCAGGATTTCTTTCTTCCCAAGAGTTTTAAGGAGGGAGATATTCCGTTTGGGTCTGCCTCCTCAGGCATCCATTTTAGGTTTGGCTGCACCTCCTGTGGCGATCATTTTTGGGCGACAGTCACTACCCCCTCTGAAAATCCCAAAAGGTTGAAGAGAAAAAAAAAGGTTGTCGCCTTGTGCTGTATCACAACATCCCATACTGCAACTGAGGGATGTAATTACTTTCAGTTGTCCTGTACTGAAGAATGTTATGAAAAAAACTGAAAATAGTTTCTTTAAAGAAGTGCCCTCACCAGATGTCTGAATTCTGCTGACAGGCTTCCATTCGACTCCTCCATGTTCATCACTTTAGTATTTGTCCCCAAGATGTTAAATTTTCTAAATCTATACAGAGAGATAAAAGTCTGAGACAAATGCTTTGAACAAATGTCAACTTCATGCACAAACAGGGAGTCAACATACCCTTTTACTGTGTTCTTCTCGTTCACATCTCTGCAAAGGAAGAAAAAACAAGATCAGACTTGGGAGTGTGAACGATGAGCAGGAATTTCTCATTTTATTAAAGTAAAAATGGCAAAAACCACACCAGAGAAAGAACAGTACATTCAGGCTGCTTCCACACACGTTGGATAATCCACTTTCAATACTCTTTAGTGAACATTTGAAACTGATTTTCCATGTGTGGAACAAAAAATCCACTTCAAAAGGATTGCAAAAGTGCATTGAAAGTGCATTATTCAATGTGTGTGGAAATGCCCCCAATCTTGTAGTCCCTACTAAATGCTCCTTACTATGAAACCTATAAAACTGAGAAGACTCTTTTCATTAAAATATATGGGAAGTCTGGCATCTATGGAATCTGAGGGACAAACTAAATTCAAAGATTGGCCCTTTTCACACTGCTTACCTGCTCCTGGAACGTCGCGAAATATTGCGCAAAAAATGCGGAAGATAGCATCTTCTCGCGAGAGTTTTGCACGACATCGCAAGAAGACACTATCTTCTGCGTTTTTTGTGCACTATTTTGCGACGTTCCGGGAGCAGGTAAGCAGTGTGAAAAGGGCCAATTTTTTCCAAGTTGGAACTGGGCTTCCCCAACCTGACTATCATTCTCCTCAGTACAACTCTCAGCTGAGAATTAATTTCCCAAATGTTTCAGGGGCCCGATTTGGCCAGTTGTATTATCCCAGCCTAAACTACCTCCCAGCGTTGTTGTGACAACGAAATGAAGGCAGAACCACGTACACTGCTCTGAAATCCTTGGAGGAAAATGCAACCAGCAGTGATTGTGGAACTGAAGACAAGTTCTATATCATTCACCATTTGTGGATTGTAAAAAATTGAAAAACTTTTAGGCTTAAAATGTCCTACTGGGGAGCAATAAGAGAAAAATGGCAATATTGACATGAGGGGGGAAAGCCTATACAAAATTTGCCAGGCAAGGAAAAGCATACGACCTCTATCTTTTATTCTCCTCCAAGAGCCAGAGCAGAACAGAAATCAAAGTGGCTACAGAAAGAGGTAGCAATAGGACAACATATCAGTGAAATGAAAAAGAACGCTGGCTGCTTTGGGGTGAGAGATGATAATCTTTATAGTAGGATGTCCAAGCGTACTAGATGTCACTTACTTATCAAATACAACCTGCACTTTTAATTTATAATTCAGCTCTTGCAGTTTCACCAGCAATCTGAAAAGGCAAAGAATACAGATATTACTTCAGGCAATTTCCCCAAGCTTAAACAGCAGCTCTGCAGTTCCTTAACTTTCTCAATGTTGGGCATGAAGTTTCCTTCCAAACCTCTCTTGCCTAGAGACCTGCATCAGGTGTAGAATGTGTATAGTTTGCTTCGTAACATTTGAAGTGGCTCCATGCGTTAGTTTCAGCCCGTGAACACACAGTAAACACATGGCATTGTCATGAGTATTCACAACTGCAACAGGGTTCGATCTAGTGGATTCTGTTTACAAACCTCATTCTTGCCCCTCCCTCAGTCGGACGCAGGTGTCATGACCCCCTCTGATCCATTCTGGAACATTCTCAGAACCCTCAGGGAGGGGGAGCCTGAGGAATGACTGTGGTGGATCAGAGGGACAAGCTCTGCAGGGACACCTCTGGACATCTCATCAGTGCCACAGGCCACCCTGTCACAGCCCTCATCAGACCTTGAGATAATCGTCGGATCTCTGCCAAGCAGGACTCAAACCCAAGGCTGTGGTTCCTCAAGGACCCAGGATGCAGGAAGGCCCATGCCAAAGTGACACAGAGGAAGCAAAGCGCCAGACTGGCTGCATGCAATCCCAGGGTAGGGCAAGGGCAGTGCGCTGCGCGTGGTTCCTTGCAGGATTAAGGCCTCAGGAACTCCAGCACTTGCCACCAGGACAGGTGGGGCCAATTCCTTCCCAGTCTACCTAAGCCAAGGCTCAGGTAGATCAACCATGTTGCCAAGGCCTTTGCTAGATCAACCATGTTGCAAGGCCAAAACCCATACCCAGAGTGCTAGATCCAACTCCAGACCCTGTTTATTCCTGCACTCTGTACCCTGCTCAGTGAACATCTGCAGGGTGAGTCCTGGCTTACGAGGAGATCTGCTGACCCAGCAGCCTGAGGCCAGAACAGCCGGGAAATTTTGTTTCACCAGGTGTTGTGGAAACTATTGCTGCGATCCAACCTTCTTATGAATCCACACCACCCATAAAATGAAAAGTGGCCCCAACAGTATGTTCTTTATTAGTTAGAAGCCACTAGCAGTAACACTAAGAAAACACAGCCAAGTAAATAAATAAATATGTATGACACGTGATGCAAGTTTAGAGGAGGTTCATAAATATTACCCTAAGCTGGAAAAAAATGGAAAAAAATACACCGTCTTTTCACACGAAAACTCTTTAGCGGTTTGTGAAAGTACAATTTTCTCTCTAATTCTGAATTACAGCATCATATTTGTATTAAAATTGTTTCTTTAAAGAAGGAGTGTTTACAGAAAGGAGGGATTCATACTGGGAGGCAGCAGTGTGGTGTTACACAAAAGGAGGCAGGGAATAATCAAGCAATTTCAGTATTTATGTGGGCCAAGATTTTTAAAAAATTACCTCAGCTTTACGGTAAATTGCACTCCCGTCTTCAAAACCAACGGTCTCTGAGGATGTGTGGGCATGCAAGGTTGTCTTTCAACCACAAAGGAACTGGACATAAAGAAAGAATATGTGAATTTGCTTTAACATGACCATGTAAAATTTATGGCGGAAACTCGCACAAAGGTTTTGATTTCTCTTGAATCCCATTAACAAATCGGTCAAAAAAGACAACAGCAACAGAGGCCAGAGTTGTTCAAGCTGAGAGACTAACAAAGTTCATATTCCTTTGGGGCAGCTCAAAACTAGAGTTCTGAAGGCCTAGGAGGAAAAAAGGGAAATTTTGGGAAGAAAACAGAGATTATTTCTAAGAACTTTTTTTCTGATAAAGCACTGGAGGGGGGGGGGAGAACCTTCTATGACTTTTTTTGAAATTCATAAAATGATTTTTTTGACATGGTTTAACTCTCTCAAAAGGTACAGCATAGATATTTTAAAGACCTTTTTTTTCAGGACATTTTCAGAAGCGCTAAAAAAATTCCTATGAAACAGTGAGATTATTACCCCATTGTTCGGGGGGAAAAACCAAACGGGCCTCTCGGAAAAAACTAGACTTGAGTTTCTTCTTTCCAAAAGAGATGCCAAGATTACTTACCAGGTAGCCAGCCTCTGTATGGCAGTACTCAGGCTAAGGAAATTTTATGGTATTTAGGTTATTATATTATTATTACATCTAAATGTGGATTTTAAGTATTTCTTTTTATATGTTTGGTCCAAATTTTGGGGGTAATTTTTTTCCCCTTTGGAATGAGAGATGCTTTTAAAGACTACATTATACGCACCCAAAATGTGTTGAAATTTTTGGAATGAGTAAAATGTGCCAAGATAGCAGATTATAAACTGACAGCTCATTCTCTCATCTCACTATCTAATGTATTTGCAGTTTTGTTTGCAGAAAACCAAGGCGTTTATGCTTTTAAATCCCATAAATATGCCAATTCATATCATTTTATATGCCAGCTCAGTTATAAATGCATTTCACATTGCTGAAGCCACCAAACAGATTCAGGCTTGACGGGGAAGTATTGCAAACATTTCATTGCCCCCCAAATGTGTTTTTTTTCTTATTTTTTTCCCCACAGCTTCAAAATCTCCAGAAATTTTAGATCTCTACTCAGAACTCTTACTTCCAAAGTGAGGCGAGCCTCAAAGCTTCCAAATTCTACTCTGGCTCAAATTCTTCCTTCCCTTCCCTTGCTTTATTGATGTGGAATAATGAGATAGTGAAGTGCTTCAGCTAAGAAGATGTTAAAATACTTAAGTATTTATACCCCACTTTTCTCCCCAATAAGGACTCAACGCAGCTTACAACATCATTCTCTTTTCTCCATTTTAACCTTACAATGACTTCCGTGTGAAGTAAGTTGGCCTAAAAGTGTGTGTCAGGACCCAGGTCGCCTAGCCAGCTTCCATGGCAGAGGGGGGACTCAAACCTCCGTCTCCCAGATCCTAGTCACTTACACCACACTGTCTCTCCATCTCCAACTTTCTCTTTTGTTGCTCCTCACAGTATCCAGAAGGCTGTTAACTATCAAGTCTTTCTGGGCAATACAGTTTTCAGAATTCACTGGAGTCTGGGAAAGAACCACCTCATCAGCCCGGCAAGTATTTTTTTTCCTTTCAGCTGCCTCATGTTGCCAAGCCCTCAACAAGGCAGCTAAGGTAGGTAGAGTGGAATAGGAGAAAGGGAATTGAGGGAGGAAAGAACTCAGAATGCCACAGTGCTCCTGTGGATACCACAGGTGCAGCACCTAGGGAGTTTAAATGTGCATACATCCTGTTGGCTTAGCAGCACCCAAGGGGTTTAAATGTGCATGCATCCTGCTGGCCCAGCAGCACCCAGGGAGTTTAAATGTGCATGCATCCTGTTGGCTTAGCAGCACCCAAGGGGTTTAAATGTGCATGCATCCTGCTGGCCCAGCAACACCCAGGGAGTTTAAATGTGCATGCATCCTGTTGGCTTAGCAGCACCCAAGGGGTTTAAATATGCATGCATCCTGCTGGCCCAGCAGCACCCAGGGAGTTTAAATGTGCATGCATCCTGTTGGCCCAGCAGCACACAGGGAGTTTAAATGTGCATGCATCCTGTTGTCCCAGCAGCACCCAGGGAGTTTAAATGTGCATGCATCCTGCTGGCCCAGCAGCACCCAGGGAGTTTTAATGTGCATGCATCCTGCTGGCCCAGCAACACCCAGGGAGTTTAAATGTGCATGCATCCTGTTGGCCCAGCAGCACCCAGGGAGTTTAAATGTGCATGCATCCTGTTGGCCCAGCAGCACCCAGGGAGTTTAAATGTGCATGCATCCTGTTGGCCCAGCAGCACCCAGGGAGTTTAAATGTGCATGCATCCTGTTGGCCCAGCAGCACCCAGGGAGTTTTAATGTGCATGCATCCTGTTGTCCCAGCAACACCCAGGGAGTTTTAATGTGCATGCATCCTGCTGGCCCAGCAACACCCAGGGAGTTTAAATGTGCATGCATCCTGTTGGCCCAGCAGCACCCAGGGAGTTTTAATGTGCATGCATCCTGCTGGCCCAGCAACACCCAGGGAGTTTTAATGTGCATGCATCCTGCTGGCCCAGCAACACCCAGGGAGTTTAAATGTGCATGCATCCTGTTGGCCCAGCAGCACCCAGGGAGTTTAAATGTGCATGCATCCTGTTGACCCAGCAGCACCTAGGGAGTTTAAATGTGCATACATCCTGTTGGCCCAGCAGCACCCAGGGAGTTTTAATGTGCATGCATCCTGCTGGCCCAGCAACACCCAGGGAGTTTAAATGTGCATGCATCCTGTTGGCCCAGCAGCACCCAGGGAGTTTTAATGTGCATGCATCCTGTTGGCCCAGCAGCACCCAGGGAGTTTAAATGTGCATGCATCCTGTTGGCCCAGCAGCACCCAGGGAGTTTAAATGTGCATGCATCCTGTTGGCCCAGCAGCACCCAGGGAGTTTTAATGTGCATGCATCCTGCTGGCCCAGCAACACCCAGGGAGTTTAAATGTGCATGCATCCTGTTGGCCCAGCAACACCCAGGGAGTTTAAATGTGCATGCATCCTGTTGGCCCAGCAGCACCTAGGGAGTTTAAATGTGCATGCATCCTGTTGGCCCAGCAGCACCCAGGGAGTTTTAATGTGCATCCATCCTGCTGGCCCAGCAACACCCAGGGAGTTTAAATGTGCATGCATCCTGTTGGCCCAGCAGCACCCAGGGAGTTTAAATGTGCAGGCATCCTGTTGGCCCAGCAGCACCTAGGGAGTTTAAATGTGCATACATCCTGTTGGCCCAGCAGCACCCAGGGAGTTTTAATGTGCATGCATCCTGCTGGCCCAGCAACACCCAGGGAGTTTAAATGTGCATACATCCTGTTGACCCAGCAGCACCTAGGGAGTTTAAATGTGCATACATCCTGTTGGCCCAGCAGCACCCAGGGAGTTTTAATGTGCATGCATCCTGCTGGCCCAGCAACACCCAGGGAGTTTAAATGTGCATGCATCCTGTTGGCCCAGCAGCACCCAGGGAGTTTAAATGTGCATACATCCTGTTGGCCCAGCAGCACCCAGGGAGTTTTAATGTGCATGCATCCTGCTGGCCCAGCAACACCCAGGGAGTTTAAATGTGCATACATCCTGTTGACCCAGCAGCACCTAGGGAGTTTAAATGTGCATACATCCTGTTGGCCCAGCAGCACCCAGGGAGTTTTAATGTGCATGCATCCTGCTGGCCCAGCAACACCCAGGGAGTTTAAATGTGCATGCATCCTGTTGGCCCAGCAACACCCAGGGAGTTTAAATGTGCATGCATCCTGTTGTCCCAGCAGCACCCAGGGAGTTTAAATGTGCATACATCCTGTTGGCCCAGCAGCACCCAGGGAGTTTTAATGTGCATGCATCCTGCTGGCCCAGCAACACCCAGGGAGTTTAAATGTGCATGCATCCTGTTGGCCCAGCAGCACCCAGGGAGTTTTAATGTGCATGCATCCTGCTGGCCCAGCAACACCCAGGGAGTTTAAATGTGCATGCATCCTGTTGGCCCAGCAGCACCCAGGGAGTTTAAATGTGCATGCATCCTGCTGGCCCAGCAACACCCAGGGAGTTTAAATGTGCATGCATCCTGTTGGCCCAGCAGCACCCAGGGAGTTTTAATGTGCATGCATCCTGCTGGCCCAGCAACACCCAGGGAGTTTAAATGTGCATGCATCCTGTTGGCCCAGCAACACCCAGGGAGTTTAAATGTGCATGCATCCTGTTGGCCCAGCAACACCCAGGGAGTTTAAATGTGCATGCATCCTGTTGGCCCAGCAGCACCTAGGGAGTTTAAATGTGCATACATCCTGTTGGCCCAGCAGCACCCAGGGAGTTTTAATGTGCATGCATCCTGCTGGCCCAGCAACACCCAGGGAGTTTAAATGTGCATACATCCTGTTGGCCCAGCAACACCCAGGGAGTTTAAATGTGCATGCATCCTGCTGGCCCAGCAACACCCAGGGAGTTTAAATGTGCATGCATCCTGTTGGCCCAGCAGCACCTAGGGAGTTTAAATGTGCATACATCCTGTTGGCCCAGCAGCACCCAGGGAGTTTTAATGTGCATGCATCCTGCTGGCCCAGCAACACCCAGGGAGTTTAAATGTGCATACATCCTGTTGACCCAGCAGCACCTAGGGAGTTTAAATGTGCATACATCCTGTTGGCCCAGCAGCACCCAGGGAGTTTTAATGTGCATGCATCCTGCTGGCCCAGCAACACCCAGGGAGTTTAAATGTGCATGCATCCTGTTGGCCCAGCAACACCCAGGGAGTTTAAATGTGCATGCATCCTGTTGTCCCAGCAGCACCCAGGGAGTTTAAATGTGCATACATCCTGTTGGCCCAGCAGCACCCAGGGAGTTTTAATGTGCATGCATCCTGCTGGCCCAGCAACACCCAGGGAGTTTAAATGTGCATGCATCCTGTTGGCCCAGCAGCACCCAGGGAGTTTTAATGTGCATGCATCCTGCTGGCCCAGCAACACCCAGGGAGTTTAAATGTGCATGCATCCTGTTGGCCCAGCAGCACCCAGGGAGTTTAAATGTGCATGCATCCTGCTGGCCCAGCAACACCCAGGGAGTTTAAATGTGCATGCATCCTGTTGGCCCAGCAGCACCCAGGGAGTTTTAATGTGCATGCATCCTGCTGGCCCAGCAACACCCAGGGAGTTTAAATGTGCATGCATCCTGTTGGCCCAGCAACACCCAGGGAGTTTAAATGTGCATGCATCCTGTTGGCCCAGCAGCACCTAGGGAGTTTAAATGTGCATGCATCCTGTTGGCCCAGCAGCACCCAGGGAGTTTTAATGTGCATGCATCCTGCTGGCCCAGCAACACCCAGGGAGTTTAAATGTGCATGCATCCTGTTGGCCCAGCAGCACCCAGGGAGTTTAAATGTGCAGGCATCCTGTTGGCCCAGCAGCACCTAGGGAGTTTAAATGTGCATACATCCTGTTGGCCCAGCAGCACCCAGGGAGTTTTAATGTGCATGCATCCTGCTGGCCCAGCAACACCCAGGGAGTTTAAATGTGCATACATCCTGTTGACCCAGCAGCACCTAGGGAGTTTAAATGTGCATACATCCTGCTGGCCCAGCAACACCCAGGGAGTTTAAATGTGCATGCATCCTGTTGGCCCAGCAGCACCCAGGGAGTTTAAATGTGCATACATCCTGTTGACCCAGCAGCACCTAGGGAGTTTAAATGTGCATACATCCTGTTGGCCCAGCAGCACCCAGGGAGTTTTAATGTGCATGCATCCTGCTGGCCCAGCAACACCCAGGGAGTTTAAATGTGCATGCATCCTGTTGGCCCAGCAACACCCAGGGAGTTTAAATGTGCATGCATCCTGTTGTCCCAGCAGCACCCAGGGAGTTTAAATGTGCATACATCCTGTTGGCCCAGCAGCACCCAGGGAGTTTTAATGTGCATGCATCCTGCTGGCCCAGCAACACCCAGGGAGTTTAAATGTGCATGCATCCTGTTGGCCCAGCAGCACCCAGGGAGTTTTAATGTGCATGCATCCTGCTGGCCCAGCAACACCCAGGGAGTTTAAATGTGCATGCATCCTGTTGGCCCAGCAGCACCCAGGGAGTTTAAATGTGCATGCATCCTGCTGGCCCAGCAACACCCAGGGAGTTTAAATGTGCATGCATCCTGTTGGCCCAGCAGCACCCAGGGAGTTTTAATGTGCATGCATCCTGCTGGCCCAGCAACACCCAGGGAGTTTAAATGTGCATGCATCCTGTTGGCCCAGCAGCACCCAGGGAGTTTTAATGTGCATGCATCCTGTTGGCCCAGCAGCACCCAGGGAGTTTAAATGTGCATGCATCCTGTTGGCCCAGCAGCACCCAGGGAGTTTAAATGTGCATACATCCTGTTGGCCCAGCAGCACCCAGGGAGTTTTAATGTGCATGCATCCTGCTGGCCCAGCAACACCCAGGGAGTTTAAATGTGCATGCATCCTGTTGGCCCAGCAACACCCAGGGAGTTTAAATGTGCATACATCCTGTTGGCCCAGCAGCACCCAGGGAGTTTAAATGTGCATGCATCCTGTTGACCCAGCAGCACCTAGGGAGTTTAAGTGTGCATGCATCCTGTTGGCCCAGCAGCACCCAGGGAGTTTAAATGTGCATGCATCCTGTTGGCCCAGCAGCACCCAGGGAGTTTTAATGTGCATGCATCCTGCTGGCCCAGCAACACCCAGGGAGTTTAAATGTGCATGCATCCTGTTGGCCCAGCAGCACCCAGGGAGTTTAAATGTGCATGCATCCTGTTGGCCCAGCAACACCCAGGGAGTTTAAATGTGCATGCATCCTGTTGGCCCAGCAGCACCCAGGGAGTTTTAATGTGCATGCATCCTGCTGGCCCAGCAACACCCAGGGAGTTTTAATGTGCATGCATCCTGTTGGCCCAGCAGCACCCAGGGAGTTTAAATGTGCATGCATCCTGTTGGCCCAGCAGCACCCAGGGAGTTTTAATGTGCATGCATCCTGCTGGCCCAGCAACACCCAGGGAGTTTAAATGTGCATGCATCCTGTTGGCCCAGCAACACCCAGGGAGTTTAAATGTGCATACATCCTGTTGGCCCAGCAGCACCCAGGGAGTTTAAATGTGCATGCATCCTGTTGACCCAGCAGCACCTAGGGAGTTTTAATGTGCATGCATCCTGCTGGCCCAGCAACACCCAGGGAGTTTAAATGTGCATGCATCCTGTTGGCCCAGCAGCACCCAGGGAGTTTAAATGTGCATGCATCCTGTTGGCCCAGCAGCACCCAGGGAGTTTTAATGTGCATGCATCCTGCTGGCCCAGCAACACCCAGGGAGTTTTAATGTGCATGCATCCTGTTGGCCCAGCAGCACCCAGGGAGTTTAAATGTGCATGCATCCTGTTGGCCCAGCAGCACCCAGGGAGTTTTAATGTGCATGCATCCTGCTGGCCCAGCAACACCCAGGGAGTTTAAATGTGCATGCATCCTGTTGGCCCAGCAACACCCAGGGAGTTTAAATGTGCATACATCCTGTTGGCCCAGCAGCACCCAGGGAGTTTAAATGTGCATGCATCCTGTTGACCCAGCAGCACCTAGGGAGTTTTAATGTGCATGCATCCTGCTGGCCCAGCAACACCCAGGGAGTTTAAATGTGCATACATCCTGTTGGCCCAGCAGCACCCAGGGAGTTTAAATGTGCATGCATCCTGTTGGCCCAGCAGCACCCAGGGAGTTTTAATGTGCATGCATCCTGCTGGCCCAGCAACACCCAGGGAGTTTAAATGTGCATGCATCCTGTTGGCCCAGCAGCACCCAGGGAGTTTAAATGTGCATGCATCCTGTTGGCCCAGCAACACCCAGGGAGTTTAAATGTGCATGCATCCTGTTGGCCCAGCAGCACCCAGGGAGTTTTAATGTGCATGCATCCTGCTGGCCCAGCAACACCCAGGGAGTTTAAATGTGCATGCATCCTGTTGGCCCAGCAGCACCCAGGGAGTTTAAATGTGCATGCATCCTGTTGGCCCAGCAGCACCCAGGGAGTTTTAATGTGCATGCATCCTGCTGGCCCAGCAACACCCAGGGAGTTTAAATGTGCATGCATCCTGTTGGCCCAGCAACACCCAGGGAGTTTAAATGTGCATACATCCTGTTGGCCCAGCAGCACCCAGGGAGTTTAAATGTGCATGCATCCTGTTGACCCAGCAGCACCTAGGGAGTTTAAGTGTGCATGCATCCTGTTGGCCCAGCAGCACCCAGGGAGTTTAAATGTGCATGCATCCTGTTGGCCCAGCAGCACCCAGGGAGTTTTAATGTGCATGCATCCTGCTGGCCCAGCAACACCCAGGGAGTTTAAATGTGCATGCATCCTGTTGGCCCAGCAGCACCCAGGGAGTTTAAATGTGCATGCATCCTGTTGGCCCAGCAGCACCCAGGGAGTTTTAATGTGCATGCATCCTGCTGGCCCAGCAACACCCAGGGAGTTTTAATGTGCATGCATCCTGTTGGCCCAGCAGCACCCAGGGAGTTTTAATGTGCATGCATCCTGTTGGCCCAGCAGCACCCAGGGAGTTTAAATGTGCATGCATCCTGTTGGCCCAGCAGCACCCAGGGAGTTTAAATGTGCATGCATCCTGTTGGCCCAGCAGCACCCAGGGAGTTTAAATGTGCATACATCCTGTTGGCCCAGCAGCACCCAGGGAGTTTTAATGTGCATGCATCCTGCTGGCCCAGCAACACCCAGGGAGTTTAAATGTGCATGCATCCTGTTGGCCCAGCAACACCCAGGGAGTTTAAATGTGCATACATCCTGTTGGCCCAGCAGCACCCAGGGAGTTTAAATGTGCATGCATCCTGTTGACCCAGCAGCACCTAGGGAGTTTAAGTGTGCATGCATCCTGTTGGCCCAGCAGCACCTAGGGGGTTTAAATGTGCATGCATCCTGTTGGCCCAACCCACTATCAGTCCAACTTTTCGGATCCTTCTAGCTGGGCATGATTCTAGTGCATTTGCCAGCAGAACCAGTCACTCCTTATGATCCTGTGTTGGGCTGTCCCTTCCTGAAACCGACCACTACAAGCTGAAGACCTGCCAGTCAGTAGGCGCGAGCAAGATACACATTACTTACCACTGGATGATTTGTTTGAAGAGGCCCAGGGTCCGATCGTGAAGGGTCTTTTTGTGCTGCGTGAGGGGGTCGGCCTCGTAGGTGAACTTCTGCTCCAGCTCATCTAGTTTTTTTAGCTGCTGGCGAACCTGCTGAAGGCTCTCGGCTATGGTGGTAAACCTGCCATTGCAAAGGTGTGGCTCTTAACATGGTTATGCTCCTGACTGAGGGGGCAAGCACGGACACTAGCAGACTACGAGTGTCATACCAAGCATGGCCACACCCTCCTGGGTCCGCACACGTGTGTAAGTGCTGTCAAGTCGTAGCTCACTTATGGCAACCCCTGCTGGGTTTTCAAGGCAAGAGATGTTTGGAGGCGATTTAATATTGCTCGCCTCTGCCCAGTTACTCTGGACTTCCTTGGTGGTCTCCCATTCAAGTACTAACCAGGGCTGACCACGTTTAGCTTCTGGGATCGGGATAGCTTGGGATGGCAGGATCTTATTAACCTGGCATTAAGAAAACGCAGTTGCATACATGCTCTGTACAAAAAAGTTGAGTCTTCAGAGGTGCTTTCTTTTCATCTTTAAAGAGTAATACGGCAACAAACAAAATATAGTCACTTCGGTTTTGTTACAAGCTGTCCCCGCCCCTCCCCACACATGCCAGATTTTCTGTGTACAATTGGCAGAAAAACAGAAGATTATGTTTTGGGGAGAACAGGACAGTCAAACCTTCTCAATTATCATACTAGTTTCTCACATTTTCAATTTTTCTCTACGAACATCAGGGCATTTCTTAATTCTGATTAGAAAACTGCCCCCCCTCCCAAATAATAAAGTGAAGGATACAGCGAGATGCCTGAACTACAAAGGGCAGAAACAGGATTCACTATTAGCACCTCCTGCAGGGCTTTGTGTTCTCAAATGCCAACTACGCCCACCAAGTGCACTTCATTTGAGTACTGACAGACACCCTGACAAAACTGGAAGGACAAAATGCTGTTTATTTGCACAAGAACAGCCATCCTTCTTGTCTATGAAGCAAAGATGCTTTAAGGAGAGAGACAAATGCCCCATCAGTGGCTTCGGCCAAGGGATCTACTGTTCTCCACTAGGGGTGTGCAGGAGGGGGCGTAGGAAGGGCCGGAGGAGGCAGCTCTGGCGTTCCCCAACGCCCTGCAGGCTCAGGCGGCTGCCACCAACAAGATAGGTGGGGGTGGGATGATGCCCTTTAAACTCAGCCCTGAAGCTTTCCAAAAGCTTCAGAAAGCTTTGATTCGGAATTTCCGAATCGGGCCAGCTTCGGATATCCAGAATCTTTCCGGATCAGCTCCGCTTCGGGTATCTTTACCTGAAGCGAATACCGAAGCGCACAGCCCTGTTCTCCACTAGCCAAGGAAAGCAGCTGTCACCATGCAATGAGTGTACCAGGCACATGACTTTTACCCAACGAAGGGAATGGGGG
Organism: Eublepharis macularius; assembly: GCF_028583425.1. Classification (NCBI taxonomy): domain Eukaryota; kingdom Metazoa; phylum Chordata; class Lepidosauria; order Squamata; family Eublepharidae; genus Eublepharis; species Eublepharis macularius. Next base: position 223,443,974 of record NC_072791.1, on the reverse strand, counting down.
CTCCAGCTGTCCAAAAGATCAGTGAATATTCCATGTGACAGAGAAGGAGCCAACAGACTCACACACCTTGAGTACAGTAACTTCAGAGAACCACAGATGAGTCTTTACCTCTTTGAGGGAATGTGAGAGACACCTGGTGACCCTTTGGTATTAAGGGCATGTTTTCAGTTTTTGTACAAAAACTTAAAGCTGTGGAAACACTCAGGCAGAAAAAGGCACCCCCTTTTCCTTCCTACAGACTGGATCCCTCTCTCCCAGTGTGCCTCAAAATACACAAGCCAAAGCAAAATGGCTCCACTGACATTTTCTAACACGATTCAGTCATTTACATTGAAAAAACAAACTGGTATTAAGCCGTTTGTTTTCTTGAAGGCACTGGAAAACTCTCTGTATCAGAGGTCTTCAAAATGGAGCCCATGGGCGTCATGGCAGCTGCCAACACCTTTCCTGGTATCCACCAAGAGTTTTTCAGAAAGTGGGCAGGGCCAAGTGGGACTTTTGACCAGCAAGGCTTCTGATCAGCTGAGTGAATTTTTAAAATTTGCTTTGGCAGTAGCTGCCACCACAGCATGACCTTCCCTATGTGATTGGAGGTAAACTGAGGTGGCCATTTTGTGGATGGCTCTGCCTTCTGTGGCAGCCATTTTGTGGCTGCAACCACCACACTCGAGTCAGAATTCCAAAGTTGTCAGCCGACTCAAAAAGGCTGAGGACCCCTCCTTTAGAGATAGGGGAGTATATGGTATATTAAGTTGTTAAATTTACACTGATTGTATGCTCCATCGCCAATTTTTGTTGTTGTTTTGAAAATAAAATAGAAAACATTTTTAAAGACAGCTTGCCATGAGGATATACACCTCCCGAATGACTGATACAAATAACCTGCTAGGAAAAAATAACAACCACAGTTTGAAAAAAAATTCTCAAACACATTTTTCAACTGATGCTTTTCCCAGGACTCTCTCAAATCTCAGAGTTTAGAGACCTACCAACTCTGCAGCTGGTCCAGGCACGCGTTGGGTGGCCCTCCAATGCAAGCAATCTGTTGCCGACGCTTCCACTCAACCAGGTCCTCCATAATCAAAGCGTTCTGCGTATGTTCTGTGACGTTCAACAAGGACGTGATCTTGCGTACCACATCCTAAAAAGAACAAGAGTCCAAAACTCTGTTTGCCCTTGGAGACACTTGAAATTACAAATCTTGCAACATGAGGCCTTTTTATTAAAAAGGAAGAACCCGTCAGCACAGGAAGCGACAGAGTCAGGGAAAGCAACATGCTAAGCTGCCAATTCAAACCAAAGAAAGCACCCGCCGATGTGCAGCCACAATCCACAATCACATCAAAGCATCACCTGTCTCATGACGTCAAGTTGCAAATACATCGTATGGAGCTGCATTTTCTCCTTGATGCTCTCATCCTGAGTCATGTTGTTAGCCTCGTGTTCTGGAAGAGACAGAGCAGAAAATACCGTGTCCCACTCCATCCCAAGCAGACCTGGATTTCAAGACAGGGACTGGAGAAGAAATTTGCAGAGCTTCAAAGACCAAGAGAGAGAAAAAATCCACACCCCTCAGCAGCTGGAAAGGTCGGGGGGGGGGGAGGAAGCTGCATTGACACCCAACAGCACTTCAAAAAGGCAGAAGTGGGTGCTAGAGGAAGGTTTCAAGCCCAACTTCCTGGGTAATGGCGTTCTTAACATAACTGCATACCTAGACACAGCGGTCATTTCGTACAAAAAGAGCTAGAGCAACTCATTAGCATAACTGATTAGCATATGCCACGCCCCTTGACATCACTAGAAATGTCATTAGCATAGCTGATTTGTATATGCCACACCCCTGACCTCACCTATCCTGGCTGTTTTGGACCCAATTCTGGCCATTCAAAGCCGAAAATGGGCTCAAAATGGCAAAAAGGGGCCCTTAATTACCGAAAGTGGCCATTTTGGGCCCTTTTGGGGCAAAAATGGCCCAGATCGGGTCAGTGCTGGGCAGGGGAGTGTTCCCCCACCCGGCACCCATCCAATCCAGGCTGAAACAAGCCCAAAATGGCTGAAAGTCAGGTAGGCGGGGCCACTTGACATGTGACCCCTTTGGAGAACTGCCGGAACTGTGTTCCTGCGCGTTCCCCCTCGAAATGAGCCCTGCCTAGACATATCCTCCAAGAGAATAAACGATCTGGGTGCCGCTGTTTGGTATGTTCCTCAAACCCTTCTTGAAAGAGATAATATGCAGAAGTGGAGAGAAAAGGGAACTTGCTAAAAGGGACGTGGATGGGAGAAGCAAATCCCACCCCGCTGCGCTTCCACCAGGTTTACTGCCATTACTGATGGAGCAGAGGTGCTTGGAGACCTTTTACGTAGAGCCTACCTAGAGATTTGCCAATAGTATTTTTGTTGCCAGCATTGATTGTTTTGTACTAATAAATTAAAAAAATATTTTTAATAAAAATATGAGTACTGCCCCCTCCCGTTTTTTAACCCCCTCCCCCAATCACTGGTAAAAGGTCGGGTTGTACTTAAAATTGCAGGGACTTTGGTTCAAACACTCCCTCTGCTAGGAAACCTATCGGGTGGCATCCTTAACCCACAGCCCTACCTCCCAGGACTGTTATAAGGATGCAGGCTGTTTTGAACTTGTTGCAAGAGGGTGGGATAAAAATATAAATATGGATACCTTAGACCCACAGCTTTCTTTGGAGTGGACTGGATCTAGTATTTTATGCATTTATTATCTACCAACATATCATCTTAAGGCCTTGGATAATTGTAGATGACATATGTTATAATGTTGAGACTGCCTCGAGATTTCTAGTTCAAAATCATCCTTCCTGAATAACTCAAAATAATCATTTCTGGAATGCTTTAAGGGGATCTGCGATGACTTGGCAGAGCTTGATTCATCTGCCTGCCAGTCAAAAGCACCTCTGCCATTAGCTCTGATTCTGAGGCAAGGGCAGACGATGAGAAGGAAACATGAAAAGCCCCGAGGGCCTAGAAATGTTAATTCAGATGTATGGAAGGGCAGTAAGGCCTGAAAGGGAAAAGGAGGGGAGAATAAAAACAGAATGGAGAATTATATCCCGCCGTGCTGTAGCACAGTGGTTAAGTGGTTGGGTTGCGAATCAGCACTCTGCCGGTTCGACTCCCACTACAGTCATGAGCTTTGCAGGTGGCCTTGGACAAGGCACTCCTCTTAGCCCCAGCTGCACTGATAACAACGCTGACTTTGTTCACTGCTCTGAGTGGGCATTAATCTGTATAGAAGGGTATTATATCGTTATGACTATTATTTCCTAAAAAAAAGTAGAAATAACCAGCAAAATCGTACCGGCCTTCAGCAGTTCTGCTTTCCCAGAGGATATAATTTCTGCTCAGCGGAAAGAAGAAGTGCTCACAAATTTTTAATAATCGGAAGGAAATTTGACCAAGGACCAGAGAGATGGAAAGTCCCTTCGCAAGGGCAGGAGTGAGCTCTGGAATGCCCCAAACGTTGCATTCTGGAATTGATCTCATGTCCCTGCAGGAGTAATTTGGCCGGAACTGCCAAGGCTGAACTCACCTCTAACTTGCAAGGTTTTGAATTTGAAGTCATATTCGTCTTGAACATCCTCCAAGTTCTTGATGAACTGCTCTATTTCCTGGAAAAGCAATGGCCACGTTGAACATCCCAAGCTGGCAGGGCAGACGGACGAATTTGCGGAGATAACCCTGCTGTCCCTGCTGGCCTATATCCAGCACCGCAGTTCCACCAAACGAATGGCATTTCCATTCGTGGAAGAGGGGGCCGTGATTGCCAACCATTTCCCTCCTCCCACTTTGCCCCCTATGCTGTTGCGGAGGGTCCACTGACTCCAGGAACAAAATTTCAGGCTACACTAGCAGGGAGTGGGAAAGTCCACCTCTGTGATGTTATTTAGCGGCTCAATGCAGATGTTAATTATGGATAGCGTTAAGCATCATTTCGTCCTGGCTACCATCACAAATTTACAATAAAACCATGACTTTGCTCACTGAGCGAAGTTCAGATTCGGGAAAGCAGGTACGGGGAGGTATCAGCCAATCCCCACACAAGCCGGGAACACCTTTGTCTGGTACAGCTGTGATGCTTAAAGCACGTTTTTTAAAATAAATCAGTGCCTGTATAGCATGCCAGGTTTTCCCCGACCAACAGCTACTTTTCAGGTGCCCCACGAGCAAGATCATAACCCCGGCCATGCGCAGGCCACACGCTGTGCTCCTCGGATCATTTCAACGATGGAGAAACCCCTTATTGACTTTCTGCGTGAGATGAAAAAAAACGAACTGATGATTTGTGGATTTGATTTCTAAGAAGATAAATTTGAGGAAACTAAACAGAAGGGGGGCAATATTGAAAAAGTAAATTTTGGAAGTAACAGAACTACAAGTATAATGTTTGTAAAGATATGACAGGCGTCGTAAAGAAAAATGGAATGGAAATATGTATCTTTTTCTTTAATTTTTGTTCTTTTCTTTTTCTCTTTTTTCTTTCCTTTTTATTGGGATTTTAAACTTATCAATAAAATAAAAAGTATTCATTAAAAAAAAATAACATTTCAATAATGGCTTGAGCAGCCCAATGATGTGTGCACTCCTTGTGGGTAGCTGATCCTTGGCCAAAGACAGCCAAAAAAACCCCACACATATTCTTCTCCGGCATACTATAATAACATACACACTAAGACACTTCCCCAAGACAACAGGAAGGCAAAAAGTGACAATTAAGAGACTGGATTTTTACTTACAATGACGCTGTCCTTCACGCTTTTGACTTTTACGTCCAGCTCTTTCTGCCTAACCAGCATTTCGGCATTCTGCACATTCCCCACTTGCATCTGGAATTTGAAAGAGAACATCAGCCCTCTAAAATAATGCACGCTGCCTGCTGCATCCTGTACAGCCGCACCGAAGAGTCAACATCTGCATCACCGTGCCAGGAGGCAACATCTGGGAAGGCCTCAATGCCCTGCTGGGCAACTGTTTGGCCACTGTGTGAGACAGGATGGACCATGGGTCTCATCCAGCAGGGCTCTTCTTTTGTTCTTAGAGCAGGCCGAGAGCGTGCCACTGGCCCGAGGTCACTCTGCTTGCGGGTTTCCATGACAAAGCAGTGTTGATCTTAAGCCAACACACATTTAGCCAGGGCCCAGGCCCGTCTGAAAAGCCTCCCCCTCCCCATGCGCTCCCTAAAGCCAAACCTGCTGAATAAAACTTTGCAGGTTTCATTTTTAGCCTTTCTGCTCTCGCTGCTGCTCTTATCTGGAAAAGTATACCTGAACCACTGCATGAATCAGTCAGGTTTGGCCTGTATGGCTGAACCTGTAGAACTTCACGATGTGCCTTCCCCTGTGAAGCTGCGGCCCTCTCCAGATCCGGGAAGAACCTTACCTTATCTACCTGCTCGGCAGCAGAGAGGATTTTCCTCTCTTCACACAGGCACCTGGAGATCATCATCGCCATGTACATGGGATCTTCCTCAAAGATATTCTGCAGCAAAGGAACAGAACGTTGCAAGAGTCGATCTCCAGTGCCAAAGTTCTATCAACAGGGAAACCACCAGCAGTGCTGCACCGCCCGACCTCTGCATCTGCAAGGCAGGCATGCTGCTCCATCGCCCTCCTCTAAAAGGCCCGGCCTATTCACACGTTCACCTGGGAACGCAGCAAAGGTGAGAAAAGCCTGCCTGTCTTCGAACCTACCCCCACCACGTCACTGTGGATTTGGGCACCTCGTGTTTCGTTTGCTTCCCGTGCTCTAGCACGGGACGCCTGATCACGGAACTAGCAAGCGATAAGCCAGATCATAGATCTCACGCAGAACCAGCTTGCTGCTGGCTGGGAACCAACACACAAGCTGTGCCAGCAAGCATTTCTGCAGCTGCCGTGGGACGGAGATCCCGAGTGTTACATCTGCATCAGGAAATCCTGGGTAATGGCCCCATCAATTATTATGAATGGGAAGATCTGCTGGCAGTAGTTGATGATCTGATTTTACACAGGAGTCATACGTACCGGCATCTACCAGGCAGTACTCGTAAACATTCATTTGTATCATGGGCATCCAACACGCAGCCCATGGGTAAAATGCAGTCCACCCCAAATGTTTAGCAAAAAAAAAAAAGTTTACTTAATTACCTGGCACCCTGACCTGGATAGCCCAGGTGACCTCGTCAGATCTCAGAAGCTAAGTAGGGTCGACCTTGGTTAGTAACAGGATGGGAGGCCTCCAGTGAAGAAGAGGGGTGCAGAGGCAGGCAATGGCAAACCACCTCGGTGAGCCCCTTGCCATGAAAACAGGGGTTGCCGTAAGTCAGCTATGACTTGAGGGCACTCCCCGCCACCAATTAGCTAGCACAAATGAACTCGTGGGCCATTAAGGCCTAACTACAGGCCTGCAGCTACCACTGTGTAACTGACATCAGCGATGCAAACGTGCTGTCAGAACTGAGATGCACAGTGACTGAGTATTCCCCAGTTCTCGCGTTTGGTCTATTAAATACCAGTACTGCCGCTGAATTGAGCAAAACTGATCAGCGACTAGCGCCAGGCCTGTAACTGTACCGTTTTATACAAATCAAGTAGATTAAACAGTTTCTTGCACTACTTTTTGTATTACTCCAAAATGTGTATTTTACTAGCTAAAAGGCTATGCTTCACCATTACTAATAAAAAAATGCATGTGGCAGAGCACACACATGGATTTCTGATCATGTGGCCCGCTACTGAAAAAAACTCAGGGCCAAGCTGCGAGTGACGAATGACACTTGAACGGCAAGTGGATTGAGTGGAGAGCAAGTAGAGGGCAAGCGAACAGGGAGGAATACACTTGCCATTCAAGTGTCATTCATCACTTGTAGCTTGGCCCTTAGATTCCCCTGTATACGTATTGACCCAGGTAAGCTTTTAACGAAGATGAATCCCAAGGCTTCCCTTACACCCTTGGGCCTCACAGCACAGACCGGCCCTTTAAATCTCCAGCACGCAGGCCACTCTTCCTGGGCTGCATCTCTCTGGTGCCACGGAGTGAGCAAAGGGGACTTCCAGACAGCTGTGAGAAGAGCTGTGAAACACGGACGCACCTGCAAGTTGCGCTTGCTCTTCCTTATGTTGTGCTGCAGGAGGAAGTTGTTCTCTTGAGTGAAGCGGCTGTACTGATCATCAAGTTGCGACAGAAGGTTCTGGAAAAGCAAGGTGGCTAGCGAAATGTCACTGGCAGCATGTTCCCTAGGAAACAAGAGCGTCGGAAGGCACGTTTCTCTTTGCTTTTATGTTTCGGCTGTCTAAGCCGGTTTTCACAAGGGTTACGATCTTCTAAAAGGTAAACTAAAATTCCTCCTTTAATAACATTATTATACTGAAGGTGTTCTGTTAAAAATTGTTTGCGTAACAGTCCAAAAAGAAGGCATTCTAGAATAACGTGGGACAATGAGTCGAGGACTCCTAATTCGCAAGGACATATCCTGTTTTGAAGGGGTACTTGCCTAAACCTGCCAGAGAGCACTGTTGATGGAAAGGCGTTTAAACTTGCCAAAGTAAATATTTGGCGCTGAGATGGGATGTCCAGAGCTGAGAAATAATGCGGCATCATTCCTTGCCTTTGGTATATGCCTAAGTTGGCTGCAGAACAGACAGGGGGATGTAGGGGGGACATCTCTTGGGAGTTCATGTTCCATAAGTCTTAGTTTAATTGTTCTTAAGATATGTAATTCATCACATAGGAGTAGGGAGTCCACTGCAATGCCAAGCTTTTGCAGTTTGAGAGTAAACATAGAAAACCATATGGTACTATGCCTATCGTGTTTTCGTTTCAGGGAGTACCCATGCCAAAACGCCAGTGCCTTCTGGTCTACAACAGATAACTTCTTCATCCCACTGAACCCATCAGCGCCCTGTTTATGTGGCACAACAGCTGGCAGAAGGCCGTGAAATGTGAAATTATAGGGGAGGAAATTGGCAAGAGAGGCGTTTTCTCCCCAAGGATTATTTTTCAGTTTCAATTTTCATTAACCATGTTCCCTTCTAAACGGTGTTATTAAATTGTTTACTGATGTTATTATATACCACCTTGAATAAAGAAACAAGATTTTCATTAGATAGTTAAAGTGATAATGTTGAGTTGTGTCTTGTGAACTGGGTATGTTCAAGTGTACAGTTTATATTTTGTTGGTGTTTGTATGGCTTATGGCTTCGGCCGAATAGCAATAAAGAATTTGATTTAAAAAAATATACCACCTTGAGCATTTTTTATAGTTGGTCTAGAAGGTACTTTAAATAAATACTTCCAAAGGAATTTGGGGAACACTAGGAGAAAAAAAAACCCTATGAAATATTTCCTCTTCTGCAATGTGTGAATTCCTTTGGAAAACAAGGTTTTGCTCACTCAAAATACTTCCCACAAATTGTGCAGTATAAGGATAAGAAACTGTATTGCAGGAGTTCCTAATCTTGCTGAGCTGGTAGGCAATTTTGGAATTTTGAGACTGGGGAATGGGCACCACTGCAAAAGGGCTACCGTGGGATACAGGGGTCAATCACAAAATATCAGGAGGTTGCAAGCCAAGCGTATTCCTATGATCAAATGGATCCCATGAAACCACTGGCAGGCAACTCTCTAGAGATTACTGTGCTGTTACAGTATACCATGATAATTCTAACATGCCCTGCAGATGCATACAACATATCTCCAAGGATATGCTTATTGTTTAAATGCGACTAATTTATGGGCAATTGATAGAATGGGTTGCGTGTTGGTAATATTTCAACATTAACTCAATATCTGAATCTGCACAGAGTCCTTAATACTGTAATTGCATGCAGTCCGTTTCTAAGGACAATTTTTTTTAAAATCCATGTTAGCCATGTTAGACTGTAGTAGCAAAATCAAAAAGAAGCATCAAAAAGATGCATCTGACGAAGAGAACTGTGATTCTCGAAAGCTTATGCTACGATAAAATTGGTTAGTCTTAAAGGTGCTACTGGACTCTTTTTGATTTTTTTTTAAAGTTTCACTTTTATTCCCTTCCTATTTCTCATATGACAACAATTAAAATGTATGTATTTAAGCAGTAAAAGAGCCAGCACTTGTAGCTCACTTGAGTACTGAAAATATCTGCAGTTCTGTTGGAACAAAACGAAAGGTTTTTTTTTAAAATATGCCAACTACTATAAGAATATATGCCAGCAAAGTTATGAATGAAGCCTTTATGTGCTTAAGTAAATAAAGCTTGCTAGCAAAGTAAATATTGTATACTTTTCAGTTCCCTTTCTGCATTTTCACATTTCCAGACCTGGACCGCACCATTGTGAGTGGTTGCAGCAGCAGCTGAACTTGATGTGGTCGCAGGAGCAGAACACAGTGTCAGAAGCATGTGGGGTGGGGAAGGAAGGAATTTATTTACTATCTTTATAACTCATCTTTCTTCCCAAGACACAAAGCGGATTATAGCATTAAGTGCAATGAAGCAGAATTGCAAGATTGGAGAAGAATGCAGTGATACGTCACACACAACAAACAGCCATGGCTTAGGGGTAGAACATCCGTTTGGCATGCAGAATGTTCCAAAGCATCTCTAGTTTAAAAAAGGATCAGCCAGCAGGGGATGCGAAAGACCTCAACCTGAGACCCTGGAGTGCCACAGCCAGTCTGAGTAGACAATACTGACTTTTATGGACCAACATGGTCTGATTCAGTATAAGGCAGTTTCAGGAGTGCTCATGTGCATGTACACCATGAAAACTACATTCAGACTTTAACAATAACCTTATCCGGTGGGTACAAATGCCCTTCTGAACGGGTTCTGCCTATGGAGCGACAGGAGGGCGGGCACTGGAGCAAGAGGTGGGCTGGAAGGGAGGGCCTCTGGACTGTGATTGCTCCTTTCCTGAACAACGTCTTTAACAGATACAGGATCCAAGTTAGCCTCTCACCAGTCTTGGCTTTCCAGCCACGATGCCAGATACTGCCGGATTTCCATGGGAAAGCTGTCATCGTAGAGCTGATGCACCTGTTCCAGGAATTTGGAATCCAGTTGCTGCAGTTTGTACCACTGACTCATCCTGTGGAATCAAAATGCATTAGATGAGCACCTCACGCTCATTGCCACACTTCAGGAAAAGGAGGATAGACAGAAAACCGGCAGGCTTTATCACCAACCAACTCCTTCCTGTCTAATGTTTTTATTGTTGTTTTAATGTTTTTGTATATATATTTTAGCTTTGGTTTCAGCCGTTTTAATGATGTGGTTTTTATGTTGGTTTTTATGCTTTTTATGTTAATTTGTTACATGCCGTGACAGCCCAGATAAGAGTAGAAAGGCGGAGTACAAAGGCTGTGAATAAATCAAATAAATAAATAACCCCCCCTCTTTCTAGATCAGCGATAATAGGGCCGTCTCCCCCAGGGAATTGCCTGGGGACAACATGCCTCCCTTTGGTGAGGGGCCTTCACTTGACATTGTGCTCTGGAATACAACTCATAGGGCTCCCTGGACTTTCTCCTGTAAGACGGGAGCAGAAAAAAAAATCCTTATAAAGGGAAAATGGAGGGGTGACTCCAGACAGAGCTGCTGTGTAGAAGTTCCACCTACAATTGATCTGAATGGAGGGGCCGCACTTTACAGGCTTCTTAAAGTTAACAGCTAGCAGAAAAAGGGGGCAGGAAAATATCTCCAAGTTGTCGCTTCGTACTGAAACAATGGAGGGGCAGGAATAGAAGCAGTGTATGGAACACCCCCATGCCTCCACTCTGCTCACAGTCTCTGTGCAGGCTGGCTTTACGAAACCCAAGTTACTATCAAGTTAGTTTCAGTAGGTGTTATGGTTACTCCACAGCACAGTCAGCTTTTTAGAGAGAGCTAACCACAGTTTTGGTCAGTAAATCAGAGTCATCACTAACTAGGGAAAGAGGAAGAATTAGTTGGGCACGATATCCAATAAAAAGAACTTCTGCAGTCAAGCACCAAATAAAAGACTCAAGTCAACTAGCTAACCAAAAAGGCCACACTTCCTCTTGGAGCATGTGAGAAAGGAAAATTCAGACTCTAAATGTGTCCTCTTGAAATTACATGGTTTTTACACACACACAGAATTACTGGAGTTTTAACTACTCCTATCTCATACCTACACTCTGTAAACAGAATTGGATTGCTCTGCCCTTGAAAGGAAAACGAAACAAGCCCAAGCTCTGTGCCAGGAAAAAAAAGATTTTGCAATTCATTCAAAGGACACGTTTGCAAGAAGTCGTTAACCACTACCGGGCGGGAGGGTGGACTTAAATGAGTGACCAGACAGGTGACGTTTTAGGACAGTTATTTGCAAAACAGATCTGCCTTTAGTGGGGTTAATCCCCAAATGTACAACCATTTCCATGTATCTAACCGGAGTCCACAACCACGCCTTCTCTTCTAGTCCATTGTTATGATCCACGAACTCCACACCAAAGTTAAAACGCACGGTCAAGGGAGCCACACTGAACTCAAAAAGGGGCTCACAGGGTTTAACTTCTACTAGGCTCAGTCATCTGGTCCAAAGCAAACTGACCGGAGCTGCATCCAAGACTTGTTGACTATCACATCATCCTAGTCACTCACCTACCCTGTTGTCCAAGAAAATCCAGGAAGTGAAAAATCATGACACGATACCCGATCCGGCCCAAGAGGAAATTCCCAAGCAAATCCTAGATCCACATGCATCAGAGAACGCTCTGAGCACCTTTTGCGAACCTTAACTTAAACAGACAAAGCCGCGGGCAACCCGATGACAGCGTGCAGTCTAGAGTAAAACTCCCTAAATAAGCGCGCACTGCAGGACGCCAGCATAACAACATTCGATTTATATACCGCCTTTCAGGACAACTTAATGCCCACTCAGAGCGGTTTACAAAGTATGCTATTATTATGAGTTTCGCACACCCGGGTCTGCAGGCGTCGGTACACAGGAGGGCAGGGAAGAAGGGGTTTCGCCAGGTCCCCTGGCCCTCGTGCGAACCACCCACGACCTTTCTTTTCCTCACCGATCTGCTCTTCCTATTATTTTATTTTATTGCACCTTCTCCTCCATCGCCTCCGCATTTAAACAGAACACAAAACTGAGCTCGCCATCTTTCCTGGGCGGCAAGGCGAACATTGCAAGGGCTTACTCGTGAGTAAACGCGCCGACCGTGCCCATGGCCGCCCTTCTACGCAGCCCCGATCCCCACTCTCGCCGCTTTCGACTGCTGTCAAATACCCGGCGACGCGGGCGTCTGCCTTTACCTGCCGGCGCCTGCAAACCACCCCGGGCAAGTTCTCTCGCCGGTCCGCCGCTTCTCTGAAAACGAAAGTGACGCGGATTCGAAAATAACACGCAGCCCCGACCGAGGCAGCCAATCAGCGGAGCGACGGCGAGGAACCCCTCCCCACCCTGCCGCGAGCAGCCAATCAGGCCGCGAGGCCTCGGCGCTCTGCGGCTGTTCCTTTCAGTCGTCTCCACTCCCCCCGCTAAAGCCGTCTCCTTGCGGTTTACTTTGTGGTTTTTTTATTTAAAAAATGCTTTGTTGTTTAACATTTCCAGTGGAAAGTCTTTTTTTCCAACCTCCGGAGTAAAAAAATAAAGTTTGACTGAAAGGGGAGAGAGTTCAGGGGCACTCTGAGAAATTAAAAAAAACCAAGTGGGACATTAGAAAAAAGCAAGAGTCCAGTAAGCACCGATAAGACTAACAAAATTAATGGTAGGGTGTGAGCTTTTGAGAGTCACAGCTCACTTCAGATATCTCACTTTTTCAGCTATCACAAATTTTGTTAGTCTTGCATGTGCTACTGGACTCTTGTTCTTTCCTATTGCAGCAGACAGACTAACAAGGCTACCCGTCTTGATCTATCGGTATATGAAGAAGTGAGCTGTGACTCACGAAAGCTCACGCCCTACCACAAATTTTGTCGGCCTTATAGGTGCTACTGGTCTCTTGCTCTTTTCTACTGCTACAGACAGACTAACGTGGCTGCCAATCTTGATCTATCTTCATGGATTTGTGACATTATATGTTTAAAATGTATAGGGTATGCATGGTAGTTTTCTTGTCTCATCCTACTCCCAAAATGTAATCTAATCCCAAATGTAATTGCATTTCCACCCTGAGGCTATAATTCCATTTTATTTCTTCAAGGCCCTTTGAATTTGCTTTTCTCCCTAAAGGACTGGTTAGGGTTATTTATTTAAGACATTTTAATCCCAGCTGTTCCAACGGTTGCCTGCTCCCGGTTGGGAAATTCCTGGAGATTTGGGGGTGGAGCGTGGGGAGGAGGGGGTTTGAGGGGGGAGGGACCTCAAAAGAGTTGTAATGCCACAGAGTCTACCCTCTAAAGCAGCCATTTTCTCCAGGAGAACTGATCTTTGTTGTCTGGAGACCAACTGTAATTCTGGGAAATCTCCAGTTCCCACCTGGAAGTTAGCAACCCTACTCTCTCTAGGGGGTGCGCCAGACATTGTTGTTCCCTCCAATTTATCCTCACAACAGCCCTGTGAGGTAGGTTAGACTGAGAACATGCGACTGGCGCATACCTCCAAGGCAGAGTGAGGTATCCAACCTGGATTGCCCAGATCAAAATAAATAAAGAACACAAAATATATAAATGAATGAATATAGAGCACCAGAAATCAAGCATCCAGAGGAGTTAGCCTTGTTAGTCTGTAGTAGCAAAATCAAAAAGAGTCCAGTAGTCTTAAAGGTGCTACTGGACTCTTTTTGAGAAATCAAGCAATGCACCATTCTTAACCATCATAGTAACTACTCCTTCTGGAAAACTTTTCTAAGTAAGTCCATCTGACAGTACAATCCTGAAAAGAGCTACACCCTTCTAAACCCATTGAAGTCACTGGGCTTAGAAGAGAGAATCTCTGCTTAGGAAAGCGCTTTTAGACTGTTGCTGAAATGCTAATGCGAATGGGATTCTGACCTGTTGTACAGCTATACATACGCTGTAGGCCATCCACCTAAACATACCCATGGCTGAATTATAAATATTGCCTATGCCATTGATTTAAAGAACACCTATTTCCAATCAGAGTTGCAACCTGATGGATCCCTATTTGAAATTCCATCGAAATGAGTGGGTTATGTTTACCCCCATAACATGCTGGTTAGATTACTGCAAAGGGCATTATGGGTGACAGCCCTTGAAGACTGTTCAGAATTGAAGTCAGTCCATAAAGCAGTTATGATGAGACCTGGAAGCCACCAGGAGCATCACTCAAAGGAGGTCTCTGGCTTCCATTTAGTTTCCAGACACACTTAACAGTGAAATCCTAAACAGTCTAAACCCATAGATTTAAATGGGCTCAGACTGGAGTAACTCTGCTTAGGATTTCAATGTAAAAGTATTAGCTCTTGGGCTGAAAATGACCTGGCGCTAGAGTATTTTTAAGATTGTCCCACATGAACCTGCCCCAACAGTTTGGTGTAGTGATTAAGAGAGCAGGACTCTAATCTGGAGAGCCAGGTTTGATTCTCCACTCCTCCATTTGAAGCCAACTGGGTGACCTTGGCTCACTCACAGCTTCTGGGAGCTCTCTCAGCCCCACCCACCTCAGAGGGTGTTTGTTGTGGGGATAATAATAACATACTTTGTAAACCGCTCTGAGTGGGCATTAAGTTGTCCTGAAGGGCGGTGTATAAATCAAATGTTGTTGTTATATAAAATTATAAGCAGAGATTCTGTTTTAAGTGACCCACTTCTCTACTGTGGTGCCTCATTTGTGGGGGGGGGGAGGAAATCCCCATATCTTTCAACATGGCCCCTACACTGTGGCTTTTTAGATGCCAGGTGAAAAAAAAATTCATTTTTCCAAGCTTTTGGCAAGTTTTGAAGGATTTCCCCCCACCCTCACCTGCTGGGTCAGCAGTTTCCTTGTCCTTCTGCAGCCGGGTTTTTGGTTGTATATTTTTTAGGGCTGTACCCTTCCTTGGAGCCTTCTGGGATCAGAAGAATTGACAAAATATACAACATTACCTGTCAGTTGGATAAAACTGGCCCTGAGTGCATTTTTTGCTTTTCTGTGATATTCCTGTAGACCATTCTTCAGTCACATCATTTTTCATGACACCAGTGTAGCATGGTAGGTGGATAATGGACGAGGCTTTGAGGGCCCAGGTTTGAATTCTCACTTTGTCATGGAAGCTTGTTGGGTGACTTTGGGCCAGTCCCACACCCTTTAACCTATCTCGCAAGGTTGTTGTGAGGATAAAATGGAGGAGCGGGGATCACATACTGTCCTCTGAGCTCCTTGAGGGAAAGGCAGGAGAAAAATGTACTAAATTAAACAATACTGTGATAAACCATTGTCATAGAAATATATCTAACTAGCAACAGAGCCTGTTTTTTTAAAAAACGGGCCCTAGAAAATGGAGCACAGGAATGTTGGGCTTGCCACAGCGGTGGTGCCCTCTAAAGGGATGGACCGCCTCGCCAGGCCTTCCCACCATGGTGGTGCCCTCTGAAGGCAGTATTCGCGATGACTCAGGTTTTACCCTGGTGCTCCTGTGCAGGCACACCGTGATAAAAAGTGCATCATCACCAATACGGCTTGCCTTTTATATAGAAAGATTCTCAACTCTGCCAACTCTGAGGATACTTAAGTCAGGAGATGGGGCAATATACAACATGCAAGACAAATCTTTCTACAAACCTGAAAACCACTCTAGGTTTGCAGAAAAAATGTGAAATCTAAACCAAAAAAAGTTATAAATTAACCCGAAAATGATAAAAAGGAATGCTTGTAGGTTTAAGAAACAGATGCCTTCAGTAGCTGTTGCTAGGCAACCGCAACAGAATTGCCCATCTTGCAGCCTTGGTTTCTGTAAACTTGCGTGACTCACTCAGGCCCAACTGCTTGCTGCTGTTCAACAGCAGCCACACTTTGAAAGGCAGTGTGATATAATGGTTAGAGTGCCAGACAAGGATGTGGGAGGCCCAGGTTGGAATCCCCACTCTGCCATGGGTGACCTTGAGCCAGCCACACACTCTCAGCCTAACTTACCTCGCAGGGTGGCTGTGAGGATAAAATGGACGAGTGGAGAATGATGTAAGCTGCTTTGGATCCCCATTGGGGAGAAGGTGGGCTATAAATGAAGTAAATAAAGATAGCTGAAGTGGGTAAGTGGGAAGAAGAGAGAAGTGTGAGGATATGCAGTCTATATCTCTTTTCCCTCCTCCATGCTATCCTCAAAACAAGACTGTGTGTGGCTGGCCCAAGGTCACCCATTGAACTTCTATAGCAGAGCAGGGATTTGAACCTTAGTTTCCCAAATCTTAGTCAGACGCTATAACCACTACAACATGCTGACTTAATATAGCATGTTAAAATAATATATTTGCAGGGGTCATTTCGTAGAAAAAGAGCCGGAGAAACTCATTAGCATAACTCATTAGCATATGCCACACCCCTTGACATCACCAGAAGTGTGTCATTAGCATAATTTATTTGCATATGCCACACCCCTGACATCCAATTACCACCAAGGGCAAGATGCCCTAGGAACCCAATAAATCAATAAATTATTTACTCAAAATCTTATTATTCGTGTCTTGCTCACCAAGTGAATAAAAGATATACAATCAGTCAAATATTTACAATGTGTACATATACAATTACATAAATACACACATATGTCCCATAATAGCTGCAAAGAGACAATGATAATTCTATAACTTCCTATACAAATTTGCTGGAGTAATGACAGTTCTTGGAATGATTCTTCCTCGTGTCCTCACACTCCAAATGTGTGGTGATGCCAACAGGATGGTCAGTATAAGGTAAGTGTTCAAACACAGCAATGTCAGAAGAGCCTGATAGGATCCCTCTGGATCTCCAGGTAGGTGGCAACGAGCCCGCCAGCTTAGAGTTGCTCGTTTCGGTTTCCCTTCATCCTGGCCTCCTCTATGCACATAATAGTCCTAGTCACACTCTCCAGATAGAAACTTTCCAGTTCCAATCAACGCTAATTTACACTTTGGACCCAATCCTGGCCATTCAGGGCCGAAATTGGGCCCAAAATGGCAAAAGGGGGCTGAAAATGGCTGAAAAGGGGCCCAAAATGGTCAGGATTGGGCCGCTGCTGAGTGGGAGAGTGATCCACCACCCGTCAGAGGCCCGATCCGGGCCGTTTTGGCCCCAATCCAGGCTGAAATGGGCCCAAAATGGCCGAGAGTCAGGTGGGCGGGGCCACCTGACATGTGACCTCTTTGGGGAACTGCCAGAACTGCGTTCCTGTGCGTTCCCCCTCGAAATGAGCCCTGTATATTTGCAATATAGAAGCACCAAGTACATTGCATACAAACATTGCTGCTGTTAGAAAAATACATACTCTGCACAACAGTTGCAATAATACCTTCAGTTCTCGGGTTGCCAACTCTGAGCTGGGAAATTCCTGCAGATTTGGGGCTGGAGCCTGGGAAGGGCATAGTTTGGGGAGTGGAGAAACTACAGTAAGGTATAATATCATAAAGTCAACCCCCCCCCCACACCCAAAGTAGCCATTTTATCCATGGGAACTACTCTCTGTTGTCTGGAGATCATCAGTTGTAGTTCCTGGAGATTGCCAGGCTGCACCTGGAGATTGGCAACCAAAAGCAGGACCCACTAACATCACAGAAACATGATCAAACTTTTGAATTCTATAAAATAAACTGGAAAGAATGAGTGCCCTAAAACTCTGCTTCGGGTGGGATGCTCAGGGCCCAAAAGAAATTCCCCAAACATTTTTGGAAAGGGGGTTCGAGAAAAGGTTCTTTTGTTCTGTCGCGTCTCGATGCAAGGGGTTTAGGGTAACCGGCAGGGCTGACCCCTCCATTTTATCAACACAACACTGCAAAGCAGAAAAGGCAGCAAGATAGCGAGCCCCTCACCCCAGTTTGTTTCCTGGGTCATCCCATTACCAACCCGATAGTGGCACCATCTTCTATTTATTTAGTACATTTTTTACAGTCAGCCTTTCTCCTTGAGACACCAGCTTGATTACACGGTAGAAGTCAATACGATCAATGGCTGGGTCATTCAGCAAGCAATACAATAGGGGAGTATTTCCCAATCTTTTCTCCATGGAAGAACCCCTAAATCAAGTTTTAAATACTGAGGAACCACTACTAATATACCCCACTGAGGACCCCACCCGCTGCACCTCCAATCCTAAAAAGAGTTACTCCAGCTAAACCTGTTGATTTCAATGGGCTTAGACTGGAGTAACTCCTTTTAGGATTGCACTGGGGCTAATCTCTAGGAATTTCCCAACCCACAGGACCATTGCTTTAAAAAAAATGGTATCAGAAGATCTGGGAGCAATAGCTGATGGGTAGGATTATGCATAATCCATTTTTGGGGACTTAGGTATGGTAGTTCCTTTATTTGCGGATGATAAAACATGGAAACCAGGTCTGGATTTTTTAAATGCTAAAGATGTAATCCCCTCAATGCAATGAATTTTAGATGCTTGTTTATTGTGATTCTTGGGGTCTTCAACAATTTGCTAAGTGTTGTTATGATTACTCCTTTTTATGGATTAATTTTATGATTTGTTTCCTGTGTGTATTTCATGGTTTTTCAGATTCTTCTAGTTTATAAATATATATATATTTAAAAAATAGGAATTTCCCAACCCAGATTTTGCAACTCTAAGCCTCTCTACTGCATGTTGAACCAGCTGAAGTTCCCACGGTATTGAGACGTAGCCCCATGTAGAGTGCATTGTGTGTGTAAAGTGCTATCAAGTCACAACTGATTTATGGCAACCCCAGCGAGGGACTTCCAAGGCGAGTAAGAAGCAGAAGTGGTTTGCCAGTGCCTTTCCCTGTCTTCCTTGGTGGTCTCCCATCCAAGTACTGACCCTGCTTAGCTTCTGAGATCTGATGAGATCGGGCTATACCATGCTGTCTTCCCTCCTGTCGCATGCATTACAGTTATCTTATTTATTTACATTATTTATAGTCCATCTTCCTCATTGAGACACAAGGTGGATTACACAGAGGAAGTCAATACAGCTGGGACGGTCATTAAACAATACAATAAAGCAAATAGTTTCAGGTGTATAGCAGTGTTAGGCTGCAGTAGAAGAGCAAGACTTGGATCCAGTAGCACTTTAAAGACCAGCTAGATTTCCAGGGTATGAGCTTTTGAGAGTCAAAGCTTTTTTGTGAGATACACAAAATGGGAAATGGTAGGTAGGAGAGGTAGGTGGGAGGGGTGGCAGAGGGTGGGAGGGGTATTGCATATTAGAATGTCAAGAAGCTATTTGAGCAAGATTTGGGTCCAGTAGCACCTTAAAGACCAATTAGATTTCCAACTATAATAGATTTTCTAGCTGTAATACATGTTGTAATTAGCTTGACAGAGCAGGGGTGAGAACTGCAGAAAGTCAGCATCTGTAGTGCCAGAAAAATTGTATGTCCTGATTCAATCCTCAAGAGTCCATTGTTCTGAACTTGCAATTGATTTTTTGTTTATTTATTTTATTTATTTATTCAATTTATATACCACCCATCCCCAGGGGCTCTGGGCGGTGATTGATCTGCAGTAGAACAAGATTTGAGTCCAGTTGCACCTGAGAGATCCATTAGATTTCCAGTGTATGAACTCTGACCCTTGAAAATCTAGAAATCCAGTTGGTTTCTCTAGAGCAACTGGTCTCGAATCTTGCCCTAAAGCTGCAATTGCCAGTATTAAGTATATTCCCCCTCCAAAAACTTTACAGAAAGTGGTTTCCTGGGGTGGGCTACTTTGTAAAGTTGCCAGTCTCCAGGGGGGGCTGGAGATCTCCCGGAATGAAAACTGATCTCCAGACAACAGAGATCAGATCCCCTGGAGAAAGCAGCAGCGTTGGAGGGTGGATTCTTGGGCATTATATTGCGCTGAGGTTCGTCCTCTAGACCAACCCCAATCTTTCCAGGCTCCAAGAATTTCTCAGCCTGGACTCGGCAAGTTGCCAGCATGGGCAGAACTGGGGCTGGCAGCCCGGATCTTTGCCAACTGCCCGCCGGAATTGCAAACTAGACGCTCCGGCCAAGGCGCTGGGCATCCACTCCGCACAACAGACAGGCAGAGGAAGGGAACATCTGGCCGCTTGCCCCGCTTTGACCCCGGGGGAAGAAACGCGTCAAGCGAGGGAGGGAGGGGAGGCCGGTGCCGGGAACAGCGGGGCCACGTGCTTTCCGAGAAGCGGCCCGGGCTCCGGGAAAGCAGCTGGAGCGGCGAAAGCGAAAGTTAGCCCGGGGCAGGCGGGAGGGAGGGGAGGCTGCGGGCGGGAGGGCTCAGCTGGCCTGCATGGCACCCCCCCCCACCTCCCCCCCCCTAATTGTGCCGCTTGGTGCACAGAGCCCGCTTCATGTCGGCCTCTCTCTGCAAAGCGCAGCTGTGCTCTTCCCCAAGGACGGTTCCGAGCCTCCCGGTGGGGCTGGGAGATCGCCCGGAATTGCAACGGATCCCTAGACGACAGAGGTGCCGTTCTTAGGAGGGACTAAAGACTCGGGCCCAGCAGCACCTGAGGGACCAATTAGATTTCCAGGATCAAGATGGGTAGCCGTGTTAGTCGGTCTGTAGCAGTAGAAAAAGAGCGCAAATCCCGTTGTACCAGTAAGACTAACAAAATCTGTGGCAGGGTGTGAGCTTTCGTGAGCCGCAGCTCACTTCTTCGGATGCCACTAGAGTGTGAGTCCATCTGCCCTTATATCTTGGAGAGGGGAATTATTTCAGAGGCTGAATGACAAAAACTGGTGAATGACGCCGGCTTTTGTCATGCTGTTGAATGTTGTTGTTATTCACTGGCTTTTGTCATTCAGCATCTGAAATCACTCCCCTCTTCAAGACAGAAGGACAGATGGACTCCGATTCTAGCTGTAGCGGAAGAAGTGAGCTGTGGCTCACGAAAGCAGGTGCTGCTGGACTCTTGCAGATTTCCAGGATGAGAGATTTCAGGAGGGGGCTTTGATTCTCGGAAGTTCATAGTTGGCCTCTTAATGTGCTGCTGGACTCGAATCTTGCTCAGCCATAGATTTGACAACCCTGTTCCCAAGCCAGCTGCTGAATCTGGCCATAAAACCAGAGAAAGTCGAGAGAGGAGCTGCAGTTTGTTCATACTGGCATGACAAATGCCAGGCCTGTTCTCCATCTTCTGGATGGGCGTGAGGGGTGTGTGTGTGTGTCAAACCAGTTTCAGCAGGCCAGAATCTTGAGATCCGTGAAGCATCGCTAATTTGTTTACTAACTACTTCTTTGTTCCTGCTGTTCCTCCAGTGAGCTCAAGGCACCATACAGCAGTCTACTCTCCACCCCTCCGTTCTACCTTCACAACAACCCTTGGAGGTAGGCTAGGATGAAAGAGTGAGTGATGGCCAAAGGGTCGCCCAGCATGCTTCCATGGCAGAGTTAGAATTCAAACCTGCGTCTTCCACATCCTAGTCTGACTGCTATACCAAGCTGGTAAATCAGTAGGGTGTCAGACGAGGTTCTGGGACAGCCGGGTTTGAATTCCTGCTCTGTCGCAAACCAGGTTGCAGAGATTTTTTTTCCCTTACATTTAAAACTTTTTTCTTGCATGTTTGGAAATATTTTGTGTTGTAATTTCATGCAACCAAAGGTACTGTTTTGTTTTTTAAAAAGTGTTAGACCTTAGAAAGAAAAAGAGAAAGAATTAAAGAAAATGAACAATTATGGATTCCAGTAGCTATTGGTTTGTGTGTGTGTGTGTGTATGTATGTATGTATGTATACATACATATGTATGTATACGTGCAGATAACATTTAGCTGTAGCTACCGTGCTGCTACGGGAGGGAAGGCAGCAGGGTATAGATTGATCTCTTCAGATCTTGGAAGCAGGGTCAGTACTTGGATGGGGTTGGGGGACCCCGGAGGAAGAGCCTACAGAGAAAGGCAATGGCAAGCCACCTCCCCTCCTGACTTGCTCTCAAAGCCCCTTGCGACTTGAGGACGCTTATGTACAGAGGACGCAGTTACAGCAAGATGTGTTTGGATGTGGAAAATTCAAATTCCTGCTCTTTTGTTACACAACGCTGAGTCATTTTGGCAGGGCCTCTCTGTGCATAACGGCCAGATAAACATTATGTTAAGTAATACCTCCATTCCCAAAGTGTGCAAGCATTCAACGGGCTAGAATAGTTTTAGGAACTTTACTTACTTACGTGGAACTGAAGAATGCAGAAACGTGGCATGTTTGACAAATTCAGGAGAGTGGTATTGTTCTCATTCCACATCCTATCGGAGCAAAACTGTGCAAGATGACTGAACTTTTGTCATTCTTTGGTCATGCCAGATGTTAAACGGGGCTTTGGCTCAGTGGCAGAGCATCTGCTTTGTACACAGAAGGTCCTGAGTTCAATCCCTGGTATCTCCAGTTAAAAGGACCAGGGGGAGTAAAGTGCTGGGGGAGGCAATGGCAAACCACCCTGTAAAAAGTCTGGCAAGAAAACATCGTGATGCGATGTCCCCCCATGGGTCAGTAATGACTCGGTGCTTGCACAGGGACCTTTACCTTACCTCTCTATCTTAGCTTTAGGAATAGATTCTTAACCCAGTCTCTAGATCATTTTTCATCTTTGTCTTTTCATAACTTAGTTTTACTCCTTTTATCTGACAGAGCTCCAAATTTTACCCTTGCTGTTGCGAGATTTTTCCATTGGTTTAATACTGTGTCTAGAAGATGCTTTTTAGGAGGTGAGTTTTGACTGCTCAAGACTTTGAGTCAAGAAGCTTTAATCAGATGAAAGGAAAAGAACAGAAAGGAAAGGAAGATGTCACAAAGCACTTTGCATTTTCGGGACAAATTGCAACTGTGCTGCAAGCATCTAGACTGAGGGTCCTCAACCTGCAGGCATCTTTGGAATTCTGACACAGGCTGGTGGGCGCAAGTACAAGAAGGATCCCACAGGAGGTGGAGCCAACACACACACACACAGGGGAAGCACCAGTACAGGGGAAAAGAGGAGTAATTTAGAAACATTCTATGAAAGAAGGAGTGAGAGAGACTAAAACCAACACGGGGTGGCAATTGCTACCAAAACATTATTTTCATCTGCACACGCGATCAGACCTCCAATGGTCATTCAGAAGCTGTGCTGGGCAAGAGCCCCAGCTGGCTTACCCACTTTCTGAAAACACTTGGCAGGTGCCAAGGAAGGCGTCGGTGGGCACCATGGTGCCCATGGCCACAATGTTGGGGACCCCTGATCTAGAAAGCCCAGGGTATGTGGGGGCGGGGGAGGGTAATGATGAGTTTAGACCCTGGAAGCCTGGGCTCTAACCACTACTCAGACAGGATGCTCACTTGGTGATCTTGGGACAATCTCTGGTTTTCAGGTTAACCTGCTTCACTGGAACAAAATGGAAGAGCGTAATTGAGAGCTCCTGGAGGGAAGGCAGAATGAATAGCAGACAGATGGAGAGCCTGAAGGCTCCTCTGGACATCCCACATCCCGAGGCCCCAATCCTCCACCCAAATTCTTTGCTGTCATTTTTCCATAGAGGCCAGCTGTGTACTCCAGACTCTGGCATTTTAAGATTACTACACACACACACACAATACACATTTCATTATTGCCTAAAATTATGGCTATGAAAACATACCCATTGGTTGAAACTTCTTTTATTTCAAAAATAAACATTCCACACAACAGCTTTTAAAGTGCTACAAAACTGCCCTCGTTTTCCTGGAGTGTTCCCCAATTCTAAGCAGTGAAGTTCCGGGGAACTAGAAAATGCAGCTGCCATTCTGTATTTCAGCTTGCTTTAGCCGTTCATTCTAGATGATCCAATTATTTTCTTAAATATAAAGCGTATGGTTTTATTATCATGTATGCATGTTTTGTTTATAGTCAGAATGCATAATGCAGTTGCATAATGGACTAGATGATCTGGTGCAAAAGTATTAAAATATCAAAAGAATAAAGACATGGCAAAAGTTCAACATGTTCGTTGATGTATTGTTAGGCTCATTGAAAGCTTGGTGGACTTCAGAAGAAATACTTTACTATCATCATTCTTCACATTCTCCATTAAATTATCAAGCTACTGAGAGTGAAGGTTTAAGGTTATCTGTTCCGCTGCAACTAATTTGTCTCTAGTGCATGCATTTCCAGCGCAATCCTAAGAAGAGTTACTCCAGTCTAAGCCCATTGAAATTAGTGGGCTTAGACTAGAGTAACTCTGTTTAGGATTGCATTGTTCATCACCTTTATTGCTTGTTACTTATATTTACAAAGACCTAACATTTCTTGTTATCTCCTTAGTTTATAAATACTGATTTGAACTTTTTAGGAAGGAACCAAGAAGAAAGTTATGTGTTTGTCTCCAGGGAATATGAATTTACAAGGAAAACAAGATTTTCTTAAGAATGCTCTTTAAAATATAGATCTCTATATATTTATATACACACTCATACTTTTAGAATCTTCAAAATCCAAACTTCAGTCAGTTGAACATGGAGAACTCAGCTAGAAGAAAAAAATGAGAACACATCAATTCACAGAAATCCATTGTGGGTTTCCCCCTCCTAAATGCAAGAAAGGTTGCTGAAAATAATGAAAGTGTCAAATACACAAAATGCTGGGCAAACTGAAAGCAAAAGCCAAAATTGATCTTTCCCCCTCCCTAGCCTAGTCAAGGGCTGATCTAATTTATTACAGAATGTTACTATGGCGTTGAACTCCCAAGAATTAGATACGAAGTAGGCAGATGAGGATGCTAGCCACTGGATTGTTGAAAAAGGAGAGCTCCAGAGAACAGATGCCCAGTTCTTGGTCAAGACATCTGTCTTAAGACCTGCCTTCCCTCCTCCCTGCAATCTCTCTCTCTGTTTGAAGAATGTGTCCTGCAACAGAAGTAGCACTAAATTGTCAATTGGATACTTTTTCGGGGATCCACGTTCACTTCTCTGTGCTTAGACATTATGCAGAACTCTTGTGACCATCTCAAACTGGTACTTGCCTGAAGGCAAAGCATCTTGCATGTCTCTTTCCAGAAGTCTGTATCACTTTATTGTGTGAGAATGCACCTAGGATTGTACCCTTGAGGTCGTGAAAACGTGCCCCTGCTGCAGCAGCAGCACAGGAATCGGTGGGAAAAGCCGTATCGGCATGTTTGTTTCCAATCCGCCCACTGATGCACACTGTCCCCCTCGACACCAACCCCCTTTTCCTACTGCACCTGGACAAAAGTGCAGACACAGTGGCCATTTTGCTGGCATCTCCCACGTTTTCCGTACTGAGCCACGCTATAACACCACGGCAACCTTCGGCAAGGAAATGCACATGAAGCTGCCGTATGGAATCATGTCATAGGTCCATCACAGTCAGTATTGTCTGCCCAAACTGGCGGCAGCTCTCCAGGGCCTCAAGGGGAGGGCCTTTCGCATCACTTCCTACCTGATCCTTTTAAACTGGAGATACTGGGGATTAAATTTGGGACTTTCTGCATGCAAAGCAGATGCTCTACCGCTGAGCCATAGCAAGACCTTTCCCAAAGAAAAGGGGAAACCCTGTAAAGGGCTGAGGGGGTGTATGGAGGTTCGCTCTGCCGTTTGGGCTTACCCTCCATCTCCCTCCATGTGTTGGGTACCAGAAGAATGTCCATGAGGATTCCCACGGCAACTGCCCCCCAGTTTCTCCTTTCCTTTACAGGAAATGAGGTTTATATTTTCTCCAGAGTAAAGGGGAAAAAATGGGAGCCAAGTAAAGCAGGGCTTTTTTTCAGCTGGAACATGGTGGAACGGAGTTCCGGCACTTCTTGAAAATGGTCACAAAAATCCCGCAAAATCGGCATTCACGTGCGCTGTGAAAAAACCTATCCACTTACAGCAGTTTCCATGATTGTGGGGCTTAGGTGTTCTTTCAAGACAGCATAGACACTTGGAGACATGGGGAGAAGGTCAGATGGAGACGGCGGATCTGTAGAATCTCTTAGGCTTTAAGGAATGGAAAGATCTTTAAAAACCTTTTTCGCAAGCAGCACATGCAAGAAAATAATCTGCTATTCAGGCATATTGCCCTGCCCTGGATAGCCTGAGTGAGCCTGATCTCGTCAGATCTCGCAAGCTAAGCAGGGTTGGCCTTGGTTAGTAATTGGATGGGAGACCTCTATGGAAGACGAGGGTTGCCAAGGCAGGCAATGGCAAACCACCTTTGTTAGTCTCTTGCCTTGAACACCCCAGCAGGGGTAGTCATAAGTCAGCTAGAACTTGACGGCACTCTCCACTGCCACCACATTCAGCGTATTGCAAATGGCTATAATGGCTTTGCCATGCCATTCCCACACATCGCCACCACTGATATCATGGTACTTACTTCCTACTAAGTTTACCTAAGATTGCAGCTGAGTAGTTTGTTCGTACTAATAACACCCTCTTGCTCTGAAATCAATGACAGAACCTTCCTATGGACCAAGAGGAGGGCGGTGACGTTCACCAGAAGCGTTTCTCGTTAACGTGGGCACCCATTTCCAATCCGGAAGAACAGTATTATCCTAAATCCAAACGGGATAATGCCCACATCCACCTAAGGATAACAAATGCTACCTGCACAGGAATTTCTACAGCCTCCCCCAATTATGGATGGAGCTGAAGAGAAGTCAGCCTAGTCCTCGGCGTAGGAGGACTGTAGAGCGACAGTGAGACCGACTCTGCCAATTCAACCAAGAAATTTGAACAGGTTAGGATTTTATAGAACAAAACCACTCTTGGAGATACTGGGCCACCTACTCCCGTACAAAGCTACCCAACCACTACAGTTATCATTTGAGGCCCTTCTTCAGGTGCCCTTGACGTCAGGTGGGTACCTGAAAGGGGTCTTCTTAGTCGCAGTGCCAAGATTATGAACTCCCCACTCAGAGATATTTGTTTGCCCCGCTATCACCGTCTTCTGCCAGTGGGTGATGACTTTTCTGTTTCGCTTGGTGTTCCCTCAATGATCCCTTCCCCCCCTGCCCTACATTTCAGTTGCTGCTTCTGTGTTTGTAGCTTTATTGTAGTTTTTAATTTTAACTTGTTTTATGATGTGTTTTTATACAGCTTTGTTTTTGGTTCCTAGCCGCCGTGGGGGTGGAGAGTGCTCTCAAGTCATAGCTGACTTTTGGCGACCCCTGGTGGAGTTTTCAGGCAAGAGACTAACAGAGGTGGTTTGCCATTGCCTGCCTCTGCAACCCTGGTCTTCCTTGGAGGTCTCCCATCCAATTACTAACCAAGGCCGACCCTGCTTAACTTCCGAGATCTGATGAGATCAGGTTCACCTGATCAGGTGGGATATAAATCCTGTAAATATATAAATACCATGCCTGGAATTGTAAAGCTGGTACTGAAAAGACCAAGTCCCAATTGGAAGGAACTAGCCCAAATCTGTATCGAGAAGGCAGAAACCATCACACTGTAGAGGTATTTCTTGCTTATTGTTGGATATTGATGTAATTGTGATTGGAGTCTAGGGAAAGTCGACAGAGCACAAGACAAGGGCATTTGGATCCAGGGACAAAAGACTCCCCCCAGGTTCCAGAGGCAGATAAAATTCTAGGGAGCCGAGCCTGACCTCCACACAGCACAGGAACCAGATGCAGAGTTTGGGCTCAGTATGTGCTCCGTCATTGACACACCCCCCCCCAGCAGTAGCAATGATGTTGACAAAAAGCAGGTCACTGAATTCAACTTCTCAGATAAGGGCAATGCTCTGACTGGTCTGGTCTGCAAGATTTCTATAAAGCAGAGAGGTCTGGGAAAACGATTCACTAAAACCATTAGTGAAATGACTTACATTTTGGAGATCGGGATAAATACAGAGGGTACGTAACCTTTGACTCCTCCTTCTGTCGGTCTTAACACTAAAATACACGCAAAAAGAAAACCCCTCAGGGAATGCATCTCTGCTTCTAGCTCAACACATGTTCTGGTTTTCTGCTTGCGCTCTGGGATATACAGACAGACGAGGATGCCTCTGGGAAAAGTCCTGGGGGCGGGGGTCGCTGGGAGTGAGGTGAGAGGAAGCAGCCGTCGCTATGAACGAGCAAACAGGAGAAGCAGCCGCCTTCGGTCTCTGTGAGCCAGTGGGTGCGGTATTGTAAGAGGAAGATGCAAGCCAAGCCACAGCCACACATCCTCCTTCCCCACCTCGATTGCTGAGATGGGGCCGGGCTGGGTGAGGTGAAGTTGGGGGACAGCAGCGGGGCCCTTTCCAGGGCTCTTCTGGCCTCCCAATTTGTTCCTGCATATGGCACTATATCTCAGGGCCAAACGACAAGTGACAGCAGCCACGAGTCCATCCTGTAGCTGCCGACACCGTTTTAGAAGGATTTGTCGTTCTTTTCAAATTGCTACAAGGCCCTGATCCACAGCACATGCACAGCAGTCCCAAGAGCTCTCCTCTCCACGTCTTTTCCAAAAAGAGACCTCCCCCCACCCCACTGCTGCCTCATGGCACTTTTAAAAGAACTAGAAACGCTTCTAAAACGGGTTGCTGGCCATGGGATGGACCCCTGGCTGCTGTCACTTGTCGTTTGGCCCTTAGTCCATCTATTCTACGGACCTACCAAGAACCAAATGCATTAAGGCAATAAGTACCAGATTTAGAAAAACAAGTTAACCATTATAAAACGTAGCTACGTGACTAGTCTTGACTATATTTAACATTCTAATCCTCAACAAGCCACAAGCCATTTTGCAGAGGAACAGGAGGGCACGGAAAGATGCTGACAGACATTTTTCTTAGCTGGGATTCTGCTCAAAAACTTCGCCTCCCAGGACTTTTTTGGTTTAAAAATATTAAAGTCAGGGGCTGATTACATACACTAGTGTTCAATTTGCCCCTTAAGTTCGGTCTTTTCTTAATGTTTTTTACAGAAAATAATACATTATAGTCATAAACAGAAAGTCTCTCTGCATGAGACATCTGACATGTGAAGAACATGTGTCGGGAGATGCAATGTTAGCCGGGAAGGGTAGTTTAAAAAGACAAGAGCCGGCGGCAGGGCAAAGGCTTTGCTATACACTGGAGCTGTGTGAAGGGGCTGTGAAATGCCAGAAGGGAAACTTCAGCCCATTATAACCTCTCCAGGTCCAAGCCCAGCTCCGGAAGGCAGCTCCAACCCATTTCCATTCCTTGCTGCCCTCTGGTTGAGATCCCACACAAGTTTAGACTGGTGAGGTGAAATTGACAGAACTTTTGGGGAAGCAAAGATGAAATTAACAAACCTGTGAGGTGCAATCTCCACCAGCTCTGTCTTTTTCAACTATGCTTCCTGGCTAACATTGCATCTCTCTATTCTTGACGAACATGTACCAAGGCGTCTCATGTAGACAGACTCAAGAGTTACACCCTTCTAAACCCGTTGACTTCAGTTAATTGTACCATAAATGTTACATTCTGCATCTTTGTTTCTATTTCTTCTTCCAAATATAATATAACTTTGGTACAATTACACCACGCATGGAAATAACCTGTGTGCGGTTTTCACCTCTCCTGATTTTACGTAGAACAAGGGGAAAAAATATTTAAAAGAGGTAACAAATGAAACAATATCCCACCTTCATTCGGCTGGGAGCTGTAGTGTTTTCCAAAGGCTTTGTCTTTAGGGATATCTGGATAAAGGTATTTCAGGGGGTTTTCAGGGACATTATCCGCCACAATAACTTTGTAATCTCGTAAAATGTCAGCAAACGGCAACGCAGTTAAACGACCCTTGTTGTACGGTTCAACAGAATGGAAGATCTCTTCTCCTGTAGAGACAACAAAGTTGCTTACAGCAATGGCTGACACCCCGTGGCTCAAATTGTGTGTGGACCACCAGTAGTGAGCAGTATCTATGAACACTCTACAGGGATGCCTTGTGCATTTTGTCCACTTGTGAGTTCTTGTACTGCCTCTTGGGAACTGGGCTTGGGCATGACAGAAAGCACTGCATAGTCTAAGCAACTGAAAAACACCCCTTCCCCCTCTGTATTGTGTGGTGTATTCAGGGCTTTTTTTCAGGGGGAATGTGGGGGAACGGAGTTCCGGAACCTCTTGAAAATGGTCACATGGCTGGTGGCCCCGCCCCCTGATCTCCAGACAGAGGGGAGTTGAGATTCAACTCAATCTCAACTCCCCTCTGTCTGGAGATCAGAGGGCGGGGCCACCAGCCATGTGACCATTTCCTCCGAGGGTAACCCACTGAGTTCCACCACCTCTTTTCCCAGAAAAAAAGCCCTGGGTGTATTCATGCAATATCTTTCACTGTGCTCCAAACCTACCAACAGGGGTCTGCTTGTGGAAGAAGGAAGAAAAGTGATAGCTGTTCTGATGGCATTCCTAGTTATATTCAGCCCTGAGGACATTTTCATCCAGACCAGGTACAAGTTTAAAAGAACAGATTTCTGAGTACCTGCTAATAGTGGCTACCAGCCCTCTGTCACCTACCGCAATGAATGCAGACTGCTCGGGTGCAAAAATCAGGATATATCTCAGCTTTAATTGCGTACAGAACAATAATTTGAAGGCAGCGGAGAATCAACTTGCAATAAATGTAAATATAACGAGCAGGGCAAATCTGCATTGCGAGAATGTGACTTTTGAACTGTGGCATCACAGTTGATGATACAGATAATTTACTACTATCTGTTTAGAGGAATCACTATTTGCTTCAATTAATAAAAGTTACTGGAGACATAACTTCAAACGGAAGCAAACGAGATCCTTGCCTTCTACCTTGCACAAGGGCCAACCCGATACGTTACACAGGAATATTTCTAAACAGGTTGAACTTGGGGAAGGGGAGAGCAAAGCTGAATCCAAGCATAACAGTTCCGGCACCTTACGATTTAGCGCTTACCACTTTCCGACTTGTAGACCCAGGTAAAAGTAATCCCTCCTAAGTTGCTTTCACTGAACCTCAACAGGAACGTCCCAGGCATCTTGTCCTTCAGCAGAACGCGCTCCTTCTCTTTGCTCACAAACCCCATGATGCATCTGCAAATACACAGGAAAAGAAATGGTGTATTTATGTACATGCATGGCAAGATATAATGGAGATATCACAGATAGGCACTGGTGAGCCAAGCTACAAGTGACGCCTGACACAGGTTGGACACTTGTCGACTTCCCTCGAGTTTTGATGGGAAATGTAGGCGTCCTGGTCTTGCAGCTGTAATGGACAGCCAAGCTGTAAAACCAGGACGCCTACATTTCCCATCAAAACTTGAGGGAAGCTGACCAGTGTCCAACCTATGTAAGGCATCACTTGTAGCTTGACTCTAATTTCTAAATCCTCAAATAAACAAAATGCTTAGGGTTGGGATATTAGCAATGCAATCCTAAAACAAACTTTGAAGGTGTAACTCTGGGATTGCATGGGCTACAATCCTACTCAGACCGGCGGGAGCTCTCTGGGGCCTCAGCTGGTGGTCTTTCACTACTGCCTGGTCCTTTTTTAAAAAAACTGAAGATGCTTGGGATCGAACCTGGAACTTCTGCATGCAAAGCAGAGGCTCCTCCAGTGAGCCAAAGACCTTCTCCGTTTAACAAGTGGTAGATCTGCAGCTGATAATGCAAAGCAAGGGAAAGCTAAAAACTCACTCCAATCCAAACTATGTGGGGAGAACCCACTCACTCAAGCAAATTCAACGCTCTTTATGCTGTCTGGGCTGTCTAGTGTCCGTATTGGTGGTGGTGGAAATTGCCGACAAATCGTAGCTGACTTATGGCGACCCCTGCTGGGGTTTTCATGGCAAGAGACGAACAGAGGTGGTTTGCCATTGCCTGCCTCTGCAACCCTGGTCTTTGTTGGAGGTCTCCCATCCAATTACTAACCAAGACCAACCCTGCTTAGCTTCCAAGATCTGATGAGATTGGGCTTGCTTAGACTATCCAGGTCATGGTAGTGTCTGTATTACTGACTTGATAAAACAGAAAGAACAATCAATATTATCCATAGCCAGGGCTTTTATTCAGCGGGAACAGGGTAGAACGGAGTTCCAGAACCTCTTGAAAATGGTCACATGGCTGGTGGCCCTGCCCCCTGATCTCCAGACAGAGGGGAGTTCAGATTGCCCTCCGGGCAATCTAAACTCCCCTCTGTCTGGAGATCAGGGGGCGGGGCCACCGGCCATGTGATCATTTTCGCCAAGGGCAACCCACTGAGTCCCACCACCTCTTTTCCCTGAAAAAAAGCCGTGTCCATAGCTGATTTATGTACAGCGACTCACCCATCAATCCAAAGGGGAAGAATATGTTTTTTAATTAATTCCAAGATTGCTTCAAGCCATACCCAAAATGTAAATGATTTCCCTGGCAAGTGTTCCTGTTTATAAAAGAAAAACAAAGTTCCTTTAAGTCTTCAATTTTGTGCAAATACCTTTTTTTAAACATAACCAGAGCCAAATATATATATATATTCCAGAATATTTGGTTTTTCCTCCCCCCCCCCCATTTTTTCCCAGAGCACAAATTAAAAAGTTGGAATTTTTGTCCTTCCTCCCATTGATCTTCTTCTAACTTTGAACACGTTATTTTTTACAATTTAAAATGATGTCATTTGAGATCTTAGTGTGCTATTCTCAGTGTGTTTGTCTTTCTTGGATTTAACACACTTAAAAAAAATTAACCATGTATTTTAGCCAGTTTGGTGTAGTGGTTAAGAGCAGCAGGAGTCTAATCTGGAGAACCGGGTTTGATTCCCCGCTCCTCCGCTTAAAGCCAGCTGGGTGACCTTGGGACAGTCACAGCTCTCTCAGAGCTCTCTCAGCCCCACCCACCTCACAGGGTGATTGTTGTGGGGATAATAATAACATACTTTGTAAACCGCTGAGTGGATGTTAAGTAGTCCTGAAGGGTGGTATATAAATTGAGTGTTGTTGTTGTTGTTAGGGAACTTTAAATTAACATATAAGGTTACTCTTAGCTTGTTAGCCATTCATTCATGTGCTATTAAATAGCCCCTCCATTGCAGACAGGGCTAAAAATTACTTCTTGTTTTTAACAAAAGCTGGGCATTCAGAGAACCAGTTACACATATTGTTATAATGTTACATCAGTATAACGATGTTCAGTTTCCATTTTAAAAAAATTGAAAAAGACCCAGTGGCCCCGGGAAAAGGGAATGGCCACTGCTGGACGACTGCAAGCAAATCTGCTGTGAAAGCGCCACTGCTGTAGTGCTCTATCAGCAGCAGCCATACCCGCAAAGGGGAAACCACACAAGCCTGTCCCTGTGTGGAAACGACCCTTTTCAACCACAAAGCTGAGACGCAAGACTTGCTCATTGCAGAAGTCCTGACATTTTGTGATAGGAGGTTTTCAATCCTGTCGTGCAACTAGAAAGCTTTTGGAAATAGGAGGAGTGCTGCCAATCACATCTGGAGACATGCACCTTTACCCTTGAAAGGGGACTCGCGGGAACATCACAAGAAATTAAACTGTGCTTGGGGCATTAAACTAGCCGCGTACAAAGGACCTTTGGTGTAACGATACCGACAAGAAGAACACGAGTACTCTTAATTCTGTTAACAAAGATACACCTTGCAGAATTTTGACCAGTAAAGTTGGTAACTGCTGTAAATAACTTGCTGTCCTAAAATTCAAGAAGAAGAAACGTGAGGTAAAAGTCATTCCGAACAAATCTGTTTTTAATACTGCAAAGCCAAAACTGTTTGTTTGTTTCACTGGATTTCTATTCTGCCCTCCTCACAAGTGGGCTCAGGGCAGACTACATAGTTTAAAACACAATACAGCAATAAATATTCAAATTAGCCATAAAAACAATATAAAAACATTGTAAGATCTTAAGCAGTTATAACAATAGTAATAAATAAATATCACAGCAGCAACCATTGCTATAATTTTCAGATGCTATTAAGCTGTTAAAAAGCACGGTGGTGGTGGAACATCTGATGGGGAGGGTTAAAACATTTATTCACACCCTTCACCCACATGGCCGGCGAAGGCTTAGCCCAGACTCAGCCATATGCCTGGTGGAACATCTCTGTCTTACTGGCCCAGCGAAAGGACAACAATTCCTGCCGGGCTCTGGACAGAGAGTTCCACCAGGTTGGGGCCAGGACCAAAAAGGCCCCGGCTCTGGTTGAGGCCAGGCGGGCCTCTCTGGAGCCAGGGACCACCAATAGTTGTTTTTCTGCTGATCAATGTGTCCTCCGGGGCATATACAGGGAAAGGCAGATATGCTAGTCCAGT
This sequence comes from Eublepharis macularius, assembly GCF_028583425.1. NCBI lineage: Eukaryota > Metazoa > Chordata > Lepidosauria > Squamata > Eublepharidae > Eublepharis > Eublepharis macularius. The sequence continues at coordinate 223,409,778 of NC_072791.1, read as the reverse complement.
CCACTTAGGGCTTTGTAGGTTAGTACCAAAACCTTGAATCTGATCTGGTACTCCACTGGCAACCAATGCAGCTGACACAGTATATTTACCGTATTTTAAAAACCAAGCAAAAAATCTCAACTGGAGCTAAACTATAAACACTCCAGAGCTAGAATCCATCGGGGACATTCCTGCCGAACAGCAAAAGGAAAACTAAAATGACTCATATGATTTAGTAATAATCTGGCAGAAATAATTTTAAGCAAATTGCTTCTGCCTGGAAACTGGACACCGTTCGGCTTCCAAGGGTCAAAGGTATTTCTGAAGTTCCTACCTGTAAGTTTTTCCGCCAGCATGCTGAGCTGATCAGCATTGAGGCCGCGGCCAACGTAGGATGAAAACTGCCAGCTCAGCACTTCCAGGAGCTGGCTCAAAGTGATGGATGGTGGATTATTAAAGAAAGCCAAGTTCTGCAGCCAAGGAAGGGTTAACACAGTATTTTATTAGCTACTCATCTGGGAAAATCCAAAACGTTATTAGCTACATTATTGTACTTTTTTCAGTGAATGTCCTAGCTGTTTATTGTATTTTCACTCACACTGTGTGATCTGCCTTGGATTTCAGTGAGAAAGGTGGACTAATAATAATAGTAATAACAACAACAACAATAATGAGGAGGAGGAGGAGGAGAATACATCAGGAGTATTTTAAATGGGATTGAACTTTGGGTGCAATTCCGATCTCTTATACTTGATGAAAAACACTGCTGGATTCAGTTAGTCCAAAAGGCAACGATAATTAGCATTATGTAATATCTATCCTGCCTTGTCCTGGATAGCCCAAGCAAGCCCGAGAGCCAAACTACAAGTGACGTCTTACACAGGTTGGACACTTGTCAGCTTCCCTCACGTTTTGATGGGAAATGTAGGAGTCCTGGTTTTATAGCTTGGCTCTCCATTACAGCTGCAAGACCAGGATGCCTACATTTCCCATCAAAACTTGAGGGAAGCTGACAAGTGTCCAACCTGTGTAAGACGTCACTTGTAGTTTGGCTCTGACTGTGCCACTTTCTGGAAGCTAAACAGGGTCAGACTTGCTTTGTACTTGGATGGAACACCACGAAGGACTAGGAGAGCTACGCAGAGGCAGGCAATGGCAAGCCACTTCTGCGCATCTCTTGCCTTGATAACCCTACGGGGTCGCCGTAAGTCGCTTGTGACTTGAGGGCACTTTCCACCATCAACGGCCATCTCACGAGCAGCCAGACTATGGCTGGGGAAGGATACAATGATCGTTTCACCCCAGTGCCAGGAGATTTGCCCTGGCTGCCGTTTCTTTCCAGGCACAATTCAAAGTCCTGGTTCTTACCTTCACAATCCTAAACGGCTTGGGGTCAGTGTACTTACTCGTCTCATATTGTCTATCCCACCAGTTAAAATCTGCCTCACAAGCCCAGTTCTCTGTGCCCTGGTGGCAACCAGAGAAAGGGCTTTTTCAATAATGGCACCTCACTTCTGGAACGCTCTTCCCCTTGAGGGTCGCCTGGCACCTGCGTTCCTCTCTTTCGGGAGGCAAGTCAAAACATTTCTGTTCACCCAGGCTTTTAAATTATGGGGTTGATCTTTTAATACTGTTTTAATCTGGAAATTTATTTTAAATGTTCAGTGATCTGTTTGTATGGCCATTGTTTTTAAGCTGAGCTGGGTTTTTTAATGCTGGGTTTTAATTATTATCTTTTAATTTAAAAAAATGTTTCCTTTGTAGGCCACCTTGGGCAGGTTCCTGGAGAGGTGGCGTAAGATTTTTTTTTCTAAATAAATAAATCATGACAGGTGTTGTGAAGGGCCAAGGTCAGGCCCAGAGTGGACACTCACTCCACTTCAAGACTGCAGTGGTGGGAGAAACAAAGCCACACCTCACGGCCTTCTCCAGTTAAGTCCAGTGGTTCCAGCAAGGCTAAAAGGAACACAGGAAAACCCATGCTTTGTTGCCATTTGTGTCAAGAAATGGGAGGCTGCCCCAGAGGGACTTGTAACGCCTCCTGTTTCTTGGTAGGTGAGATTCTGAAGGCAGTACGCAAAGCCACCTTCCCCAACTCTTTTAGCCCCAGTGACACAAAGATTAAAAAAAAAAAAACAAGTTGTGCTTTGCTGCCTCTGCAGGAGAGGAAGGGAACTGCAACATGCAAAAGGAAGTCGATTAATGAGCCCAGGTGAGCCTGATCTCCTCAGAACTCAGAAGCTAAAAAAGGTCGGCCTTGGTTAGTAATTGGATGGGAGACCTCCAGAGAAGACCAGGGCCACAGAGACAGGCAATGGCAAACCACCACGAAAACTTAGGGCCAAGCTACAAGTGACGAATGACACAGGTCCGACACCTGTCAACTCTCCTCAAGTTTTGATGGGGAATGTAGGCAGCTTGGCAGAATGTTGGACAAGTGACAGTTGAAAAGTCCATTGGACAGCAGTCGGAGAGCCAAGTTGCGAGACCAGCATGCCTACATTTCCCATCAAAACTTGAGGGACGCCGACAAGTCTCCAACCTGTGTCATTCATCACTTGTAGCTTGGCCCTCTGTCTCTTGCCATGAAAACCCCATCAGGGGTTGCCATAAGTCAGCTATGACTTGAGGGCATTCTCCACCAGGAGAAGAGAGCCCCATAAATCAACAGGGAAGAGGAAGAAAGGAACTGCAAAATGGAACAGGAGAAAAGGAAGGGAGCTATACTGGGGAGTTCGCAGACATGCCGTGCCCAGAGCCCACAAGAATCTTCAATCAAGCATGGTATGTACGGCTTGGATCATCTGGGGCATGTAACTGATGTGGTTGTTTCCTGCCATCCCTTCACTCAACAGCCTCCAAGACCTCCCAATCACTCCTGGGTAGAAGCTGAGGGATTCATGGCGGGGAGAGCCATGTGACAGAAGATGAATGTGTTACCGCGAGTGATGTTTTTGCTGCAAACAATTCCAATTATCCGAGACTTCAAACAATTTGACAAATGGCAAAGAAAAATCTCAGACTTTGTGTGGGCAGGCAGGAAACCCCGCGTGAAAATGAAAGTATTACAAGATTCGAAAGAAAGGGGGGGACTGCAACTGCCAAACTAAGATTATATTACGAAGCAATTTGTCTGGCCTGGTTAAAAGATTGGATAACGTTAAAAGACCATAAATTGCTGGCCTTGGAGGGGCACAAAAAATTGTTTGGATGGCATGCCTACTTGTGGTACGATAAAGTTAAAGCGGACTCTATGTTTTTGCATCACTATATTAGAAGAAGCCTTTTCACAATCTGGAACAAATGTAAGAATTACATGGAAAGTGGTATCCCGTCGTGGGTGGTACCATATGAAGTAATAGACCCGAGAGCTGTTTATAATGAACAACAATGAGCAGAACCACAAGTGACAAAAGGCACAGATTGGACACTTGTCTGCTTCCCTCAAGTTTTGATGGGGAATGTAGGCAGCTTGGCGGAATGTTGGACAAGTGACAGTTGAAAAGTCCATTGGACAGCAGTCGGAGAGCGAAGCTGCGAGACCAGGATGCCTACATTTCCCATCAAAACTTGAGGGAAGCTGACAAGTGTCCAATCTGTGCCTTTTGTCACTTGTGGTTCTGCTCATAGTTTAACTTATAAAGAGATAACGTTGATGGAAAATAGAATATTAAAAATAAAGACACAAGAAGAGTTATCTCCTCAATATGGATGGTTTCAATATAGACAAATCAGGGATCTTTATAACTTGGACTGTTCAAGAGGAGGAATAAGACTGAAAAATTTGGAGCTAGAAGAAGTGATTTTAAAAGAAGGTAAAAAAGACATTTCAAAAATATATAAAATACTTCTAAAATGGCATACGGAAGATGAGACAGTCAAAGTCCAGATGGTGAAATGGGCAATAAATTTTCATAAAGAAATAACAATGGAATCATGGGAATATTTGTGGAAAAATACTTTGAAGACTTCAACTTGTACCAATATTAAAGAGAATGTTCATAAAATGATGTATAGGTGGTATTTAATGCCTAAGAAGATTGCGCTTGGAAATGTAAATATGTCAGATAAATGCTGGAAATGTAAAAAACACGAAGGATCATTGTATCACATGTGGTGGACTTGTGAGGTAGCGAAGCAATACTGGGGAGATATAATTAAAATAATTAATGAGGTGTTGCAAACCCAGATAAGTAAGAACCCAGAATTGCTGCTACTGAACTTGGGAATGGAAGATGTTCCAAAGCAGCATAGAACATTGTTATTTTACATGATTACAGCAGCAAGACTTTTGTACGCGCAGAAATGGAAAGTGCAAGAAATACCAACTATAGAAGATTGGATTTACAAACTGTTGTACATGGCAGAAATGGACAAAATGACAAGAAAACTGAAAGATCTTGATCCAGGAGAATATATTGCAGACTGGGAGAAATTGAAACAATATCTAGAAAAAAAATGGGATGTGAAAGGAGAACTGTGGCAGTTTGAGAATTATTAATATGTGACTTTATAAAGGGGAGAGAGAAGTAACTTTACCATTAATGGGGAAATTTAGTTATTAATTAATCTAAGCTAATATTAGTAATAAAAAATTGTATTAAAAGTAGATAGTTTAAAGAGTGAAATGTAGATTGATATATTAGAAAATTGGAGATATAGAAGAATTTGAATATGCTTAGAATAAGTGATATAATATATATAAGATTTAGAAAAATTATAGTTAAGAGTAATTTAAATAATAAGATGGGTTAGGGGGTGGAAAGCTGTTGGAAGTCAATAAGGAGGGGGGGAAAGGGTGGGGGTGGATATAATTTAGATAAGATGGGGAATTTGTGTATTGAATAATACTTTATGTACTCACCAATAAATTTTTTTTAAAAAGCATGGTATGTATGGCTTGGATCATCTGGGGCATGTACTGATGTGGTTGTTTCCTGCCCTCCCTTCACTCAACAGCCTCCAAGACCTCCCAGTCACTCCCTGGGTAGAAGCTGAGGGATTCATGGGGGGGGGGAGAGCCATGTGACAGAGGGGGTACCATACCCCAGGGAGAGGCACTATTCCTGAACCAATGGAATTTCTTGTTACAGTTAAAGCACTACTGAAGAGGAAGATGATTTTGTCTGGTTCTGCTTCCTCATATTCATACACCCACACACCACGATGGTGTGGTTTTTCATTCATGCAAGTCCCAACATCTCTAGTATCAGGATTCACAAGGCCACAGGGTGGGAAGGAGGGTGTCACGGGGTGAAGGTGGGAAAGAATCGTATCCTTATGGTTGGGCTCCATTGGACCCAACTTGTCTTTTCAGATCACAAAAAGCTTCTTACTTGATCTTTGAGAAAGGAAGGGGAAAAAAATGATACACAAAACCTACCTGGGGTTCATTTGTTGACAAGTTGTACCAAATAATGGAAGCCCAAGCATTAGGTAACTGGCTGACATTGGATATCATCACTACAGGTAAAGAACTTGCCTGGTGGAATGAAGAGAGAGATTGCACGAGTAATGTCAAGAATGGTTTGAGTTATATTCCAAAAATATGCTATTAAATATTCTACTGAGCAATATCACAAAAGAACATGGCAAACTTTTGAAGTATATAGTGACAGCTGCTAGAGTTCTACATGTAGCAAAATGGAAGACAAAATCTTGCCCAGATAGATCTAAGTGGATGGATAAAACGTACGATGCATCGATGGCTAAATTAACTTCTTAAGCGCCTAACAGACCAATATTGGAATTCCAGAAAAAATGGAAAGATTTCTTTGATTACATAGCTCGGAGTTAAGAAACATTAAGAACAGTTAATATGGAAATAGATTAATTACAAAAGAGAGACCTTAAAAACGGTGAGTATAAAATATAAAATAGATGACTGATTAAATATTATTGATATGAAATTTTAGGTGTAAGTAATTAAGGAGAGGGAGAGGAGAGACATTCCATAAGTTACCACATATTCTAAATGTTCTTTTCTGTTGTAGGTTAAATTTAGTATTCTGTATTTTGTATAAGGTTCTATGCACTTTCTATTGTTATTTGTATTTTTTCTTTCAAATGCTTTTCTAAAAATTAAAAAAATAGTAATGTCAGGAACAAGAACATGCCATGCAGCAGACACACATGCAAGAAAAGAATTTCTGTAGTTAACCAGCATTTTTGGAACTCAGTTGGATTCCACGTGCAGGGCTATGTTCTATGCCGGGGTCCCCCATCTTTCTGGGCCTGAGGGTACCTTTGGAATTCTGATGCGGGGTGGTGGGCGCAACCAGGGTTTTTTTCCAGCTGGAATGCGGTGGAACGGAGTTCCGGAACCTCTTGAAAATGGTCACATGGATTGTGGCCCCACCCCCTGATCTCCAGACAGAGGGGAGTTGAGATTGCCCTCCGCACCGCTGAGCGGTGCAGAGGGCAATCTTAACTCCCCTCTGTCTGGAGATCAGGGGGCGGGGCCACCAGCCATGTGACCATTTTCTCCGAGGGCAACCCACTGAGTTCCACCACCTCTTTTCCCAGAAAAAAAGCCCTGGGTGCAACCACAAAATGGCTGCCACAAAAGGCATAGCCAGCCACAAAATATCAGAGAGAGAAGTCAAGTGTAACTTTAATAAGTAACTCTTCAATAACTCAGGCAGAAGCTCTGCTTAACAGGATGCATTTTAAATTAACACACGGCTTAAAAATATTTTCTTGCATACACACAGCTTACCTTCAGTCATGCAGTGAATATCCTTGTGTTGTTGAGGCAGCGGCTGCTGAAACAATTTTTAAAAAATCTGCACAGCCAATCAAAAGCTCTGCTGGGCACGAGCCCCACCCGGTCCTGCCGCTTTCTAAAAATATGTGGCAGGTGCCAGGAAAAGTGCTGGCGGGCACCTTGGCACCCACAGGCACCAAGCTTGGGGCTCTTGCGCTATGCTAACTCTCCTCTCAGGCAAATTAGGGCCATTTCCACACAGCTTGATGATGTTGGGAAATGGGTATTCTTTTTCCTGCTACCCTACAGCATGACTATTATTCTGGGAGCAGTACAACTATGCTTCTGTGCACATTCCAGGGCTTCCCTGGCTTTTCTCTCATCTTTCCCAGACCTGCTTTGCTGCTGTGAAATTTTGGAAAAGATCACAGCAAAGTCTGGATGGCTGCCATGGGAGCAGGAAGTTTGGCCTTTCCTAGTACTGCCTACACAGCAGCCATTTTCCTTCCCTTTTCCACAATGGTCTTTTCTTTTCCCTCCCACCAGACAACGGATATTGTTATAAAGATATAACAGTCTCTCTGTCAGGTTCTCTGAATTCCCAGCTTTCATTTTTTTTAAAAAGGAAGTTTCTAGGCCTTTTCATTGCACATATATAAGAGGAAAGATATAGCTCCACAACAAAAAGGGCTACAGACTTACTTTTAAAAAAAATGAAAGCTGAGAATCCAGAGAAACCTGATTATATTGTTATAAGGAGATATTCAATTGCTGATTTTAAAAACAACTGCAAAAGCCTTGGGGGAATGTGGTGGGGGGGTAGCTACTTCTGGGGGACTGGGGCAGGGAAATTATGGGGAAATCTGCTGTGTGGAAGCCCCATTGCCGCTGAGCTGTATCAGCAAGCATAGAAGCAGTGGGGAAACCACACAAGCTTGTCCTTGCATGGAAAACACCTCTATGTCTAAAATGAATTATCCTAGTTATGTATGCAACTGGTCTTATTTTGTGAGGAGCATTCTGTGCTGCATGCTTCATTTTTTTTGGTTTTCAGCTTTTCACACGCACGCATGCTGCATCTCATATACAACTTCTGAACAGTGAGATTTCACATAAATGCCATGGCTGTTCACAGACTGATCCTCTATGAGCTTGCCTTATCTAACAGACAAAAAAAAAAGTAATTTTTCGCTTGGGTCATCCTTAATAAGGAGAATTTAACTGGGAGAGCTGAAAACTTCTTCCTCAAAAAAACCACAACACAAATGTTCTGCATTCAGCAAAAGTGAATAGCAGTGCATTTTAAGAACATGAGAATGACAAAGCTGCTCTGTGGCCATTTGGAACGTGCTCATGTACACATTTCCTATGTAAAGTGTTCCTTTCACATGGTCCGCTTCTCCCCACCCCTCACCCCCAAAATTCTGAAGGCACTTACTTCCAAGTCTATGGTTAACCCGTATAAGCAGACCTGTGTTTCAAAGCTGATAGAGTGCAACTCTTCAGTTACCATTTGAGGACCCTGAAGGGAAAAAAAAGAAAATTCAGAAGTTGTGCACTGACTCAAAAATTCTTGAATGCTGAATGTTAACACTTCTGTCAAAACAGAATGTAGAAAAATAATTGAGACTTCTAACAATGTCATCTTAAGCAAAACTATGCCCTTGGCAAGCCCTCAACAGGAAAAGTGTGTAACTTTCCCTTCAATGGCACTGTAATTGAGAGGTTTTTTTTAAAAAAACCTTTCAACATTTAATTTATATTAAAAACCACAGGATTTTAAAAGCCATGCAGGGTTTTATTTGTTCTTCGCTGTGCCTCTTACATTCCCAAAGCTTACTGATAGTGACCAAAACCTTCCTTTCTGGTCGTGAATTCTAGTAGAAAACATAAATTCCAATTCTCTTCCCTTTCTTGAAACGCTTTGCCTATCCCGGGAAATAGACAATTGAGAGAAACCCTTTAGATTGCCTCCATTTATAGAGGGCTTAGAGTCTTCTGTTCCCACACAGGCAACCTGCAGCTCAAAAGCTAGAGATTCAGGAACAGACTAGGTAAAACAAAAAACTCTCTCCGATTATTTTAAAAATACTTCTTCATAGTGCACCACACTGATGGACTTTGCGCTTGCTAACAGTGTCTCTTCAGAAACGTCTAGAGCTAGACCTCAGGCAGGAAATGCCTCTCTCCTTAGAAATGCAGCTCCAAACTGTGTGCTCTGAGGGGAAGGAGCTATACCACCCGCTCAATTCCTTCCAATGTATGAGTACACCACAAGAAGTGAAGAGTGTGTGGTGAAGGAAAGGTGAGACCGTCGTATGACTGCTAGATGCCCAGTTACAAGGAAGCAACCTGGTTTGACTTCTCCAGGGCCTACGCTGACAGGTATAGATTACCACAGGGAGCTACCTGGAGGCAGGTACGAAGACATCTAAGAGAAGAGAGCATTCAGCATGTCTTTCAAGGGAAAGAAGTCCATTGAAATTCAGTCCTAGAACCAACTATGGTTGGTAGAAAGGTTGCCCAGTGGGCCACTTGGGGGTGGATAGAAATCTTGACCAAAGGATTCCTCAGCGGTTTCTCAAAGGGGCCATCCAGGGCTTTTTTTCAGGGGGAACGTGGGGGAACGGAGTTCCGGAACCTCTTGAAAATGGTCACATGGCTGGTGGCCCCGCCCCCTGATCTCCAGACAGAGGGGAGTTGAGATTGCCCTCCGCGCCGTGCAGCACGGAGGGCAATCTCAACTCCCCTCTGTCTGGAGATCAGGGGGCGGGGCCACCAGCCATGTGACCATTTTCTCCGAGGGCAACCCACTGAGTTCCACCACCTCTTTCCCTAGAAAAAAAGCCCTGGGGCCATCTCATAAAGCAATCTACTGGCCATGGCATATTGTTAATTCATTTCAAATACGGATTTACTTTTTTGCAGATCTTGCCGGGTATTTTTGTTTGTAGGTCTCAAGTGATGTAAAATAATTTATCCAGAAGGGGGAGCTCCAAAGCTAATTTCTACTTAAACATCAGAGGGAAGGAAGGAACAAATTAGGCCTTATTAAGACCTTGTGCTATTTTCCATTTTTTTAAAAAACAACAGAAGACCTTAGTAATTGTGCTTCAGCTCCCTATTTTTCCCTCTATAATTAACAACTGAATGTAGGAGTTCATCCTTAAAGGAAAAGCATTTCAAACGATGAAACTTTACATGACGCAACAGAATTTGGGTGCAGCGTACCAAAAAAAGCAATCCAAAGAAATCTTTCTTCCTACCTCATATCCCTTGTTTCCAGCAGAGGACTTCATCTCTTTTGGTTGCTAATATTAAAAATTAAGACCAAGATTAACAGGTTGGAAAGGGTTCATTGATTAAATGAGGTGCCATCTACACAAGATGAAGTCCTCATGTTTGCTGGGGAACACCTCAAGAACTTTCCTTCACATGTGCGATGGAAGCTTTGTGCCTCCTAGATGCACACTGGCTCTTTTCTGTTTGTGACCATTGCGCACAAGAAGTAACCGCTTCCACATCCTCTAACCACCCCCTGGGGCTACTATTGGTTCTGCTGTGAAACTCACTACAGCCATATCAGTAATATGAGCCACAGGTCAATGGAAAAAATAAGGGGTGGTGGTGCTACAGCCTTTCTCCTGCATACTGTGGCCGCAAACAGAAAAGAACTAATGTGTACCTGGGAGACAAAAACTTCAATTGCACATGTGATACAAAGTGTTTTTCTCAACAAACATGGGAACTTGGTAGTGTGTACATGTAGCCTCATGACGCTATTTTATGTTTAATAATGAAAACACCACAATGTGTACACTACACAACATTTGCTTAATGCAGAAAATCGCAACTCTATTGCAGGCTGGGGAAATGGTGCGGGGGAAAGGCTTACATCTATCCTTCCTTTAAGCTGCCGTCCTGACCTGAATCAGTGTCCTCCTTCCCCTCTTCATACCTGCTATCTAAAGAGGAGAGGAAACCTACTGACAGCTCCATCTGTGGAACTCCTAGCAGAATGTCTAGTTTGGTCTACAGAGAGATTTTTCTGGGATCAGGAAAAGATCCCCCCCGCCTCTAACATCTTGGATTTCTCTTCCTTTCTACCATTTCACATATTTTCTGGCAGTAAACCCTAGCGAGTGGCAAAGGAAATGTGGGCTTGTAACATTCACACTCTGCTTTTTTACATGTGTAATTAGGACGTGTGAAGATGACCTGACGAAGCATAGAATGTCATGACGTGTGTGTGTTGCAGTGTTAGAAACAGAGACGGGCATAAACCAGTAAAAAAATGAACCATGTGGTTCGTCAAATTTCACGAACCATGAACTGCGAACTTTCACAAACCTGCCCCCAGTTTGTGAACCAGTTCGTTTGGTTCGTGAAAACGTCATATCCAGGTCAGAAAATTGTCACTTCCGGGTCAGCAGAAGGCCACTTCTGGACCAGCAGAAGGTCTGCAGGAAGTCCATCCCCTGTTGCCTAGGAGACTGATTGATCGGCACCAGGCTGTCTACAATGACAAACCAAAAAACGAACCAAACAAACCAGCCTAAAGTTTGTGGCGGTTCATTAGAAATGGGATCTGATGAACCGCTGGTTCGTGAACCACGAACCGGCCTGGTTCGTCATGAATTTTGGTTCGTATTTCGGTTTGTGCCCATCTCTAGTAAGAAACTAAGGTCTTGTATTAGAGGGGCCAGGAAAATGAGATTTCTGCTTATCAGCTTGTAACCATTTATGCACTTGGGGAGTTTTCCGTCAGGTCAATGGCAGTGGTAGATAAGCACCACTTGTATGAATCCCGACAAATTCAAAGGGATCTACCAGTATGTAATTGACAGCAAGTATCAAGAATGCATCTATTTTTGTAATTTCTGCATCATCATAATTAATAAAATTATTGCCTTACCAAATGTCGAAATTCCACAGAAAGACTCCCATTTGCAGATTCATCCATGGTCATAGCTTTGACATGAGTGCCACAAAGAACAAATCTGCGACTGCTAGAAGACAGGTCACAACATGGCAGGTTGCAGGACTGCTATAATGTGGGACAATGCAGCTCATTAAAGAAGACGTGGCACCATTTAAATTTTCTTACCTTATAGGAGAAGCATTCCTGGATTGAAAAAAAAAACCACAAGAAATACACTGTGTAAGTCTTTGTAATATAGAATGCCTAACAAAATTCTAACAGAGGAATAAGTTTACTACTGTAGGGGTCCCCAACATTTTTGACCCTGTAGGCACCTTTAGAATTCTTACACAGGATGGTGATCACAACCACAAAATGGCAGCTGCCGGACGTGGAACCCACCACAAAACGGCTGCTGCAAGAGGCGGAGCCAACCACACCCAAAGGAAGTGAAAAAAGAAAGAGTGGTAATTTTTAAATAATGAGTCCTGATACAGCACACTCTCTGTCACCTCAACAACACATTTACTGAAATGACGGGTTTGGCTATGAGTTTACTCAAATCCTGGCTCAGTGTTCAACCAGTAAAGGAGTTTTTCTCCCCATAACTGACAGAATATTTTTACAAAAGGAACTCTAGAAGCATTTTTAACTCTGGAGTGGTAAAATTTCAGTCAAGAAGCTGAGCAAAATCTTGGACTGGTGATGCTGACTTTCAGCTTTCAAGGACACTTTTTTCATTTTCAGTTCTGACAGAATCAGCTTCCCAGACTTTTCATTTCATGCTAACCAAGTCATCATGGAGAAACGCAACCTAAACCGCTTGGTTTTGTTTGGAGAAACTCAGTCAATTCTGAGATGTGGAAAGATTTTCGTGAGTCCGTTGACACTGCTTTGCAGCGAATGCCGCCTACATATACACAATCCCTCGTGAAGGCTAAGCTGACGTTACTTTATGAGTCAACTTTTAATTTCTACTTTCTTTTCCCCGGTTCTGACTACTTCCATTGGACTGTCCCCCACACTGAGTGAAAAATTTGGTTGCGTGTCTGAAAACAAAAAGAGGAAAATAACAGCCAAAACCTGATGTTTTTTTAAAAAGGAAAATATCCATATTGAAAATTCTGTTTATTTTTTTAAAATGTTCTTTTTAAAAAATTCAATTTCTTTCCTGTTCTGTACCCCTGAATGCCCTTTAAACCAGACTTCTAATTGTTCGTGTTTCCAAATTCAGCACCAAATATTTGATGTGTCGTAGGATTTTTTAAATTTGAAAATGTTGAGAAATTGTTTTAACATTTATGGTATCTCAAATTTATAGAGCCTTCATGATGTTAATATAATGGAAAATGGAAATGAGGCGTTAGAAAAACTGCAAAAAAGCCACTGGAATTACATCTAGGCTTTTACTTCAGTCTTTTCCACTTTTCCACTACATAAAACATATTGTAAGATTTTAATAATATAATATGTCATCCCATCCCACAGAGGTTAAGCTTACAACCCCACATAGAATTACTTGGACACGACCCATTGAAAATTAACTCAGAGCTATGATAGAAAGGCTGTAAAAGTTAGAACAGAGGAGGTCAAGGAATTCCAAAAAAAACTATCAGAACTGGCATTAAACAATTTGCAAACGTAATGACAGTAAGTACATGTAATACTCTGATTACTTGAAAAATCACCTCTTCCTGTTTTGTACATGTGAAAAGCGGACACAACTATGGTATCACACATTCTTAATGCATGAAAACGGTTCAGGGCTCATTAGTTTCATCGTAGAGAGCCCCTGTTCACCCCTGTCCCCCTCGTCCTTCCCCTCATCCCCCTTCTTTCCAAAGATGCTTCTTTTTTGTGTGTGAAGAAAACTTTATGACGTTATAATATCGTAACATTAACCTCACATTATAATGTCATTATGGTGGTAGAGAGTGCCAGCAAGTCATAGCTGACTTACAGCAACTCCTGGTGGGGCTTTCGTGGCAGGAGACATTCAGAGGTGGTTTTGCCATTGCTTGCCTCTGCAACCCTGGTCTTCCTTGGAGGTCTCCCATCCAATTACTGACCAAGGCTGACCCTGCTTAGCTTCTGAGAGCTGACGAGATCAGGCTTGCCTTGACTATCCAGGTCATGTTGGTTTAAAAAAAAAAATCCCAATACAGGTCAGCCATGCTCCGAGTAGACATCTCTGTTTAGGATTTATGACCCCTGCTCCCCGGCTGCCGTCCAAACTGGAGAGCCCCATGCAGGCTGACCCAGAGCTGGGAGGCAGAGCTGGCACCAAGGGGCAAACCAACACAATGAGATAACGATGTTATGAAGATGTAACGTCATTAAGTTTTCTTCACAAAAAAAAGAAGTACTTCATCACCATATAATGACAGTTAATTTGTGTTGTGATGACATGGATCTCTTTTAGGCTTCTGTGCTTTTTGGTTTAAAAATTCTGTGTTAAGGGTGACTTTGTGCCAACCGTGCTTGTGGACCTTGTTGGGGTTGTTTTTGGCTTTCATTTCTCTTTTGTTCTTTTTTTCCTAATGCTAACAGCTTAGTGCTGGGTGCCGTTGGTTGTCGTAATGTCATTCTGTTATAATGTAGTAACGCAACTGGGCATCCACGAAAATTAAAAAAGGGGGGTGTTGGTGATGTGACGGCACCAGTGAACGCCAACAATGATGATGTTCACATCTCACCACGTAACCCTCTTATTTCATGGCGGAGTGGACAAACAAAGACAGCGTCCACACCAGGATTAAAGGTGGTGTGTGGAAAGGTTGGTGGCCGAAATGAATTTGATCCCTAAGGAGTGAACACTCAAAAAGAGAGTGGCCCTTTTCACACTACTTACTTGCTTCCGAAACATCGCGAGATGTAGCGCAAAAACCGCGGAAGATAGCATCTTCTTGCGAGAGTTTTGCGCGACATCGCGCAACATCGCGCAAAACTCTCGCGAGAAGATGCTATCTTCCGCGGTTTTTGCGCTACAACTCGCGATGTTTCGGAAGCAAGTAAGCAGTGTGAAAAAAGCCAGTATATCCCCCCGTGCAGAAAAGGCCCCGTTAAAACAGTTCAAACAAATGATAGCATTTTTGCTAAAGAACCTACTTGTCAATAGCAGCTTTCACTTTGATCTGATAGTTCAGCTCTGGCAATTTAATAAGCAGCCTAGGAAATAAAGAGTATAAGTTCGGGTTCAGGATAAAAAACAATTTGATTAGTGAAAAAAAATTGTAATTGCCTAGGCAACACTGCCTAGCCGTTTTTATCAAAAATCAAGAGAAGCAAGAAATTCAGGCAGAAGGAAGGACCACTTAAGCATATCTTGCAGCTTAAGTGTACGATCCTATCCAAATGCGTAACTACTCCAGAAAGAGCTGAATCAACATAAATGAGCATGAAGGGGCTTTCCCATATCTCCGCCCCCTCCCCCCGGATTAATAGCTCCAGCCAACAAACTGCTTTTCCAACAACAAAAAACTATAGAAGTTTTGATGTACAGAATAAGGGTCTCTTTACCCGTGTGCTAAACACAAGTATGATTGGGGGAAACACCACCAACTCAACTCACTTTTCATTTGCGACCAAGAGCATATCTTTAAAATGGAAGGCCCGTGTGCCAAACAGCAGCATACGAGACCATTTTGCTTGGCCTGCGGACCTGATCCTCTGCTCAAGGGACTCTGCTGACATCCTGATGGTGTTGGGACTCAGCTGGCTCCTGGCACGTCTGGCCAAATGTAAGCCTTGCCTCTCTCCCCCTTTCCTTTGCCAGCATGGCACCATCTTCTAAGGATGATGTTGCCTACTCCTGGCTTAGAAGGCGCTTTCTAGGGTTCTATTTGTATTTTGTAACACGAATGGCAAGAGATCCTTTACTCACCTAAGTTTAACAGTGAACTGTATCAAGGTTTTCAGGACCAAAGGTCTCTGTGGGTGCGTAGGCATACAGGGCTGTTTCTCCACTACAAGGGAACTAATGTGAAAGGAAAAGACACTATCATTAAAACCAAGAACAAGCCGGCTAAATGAAAAACCGGAAGATAAGCAGGAGGCATCCAAGTCATTCGATTTATATAACGTTCGATTTATATACCGCTCTTCAGGACAACTTAACGCCCACTCAGAGTGGTTTACAAAGTGTGCTGTTATTATCCTCACGACAATCACCCTGTGAGGTGGGTGGGGCTGAGAGAACTCAGTGCTGTGACTGAGCCAAAGTCACCCAGCTGGCTTCAAGCGGAGGAGTGGGGAATCAAACCTGGCTCTCCAGATTAGAATCCTGCCGCTCTTAATCACTACAGACCATTTTCAGATAACAAAGAAATGTGCTAAGCAGTTCCTTGGATGGAACGATAGAAATGTTTTGGTCAGATTGTCTGTCATATGAGAACTCACATACCTTTGGAAAAGGCTGTAAAGCAAAAAGTTGACTCTTTCTAGTAAGTGGGGTCTTTGCAAGGGAATCGAGTCCCCCTCATAAGTGAGTTTGACGAAGAACTCGTCCAGCTTTTCCAGCTGCCGTCTTATTTGGAAAAGACTCTCTGCCAACAGTGTAAAACTGAACAAATGCAAAAAGAAAAGGAAAAAAGATCAGGTTACAGAGGTCTGTGTTTTTTTCTCACACACTCTCACAAATGCACATATTTGAATTAAAAAAAACAGAAGAACACGTGCTGCAAAGTAAATAGCAAAATCAATTGTTTTGTTTCGGACCCTTATTGTGCAAAAAATCTGTCCCAGCCCTAGGTTTCGGACAATTCAGCCAGACGAGAAGCTGAACTTTCATCCCCATCGTGGCCATCCACACCTGACTCAGAACTGCTACTACCTTCACTTGTTAATGTTTTTATGCCACCTCTCCAAGAGTCTGGCTGATACAGCTTACAAAATAATAACAAAAACAAAACATTAAAAGATATTAATCCACATCCAACACGAAAAAACCAGCCCAGCGTAAGAAAGACCACGAAGACAGACCACTGACAGCTTAAAATAACAATTTCCAGACTAAAACTGTGCTTTAAAAAAATCACTCTCTTAATTAAAAGCCTGGTTGAACAGAAATGTTTTTGCCAGACACCTAAAATAAAGCAATGTAGACACCAGGTGAGTCTCAAGGGAAGGGCATTCCACAAACCTGGTGCCAGCACTGAAAAAGCCCTGCCACTGGTTGCCACCTGTCTCACCTCTGAAGGGCGGGGGGCACAGACAGCATGGCTCGTGAGGCAGATCTTAACTGGTAGGCTGGACAACATGAGAGGAGGCAGTCCTTTAATGATATCTCTGGTATATTTAAACACCTGGTGATACTATGAAGGACGCTTCATGTGTGACTTTTCCCCCTACCAAAATGTTTCAAATGAGCCAGTGAAAATGTAAAACATAAACAAGAAGCCAGGATAACCACGTACATTTTATTAACTCAATAGGAAGCCAAGACTGGGTTGGTTTGGTATAGTGGTTAAGAGTGCGCGACTCTAATCTGGAGAACCAGGTTTGATTCCCCATTCCTCCGCTTGAAGCCAGCTGGGTGACCTTGGGTCATTCACAGAGCTCTCAGCCCCACCCACCTCACAGGGCAATTGTTGTGGGGATAATAATAATACTTTGTAAACCACTCTTGAGTGGGTATTAAGTTGTTCTGAAGGGCGGTATATAAACTGAATGTTACTATAGTAATAATATTGGTTTCCCTTTTGAGGGTAGCCAGGTTTGTACCTGTGTAATGTGAGGAAACTCCTCCTTTTAGACACTTAGGCCTTATTCTAGGCTCTTCCAGATAGGAAGTCTTCTCCATCCAAGCTGTACTACATGCAGCTAGCATGATAACTAACTGGGCTAGCAATCCAGTCTGGGATTTGCAAGTTGTATTGTCACAGGTGTGAGGGGGCAGCTGACCATACAATTTCAGAAGAGGGGGAAACTGATGAACAGGAAATTGAATAATAACATTTGATTTATTCCCTTCAGGACAACTTAACGCCCTCTGAGAGTGGTTTACTAGTGTGTTGTTATCAGGGGTCATTTTGTAGAAAAAGAGCTGGAGGAACTCATTAGCATAACTCATTAGCATATGCCACACCCCTTGACATCACTGGAAATATGTCATTAGCATAACTGATTTGCATATGCCACATCCTGACATCACCTATCCTGGCTGCTTTGGACCCAATCTTGGCCATTCATGCCCGAAATTGGGCTCAAAATGGCAAAAAGGGGCTGAAAGTGGCCAAAAAGGGCCCCAAAATGGTCAGGACCAGGCTGCTGTTGAACAGGAGAGTGATCCACCACCCGCCAGAGGCCCAATCCGGGCTGTTTCAGCCCCAATCCAAGACAAAATGGGCTCCAAATGGCCGAGAGTCAGGTGGGCAGGGCCACCTGACATGTGACCTCTTTGGGGAACTGCCGGAACCGTGTTCCTGCGCGTTCCCCCTCGAAATGAGCCCTGGTTGTTATTATCCTCCCGACAATCACCCTGTGAGGTGGGTGGGGCTGAGACAGCTCTGAAGAGCTGTGAACTAATCCAAGGTCACCCAGCTGGCTTCAAGCGGAGGAGGGGGGAACCAAACCCGGCTCTCCAGATTAGAGTCCTGCCGCTCTTAACCACTACACCAAACTGGCTCTCTGTTCAGGGGTCTCTATTCAGGGGGTGGATTGCTGACACATATCATGAGTTGCAGTAAACACCAATGCAGCCTCCATCTCCTGGAGGAAGCACAGCAGCCCCGCCTGCTAGGGCTTCATAACAGGCTACCAGCTATTCCTTGTTCAAGCAACACTGTCTGAATAGCTCCTCGTCCCTTCTGCCACAATAGCAGTGTTTTTTAAATGCCATTTAACAGCAGGTTACGGTTGTCATTTCAGACACTTATTAGCAGCAGTCCAGCTCTGAACCCCTCCAGGCAGGCTCTTGGGCTGCCTGTTTTTGCCACAAAACCCGGGGAGATCAACATTTACCAGTTTTGGAGTTGATCGAGCCCGCTGTGGAGGGGACCGCCAACGCAGGCAATCTGTTGGCGCCTCTTCCAGTCCAGTAATTCTTCTATCAGCGTGTTATTCATCAAGTCTTCAGTTTCTTTTATGACCTGTGCCGTTTTATTGAGAATTTCCTAGCAAAAGAGAAAGAGAGAGGTATAGGAGAAATGAGACACTTGGAAGATATGGGTTGTCCTGTATTTCTGTTCCTTCTGGGGTTATTCAAAACTAGTGGGAGCAAAAATATTTGTTATGAGATAGAGGCTCCCGTACCGACTCCCCCTTTCCTTCCAACATCATTGTGGCCCTGACTGCAGAACAGAATTGCTCATCTAAGGGAGAAAAAAACCCCACCCTTCTCTGTACACACCATTCTCATCAGCAGTAGAACTGAGGATTGCATGCCGACCACAATGTTTAATTGCTTATGGATAGCAAACTGGGGCAGGCTTAAGGCCCTCTTGTCAAGTACCACGGTCCTGATCCAAACCAGGCCACTGCGCACTTGTGAGTTTTTACACAGAACTTGAATGGGTGTCTGACCAACAGATCTTGACGTGGCCAAAGCTTGTGCCTTTCAGCCCTCAGCTACAAAACCGAGAGTGCCCTCAGCCCAACCAATGTCTTTTAGCCCAAGGTTGAGATGAAGGTGTCGGCTGCTCTGAGCTCTCCAGAAGAAAGGCAGGGTAGTCACAAAAGTAATAAATAAGCATAAGGAACGGAGTCTGGGGCGAGGGGGGTGTTCTTAGCATTTTCAGTGGTGCAGCTACTACTGCGCACTCAGCTCGGAGACTTTGTCAGGCTCTTTGAAACTTCCAGCTAACCAAAACCTCTAGAAACCTGAAAGGTGCCTCTTTAGTTTAGCACAGGAAGTAGGAGTGGGACGAATGACGAATATCTTAACCAACCTTTCTCCTGAAGTCTATGGTATTGAGCATTTCCTGCAACATCAGCATCTCCTGCTTCACAACAACATTGTTTTTGTCATTCTGTTCTAGAAGAAGGTGCAAAACAACCCGCGTAAATAAAGCAGGAAAAACCCCAAACAGATCGTAGGCGCACCATTATGCAGTTACCCATCTGGAAGGGAAATTCTGCAGGATAATTTTGTGGCTACTGTAATGAATGCACAGTCCTTAGCAAACATTTTTTTAAAAATTTATTTTATCTATTTAAAACATTTTTAGGTTGCCTTTCCACCTAAATTGGGGTCCCCAAGGTGGTGAACAATAAAAATATTAATGTTTTAGAAAATTCTTTGGCAGACAATTTTGACAGCTCTAATGTAGACTGGAGGCCTACGAGTACAGGCAAGAGGTTCCCAGGCATTAATCATATTTTTATCCCCCAGGGTAACATGCAAGGTTTCCCCACATTTTATCCTCACAACTACCCTATGAAGTTGGTTACTTGGGAGAGTGCTTGGTTCAAGATTACCTAGCAGACTGGAGATCTCTCAGCCAGTGTCGTGAGGATCTCAGAGCCAAGCTACAAGTGATGCCTGATACTAGTTCGACACTTGTCAGCTTCCCTCAGGTTTTGATGGGAAATGTAGGCGTCCCGGTCTTGCAGCTTGGCTCTCCGACTGCTGTCCAATGGACTTTTCAACTGTCACTTGTCCAACATTCCGCCAAGCTGCCTACATTCCCCATCAAAACTTGAGGGAAGCTGACAAGTGTCCAATCTGTGCCTTTTGTCACTTGTGGTTCTGCAGTTGCCTAGAGACATCAGAAACTTTGTGTGGGTCAGTCACTCTCTCTCAGGGCCAAGCTACAAGTGATGAATGACACAGGTTGGACACTTGTCAGCTTTCCTCAAGTTTTGATGGGAAATGCAGGCATCCTGGTCTCGCAGCTTCGCTCTCTGACTGCTGTCCAATGGACTTTTCAACTGTCACTTGTCCAACATTCCGCCAAGCTGCCTACATTTCCCAGCAAACCTTGAGGGAAGCGGACAAGTGTCCAACCTGTGTCAGGCATCACTTGTAGTGTGGCTCTCACTCTCCAACTTATTGCTACTAGCTCTCAAGATAACCAAACCACTGCTCCGGGGTTTGTTTGGGATGAACCTGCTGACATCAGTAATGAATAAAAGACCAGAGAGAGGTTAGAGTACCAGACCAGAATCTGGGAGCCCCAGATTCAAACCCCTGCTCTGCCATGGATGCTTGCCAGGTGACCTTGGGCCAGTCACACTCTCTCAGCGCAACCCACCTCACAGGGTTGCTGTGAGGATAAAATGGAGAGGAGAACGATTTTGTCTGCCTGAAGGTCCTTTGGAAGCAGGGTAGCATAAAAATGTATAGAAAGATGGAAGATGAGAAGGCTAAGGGCCAAGCACAATGAGATATTATCAGGGCTTTTTTTCAGCAGGGACACGGTGGAACGGAGTTCCGGCACCTCTTAAAAATGGTCACATGGCCGGTGGCCCCGCCCCCTGATCCCCAGACAGAGGGGAGTTGAGATTGCCCCCCGCGCCACTCAGACTATTTTTGTCGAGGGCAATTTAAACTTTAAAAAACTCCCCCCTTGTTCCAGCTGACCCAAAGTGATGTCATTGGGCGGTCTTGAGTTCCACCACTGAGTTCCACCACCTCTTTTCCTCAGCCAACATTCTTCCTCAACAATATTTTATGGAAAAGCTTACCTACGCTCTGCATCGTTTTATACCGGAAGTCAAACTCCTCTTGCAAATCTTCTAAGTATTTGACATCTTGATCAGTCATCTGTTTTTCAGATAAAAAATATTTCTTTGTAAACTGACTGCAGCTCTTAGCCTGGCAATGAGGCATGACGGGAATCTCTGCAGCTCTTCTTCCCTCCCTCCCAGAGTCATTGCTATGGACATAGATCCAGAGGAGTTAGCCGTGTTAGCCTGTAGTCACAAAATAGTAAAGAATCCAGCAGCCCCTTTAAGACTAACCAACTTATTTGTAGCATAAGCTTTCGAGAACCACAGCTCTCTTGGTCAGATAAGTTGGTTAGTCTTAAAGGGGCTACTGGACTCTCTACTATATTGCTATGGACAATGCCCCCAAAGAGAGGAAGAAGGAACCCAATACCCAGTAAATGTTTAACACCGTAATCTTAACCAGAATTACATCCTTTTATTCCCACTGAATGGCACAACTCTGTTTAGGATGGTACTGTGATATTCTTTCTTCAGAATCTGTAAAAACAGGATCATTCCTAAACGAGATGTTATGGCCATTTTGAAGTGGTGAGTTCCCAGCTGAGAACTCCTTTAAACTGTGCGATGTTGGCTTAATTCTGGGTTGGTGGGGGGCTCCACAGAACCGTTTTGGGTTGGGGAAATGGCGGCGCGGGAGGCTGGAGCCTCTCTGACCACGCCGTGGTGGTCTTGAACAGAATTGGGCCTGTGCAGTACAGTTTAAAGGTATTCCTGGTTAGGAACTCACTGCCTCCAAATGGCAGGGATGTCCCATTAGCCTATATCAGGGGTGTCTAAAACAGGGTCCAAAAGTCTTAGGCCATTTAGGGACCTGCAATATGAATTAACACCCCTACCACATCCCACACATTTTCAAGACTGTGAAGCTGATGAATTTGGTAGGGAAAAAATTAGATCCTCCACTGGCTAGGCTGCTTCTCTCGTTGGGATGCGTGAACATTTACATCGTTTTAACATTGGAACTTCCCAGGCAAAAGGTTTGAATGCATGAACAAATTGTTACTGTATTCAAGCTATAACTTCTGAAGAAAAAGCGGAAGGGAACTGAGCAAGAGACTTGTGATTACTCTCATTTTTGTGTCTTACTGAAATGAAATTGAGGTTTGAGTTTAAAATCAAGGGGAAATGACTTTTTTGGCAAAAAAAAAAATGGGTGTAGCAAGGAACAAGGAATCTGGTAGTCCAAACCAGATTTTGTGGATTAATGTATGTAAAATAATATGCAGATGATCCAACTTTGGACTTTAAAACATCTTGTCTTTAGGTTCAGTCCCTAATGCAAAAGCGACCTGAATGCTTTCTTTAACATAGCCCATCTTCTGAACTTCCCACCTATTAACTCTGTAAGCCTTTTGTAGGGTTGCATAAAACTGTAGCCTACATCTAATGTTGAAAGTGGCCCCATGCAGATCAACAGACCCAGAGGATGGGGGGGGGGGGTAATTTTTCTGCAGACCAGCTGTAGTTGACCACACACACACACACAGAATGTGTGAGCCCGGAAGTGGCTCTGCAGGTGAGCAGGTTGGCTAGTGAGCAGCCCAGCAAGGGGGGGACGACAAAAAGGACGGACTCTCCCCTCCACAAGTCTCGCTTGCAGGGCTTTTTTCCTGGGAAAAGAGGTGGTGGAACTCAGTGGGTTGCCCTCAGAGAAAATGGTCACATGGCTGGTGGCCCCGCCCCCTGATCTCCAGACAGAGGGGAGTTGAGATTGCCCTCCGCGCCGCGGAGGGCAATCTCAACTCCCCTCTGTCTGGAGATCAGGGGGCGGGGCCACCAGCCATGTGACCATTTTCAAGAGGTTCCGGAACTCCGTTCCCCCGCGTTCCCCCTGAAAAAAAGCCCTGCTCGCTTGTATATGTAAGTGCCACATTTAGGATTAATGCCACCAAAGCTCCACCCCTTGAGAAACAAAGTTCCACAGCCCAACTCTTGCGACGCCTTCTCCAGCTCCTCACAACCGTCTTGAGTTGTGTAGCAATTCTGTAGAAGCATTCCTACCATCTGATACACATCGCAGCTTGCCTCATAACTTGCCTGGGCGCTGTTCTTAATGGCAGACACCTTGTGCTCCGCGTTTCTTTGTCTTTCCGTTACCAAGGAGTTCTGCAAGGACTTTTCTAGCGGACCCTAAAGAGAATTGTACAGTTGCATTTTGCAGTATTGTCCCTCTTGGCACAAACATTATCTTCTAACAATGTAGTTTTCTTGTGGGCAGTGGCGGCGTTGGAGGGGCAGGTCTTTCCAACTCATGCATCATATTGTATGCAAGTCAGCGTGGTGTAGCGGTTTGTGTGCCAAACTAGGATCTGGGAGTGTGTGTGTGTTATGTGCCATCAGGTCACCTCCAACCTATGGGCCTGCATTGGAATCACAGGATAGCTCATTCTTCCTAAGATTATATAGCATGGAAGATCAGTGTCTGCCATAGGTTCAAACTGTGTGTGTGTGTATTGTATGCCATTAAGTCTCCTCCAACCTATGGCGACCCTATGAATGAAAGACTTCCAAAATGTCCTATCATTAACAGACTTGCTCAGATTCTGCAAACTGGAGGACGTGGCTTCTTTTATCGAGTCCAGCCATCTCATTTTAGGTCTTCCTCTTTTCCTACTGCCTTCCACTTTTCCTAGCATTATTGACTTTTCCAGAGAATCTTGTCTTCTCAGGATCTGGGAGACGCAGGTTCAAATCCCCAATCTTCCATGGTACCTCTCTCTCAACATAACCTACCTCATGGGATTGTTGTGAGGATAAAATAGAGGAGGAAAGAATGATGCCAACCACTTTGGGTCCCCATTTGGAAGAAAAGTGGGCCATAAACAAATTAATTTCATAAATAATAGGGGAAAGATCGCTATCCGCATCTGTTCATGGATATATACCAATCAACTGCTCCCCAGTTTCTCACATATTCATGTTTGATGTGTGAAGAGGTATCAGTCTTCCTGATATTACACTTTCTGCTAGCATAGTTAAAAAGTGTGACTTTGAAAGGAAGCCAAGAAATATCTTTCAAGTAACATACTTGTGTTTTTGAAAACCACAGGCCTGAAAGGCCAGGGCTACTGCTGCAAAGTTTTCTCAGAAAAAGACTGAGAATGGGTATTTACTTCGTAGAAACAAGAAGCTACGCTGCATAAAATCGGGCTGCAGTCTGGATCCTAACCACTGTCAAGGGTTTGGGCATGCCAACTGGACTTCTGAGAGCCAAGCTACACTTGACGCCTGACACAGGTTGGACACTGGTCAGCTTCCCTCAAGTTTTGATGGGAAATGTAGGCATCCTGGTCTTGCAGCTGTAATGGAGAGCCAAGCTGTAAAACCAGGATGCCTACATTTCCCATCAAAACTTGAGGGAAGCTGACCAGTGTCCAACCTGTGTCAGGCATCACTTGTAGCTTGGCTCTGAGTCTTCCCTCCCACCTGTCCCAAATGACCCCAAACCATGTTGCTTTTGAAAATCCTCTCACTTTCAAAGAGGTGTTTCATGTGGCACGGGCAGGTGAGCTTCAAGAACCAAAAGTTCATCGAAGTTCTCACAGGCATATAACCAGGGCTTTTTTTCTGGGAAAAGAGGTGGTAGAACTCAGTGATGGAACTCAGGACCGCACAATGACATCACTTTGGGTCAGCTGGAACAAGGGGGGTGTTAAAGTTTAAATTGCCCTTAACGAAAATGGTCACATGGCTGGTGGCCCTGCCCCCTGATCTCCAGACAGAGAGGAGTTTAGATTGCCCTCCGTGCTGCATGGCATGGAGGGCAATCTCAGCTCCCCTCTGTCTGGAGATCAGGGGGCGGGGCCACCGGCCATGTGACCATTTTCAAGAGGTGCCGGAACTCCGTTCCACCGTGTTCCCGCTGAAAAAAAGCCCTGCATATAACACTAAACTCTGCTGTTGGTTGAATCCAGACCGATGTTACAGACACAGAACAAGCTATTTATGGCAAACAGGAATACAGCCAACACTTCTTTTCTGTTCCACAGGCAGGGTTACTTTTAGGAAATGCTTGGCGGGCAGAAAGAGAATGGTACAGCTTTCCTCATTTCCGCAAGCGGGCAGCTATTAACGGAACAAGACCCACAACAGCCAAAAAGGAGCCAACCCAACACAGAAACCACAAGGTATGATTAACATTTCCCCAGAAGTATTAATTTCTAATTATTTTAAAGGTTAATTTAAGAAACTGACAATTCTGACATAAGTGTGAAAAACACAGGCATGCACTTGCAGCACAATCTCAGCTACTAGATCAAGATGGGTAGCCGTGTTAGTCAGTCTGGAGCAGTAGAAAAGAGCAGAGAGTCCGGTAGCACCTATCTGTGGTAGGGTACGAGCTTCTGTGAGTCACAGCTCACTTCTTCAGATACAGCTAGAATGTGAGTCCATTCTGAAATCACTCCACTCTCCAAGATATATGGACAGATGGACTCACATTCTAGCTGTATCTGAAGAAGTGAGCTGTGACTCGCCAAAGCTCATAGCCTACCACAAATTTTGTTAGTCTTATAGGTGCTACTGGACTCCTGAGCTACTAAGTTTGATCTACGAATGCTCTGGTCCTGTACGAGCAATGCTAAGCAGCTCTACTCAGAAGGAAGTCCCATTTTATTCACTGGCGCTTACTCCCAGGAAATTGCTCTTCTGATTGCATTGTATGCAGCTTCGCCTGGTTTTCTATAATTTAAATTTTAGTTATTTTATATACCTAATTTTTAAGCCACATCATTTTCTTTAAATAAGAAGGCTAAACTGTCAAATGCATTAAAAATATCCCCTCCATTGTTTCTGAGGAAGGACGCATTCACTGCACACACTAGAATTACTAGGAAAGAATGAGGAAGAATTTAAACCAATGTTAAGATTTCTGATTCTGGGGATCCTACACTGTCCTTTAAAAATGCTCTTAGTCAGGGCTTTTTAACTGGGAAAAGAAGTGGTGGAACTCAGTGGGTTGCCCTCAGAGAAAATGGTCACATGGCTGGTGGCCCCGCCCCCTGATCTCCAGACAGAGGGGACTTGAGATTGCCCTCTGAGCGGCGTGGAGGGCAATCTCAACTCCCCTCTGTCTGGAGATCAGGGGGCGGGGCCACCAGCCATGTGACCATTTTCAAGCGGTTCCGGAACTCCGTTCCCCCGCGTTCCCCCTGAAAAAAAAGCCCTGCTCTTAGTCATTATAAATATACTACAGGGAGGCTCACCTGGCATCGACCAGAGCCAGGGCCTTCTCGGTCCTGGCCCCAGCCTGGTGGAACGCTCTGTCTAATGAGACTAAGGACCGGCAAGATTTTTTAATCTTTCGCCGGGCCTGCAAGACGGAGCTGTTCCGCCAGGCATATGGGCGGTGCTAGGCAGAGCCCCCCTGGCTGGTAAGTGATGGATTGGGCCCTCCCCACCACCAATACCCCCGTTTAAAAATCTTTTACCACAAAGGTTCTCTGACGATGATTTAAATCTGGTCAGGGGAATTTTGTGCTGCTATATGGATGTTTATATATGTATTTTAATTTGTGTACATTTGGATGCTTTTAGGATTGTTAATTTATAATAACTGTTTTTATATATTTTAACCTCTATGTGTCTGTAATCAGCCCTGAGCCTGCTGGAAATGTGGGGAGGGTGGAATAAACATAGAAAATAAATAAATAATAAATATGTTTGCCAATCACACAATTTATTTACTTCAATTACATGCCACCTTTCTCCCCAATGGGGACTGAAAGCAGCTCACACCACTCGCCTCTCCTTCATTTTATCCTCACAACAATCCTGTGAGGTAGGTTGTGCTGAGAGAGAGGTTCCATAGCAGATTGGGGATTTGAACCTGTCTCCCCCAGATCCTGAAAAGACAAGATTCTCTGGAAAAGTCAATAATGCTAGGAAAAGTGGAAGGCAGTAGGAAAAGAGGAAGACCTAAAATGAGATGGCTGGACTCAACGGCCTCCAGTTTGCAGGATCTGAGCAAGTCTGTTAATGATTGGAGGTCCTTCATTAATAGGGTCACCATAGGTCAGAGATGACTTGATGGCACATAACACACACACACTCCCAGATCCTACACTGACTTGCAAGTAGGTTAGACTGAAGGAGAGTGACTGAGAGCCAAGCTACAAGTGACGCCTGACACAGGTTGGACACTTGTCAGCTTCCCTCAAGTTTTGATGGGAAATGTAGGCGTCCTGGTTTTACAGCTTGGCTCTCCATTACAGCTGCAAGACCAGGACGCCTACATTTCCCATCAAAACTTGAGGGAAGCTGACCAGTGTCCAACCTGTGTCAGGCGTCACTTGTAGCTTGGCTCTGACTCAAAGCCTTCTAGTGAGCTTCCACAGCAGAGTAAGGATTCAAAGCTGGGTCTCTGATATCCTAATCCACTCTAACTACTACACTACACTACAATATATACATAGAGTCCCTCCTGCCTCCCTAATGCAAGGAAAACAAATTTGCTCACAAAGTTTCACTGGAACTAAAGCAGCCATCTTGGTTTCTAAACCTGCCACTTACAGCCACAGAACTGCAGTAAAAGGCTCTAGAGATGAGGGAGTTTTAGAGATATGCAAGCCCTGAAGTTTAATTTAGCAATGGAGACACTTTGATAAGGATATTCTATGCAAATGGCTACACTTTTAGAAAGATTTCTGTGGAAATGGGGTTTCCAAGCCAGTTCCCGTAAGTGCAGCCGACTGAAGCCAGCAACTTTGCCCGGAGTGGACTGAGAACCTGCAGCCGCCTGGAAGTCTGAATGAGTGGACGGCACTTCATTTTCGTCCCCATGATTAACCTCAACAACAACAAAAAACCCTTTGGATATATATTCTTTGGATATGAATCACATTGTTGGGGGTGACATTCCTTTTAGTGTATGCTTCTGCATCAAGCGCTCTTGTTATAAAATGGTAACTAATCTTTTCTGGTTATTAAGTGCTGTATTTCCGAATGCTTGCTCACGACTTTCCAAACACTTTAACTCTTTGTATTTATTTGTAAATTGTGTATATCTTTTTTGACCGATGTTCTTTTCATTTATTATTTAGTTAGGTTACCACAGTACTTACAGCCACAGGCCAGCACAGAGCGATGTGAGCTTAAGACCGTTAAATCAACAGCTGGACCTGGAACTAAGTCTGTGACATATTATGGCCTCTACCAGCAAGGAAAATATATTATCCTTTAAAAAAGTGCGTTACCTGTAAAGGCATATTGGCTGAAGCCAATACTCTTCTTTCTTCTCTCAAGCTGTTTGAAACCACCACAGCTATATGCATAGGATTATTTTGATACTTTCCCTGAAAACAAGAATATTAACAAATAGCGCAAACTGAACTGACATGTATATCCCGAAACACTCTACCAGTCGACCTCTACCTCTGCGCCCACTGGGGAGAACTGCTCAAAGATTCCCTAATTCACTTGATACTACTCGTCTTCTTTAGAAACCTTCTCTTGCTGTCAACTTACAGGCCCTAGGTAGAGCTGATTATTTCAAGTCAACACAAACATTTCAAGTTGCCTTATGGGGAGACAGCAAACAACAAGGGGAAAGGAGTCTCAAACACAGCAAATTTCCCCGGAGGACCCCGCACAAAGATACAGTCCTAAGAGACCACTGTATATAAAGTATACATTTAATATATCAGTGAAAGTGCAAAGTCCAAGAAAATCCCAATCAGTATCAAAGCTCTTAATATTTCAAAGCTCTCTGACAAAAATTTAACCAATGCCTAACACCAGTGTTCACAATCAGCCAATGTCCCAATAACTGTCAATAAATTGTAGCTGAAGAAACAACGCTGGTGAGTTTCACAGTTCCTTCAACATAACCATATGATGATCCGTTTTTTTCTTTTCCTTTTCTCTGCAGGCAAACTCCCGCTGGCACGTGCCGGCGGGAGGAAACGCTCCAGGAGAGCGAAGGTTCAAAAACCCTCTCCCGGGCTGTTGGCAATGGATGCGGCAGCCTTACCACAGCCCGTTTCGCACTGCTTTTTCAAGCCTCATCATGACTGCATCGTCAATGACAAGATCCTCTGAACAGGCAAAGGTATTCCTTCAAAGGGTAATTTCCCAATGGGGAGACAGGCCAGGGCCATAGCTAGCCCAATATCGTCTGTGAGACTAGCTGGCGGCGGCTCTCTAGGGGCACCGAAGAGTTTCTTTCCAGGTCAGCT
Source organism: Eublepharis macularius (assembly GCF_028583425.1). Lineage (NCBI taxonomy): Eukaryota > Metazoa > Chordata > Lepidosauria > Squamata > Eublepharidae > Eublepharis > Eublepharis macularius. The sequence continues at coordinate 223,380,329 of NC_072791.1, read as the reverse complement.
GCCAAAATGTGGACTGTTTTCCATGAGACGCCCACGCTCTTCCATGGAGCTATGGTTCCTCCACAGAAAAATCCAACTCCCTCCATCCTCACTTCATCCCAGCCCATGAGCACTGCCTTCTATCCAAGGCTTTTTTCGGGGAAAAGACGTGGTGGAACTCAGTGGGTTGCCCTCGGAGAAAATGGTCACATGGCTGGTGGCCCCGCTCCCTGATCTCCAGACAGAGGGGAGTTTAGATTGCCCTCTGCGCCGCTAAACTCCCCTTTGTCTGGAGATCAGGAGGCGGGGCCACCAGCCATGTGACCATTTTCAAGAGGTGCCGGAACTCCGTTCCCCCGCATTCCAGCTGAAAAAAAGCCCTGCTTCTATCCCCTTTCCTGCCTGAGTGTCCCTGGATCAAGGCTTTCCCTATCAGGTACTGATCCTTTGGGAGAGACACTTTCTAGTCAAGGCTTAGCACTTTACAATCTATCGCTGCCTGCAGAGAACAACAGAACAGCCTCCTGAGTTGCCGTTTCTCTCCCAGTTGGTGATCTCCAGTCCGGACCCCAGCGGGTGACCCAAAAAGCCAATCCCAGAGCCTCAGACCCAAAGAGTTTGCAATCTGGTGAGCTCTCCTTCTCTGGAGGTTTTTAAACAGAGGCTAGATGGCCCTCTGACAGCAATGCTGATTCTGTGATCATGAGAGAGAGGGCAGGAAGGGTTACATCAGCGCGGAGTTCTCGTGGCCCCTTCTTACAAGTCCGGGGTAATGCCGATCGCCACTTTGGGGTCAGGAAGCAATTTTCTCCAAGCCAGTTTGGCTAGGGATCCTGACAAGTGTTTTGCCTTTTTCTGGGCAGGGGTCACTGGGGGTGGGGAGGGGTTAGTTGTGAATTTCCTGCACTGTTCAGGGGGTTGGACTAGATGACCCTGGAGGTCCCTTCGATTATATGATTACACATTCTGGCCCACCCACCATTCCCTTGAGGACATGCCTTCACCTTGCTAAACCCACCTAACTCCCCAGTACTTCATCCTGCTTCCCTACATGTACATTTCTTACATTTGGTCCCTGGATTGCTCGCTTAGACTTTTGACCTTTGGCCCAATCTTGACCCTTACCTCTTTGTTTTTGGGATGCAACCTTGGGATTCTGACCCTTGACCTTATTTGAATTCTTTTTATTACCTGGTCCTTGAACAGCATGCAGACAGCAGGAGCGACAGACTACCCACCTAGAGAAGGTGCTAATTGCCCTGGTGCAGAAAACATTAGTTATGACTAATTTCTGTTCAAAAGGGAATGGGATTTAAGTTCATCTGTGATTCATTTCATTTCAGAATGACTGGATTTAGCTGGATCAAAGCCTGACCCCAGGTAAAGGACAAAACAGAGGCAGTGCATTTCCTGCCACTAAGCAATCATAATCATTCATTAGCCTGTTTACGCAGTTTGGCTACATTAATACATATGTAATTGCAGTGTAAAAACGGACATGGAAGAGACGTGCAATATTTAATCCATAGCTTCAAAGCAATAAAACAGCCCGCAATTCAAATAATTTTTTTCCTCTCTGAGATTTTCTCTGTTTACTAATATATATTTAGAATTATTTTATCTAGGTCAGTAAGAGGAAGTGGAGTAAAAACCTCACGCGCAGGTCTTGTACTGCCTTTAAGACAGCCGTTCCCTTACCCACTTCCTCAAGAGTGTTACTACAGATACGTTGTCAAAGAATAAGAACATTAAAAAGTAGCATTTTACCAGGACAATTATTTTGATCGGTGCAAGGTGAGCATGTGTGCATGCGCGCAGTTCACACTTCCCACACTCAGAGAACAAATTCCACATTATCCACTTGCTATGGAGTTGCTGCATGTTGCATAAGAACCTGGGATGCAATCTATGGTGCTCTCTTCCCAGCCTCGGGCTACGGACACTGCTTCCTAGAGGATTGACGCCCAACTCTTTCCTCTGTGTGAAACAGGAACGGCAGACAAAAGCTGCCTTTTCCCAGAAACTTATTCACCATTTCACACCTTGTCCTCCACACTTTGATAAGGTAGCATGACCTGTGTGTCAGACTCAGCTTAAATTTTTACACAGTGGGGCCAATGTAAAGCACTGCCTGGTTAATGTTAGATACAGAACCCTTCTTTGGTTTCAAAGTCACAGAGGGTCCTAGAATTGGAGGGGGTCTTCTTGGCCAACCCCGTTTAGTGCAAGAAGTCTCAAGCATCTCGTTTAATCTGCCAGGACATTCCATTGCTGATCCAAGAGTCGCATTTCTAAAGCACAAAACCTTCAGAGAAAAATTACAATGCGAGATTGCAGAAACTGAATTTATTTGCAAATTCAGAACAATGCCTCCCACAAAGGGGCATTGGATTCTTTTCTCACTACAGAAGCTGATTTTCTGCATTTCACACCCCAACTCTACCAGGCGAATTACAGTATTATTTTACTGTACCCTCTTATTTTACTGTACACCCTTCCCACCTTCTGGCTGGATATGAATCTGAAGAAAGGAGCTTTGACTCAAAAGCTCCTATCCAGGACATCCAGTTGGCCTTTAAGGTGCTAACTGGACCCAAATCTTGCTCTATTACTTTATGGCGATGAATGATTTGAGGAAATGAAGCATCTGCTTAAATTGTCACCAAGGTGCCCAAGGGCCATTTCCCCCCTCTAATCACATCCTCTCCCCCTTTTCTTTTTTTGACGGCAAATCAGTGGACATCAAGGAGGATTTCTTAAAATTTCTGCTTCTCACAGACACAACAGGAAAAGGTCTCGAAAGCAGTGTGACAGAATCAAGAAAGCAAAATTTTGTATTATTTCTCTTTACCAGAGTAAGCTAACCAAAATGGAAAAGGGAGTGGTTACAGAAGAAAGGGGAGGGGCCAAAGGGGAGGGGTATAGTTAGAGGGGAAAGGGGCTATACCACAGGGAAAAGGGGGCCTGAATGCTGCCCCCTCTGTTGCTTGGGCCCACGATAACCATGTTCCCACCCACCTCAACTGGAATTCCAAGCCTGAATTAAAATTTCTAACAGGGATTTCTTCATAGTGCTTTCCAGCAAGCAAGCCCCTTCCTATGCCCCTCGAAGAAGTACTGCGCCGTAGGAAGACCGGACCAGAGCAGAAGAATTTGACCTGGCCTCTCAGCTCTGAGCTTTTTGGCACAATGATCTCCAATACAAATTTTGTTTCCCTTGGTGACAGCTACCAACGACAGGGATTTTAAGTTTACGAGCTGAGGTGCCCCTGTCCTAAGAGGACTTTACTACTGCTACATCTGTAGGTCTGACTGAATCACCCACAATTGCATTAGCAGCATATAGTTCTATGGCTATTCTTTGCTTTAACTTCCCTTTAGGGTCCAGCCCAACACGATGCTAGAGATAAATGGAGTTTAGATTTGCTTAAAGGGAAATTAAAATGTATCCTCCATGAATTTGCCTATCAAGGGTTATTAGCCATGATGGGCACTTGGAAACCACATGTACAGAGGCAGTGTATCTTTAAATCAAACTGAATTTCCTGCACTGTGCAAGAGGTTGGACTAGATGAACCTTTAGGTGCCTTCCAGCTCAATATTTCTGTGTTTCTTAACAGAGGGAGACTTCAGCTTCCATTATTTGCTTTTCAGAAGGCAGCTGCTTGGCCGTTATGGGAGACAGAATGCTGGACTGGACGGAATTTTGGTCTAATCTCATTATGCCTCCCAACATTTTTTTTGTTTTTATTCTTCATCTGAATTTGAGTGGCGCAGAGGCAAGGATAATAATAAACCTTTTTTTTCCTTTTTCTTCTTTTCTTTTTTAAAGTTTTTATTGGATGGGTTAACATATATCACTCATAACATTCAATTAACATCTCCATCCCCTTTCGGTTCCCCCCCATCCCCCCCTTTTTATAGTAGACTTCCAACAGTTTCCCAACCGCCCCTATTTAATTGCAGGCTATCTGCTATCTCTTCTATTAAACTATATTTAACAATAAAACTCCCTTATCTATCATTATCTATTGCTTAAATATTTCAACTACCGGCAAAGAACTACCTTCCCCCTTTACAAGTTATCCAAAGACTCCTTAAACCTTTCACTATATGTCATTTTCCAGATTCCCAAGCTGTTCTTTCCTTTTACAAATGAAAAAAATATGTGGATTCAGTAGCTTTTCTGCCGCGAGTGATGAAGAGCCCCACAATGTGATTCTGAGTCAGGATATAACCTGTAACAAAGGACCCCTGGAACCACCGCTCCAATCAAATCTGAAGCCCTCCCCTGGGACAATAAATCTTTTACACAAACCCTTAGGAACACAATACATCTTTCACATATGTTGTCTGGCTTGGACCTTACAGCTACGATGTCCCCTTGGAGAATTCAAAAGGCATCACCCCAGCTTCCAGTTTTATTTTATTCCTGAGATCACTCCTCTAAAGCAGTTTCTTTTTATTAGAGAGATCCCTATATCGACACAACTAGGGGTGTTTTCACACTGCTTACCAGCCATGGAACATCACACCAAGCTCCCGCAAGGACAGCGTCTTCCTGGTGTGATTTCACTCAAGAACTGCGAAATCGCACCAGGAAGATGCTGTCGTTCCGGGAGCTTGGCGCGATGTTCCACGGCCGGTAAGCAATGTGAAAATGGCCAGGATGATACAACAACAGGAACCACTGGTCTCACAAACTGGTCACATGGAGGAACATGGAAGGTGTATGGACTGAAGTCCTTGTTTTGTATGGACTGCAACAATCAAAATCAGCACACAGTAAATGCTCTGAATTTATGCTAGTGACCCAGGCCCTGGGAAAAGCCAAAGGTCACAAAACTGAATTCACTGCTAAAGCAACACACATCTTTGTACTTCTTTGTGATGCAGAGTGCAGGCAAGAATCTCACCTGTAGAAGTTTCCTGATTCTCTTCAAGTTGTGTATCAAGAGGAGATTCTTCTCTTGGGAAACACGGTCGAAATGTTCATCCAGCTTTATTAGTAAGTTCTGCAACAGGATTGCCGCCATGGGTTCGTTGTTGTACGCAGACTCCCTATGCAACACAAGATTCTTGACATGAACAACACATGCGCATGAAGGAAGAATCTTTGTGTGAACAAAACATGTACAATAGTAGAGTCCAGTAGCCCCTTTAAGACTAACCAACTTATTAGCAGCATAAGCTTTCGAGAACCACAGCTCTCTTTGTCAGATGCATCATCAGATACATCTGCCAGAGAGAGCTGTGGTTCTCGAAAGTTTGTTACAAATAAGTTGGTTACTCTTAAAGGTGCTACTAGACTCTACTATTTTGCAACTACAGACTAACATGGCTAACTCCTCTGGATCTAAAAACATATACAGGAGGGGGGGGGGGAATAAATCAAGGATCCAGTATTATTTTGAAAATAGTTTGTTCAAAGAGAAATACAAGAATAGCAACAGGTGATTTAAAAAACATGTGTGCATATCCCAGTCTGGGCATGACTAAAACCCTAAGCAGTTTTAGAAGCCCCATTGAACACCACGGGGCTGACCTTGAAGTCAGCATATAATTGAGCTGGGGGAGGAAGCCCAGACAAGAAAGTATTATCAGGCTTCTAAAAATAAGCCTTTTTCTAAGAAAGATGCCGCGTTTAATTTAGTAAAAAGAAGGAAAGAAAATAAGATGTACAACTTCTGAAAAACCATATGCAGTAAAAATTTGCCTGTAAGAGTTGAAAGGGGTCATACGTAGGAGTATCTGCTTTCTTTGTGGAAGATCTTTGGAATTATTAAACTGGAATATTTTATATGAGGTATTTGAGGTACAATTACAATCCAAGGAAATCTATTCTTTGAGGTTTTTCTGAACACATGAAGTTGCTTCAGACTGTAGGTCTGTCAAGGTCAGTATTTTCTTTTGCATAACCTACTAATCCTTTTAGCTGGGGACGCTGGGGATTGAACCCGGGGCCTTCCGCACGCCAAGGAGATGCTCTACCACTGAACCACAGTCCCTCTCTGATACTTACCGAAGTCAAACTTTTTCAGAGAACATACCGGACCACAGATTGGCCACATTTAGACATCATCATAACAAGCCAAAGTTTGTCCAAACTAGCTTGGTGCCATTATTATGTGCTCCCCACTTCTTACTTTCTCGGCATGTGAAATGTGATTGAAACCCTGAACAACTAAATTTGCTGTTATGTCTGAATCCAGGTGGCGAGGTCAACTGAAGTTTGTTTCCTCTGCACAAAAGGGCAGGAGGTGGGGAGGATGCAATGGGAGCCACCAAGCAAAGCAACAAGCGGTGTTCGTGCCTATCATTATCCAATCTCTACTTCTCATATCCGCCCTGAGCCCGCTGATGTGGGGAGGGCAGAGTATAAATCCAATAAATTAAATTAAATTAAATCAAATCGTAATGTCTGGACGTGGGCATCAGCAGTTTAGGCAAAACTTGGGCACTAATGAACATTTGTAGTATAATCCTAAGGAAACTTTCCTGGGAGTAAGCCCCATTGAACAGAGTTCAATAGGATTCTGAGGAGACCTTAGGATAGCGCTGTTGGTGCCTTTGTGGTACATTAAATGTTCAATCAGTTGTATAAAGTTGCTCTGTGAGTGCATAATGGCATTTTGCAAACAAACTATATTGCAATTAAAATAGTATCGTAAGGAGATCATTGGACATGTATTTCAAAAATAATATTAATGGGAATATTAGAAGTCATATTCGATAAGTGATCATATTTATTTTATTTATTTCCAGAAACAAAAATGTTAATGGGGTGGAACAATCAAACGCTCACTATGAAATTTTAAAACTGGACCATCTTATAAGAAGCAAGTATTTGCTACAATTTGTTCCTTCTCTCATATATATTTTTGAAATTCTGTTCCAGGGAATTTTGTTTATTTCATATTTGGAAATTTCCACATTTGTTATGCATCCAGTGTGGAGCAATAACAACAACGACAACAGTTCATTTGCATACCACTCTTCTGGATAGATTGGTGCCCACTCAGAGTGGTGAACAGTCAGTATTGTTATACCTACAATAGAGCTGGAGAGCTGGGGCTGAGAGGAGCGTCTTACTCAAGGCCACCTGCTGAGCTCACGGCCGTCAGAGCAGGATTTGGGAAACTCAGGTTCAAATCCCAACTTGGCCGTGGAATCTTGCTGGGTGACCTTGGGCCAGTCACACACACTCAAAAACTACCTCACAGGGCTGTTGTGAGGATCAAAGGGAGAACAATGTAAACTGCTTTGTACCCCCAATGGGGAGAAAGGCAAGGTGTAAATGAAGGGAATTAAATCCCAGTTAATGTCTACTATTATTAGGATCATAATTTCTCAAAAGTATTACTATAAAATTAAACAGGAAAAACTTGCACAAATATGCCTTCAAATAATACGACAGTATGTCCTCCAATTAATGAAGAATAGTAAGTTCTCTAGATACTTAAAGATTCACAATAATAACGATGTGCTTCTAGTCAGAAATTATAGGAGTACACCAAAGTAAACATAATGCATCTACTACCTATCTGAACCTCAACCCACCAACATTCTACCTATGGGAAAAAGAAGGACCAGGGCTTTTTTTCAGCTGGAACGTGGTGGAACAGAGTTCCGGAACCTCTTGAAAATGGTCACATGGCTGTCCCCTCTGTCTGGAGATCAGGGGGCGGGGCCACCAGCCCTGTGACGATTTTTGCTGAGGGCGATTTAAACTTTTAACCCCCCCACCCCCGTTCCAGTGGACCCAAAGTGACGTCATTGGCCCTGGGAGCATGTGTGCACTTTGCGCGCGCACATGTGGTACCAGGGGGACCACCTCCCGCCAAGAGTTGTCCCCTGTGCTGGCAACCCACTGAGTTCCACCACCTCTTTTCCCAGAAAAAAAAGCCCTGAGAAGGACATTTGATCTTACCAGTCCTGGTTTTCAATCCACTGTGCTAACAGATGTCGGACTTCCATGGGAAATTTGTCATCATAAATCTGGTCGATCTGCTCCAAAAATTTTGTTTCCAACTGCTGGACTTGATTCCACTGAGACATCCTTTAAATTAAAAAAGGCTTGTTTTGATACCAAATGTTGTTGCAAACAATTTATGACACTTTCCTTCTCTGCATTTGATAGCACTTGCAGGTTCAGTGTGAGTAACCTTTTGCAAAATAATGGCAAAATGTGCAATTCGCAGCTTGCACTTTCATTATAACTTTACTGAGAACCCAAAATGTACCGTTTTGAAGCTGGGAAAATGTGATGCATTTCCCCAAGAGCGCAGGTCATTAAAATGATTGGTGTGTAGCTGTGATTGTACATCATCTTGGGGTAGAGCTGCTTAGGAAGGAGGAGACAACGTTATGGTCTCCACCTGGATCCACCCCATGGGAAGGTTACGTTTCGGCCCCCCAGCTTCCAAATGAAGCAATTCGAGAGGAGGGAAGAAGATTCCAAGATTTTCTTTGAGCTTGCGCAGACGAAGCAGCCGTACCCCTGCAGAGAGGAACTGGGAACCTGTTTCAGAAAAGCAAGGTTTGAATCCAGTAGGTTGGTTTCCAGGGTATGAGCTTTTGAGAGTTGAAGCGCCTTTCGTTGACTCTTAAAAGCTCCTACCCTGGACATCTCGTTGGTCTCTGAGGTGCTACAGGATCTGAATCTTGCTCTTCTACTGTAGACCAACAGGGCTACCTCCAGAAACTATTTCAGAAACGGAGAGGCAGTAATTTTACCCCTCGAAGGAGGAAAAACTGAGGAAAGGCTACAGAAAAACTTGCCCACCAGCTCTGAGTGTATGTATTGCTTTTTCCTATCTTTGACAGAGTTTGTGCTTCTCTACAGTCCGTAGCACAATTTTTCCTGTCCATATCACTGGTTGCTGTGCGTGAGGGTGGAGAAACACACATCACATTGATGTTTGGATACATGGCAAATTGCTTCATTTATTTCCTCCCCAAAGGGGACACAGAGCGGCTTGCGCTGTTTTCCTCTCCTCCATTTGCACGAGGCATTTCAGACAGGGAACTCAACGCAGGGCTTCTGTTTGCAGCAGCAGCCACATTTTCCTTCTAAGTTATTTATTTAACTACTAGCAACAATGTCCATTGTGGGAAAAAATAAAATGGGTTCTAAAAAATTGATTCAGCAGGCGCCCTCCTGGCAGCAAGTGGCCAGAGGCCAGAGCGGGAGGGTGCTGAGGGGAGGCACGGGAGGAGTGCTCAGGCCGTTGATTCAGCAGGCCCCCTCCCAGCAGTGCGCCTGTGCCTCTCCTTAGTGCCTCCCCTCAGCATTTTCCCACTCTGGCCTCCAGGCCACTGCGAACCACCCACTTGCTGTCAGGAGGAGTGCTCAGGCCGTCAATATGCTGACCCGCCTTGTGGCGGCAAGCACGACCTTCACAGCGGCTTCCAGGCCAGAGTGGGAAGGCACTGAGGGGAGGCACGGGGAGGAGTGCTATGGCTGTCGATTCAGTGCACCTCCTCCTGGTGGCAAGCGGGCACTTACAGAGGCCTCAAGGTCAGACTGTACCTGCGCCAGGATAAAAAGTGAGTCGTCGCGAATACGACTTACCTTTTATACATAACAGATTTGTATCTCACTTCCTTCAAGTTAGGTCAAAGCTGTTTACAAGACATATAATTTCTCGTTTAAAAAAATACAAAACCAAAGATAAAACCATGTATGCAATCAACAAACATATACCGAGAACAGTATCTTCCTCAGAATACCAAGTTGCCTCCTATCTCATGGTTTAAATGTGCGCATCTTTCAATATATCAAATTACCCCTCAAACACACCTATTGTTCCAGCAATATATTTACCATCAAGGCTTTTTTTTCAGCTGGAACACAGTGGAATGGAGTTCTGGATCCTCTTGAAAATGGTCATATGACTAGTGGCCCTGCCTCCCGATTTCCCCCTGGCACGGAGGGCAATCTAAACTCCCCTCTGTCTGGAGATCAGGGAGCTGGGCCACCAGCCATGTGACCATTTTCACCGAGGGCGATTTAAACTTTTAAAAACTTCCCCTTTGTTCCAGCTGACCCAGTGATGTCATTGGTCCTGGGAGCGTACACGCACTTTGCGCGCGCGCATGTGGTACCAGGGGCACCACCTCCCGCCAAGAGTTGCCCCCTGTGCTGGCAACCCACTGAGTTCCACCACCTCTTTTCTCAGAAAAAAAGCCCTGTTTATCATAATTTGTATTCTTCTTATTCATACCTACATTATTTCAAGCCAGTGTTGTATAGTGGTTAGTGTCAGACTCAGATCTGGGAGACCCAGGTTCTAATGTGTACTCTTCTGAGGAAGCTCTTTGAGCGATCATGGACCCATCACACACTTTCAGCCTAATCAACCACACAGGGTTTTTGTGAAGGTAAAATGGACAAGAAGGAGAATGATGTAACGTGCTTTGTTTGTAGCAGGAGAAAAGAACATTTGAATTAGGCGGAAGTGTGCAATCAAGCCATGATTCACCCTTTGGACAAAGCAATGCCACCGTGTCTTCACAGAGAACTCCACGTGGTCTCCTAAACCAGGGGGTGACTTCAAGCCACCTTGCGGATGTCTGATGTGTTGAAACCATTGAGTTTGATCTCTCTCTCTCTCTCTCTCTCTCTCTCTCTCTCTCTCTCTCTCTCTCTCTCTCTCTCTCTCTCTCTCCCCCCTCTCTCTCTCTCTCACACACACACAGAAGGACAAATCATCTCTTCATTTGGAGATGACTTTTTGTTGTTAAATTAAGAAGATTTTTTTTAAAGGTGGCTGGCAGATACAAGATAGATAAAAATGCCACAGCTGCTATTTGTCTGTGCTGGTGATAACAAACCGAGGACAAGTTCTTGGGTTGTTGAAGGATAGGTTCAGTGAAAATGTCAACTTGGTGTGCGATAGCGGTTTTTAAAAAGGGCAAATTTCATGCTAAGGATCATCCAGAAAGCGCTGCAAATAAAATTTCCACATCACAACACCCTGATAAAAGTTCCTGGCGTGGACACATTTCCAATACTGTGTACTGTAAATTCTGGTCACCACATCTCAAAAAGGATACCAAAGAGATGGGAACAGTGCAGAAAGGGGCAACAGGAAAGACCGCCCCCACCAGAGTGCCTACCTTCCTAAATCAAGGCCACAGAACCAGAGCCTTTTAACTGAGAAAAAACACAACCAAGGGGTAACATGCCAAAGAATTGCAAAATTACGCACAGTGTAGAGAAAGCAGGCAGAGGGAAACTTCCCTCCCTCTCCCAGGATACCAGAAACTCAATCTATTCAAATTATTAGCAATAGATTCAAGAAGGAGGGGCATAACTTCTACAATAGGTCGTGAACTTGTGGAACTCCTTGCCACAAGATATGACAGCCCCCATCCCGGCAGTGATGGATTAGAAAAGGGGTTGGACACAGTTACAGTAGGACAATCTGGTTTACTCAGTCTTAATTCCCTAGTTGTCAACCACCAGGAAAACACTCTGGTATAGCAGGTTCTAGTCTATGGCTGGCTAGTAGTCACACTTGCCAAACAGAAGTCACTCAATTGCTAGATGCTGAGGAAGCAGTCAAGCAAGGAGGGTGGCCGTCTGTGAGCCGCCTGGCTGACCACTCTTGCAAAGTGGGACTCAACAGGTTACTGTTAGGGTTCCAACCTCCAGGTGGGGGGGGCAGCATCCTCCCAAAATTACAACTGGTCTCGACTACAAAGAGAAAATGGCAGCTACTAAAGACTGACTCTATGGTGCACCATAGAGTCTAAGAGAAACGGACATGCCTGCCCAGGTACTGCCTCCACAGCTTCAGAACTTCCCAACCTGGAGCTGGCAACCGTTCAGGTTGGGAGATTCCTGGAAATCTGGGGAGCCAGGCCTAGGGAGCACAGGGTTGGGGAGGGGAGGTACCTCAGCTGAGCATACTGCCATAGAGCCCACCCTCCAAGGCAGCCATTTTCTCCAGGAAAACTGCTCTATATTGCCCGGAGATGAGTTGTAACTCCAGGTGATCTCCAGCTGAGAAGGTTGGCTGAAAAGGTTGGCAAATGCACCTTCCAAAGGAGCAACTCGGGGAACAAGGAGCCCCCTGAGGCGCTGGTGGCCGCAGCCCGGAGAGGTGATGGAGGGGGAAGGGGGGAGTAGGCAGCAGCCCTCCTGCCAGTCAAGTAGAGCTGCCAGCTCCGAGGGGGGCCATTCCTGGTGATGAGGGGGATGGAGCCTGGAGAGGGTGGCATTGGCAGACTACAATGCCACCGAGTCCCCCCTCCAAGCCGCCGATATTGCCCGGACAGCATTTGTAACTCGGAGCGCTCTCCAGGCACCGCCGGGAGGGTGGCACCCGAGCCAGCGCCCTCCCCCCGGCCCCAGAAGCGCGCGCGCCCAGCCCGCCCGCCGCGTGCCAAGGGCGCCCCGAGCAGCGCCCAGGCGGAGGCGCCTCGGGCAGGGCCGGGCAGGGGCGCGCTGCCTGCCGCCCGCTCTCCGGCTCACCTGGCGCGCCTCCCGAGGCGCTCCGAAGCGGCGCCTGCAGAGCCGCCTCCGCCGCCGCGCGCTCTGGGGCTCGGCCTCGGGGGAGCGGCGCGGCTGGGCGGCCCGAGGGGGCCGGGAAGGGGCGTTCCGGGCTCCTGCTGCGCTCGCCTCGCCTCGCCTCGCCTCGCCCCGCTCGCGGTTTCCTCTGACGCTGCCGCGGGGCCTCTGGAGGCGCCGGCGAGAAGAGCCGCTCGGGCGCCTTCAGTTCTGGAGCCGCGTTTGCGCCCGCGGGGGAGGCGCTGGCCGGGCGCTGCTGAGCGAGCGGCCGCTTGGAGCCTCCGCCGCAAAGAGGGCGGAGGGGAGGGGCCTCCGTCGGCTATGCTTCGCGTTGCCAGCCTCCAGGTAGTGCCTGGAGATCTCCCGGAATTGCAACTGGGCTCCAGGCCACACAGATCAGTTCGCCTGGAGAAAACGGCTACTTTTAGGAGTGGACTCTATGGAATGATGCCATGCCAAGGTCCTTTCCCTCCCCAAACCCCACTTCCTCCAGGTTTCACCCTCCAGATCTCCAAGAATTTCCCAACTTGGGCAACCCTGCTGCTCTGGCCCCCGCCCTCTAAAGCCCCCCTTTTCTCCCGGACTACTAGTCTTGTCGTCTGGAGGTCAACTGGAGTTGCCAACCTCCAGGTGGAAAAACCACAAGGGCTGCTCCGGGGACAGGAGACTCGCAACTGCAACTACGCTTCCCGGAGTGTAAAGTTAACACGAAACAATGACTTTCAGAGTATTTTGAAGTGACAAAGTGCAACGAGTGTACAGCAATGAAAAAGACAATCGGTTAACAATACATTCAATAAATACATCAATAAATGTATTTATTGTTATAAAAATATTTTTGTTATCCGCCCTGCGGATAACAGCGTGGAGGGCGGAATATAAATGTAATAAATTAAATTAAATTAAAAAGATCATTAAATATTCCAATAAATACCACAATAAATATTCATAGAATTATCACAGAACAATCCAACTGGGGGAGAGAAAATAATCACTCTGGATGGAACATACAAGATGTAAAGATCACATGAATATTGAGTCTCTTTTCAATTTCTTTGGAAAAGGTCCAAAAGCCCCAGTGGGCTAGTATACTTCAATATAAATCAATATAAAGCTGCAAAAAATGCCAAAGCCTTAACGGGTAGAAAGACTCCAGTGTAGAGCTGCGGACTTGCCAACAAAGCTGCAGAAAATGCCTACGGGCTTTGACGGCATAAATTCATACAATCCAGTTTCATGAAGTCGCTTCTTCATAGGCTTCTCTTTCCAATATCTAATTCACAGCAAAACACAATCATTATTCTGTTCATAACCCCCTTACCATATGCACTGAACCTCTTGAGTAAACCCGTATACTCACAAATCCCAAATCTGTCAATATGAGTAATTGGGAATTTATTGGGAATTTAAATTCCCAGTTATTCACGGTGGTCGGACCGTCCTTGTAACCAACATGGTGGTGGAATATTGACAGATTTACCATGAACACATTGTATTGAACTCTAGATACTAAAACCAAGGTAATAGATTTATTTATTTATTTAATCCCATTAATATCCCACCCTCCCCACAAGCAGGCTTAGGGCGGGTCACAATAAAATCATACACAGGTAAAATGCATATTAAAATAAGTAGATCTCACAATGATTTTCAATGGCTCGCAACTTCAAGAATTATATTGGCTATCTCTAATAATCATCTAGGGATAGAGGATTTGTTTACGTTTCTTTTTATCCTTGCTCAGTGTTTTGCATACTTTGTGCACACTTTTTATTTTCTTAATAAACTTCTTGACATTTTTCAATGAGGCTACTCTGATCTCTGTGACCCACATTAAAATCTCAGTTCAGTCCATGCATACCGAAAACAGAAAGCGAAGAGGTTAACCCTACTCCCCTAAAGGGCACAAAGAGTGAGTGCAAAGGCAGAAGGAAACAAAACATGGAGCAGAGACTTTAATAGCTGAGCAGCAAAGAGCACCTGAGCTTAATTCTTCAGGTAGAATTTGCCGTAATAATTGGTTAGATGGAGGCAGCAGTATCCAAGGAAAGAGGGAGTGAAGACAGAGATGCCTCACTGCGCAGGCAATCTGAGTCAGCTGAATAATTTTCTTATTCCCCTGTGGGCAGAAATGAGTGCTTGCAAGCCCTGTCTCCCCACATTTGGAAACATGTTTAGCTAGTCTGTGCTTTTATTTCTCTTGGCCTTGGATTTACCTGAGTCCTTTGACTCTCCAATTTGTCTTGTGCTTATTCTAGTTTTCAGCCAAGCCGCCTATTGTTTGGTGTAGTGCTTAAGAGCGGCAGGACTCTAATCTGGAGAGCCAGGTTTGATTCCCTACTCCTCGGCTTGAAGCCAGCTGGGTGGCCTTGGGTCAGTTGCAGCTCTCTTAGAGCTCTCTCCGCCCCACCCACCTCACAGGATGATTGTCGTGAGGATAGTAATAACACACTTTGTAAACTGCTCTGAGCAGGCATTAGGTTGTCCTGAAGCACAAATACAGGATGGGGGATACACTTCTGGGTAGTAGTGTATGCAAATTTATCTTGGGGTAAGAAAGGACTGTAAACTAAATATGAACAGTCAGTGTGATGTGGTGGCAAAAAAGGCAAACTCAGTCTTGGGCTGTATCAAAAGGGCCATTGCATCGAAATCGCAGATTGTCATAGTCCCTCTTTAGCCTTGGTCAGGCCGCACCTGGAGTATTGTGTGCAGTTCTGGAGGCCTCACTTCAAAAAAGATGTGGACAAAATCAAGAGGGTGCAGAGGAGAGCGATGAGGATGATCAAGGGCCTGGAGACTGAGCCCTACGAGGAAAGGCTGAGGGCCTGGGGAATGTATTGTCGAAGGCTTTCACGGCCGGAGAACGATGGTTGTTGGGGGTTTTCCGGGCTGTATTGCCGTGGTCTTGGCATTGTAGTTCCTGACGTTTCGCCAGCAGCTGTGGCTGGCATCTTCAGAGGTGTAGCACCAAAAGACAGAGATCTCTCAGTGTCACAGTGTGGAAAAGATGTAGGTCATTTGTATCTACTCAGGAGGGGTGGGGTTGAGCTGAGTCATTCTGTAAGAGTTTCCCAGGGTGTGGAATGCTCATGGCGGGAGGCTTCACTGTAACCTGAGGAGGTTCTTTTGCATATGGATTGGTGCTTGATGTGCTAATCTTCTCTGCAGGGCTATTGTCGGGTGTGGAGTGTTTTGTTGGCCTGGTGTTTTTCAGAACTGGAGCCCATGCTCTGTTCATTCTTAAGGTTTCTTCTTTCCTGTTGAAGTTTTGCTTATGCTTGTGAATTTCAATGGCTTCCCTGTGCAGTCTGACAAAGTAGTTGGAAGTGTTGTCCAGTATTTTGGTGTCCTGGAATAAGATACTGTGCCCTGTTTGAGTTAGGCTATGTTCAGCCACTGCTGATTTTTCAGGCTGTCCAAGTCTGCAGTGTCTTTCATGTTCTTTTATTCTTGTCTGGATGCTACGCTTTGTGGTCCCGATATAAACTTGTCCACAGCTGCAGGGTATACGGTATACTCCTGCAGAGGTGAGGGGGTCTGCCCCCTCTCCTGCAGGGCAAGTAAAAGTACTGCCCATGCTGCCGCCTGCACGCTCTGGGAGCTGCTTCCGGCGCCCCCTCCCTGGCGGCGCCGGGGGCAGACTACCCCCCTGCCCCCCCTCTAGATCCGGCCCTGAGGTTAACAGCCCTTTGTTAATGACAGCCTCCTTCTCCCTTCCTGGGGCCATTCCTTACACTGTCCATGGGTGCCCCCTTTCTGCCCATACACATTTTTGAAATTGCTTTCTTCCACCCACTCTGAACTTCTCTGGAACAGTAAGTACTGCATAAAAATATATATGTTCCAAAATAGCACTAATAAATCTCCAAGATACCACCCGTCTTACACTTTAGTAATTCCACAACTCTGTCTCTAGCCTTATTTATTACTCAGCAGTTAAGCAAGAGATCCCCTAGACAGCAATTTCCCACACTTGGTGTTCAGCAACATAATTCACAACCAGAAGTCCAGGAAATGTCCCCGACAAGGGTCGATCCCTTTCTTCTTCTGCCAACGTTTCTGGGCTCTATTGCAGAAAATACTAAAATGGGGATTGGTGGTAGGAAGTGCCCTCAAGTCATAGCAGACTTACGACAACCCCTGGTGGGGCTTTCATGGCAAGAGACTAACAGAAGTGGTTTCCCATTGCCTGCCTCTGCAGCCCCGGTCTTCCTTGGAGGTCTCCCATCCAATTACTAACCAAGGATGACCCTGCTTAGCCTCTGAGATCTGACGAGATCAGGCTCACCTGGGCTGTCCAGGTCAGGGCAAAATGGGCATTAAAATAAGGCAATAACACAAGACCCGGGGTGGAGATATTTGGCATGCCACATGGTGATGTTATCTAATAAGAGGACAGTCACACAATTCAGTAAATGTCATACCAGCTTCTCAAACGACAACAAAAACGTTTACCATCTTGCCTGCCTCTACATACCTACATTATTCTTAATCTGACATTAACTTTTCATAAAAACACAGAATTTCACCTTCACCAAGCAGGCTACCATTTCCACTTGATTCTTAAATTTGTCCCTATTTTGTCCCAAGACACCTTTCTGCTCCCCTTAGTTTTTCTCTGTCCCAACATTTCCTCTTTCAAATTCTCATCAAACATTCCTTCATTAATGGTTGTTGTGGGTTTTCCGGGCTGTATTGCCGTGGTCTTGGCATTGTAGTTCCTGACGTTTCGCCAGCAGCTGTGGCTGGCATCCTCAGAGGTGTAGCACCAAAAGACAGAGATCTCTCAGTGTCACAGTGACACTGTTCTCCGGCCGTGAAAGCCTTCGACAATACATTCCTTCATTAAGTTTGTGAGTTTGGCTAAATTATTTGGAAAACAATATTTATTTAGCTATTTCTCCCCAGCAGGAGAAAACCTGGCAGTGTTTTTAAACAGTTGCTAGCAGTGCTTTCCCACCTTAAAAATAAGAGGTACCAACAGGCATGACATTCACCATGTTGGGGGCCCAAGGCTGCCGGCGGAAAAAGGCACCAGTGCTGCGGAAAGAGGTGCCAGTACCGCATACCAGTGCATTCCACGGGGGCGGGGGAAGCCCTGGAAAAAAAGGGCAATTTTAAGAAATAACAGTCTTGCTGAGACGTGGCACTTCCGATGCGAGTAAGTATGAAACAGCCTCTGGAATGGAAGGTGCTTTAAGCGTTGTGCATAATTTCTGGTTCTGGAACATGCAGATTTGAGATCACAGGAACCGTTCTGTGGCATCAGCCATCTTGACAAACCCATTCCTAAACTAATAAAGAACCGTATGGAAGAACAAGATCATAATTGTGAACTAATCTTCCTCCGAGATGGTTGTCATTCAGTCTCTTGGACGGTCTTGTGTTTGAGCACTACCCCCTGCAGGCTATTTAGTATGTGATCCAAAAACCCATGTAATAACTCCCTTTTTGTGCCAGTAAGTTGTAGCCGACTTGGGGCGACCCCTCATGAGTTTCCAGGGCAGCAGGCATTCAAAGGTGGTTTTCCATAGCCTGCTTCTGTGTAGCAACCCTGGACTTCCTGAGGTCTCCCATCCAAATACTAACCAGGGCTGACCCTGCTTAGCTTCTGAGATCGGAGGAGATTGGGCTACCTGAGCCATCCAGGTTAGGGCAGTACCTTTCCTTGGGCTACCCAAAATGTTATAAAACAGTGCACAACAGTGCATGTAACCAGTCCCATTAAATTTCATAACTTACCTGTTTTACAACTACATTATTTGTTCCATCATTACTACATATTTAATATGACATAACTTTCGCCACTTCTACATATCCACTATAACTTTTAGCAAATAAATAATATACGGAATACAATAATAAAATCTATTTTATATCTCATGATAAGAAAATAAAGGATATTTCTACGCAAAACTATACTTCTTTATATATTTGTATTCAAGATGGAACATTTAAATCTTATTCTCATTCTGCTTCTGCATTACAATACTTTTATAGACAACGTTTTAAAAACAGTTTTTCATTCTGTTTGCCTCCTGCTTGCATAATACACATTCCATCTCTCCTCAAATTGATCTGTTTCTCAAACAAGTTGTTAGTTTTGCATTTACTGCATATTCAGCAAGTTTATTTTATCATTCTTCAGAGCTTGGACAGATGTCTGATTTCCATTTTGCTGTGTAGATAATTCTAGCCACTGTCACCATATATCTCTTCCAAGACTATTGAATAATATTCCTAATAGCACATTCTTAGCTTCCGTAGAGAATCTACATTTTAATATATTCTGCATCTCCTCATGTATTTCCTTCCAATATATTTTGCTTTTTTGCAAGTCCACCACATATTGTAAACGGTTCCCTATTTTCCAACATTCTCCTTTATAATTTTTGTCTACTTTCTCAATATCATTTGGAGTAATATACCATCTGAAAAACATTTTGCAACAATTTTCTCTTAATGCCTGGCTGGCTGTAAACTTAATTTCTTTTTCCCATAATCGTTTCCATTGGCGCATGGGTATTTGCTCTCAAAAGTTCTGCATCCATTTAATCATACATTTTTTTCACTTCTTCTGCTTCTGTTTCTAAATGAATACAGATTTCCATTTCTGTACATAGCATCTCTACTTTCTTCCAACCATTGTACATCTCAGTGTATTGAAGAGAGGGGGATAGAGCCCCCCCCCCACAATGGTTATTATTTACCAGAAATAGTGCCTTATCAGTGGTTGCATCCACTTTGTGCAATTCAGTTCTCAGCAAAACCCAACAGAGCTGTGTCAATGATCTTTTATGAGGGCAGTTCCAGTCTTTTTGATTTGTCAGATGTCAGACTATGGAGGACAGGTTATGGCAGATAGATCCCTGGATCACTTCAGCAAGACACATCTCCTTGGCTAAATGACATTTATTCAGGAATTCAATCTTGTACATATACACAGGTCCATAGGAGTACATGAAGTAAAAGGCAGGTGAGCCTGGTAACTTCTCATTGAAAGGAATTAGGCTTCAGGCTGTTACAGGACAATATACTCAACCAGCCTCCTTCCCCCCTAACTACAGCACAGAAGCAGCCTGGGAAACATTTCCAAAGTTCACACACTAGACAGACAAGACACTAAGCAATGCAACATTTCAGACACTCAAGGTCAGATTAAACAATATCAACGAAAAGGAATGTTTGCAGCTGTACCCGCTGCCAGCTAGTCTGTGAAGATGGGAGGAAATGAAAGTGGTTATTGAAAGCTAAGGCATGAACTTATCAGTTACAACATGAGATCAGTTTCAGGACTGAGATGACTCAGGATCAGCCTGACTCTGGCCTGACTGAATGGCAGTGGACCACATGCCTGGATCACTCTGGCATGGAATAAAACATGGACTTGACAACAAAAGTATTGGCAGGAATGAATGGGCACTGTCAGACATGACAGTCAGGTCTTCTGAACTTTTACCCACCAGTTCTATATTGTCTCCTGTGGAGTCTTATTCTTTCTTTAAAAACTTTTTATTTTTGAATTTTTTTTGTTTCTGTACAAAGTTCAACACTACAATTCAAACTCAACTTTACAATATAACAAAAAAGCAAAAATAAATGAAGTGAAACAAACAGTCAAGTATATACACAGGTAGGGGTGTCTATAGGCGATACATTCCTGAAGTGTCCGCAGACCAAGTTTGGGAGGGCAGTCCATATCTTGAGGCAGTCACTCGATAACTGAAAGGGTCGGCTGGACACAGTTTGCGTGGTTTTATATCTTGGCTAAGCGGAGAGTCCAGAACTGGTATCCAATCTTCTCAGAAGTTTGATTGGAGATTTCTTGAGCCTGCTTGTCTAATTTGGTAAGTTATTTTTTCCCATAAAAAAATGTTCCCAGATTTTGTTAAGCCACAATGTGATTGAAGGGGGCTTGGAGATTTTCCACAGGGTAGCTAGGGTAGCCTTACCTGCGGCGAATAGTGAGGCTATTAAATCCCTCGGCCCTCCTGGGAGGTCCTGATCTGACCAAAGATTAAACAGAACGAGTCCAGGTTTGGGGGGAATTTCACATCCTGTGATTTGTTTGATGCATTTAAGTACAGTTAACCAGAAGTTCCTGACAACCTTACAAGTCTACCAGCAGTGAAAAATGGAACCTGGGCCGATTCCAGACGGCCCTCCCCATCCCGAAACATTGCAGTTGTTGCACGGAAAACGCGAAATAGTGCGTTTTCTCGCTCAAGTTTTGCGCGACGTCGCACAAAACTCGTGAGAGAAAACGCGATATTTCACGTTTTCCGCGCGATGACGCGTGACGTTTCAGGATGGGGAGGGCCGTCTCGAATCGGCCCTGTTTCCCCATATAGCTTCCAACACTTTGGGGGATTAGATTTGTTTACATAGTGGAGTTTTTGGGGTGTAAGGTACAACCTTGTCAGTAATTTAATTGATTGGGCGGCACCAGGGTTTTCAGCGCCCGCAGCCAGCTAGTGGGCCGGGCGCGTGCGCGCACACGCGCTCGCACACACACCCCAGCCTGCGTGTGACGTCATCACAGGTGTGCGTGTGAGCCGGCCCGATTGCTGTGGTGGCAGGTGGCTGGGACGGCGTGCAGGTGGCCTCCCAGCTCTCCCACTCAGTTGCCCTGCGCCGCCCCAGACACCTGCCTGCAGCTGCTGCACCCAGTCGGGGGCATGTGTTGGCGGCGGCGGCAGCGCAGGGTGGGAGGGCTGGGAGGCTGCAGCTCCGTGGTGCGCGCTCCTGCCCCCAGTGCCTCCTCTGTCGCCCCCTCCAGTGCCCCGCACCCTGAGGCAACCGCCTACCTGGCCTCCATGGGCGCGCCGGCCCTGTATGGACCTGTTGAGTCTTATTGCTGTATACAGATCCAGAGGAGTTAGTTGTGTGTTAGTCTGTAGTAGCAAAATAGTAAAGAGTCCAGTAACATTAAAAATGGCAACATCCAGAAACCAGTGGGAGAACACTTCAATCTACCAGGACATTCCATCAAGGACTTAAAGGTCACCATAGATCAACAGAAACATTTCAAAAACAAAATCCAACGGGAAGCTGCTGAGTTGGAATTCATATGTAAATTTGACTCAGTCAGACTTGGATTGAATAGAGACTCTGGGTGGTTATCTCATTATCAGAAGCAAACTGATCCCATCATCAGAAGCTACTGATTGTGTCTACTCCTCCCTCCCCTCACCACCTATATATATATCTGGCCAGTTTCTTCATACCCTCCATGCATCTGATGAAGAGAACTGTGGTTCTCAAAAGCTTATGCAACAGTAAAGTTGGTTAGTCTTAAAGGTGCTACTGGACTCTTTATTATTGCTGTCTGGTATTTTTAAAGTACTGACATGCTTGTGTTTATGTTATTTTAATTCACTGTTAATCACTTTGTCAGCTAAATGGTGAAAAAGCCCAACATAAATAAATGCATATGTCCTACTTGGTCTCTATGTACATTCACTAGCCAGTACATGAAACAGTCACATCCTGCAATGTTGCTTGCAAGGTATGCATGCAGAGACAGTGTGGTGTAGTGGCTAGAGTGATGGAGCGGGATCAGAAATCCACTCTATGGTATTCCCCACTACTATGTATGGATGTGAGAGTTGGACACTGAAGAAAGCTGACAGGAAGAAACTGGATCGATTTGAAACGTGCTGGAAGAGAGTTTTGCAGACATCACGGATGGCCGAAAAAAGACAAATAAGTGGGTTCTAGATCAAATCAAGACTTAGAAGCGAAAATGACTAAACGGAGGTGATCGTACTTTGGTCACATCATAAGAACACAAGACTCTCTAGAAAAGACAATAATGATTGGAAAAGTTGAAGGCACTAGGAAAAGAGGAAGACCCCAAATGAGATGGCTTGACTCAATAAAGAAAGCCACTGGTTTGCAAGATCTGATCAAGGATGTTAATGATAGGAACTTTTGGAGGTCCAAGTGAGGCCAAGTAAATAGCTGAGCAGGAACTGCTGCCACCTGGAAATCGTACTAGTACTGTGAAAATCTAGTTTTAGATTGTTTAAAATAATTGTTTAAAATAATGTTTTATTGGATTTTAAATGATGTGATCGGCCCCGAGCTTGCCTGGCGGGGAGGGTGGAATAGAAGTTGATTAATAAATAAAATAAATAAATGAAAGGTCTTTCATTCATAGGTTCAGCATAAGTTGGAAGCGACTTGACGACACATAACACACATAAAACTAGTCACTAGGGGAGAGGGTGGCACGCCAGAACAAGCAAGAGCAATTAAATATGGGATGTCTGCACAACAAGTCCAGACGGCCTGGAAAAGGACCAGGGCTAGGAGATGAAAAAAGACCTTTGTGCACCGGAGAGTCACCTAGCCAGGTGAGTTTTCTCTTTCACCCAGTGTCTGGGCCTGGCTGAGATCCTCACATGCTGACTTCACTGGACTCTAGAAAGCACAGAAAGGCCTCAGGCCAACGGTTGTAACTCAGAGCCAAGCTGCAAGAGACAAATTGCACGAGGACATGCACGTGAAGGGAGTCGCAGTGTTAGCCGGGAAGCTGAGTTTTAAAAGAGATCGGAAGGCTTTGTCAATTTCCCCTCTCTACAGAGCCAGGGAGATCTCTGCTCAGAGGGTTTCTTTATTTCCTCTTTGCCTCTGGAAGGCTCTGTCAGTTTCACCTCCCCAGGATTAGAACTGATCTCCACATAACAAGGATCAGTTAGAGGAAATGGCTGCTTTGGAGGGTGGAGTCTAGGGCATTATATCCTGGTGAGGCCCCTCCCTCCCTCAACCCTGCCCTCTCCAGGCTCCACCCCCAAATCTCAAAGAATTTCCCCACCAGGAGTTGAGATCCTGGTTGGCCATCACCCAACTTTTTAATGTTAGGCGTGGTTCCTATATGGTCTGGTGCCACTTTTTAAGGGACAGGAGAGAAATCTAGAATCTGGGAATTTTATCCTCAGGGCGGAGTAAGCCATATAAATTCTCCCCTGCGGGATGTCAGAAGCCTTTGTAAGTATGGAGAAGTAGCGGCCTAAAATCCTGTATGCTGCCCCCCCTCCATGAATCCTGAATGTCTCCCAAACTGTAGTCTACCATATGTTATGAATTATTGATATGAGGAATTAAAAAGCAATAAATATCACAGTCTGTTGTGTTTTGTATTAGACCAGCTACATGCCTCTGCATACCTTATGGTCAATGAGCAGAAGAATCACAAATGAAGCAAGCGGGGCTTTTTTTCAGCTGGAACGCGGTGGAACAGAGTTCCGGCACCTCTTAAAAATGGTCACATGGCCGGTGGTCCCGCCCGCTGATCTCTAGACAGAGAGGAGTTGAGATTGCCCTCCGCACCAGTGGCGCAGAGGGCAATCTGAACTCCCCTCTGTCTGGAGATCGGGGGCGGGACCACTGGCCATGTGACCATTTTCGCCGAGGGTGATTTAAACTTTAAAAAACTCCCCCCTTGTTCCAGCTGACCCAAAGTGACATCATTGTGTGGTCTTGAGTTCTACCACCTCTTTTCCCAGAAAAAAAGGCCTGGAAGAAAGCAAGACAGTTTGGTGTAGTGGTTAAGAGCGCGGGACTCTAAGCTGGAGAACCAGGTTTGATTCCCCTCTCCTCCACTTGAAGCCAGCTGGGTGACCTTGGGCTAGTCACAGCTCTCTCAGAGCTCTCTCAGCCCCACCCACCTCACAGGGTGTTTTGCTGTGGGGATAATAGTAACATACTTTGTAAACCACTCTGAGTGGGCATTAAGTCGTCCTGAAGGGCGGTATATAAATCAAATGTTGTTGTTGTTGTTGTTATTTAAAAAATCCCCAACCCCAAAACCGACAGAGGAGTTTCCTTTTTTAAAAGTTCCACTTGAGCACGCTATGAGTACAAAGTGCCAGCAGAGGGCTCTTAACACCATTATTCCAAAATACGATCAGCCTTCTCTGGATTAATATTACCAGAGGTGTGCCATGCATAGATACGAACTACAGTAATTTATTTTGCCTGATCCGCAATGAACCAGAAGTCCACATGCAGCAGCTGAGGAAATGTGAGCAGAGTTTCGGACTAGTCCTTCTGTTCACATGTGATTTCAGTGCTGCAGAAGCTGCCGTGGAACAGAGGAAGAAGGTCTGAGTACGACCCCAGAGAGACCAAGGGTCAAATTTCCACCTCAGGCCATAAAGCTTATTGCTTGAGTTTGGTCCAGTCAACTCCTCCTAGCCTAGCCTACCCCACAGGGCTGTTGTGAGGGCAAAATACCCTGTCATCCTGTTGAGAAGTTTGGAGGCAGAAGCAGGCATCGGGGCTGTGCCATGGACTGGTTTAAGTCACTCTTCATGGAATGGACTCAACGGGTTATTGTTGTAGGAGAAGGCCTCTGTGACAAGCTTAAATGTCCGCTTGTCCTGTGAGGTTTAACACACAGGAGCCTTACAAGAAAGACTCCTCGTGTTGCTTCTTTCAAATGCCCTGCGTCGCTTTTTTCAGCCAATGGGAGCGGGGGGGGGTCCCCTCCTCCCAGTGGTGTAGTATGGGGGGGGCAGAGGGGCGGCTGCCCTGGGCGCGAAATTATTAGAGGGTGTCGGCTGCTGAGGAGAGCCTGCACCGCATCCACAGGAGCCGGAAGGCCACCTGCGCTGCCCTGGCTGCCTGCCATGCCGATGGGGCAAATACAACAGAACCAGAGGCGGCTCCTTAGACACAATAAACGACAACCCAACAATAAGGAGCCACAATGAAATATATAACAACATACAAAACAATTTAGTCATGTATACTATGTACAATAATAAAGTATGTTCATACAAAAATGACAGTATAATCAAACATTCTTAACAATGTGACTAATTGCTTCACGATAGACCATAAACCCTCAATGAGTTCCACCAGTGAACAACACTTGTAAATGATTTTTCATGCAGTACATTCCAGGTGCATTCCCCTAGTTCACTGGAGCATCTAGCCACAGATGGCAAAGCATTGAGGGTCCCTAAGAAAAACTCCGAGTTGGGGTGGGTTGCACTGCGGATGTGAAGCACCCTGTGGGGAATCCAGTCACACCGGGTTGATGGCTGCACCGCCCTACAAGCGTCCGGATTAAACAGCTTGTTTCAAGATGGCCGCTTCCTCAGGGATGGTGTGGAAACGACCCTGGTGTGTAGTCCCAACTGTCGACGGAGAACCACTCTTTAATGCATAGATTCAACGCACCAGAAGGGGACTGCCAATGGGGCAGTCAGCTCGCTGGGTGCCAAGTTGGCCATCCATGGCTGCTGGTCAAGGAGCACACCAAGGTAGTGGCAGCGTGGATGGCTGTGACAGAGGGTAAGGGGTGGAGAGGTGAGCGGCCCCGAATCAGGGGAGCGCTCGTGGGGGGCGGCTGCGCCCTATGCAATGCCGTCCCTTCCTGGAATGCGGAGACATGGGAGCATGCGCATGAGCATGGTACCACAGGCCATCTCCTGCTGGGAGTTACCCCAGCAGCTTGCAACCCACGCTATGCTGCTGCCTCCTCCCCCTCCCATCAGCTAAAAAGAGCAGCGGGGTGGGAAGCTTGAAACCCACATCTTTTTCGGGTGCACGCCCCTAGAAATCACCACATTCAATGGAAATACTCCCACATTCCTAATAACTTTCATCAACAGCAGTTACAAGACATTACTGGGCTGTATCTTAACACTATAATGTGGACGCAGTTCTCAGAAGTTCTGGCTGTCCTAGACTCCCCGTGCCATACTAAGCAGCGTTACATCCTTGTCAGTCCATTGTAGTCCATGGGTCTGTAAAGCAGTAACTCTGGTTTGGATGGCACGGATTTCACAACATATGAAAAGAACTTGAACTTACAGTAGGGTTTTCTTTTGGGTCTCCTGTTGCGTAAGGGCTTACCTTTATCTTTGTTCAAAGGGAAATGACACACAGTGGTTCGCTGATTCAGCTCTTTCATTGATTTACTTCACTTTCCTAAGAGAGACTTCCCAATTAATTCTGTAGCATGTTGACCTTGTTACCTTAGGCAGTTCCTCGCCTCCCTTCCATGGAATGCCATAACATTTCGTCATCTGCTCACGAAGCACGCAAAATCTTTTGAACTTGTAAAATTTAAATAAGAAGTGCCAAAAATGAGAGAGAGAAAACTTTTGTTTCTTCTCCCACCAATGTGTTCTCTCACCTTTACCATGATGGAGTGAGTCCCTTTGAGTCTTGATAAACGGTCCTATAGAAAAGGTTGCCAACATGCCTGCAAAAATATATCCTGCCCCTTTAATAGAAGCTGAATGTGTGGAAATGGGCAGGTCAAGCTTTTCATGGTACAGAGGTAAATCCTATCCCCCTTCCCTTGAAGTTTAGGCCAGAATTATCAGACTTCTGCTAAAGTCCGCTTGGCTTAACATTGGTGAAAGATCTTGGTACATACATGCACAACACAGCAAGCTTTGAGGCAGCTCACAGATGTCTGAATCCACTTTTAGTTGTAATGCCTTGAGTTCTTACTGATTTTATGTTTTAGCAAAGTTAGTATGATTTATGCTAGATTCCATGATTTTGAAAAGAATTACCCTGAAATTATTGCAGGCATAGTTTCAGTCACAGAACGGAGCGCTTGCGAAACGTGATGCTGATACATTTTCACCTCAGTGACTCCACAGTTCATAGCATTGCACTTAAAACCACATGTCTCCGCCTGTTAACTCCCCACCGCCTGGTTGTGATTCATGTGAGACACAGGAAAAATGCAGATGGCATTAGTAATCTCTCAACATGTTACCCCAGCCTCAGACATTCGCTTCACAATTTCCTCTATTTTTGACTTACAAAAACTTCTTTTAACTGAGCTAACATCAATAGGGTTGACAGGGTTAATATATTTCTTCCCACCTTATCCTACCCATGGAGCAATTGAGAGTCTCTCTACACAAGACATCTTACATGAGGACGCTCAAGTGTAGCGAGATGCAATGTTGGCTGGGAAGCGTAGTTTCAAAAGATAGAGCCGGTGGAGATCACTCTTCAGAGGGTTTGCTAATTTCATCTTCGCCTCTCTGAAGGCGCTGTTAATTTTACCTTTCTACAGGAGGATAGTTTCAAAAGACAGAGCTGGCGGAGAGAGCTCCTCAGAGGATTTGTTAATTTCATCAACCCCCCCCCAAGAGGAGGTGAAATTGACAGAGCCTTCAGGGAGGCAAAGATGAAGTTAACAAACCCTCTGAGGAGTGATCTCCGCCAGCTCTGTCTTTTGAAACTACACTTCCCGGCTAACATTGCATTTCCCTACACATGAGTGTCCCCATGTAAGATGTCCTGTGTAGAGAGACTCTGAGGCTCCTTTAGCCCTGGAAAATGAGTTAAAAGCAGGGCTTTTTTTCAGCAGGAACACAGGGGGACGGAGTTCCGGAACCTCTTGAAAATGGTCACATGGCTGGTGGCCCCGCCCCCTGATCACCAGCCATGTGACCATTTTCTCCGAGGGCAACCCACTGAGAGCAGAACCACAAGTGACAAAAGGCACAAATTGGACACTTGTCAGCTTCCCTCAAGTTTTGATGGGAAATGTTGGCAGCTTGACGGAATGTTGGACAAGTGACAGTTGAAAAGTCCATTGGACAGCAGTCGGAGAGCCAAGCTGCAAGACCGGGACGCCTACATTTCCCATCAAAACCTGAGGGAAGCTGACCAGTGTCCAATCTGTGCCTTTTGTCACTTGTGGTTCTGCTCTAAGTTCCACCACCTTTTTTCCCAGAAAAAAAACCCTGGTTAAAAGACAAACCAACAGCAATCCCTTAATACCAGTCACGTTGAATTTTGACTCACACAAGTTAAAGAGGAGTGATCCCAGAGAAACCTTGTTCTACCTAGACTCTGCAATAGGGCCTAATGAGGTCTAGAGGGGGAAAAAACCCTCTGTTGGTATTCCCACGTTCTGGAGGGGCTGGGCCAAGGCATTTTGCCATGTTGTGCAGTCAAAGAGAAGCAGTCCATGATCCCTCATGATGTTGTGGGGATTTCCAAAGCACAGTCATGGAGCGTGAGCAGTCTTTTGTACTTTTGCAATGGTTTCAAAGCATGCCTGTTGGATCTTGGACATTTTCTCTGTTTGCTGGCTTGTTTGGGTCCTACCAAATAAGTTTGGGTTATTTGGGCAATCTGGCTGCCCCTGGATCAATTAAGTGAAAGCGGGGGACAGAGGGGCTTGCTAGGCATATGCCCCCCCCTCATTCTTCCCTGCTACGTTTAGGGCTAATTTGGCCCCGCTGAGACCCTGTCGCTTCCAGTTTTCAACAGGAAGTACATCATCAGTGAACCGGGAGGATGGGGGAGGATGCACCCCATTAAGTGTAAAAGAGTATAATAGAGCTCAAAAAGGTCTATAGAAATTATCAAGAAGTTGGAGCGCTAGGAAAAGCTAAAGCAATCAGGGTTTGTTTTGTCCAGGAAAAAATAGGCAACTAACCAGGGACACAACTCAGGTTTAGAAAATAATGAATGGCAAAGAGCATGTCGAGAGATATTTCCCCCCTCTGGGATTGGAAGTCTATTTAAAGCTGCCAAAGGGAAGCGCTTCTCCTGATAACGCAACATCACTTCCGTATGAAATTCATTGCTGTCAGATGTGATGTTCGCTATTCATTTAGACCAGATTTAGAAAGAGAATAGGTCAATTAATGAACCTGTCAACAGGTGATACCCAAGGTAAATGGAATCTCCACGTACAGAGGCAGGATACCTTTGAAGATCAGTTGCTGGAGTCAAGCCACAGGAAATAATTACATCCTGCCTATCAGAGCCCCAGAGGCAACTGGTCCCTGGCCACTGGAAACAGGATGTTGGACTAAATAGGTCTGGATTAATTCTTATGTAAATAAGTATTATAACTATATGTATTTTTAAAAAAATATATTTTAAGTTCCAAAAATAGCTTCCATTGAAGGAAGTGACTTCTTCATCATCCAATAGGTGCTGACGACCATCACGCTGAAATAATCATACGCCTGTTGTTGTTGTGCTGGTCATTCTTAAGAGAATCAATTAGTTTATCCCAGGGTATAGCTTCAGGTGCTGCGAAAACCTATTTGGTAGGACACAAACAAATGCACAAGGAAGAGACCAGAAGACTGCTTTGCAATTCTGAAAAGATATTGTCTATCCACGGCCAGCGATCCTATCACCATGTACTTATGGCAAGTCACATTGGACCAGGGTAAGATTTCAGAGGAAACCTATCCATGATCAGGCTGTGTGACTAGAATCCAATGCACCCTCTTAGTTAGAAATAAATCCCACTGAACACAGTGAGAATTACTTACGTGAATTGGAATGAGTAGTATGAGTAATTAAGGTACACACACGGAGCTTTTTTTCAGCTGGAACGCGGTGGAACGGAGTTCCGGCACCTCTTGAAAATGGTCACATGGCTGGTGGCCCCGCCCCCTGATCTCCAGACAGAGGGGAGTTGAGATTGCACGGAGGGCAATCTCAACTCCCCTCTGTCTGGAGATCAGAGGGCGGAGCCACCAGCCATGTGACCATTTTCTCCAAGGGCAACCCACTGAGTTCCACCACCTCTTTTCCCAGAAAAAAAAGCCCTGCACACACATATGAACACTCCTGAAGCTGCCTTATAGTGAATGAGACAATTAGTCCATCAAGGTCAGTATTGTCTGCTCCGACTGGTGGCTGCTCTCCAGGGTCTCAGGCTGAGATCTTTCAAATCACCTGGGCCGTTTCCAGATGGCTTACTGGCCCCCAGAACATTGCGCCACGGTGCGGGGAAAACACGGAATATCACGTTTTCTCGCGCGAGTTTTGCGCGACGTCGCACAACATCGCGCAAAACTCGCATGAGAAAACGCGATATTTCGCGTTTTCCTCACACCGTGGCGCGACGTTCCGGGGTCCGGTAAGCCATCTGGAAACGGCCCTGCTCCCCGATCCTTTTAGCTGGTGATGTCAGGAATCGAACCTGGGACCTTCTGTTTGCCAAGTAGATACTATACCAGAGCCACAGTCCCTTTCCTAAATGAAGTTGCCTTCACTCAAAAATGGAAAACTCCACTATTGCCTACAGTGGAAGAATGTTGGATAAAAGTTTTGGAGTTTGCATTAATGGCAAAACTTACTTCACTGATTAGAGAAAAGACATTTATCTACATTTTTGGTTGAATGGAAACCTTTTATAGACTTTTTTACATGAAACAGATAATGATTTGATGAGATCTGAATTTATGAATTAAGAATCCATAAATCATGAACAATAGAAAAAATAGGGCTCTTAGGTTTAACATAGAATAAGCGAGACTTTGAAAACGATATATATTTGGCACGGAGAAAATCGGAACTCATAGTTTAGGACTCCCCCTCCCTCTTTTTCCTTTCTTTCTAAGTTGTATTTTATTTTTATTATTATTAGTTGTTTGTTCTCCGTGCTTTTTCATGTTTATATGTATTGTTAGTATGTTTTTTTTAATTGTTGTGTTTTTTCTTGTCTTTTATGCTTACTGTTTATTGTTTAAATAAAAAAAAATACAATCTAAATGAAGTTGCATTATACCGAATCTCTCCATCAATCCATCAAGGTCAGTATTGTCTACTCAGACTGGCAGCTGCTCTCCAGGCAGAGGTCTCCCACATCACCTAATACTTGATCCTTAATTGGTGATGCTGGGAATTGAACCCGGGACGTTCTACGTGCCAAGCAGAGGCTCCGTCACTGAGCCACAGGCATGTACTGCAAAATGAAAATGGCCCAGGAACAAGCCAGTGCCGCAAGGACTTCTTGGCTTGGGTCTGGCCAGTGCCACCAATTATGAGAATCAGACAACCCTCTGGCCTCCTCCTGCACCTCTGCCAAGGAGCACCAGGTGAGCTGACGCCCACCGCTGGTGCCCCTGGCCAGGTCTGAGCTGAGTGGCCCTGACCGTGCTGGGAGAGTTGCCAGGGCTTGTCTCAACTTGTAGCTGGCTGCCCGTGGCCCTTCAGGGCAATGCCCCGCCTGGAATTCTCCCTGTAAGTGAAACGGCCAGCCCGGTCCGTATGAAACAGAAGCACAGAATATGCAGTACAAATGGTTTTTGGTGAAGCTTGGGTGATTGCTGCTGTGGGCAGGACGTAGAAGTACCAGCCAGCAACCGTTCCTAATTGTTTAAAAATCTTAAGTGATACTGAGAAGAGGCAGAAAAGGTCTTGAACCTGATCCAGTGAGTGAGTCATCAGCGTGGAATCCAACCCATCTCAGGGGAGGGCAAACCCTTCTGGAGGATAAGGTGGGTGTGATGTGTATATCCTTGGAGTTCATATCAAGGGGACTTCAGGAAAGCACACAGCCTCTCTCTTTTATCCCACGGACAGCCAGACAATATCCGTCTTGCCGTCACCCTTTGCTACAGCAAAGCAGAACGTTCTTGGGTCGCTTTCGAACGTTAGGGCCAGCTACTTAATCAGGTGTAACATGATGCTTGGACATGATTTACGGCATGCTTGTAGCCCTTACTGTAAACGCTTTGTACTGCTGAGTGCATCGTACAAGAGTGTTAAGCCGTCCTTGGACAAGACCCCATTGTAAACAAGGGCTCTGGCTCAACGGGGATATCCTGTAAAAATATGAGAATAAAAACGGATGCTGACATCACTGTGAAGAGCCAGCGTTCCCTCCTTGTGCCTTCAGAAGTCACTCTGCTACGCTCTGTAAAGAGCATTAGAAGCTGGGTTTTTTTCCAGACTAGTAAAGTGTCCAGTAGCACCTTTAAGACTAACTAACTTTATTGTAGCATAAGCTTTCAAGAACCACAGCTCTCTTCATCATGCATCTGATGAACAGAGCTGTGGTTCTCGAAAGCTTATGCTACAATAAAGTTGGTTAGTCTTAAAGGTGCTACTGGACTCTTTACTATTTTGCAACCGAAGACTAACACGGCTAACTCCTCTGGATCTTTCTTCAGACTGTAATGCTGCAGAGCTAGGGTTGCCAACTCTGGCTTGGGAAACTCCTGGAGATTTGGGGGTGGAGCCTGGGAAGGATGGGGTCTGGAGAGGGAAGGAAATTTAGTAGAGATGTGATGCCAAGAAGTCTACCATCCAAAACTGCCATTTTCTCCAAAAGAGCTCATTTTTGTCATCTGGAGATCAGTTCTGAGAGCTCTAGGCCTCACCTGGAGACTGGCAACCATGTGCAGAGCTCATTGTCTGCTTGGATCATTTACAGTGCCATCCTGAGAGCATTTTTTCTGGGAGTAAACCCCATGGAATAGACTTGAATAGGAGAAGACCAGTTTAGCAGTGCAATCCTAAGATGAGTTACTCCAGTCTAAGCCCATTGAAATCAATAGGCTTAGACTGGAGTAACTCTTCTTAGGATTGCACTGCCAAAGAGTGCGCGCTTAATTTCCAGCTGGTGCAATCTTCAGTATATTTAGTCTGCCCCTATTTAATTCTTTGGGACACAATTCTGGTCTTCTGTCAATTAAATCCCCAGGTTCCAGTCTTTTTCATCCTGAAAGTGAAACCTCTGGAAAGGAACCTTCATTTAGACAATAACAGCTCTTATGTATTGTCGAAGGCTTTCACGGCTGGAGAACGATGGTTGTTGTGGGTTTTCTGGGCTGTATATTGCCGTGGTCTTGGCAATACAGGAAAACGTCAGGAACTACAATGCCAAGACCACAGCAATACAGCCCGGAAAACCCACAACAACAACAGCTCTTATGTTGGCAAACACACCAAAGTGTTAGAAAGAGCACCCTGCCGTGAGCTAGAGACTGTGGGAGCAAAGCACGGCATTGCTTTTAAGTTATTAATTCATCAAAAAAGATTGTTAACACTTCCCAAACAGTTTAATCTTTCAATCGCTATACTCCTTTCCCTGATTTTCTTTCTGAATCTCAGGTAATTGCATTCTACTTATTTATTAAAGTATTTTGCCCTGCTTTTGCATATGTATGCCTTTGCGATCGAGATCATGCAACTTAGCATACGGCGACTCCAGCAAGTGGTTTTCAAGGCAATTGAGAAGCAGAGGTTGTTTGCCATTGCTTTCCTCTGCAGAGTTTTCCTTGGTGGTCTCCTACCCAAGTACCAGTTCTGTTTAGCCCTTGAGATCTGAGATCTGCCTATACCATGCTGCCTTCCCTACTGGGGACCCAAAGCAGGTTACAAAATATTTTTTAAAAAGTTTAAATAAACAAACAGAAAAAGTACACAGAGAAATACGCTACACCCGGAACTGGCGCCAGTCCTGGATGTACAGGCAATACCGCACACCAAGGGCGCTTACTAAAGCTATACCTACCTCTGGCCGTGCCAAGGGTCAGTGCTTGCCAAAGGGGTAGAACAGATGCTTAGTACAAATATCCCTTATCTAGCAAAATTCATTCTCATCATTTCTCTTCTGCTCCCCTGCATATGTTTGTAACGCCCAAATCTACAGGGTCAATAAAGCCATTCTTCATTAGGACCAGGGCTATTTTTCTGGGAAAAGAGGTGGTGGAACTCAGTGGGTTGCCCTCAGAGAAAATGGTCACATGGCTGGTGGCCCCGCCCCCTGATCTCCAGACAGAGGGGAGTTGAGATTGCCCTCCGTGCCACTGGCACGGAGGGCAATCTCAACTCCCCTCTGTCTGGAGATCAGGGAGCGGGGCCACTGGCCATGTGACCATTTTCAAGAGGTTCCGGAACTCCGTTCCACCACGTTCCAGCTGAAAAAAAGCCCTGATTAGGACCCATACATTTTTAGGGCCAGCTAAAGAAGGCAAGATCTGATATTCACAAGAAACATTTTGAAGAAAAATGTCGATGCTTCTAAGTGAGGTGACAATGTTAAGCGCCTAACTTCAGACTGGTTTAATGTTAAGGTGGCAACAGAAGAAGACCGTAAAGACAGTTCTAAGCTAGGTTTTTAATGGGTATTGATGTCTGTTGGGATTTGGCAAGTGATTTCGTTTTAGTCATGAAAGGTTTAAACTGTTTGTATTAATTAGTTCGTAAAACTTGTTTGCATTTAAACACTTAGGCTTCGAGTAAGGATTCCGGCAACAGAAAGAGGTGTCACTATCCTTAATGAAGTAGAATGAGGATCCACCGTTGGGCAATCAGTTTATTGGAGGAGCAATTAAGTGAAGATAAGAACTGAAGTGTTATTGCTCTTTGTTCTGTTAGCTATCAGTCTTGAGTTTACCTTCTTCAAGCGAGCTAGCCATTTCTTATTTTCTACCAATGTAACATTATTTTTATCCTTTAAGTAGTAAAGTACGTAAGTAGTAAAGTACTACACGGGCAGCTCAATCCTAGACCCTGAGGCAGCGTCGTTGCCCAGCTCCCTATGGACTTTTGCTGGAGAGTCCCGCTGGTGCCTGAGCACACGGCATGGCAAGGTGCGGCCACCACCAAGAGCACCTGCCCACCGTTCCCCTGACAGCCCTGCTCACATCAGCCAATGGCCACACCCCTCCCCTGATTGGCAGGCGAGGGGCAAGCAGCGGCACAGCCAATGGGGAGGCCACAAGCAGGCATCCCTGCCAGGGAGGGGGGCAGAAGTGACAGTGAAGGTTCGGATCAAACACCCCCCCCCTTGCCCGTCCAGCCCCCATTTCCGATGAGGGCCAGGCCGGTGGCTGCAGCTTGGTGCACCTGCAAATCCCCGCTGCCGCCGCTGCTACCACAAGAAACAGGTTCTCCCTCCCTAAAAAGTGGGACCAGAAGCCTGCAGCACTTGGGGGCAGCCCCCAGGATCCGGAGAGGCAGGTGGGGGGCAGGTTCTACCCAATGAGTGACAGGAATGCCCATTGAAACCATGTGAGAGGCCAGAAGGGAGTGCAAAGTGCCCACAGACTTGCGCCGGCACCATTTGAACAAGCACTGCATCACAACGATGCGAGAATGTGGGCTGGACCTTGAGAGCCACGCCCCAGTCCAGCCCCCCCCCCCATGGACTGACAACCCGCAGGAGCAGAGAAACTGTTCGGGGGGCTGGCATTCACCCCCTACCCGGGCCAGATTTTCCAAGTCCATCCCTGCTTCCACAAACAGCGAAATGGAGGGGGTGGTGGTCCATCCTTCTGCAAGAGGATGGGATCCAAAGATCGCTCCACATCGCCAACCTCCCTGCAGTAACTTCTGCCTTCCCCTCTGCCTGGCTTTTCAGATGTCAGCAGCTCAGACCGACAGAGAATGAACATCCTCAGTGGAGCATCCCCCCCCGCCCCACCCTGCCAGACATTCATGGGCCACAGTTCAATTCCTACCCCACTGCCTGAACTTACATTGAAAGGAGGGAAGGGGGCAGGGGAGCCGTACAGGGCGCCAGTTGGCACTTGATCCTCCTGGCAGCAGAGCCCACCCCCATTGATCCCAGCCCCGAGCCAGGAAAAATTTGTGGGGATGTGTGAGAAGACGTCCCAACGGGGAGTTAGGAGGAGTGGCAGCTATTGTCAAAGTCGGGGGGAGCGAGTGAACAGACAGTAGTTTCTTGTTTTTCGACACATATTTTATTAAACTGGGAAAGGTGCAGAGGTTCTCTGGAAGTATTTCCTGCCAGTGTGGACAAGCTGCGGGCTGCCTTGCTAAACTACTCCCCGTGCAGGACCTGACTGGCACTTGTGGAGGCTTACAGGGAGCTCAGACAGCCACGTCCCTTGGTCTCCCAGACGAGTGGCCATCTGTCTGCAAAGGAAACAGACACGTGTTGCAAGTGATCCAGGCCAGTGCGCAGCTGATGCCAAGCTCAATCTGCAAAGTCTGGGAAGGTGCCTTTTGGTTAAGAGCTGTGGCGGCAGCTCCACAGGTGCAGCTCACAACCACATGACACAGGACTCTCTGGTGTGACAGCGCTCTGCCTTGGGATGATCATATCCCATGAGGGAGAACATCAAGTGGCTGAGCTCCCTTCAGCAATAGGGTGTTACAAACACCCAGTCAACCCAGCCACTGGCCACACCTCCTCCTCGGCCGGGAGGGGTCCCAGCTGAGTGAGTCTGAACAGAGCTCCCACATGGGTAGCCCCCCCCCCAAATAGGCTGTGTCAAATGCAGTTTTCTGGGCAACTGCCTCTGGGGCAGGCAGGAGCTGCTGCCACCGCCCCCTCCTCCGCCAAGCCTCACCTGAAGAGGCTAGAGGTCAGGCGAGTTCAGGTAAGGGGGCAGCTGGCACAAATTAGCAAGCCGCGCCGCCCCATCTCCTTCTTACCTGTCAGTGCTACCTCGCTCCTCGCTGAGATGGAACTTCAGAGTCAGATAACCTGCAAGGGGACTTGAGTGGTTATTGTTAGCCATTCTGCGCTTCGCCCTTCTTCCCTTGAGCGAGTGCAAAGTTCTCCCAGTTTTCCTGCTAAGTCCCCCCCCCAGTGCACTCTTCCGCCTTGTGCCCAAAGTACCCACAGCAGAAGGCTGACAGGCAGAGCCTTCGGCCGCGTGCTCACCTACCTGAGGTCATGAGCAGCACAGCTGGACATTTTGTAGGGTGCGTGAGCAGGTGATTGGGTGCAGGGAGGGGGGATCGCCCACCTCGAAAGCGCACGCGGATTGGCCCCCATGGTAGTTCCCATCCTATGCTCCTTCAGGCTGCAGGGGTGGGGCTGGGCGCCAGGAGAGGGGGCCAAGTTTTCCCCATTCAATGGGCTCCTATGGGGTACGCCTCCTTTTTTCGAGGCATAACTTTCCGGCGCTCCAGGGGGCATTCCCAGACTTGGAGTGGCTTTGGAAGCGGAGTAACTCACAGTCCACCCCACGCCCCACCCCCTCCCACACCAGCGTGGGAATTTGCACTGCACTTATGCCTCCACCCGGCCATCATATGTGCCCACCGGTGGCACCCTGTCTGCGGTAATACACCTCAGGCAGGCGCTGGTGGAGAGGGGTTTACATCAACTTAAGAGCCATTTACTCCCATGCAAGCTTTAGTTCTCTCCCTGTGCATTTTCCACACACACCCCCCCCTTAGGACTGAGCTGTTGATCTTAGCCAAAAGGCCAAGAAACAATATGCAGTAAAGTATTTTATAGAGCTAAACTGGAGTATGTGTGTGTTCTCATTATATCCAACGCACATTACTGCTAAAACTCTGCTAAGTATTAAGAATATAAATATTCCCTACAGTCTCTGTCCTGATTTTGCACTGAAAAGCAGTATGAGCGAATGCACATAAACTAATGGTAGAGGTTGATTTTTGCCTCTTTACTTCAATTTTATTTGTATGCCGCCTTAAGAATATTTTATCGCAGTTCAGAATCTTCAAGCCATTCGTATTGCCAAACCCTTTCCAGCCTCAGACCGCCTCTCGTGTCTTCATTTTGCCACTCTGAACAACTGCCTAACCATTGTCTCTGAACGAACAGGCCAAATTGGACATGGCTTCTGGAAAGCGGACCTTTTCCCTGTCAAAAAGGAATGCTAGAAGAGCTGGTAACAAAGTAAAAACATATGTTTGCTAAGCACCATATTCTGTTTTATTAAACAAGTCCCATAGAAACCAGTTCCTGGAATCCAATGGGACTCGTAATCCAATCTTAAGGCACACAGAGTGGGTTGGATCCAGTGACAGATTTCTACAAATAGTAAAGATTCCAGTAGCACCTTTAAGACTAACCAACTTTATGGCAGCATAAGCTTTCGAGAACCACAGTTCTCTACATCAGTTGCATCTGACAAAGAGAGCTGTGGTTCTTGAAAGCTTATGCTACCATAAAGTTGGTTAGTCTTAAAGGTGCTACTGGAATCTTTACTATTTTGCGATGACAGACTAACTCCTCTGGATCTACAAATACGTTTTTGCTGAATCTCTCCTTCCACTGCAGATCCACCCCTCGTGCTGCCTCTCGTTGTCCCCTTTGCTTCGAGATCTGCATTCGGGCAGTTCTTTGGCAGCAGCAAAGTAGGGAATGTGAGAAAGTCACATCCTGCTCAGGAAATCCCTCCAACTTTAGGTGGTTGCTGTGGCTTAGTGGAAGAGCAGAAAGTCCCAGATTCAATTGGGATCTGCAGTTAAAAGGACCTGGTAGTAGATGATGTGAAAAACCTCCAAAAGGCTGGTGAGCTGATGCCATGCTTAAGTAGATAATACTGATCTTGATGGACCAGTGGTCTGATAGGATAAGGCAGTTTCATATGGATTCCTGGATTTATTTTATTTTTATTTTACTAAATTTATAACGTGCTCTTCCCACAAGCGGGCTCAGGGCAGGTAACATCAATCAATAAAATCACAGTAAAAGACATTAAATACGGTAAGCACATTGAAATTCATTAAAAGCAGGGCTTTTTTTCAGGGGGGGGGGAAACGGTGGAACGGAGTTCCGGAACCTCTTGAAAATGGTCACATGGCTGGTGGCCCCGCCCCCTGATCTCCAGACAGAGGGGAGTTGAGATTGCCCTCTGCGCCACTTGGCGGCGCCGAGGGCAATCTCAACTCCCCTCTGTCTGGAGATCAGGGGGTGGGGCCACCAGCCATGTGACCATTTTTAAGCGGTGCCGGAACTCCACAGAGGGCAATCTCAACTCCCCTCTGTCTGGAGATCAGGGGGCGGGGCCACCAGCCATGTGACCATTTTTAAGCGGTGCCGGAACTCCACAGAGGGCAATCTCAACTCCCCTCTGTCTGGAGATCAGGGGGCGGGGCCACCAGCCATGTGACCATTTTTAAGCGGTGCCGGAACTCCACAGAGGGCAATCTCAACTCCCCTCTGTCTGGAGATCAGGGGGCGGGGCCACCAGCCATGTGACCATTTTTAAGCGGTGCCGGAACTCCACAGAGGGCAATCTCAACTCCCCTCTGTCTGGAGATCAGGGGGCGGGGCCACCAGCCATGTGACCATTTTTAAGCGGTGCCGGAACTCCACAGAGGGCAATCTCAACTCCCCTCTGTCTGGAGATCAGGGGGCGGGGCCACCAGCCATGTGACCATTTTTAAGCGGTGCCGGAACTCCACAGAGGGCAATCTAAACTCCCCTCTGTCTGGAGATCAGGGGGCGGGGCCACCAGCCATGTGACCATTTTCTCCGAGGGCAACCCACTGAGTTCCACCACCTCTTTCCCCAGAAAAAAGCCCTGATTAAAAGCATAAAAAGCAGTGCAAGAAGGCAGCAGTTCTTCACAACAATCCATATACCAAACTCAACCCAGTACATCCCATGAAATGGGTGGTAGCATACACATTAGGTGGATCAGCTGATATTCGGGAAGGTGGCATTCCCCCCGCAACAGGAGACCGGCGGAAAGGAGCTTATCCAACCCCGTCCTCAACCATATGCCTGGTGGAACATCTCTGTCTTACAGGCCTGGCGGAAAGATAGTAAATCCTGCTAGGCCCTTGTTTCTATGGGCAGAGAGTTTCACCAGGTGGGTGCCAGGATCAAAAAGGCCCGGTGAGCATCCTTGGGGCCAGGGACCACCAACAGCTGACCTGAATACCCTCCGGAGAACATATGGTGAGAGACGGATATGCTGGGTCCAGCCTAGTAAGAGCAATTGCTCTTCTCATTCTCTTTCCCATCAGGGTTCTAGTCCCATAGATTCACTGGTCTTTGCCAGTGTATTTAGATCTAGGGTAGCATGAATACATTTTGGACAGTCTACAGCTGGCTGACTTCCTGTTCCACTGCATCACATCCTGCCACATTCCACGTTCACTCCATTTATGCCTCATAAAAACTTGGTGTAACGATGCAATGATACCTTTGCCGGTAGTGGCTGTTCCCAGTACAGTCATATCAGCTGGCTACACTGCGTTGGGATGACATCCTAGATCAGCGATGGCAAACCTATGGCACGCATGCCGCAGCTGGCACGCAGAGCCGTCTCTGTGGGCACGCAAGCCAAGTCGCTGATCGCTAGATCCAGGGCTCATTTGGAGGGGGAACGCCTGGAACAGCGTTCCAGTAACTCTGAGCAGAGATCACATGAGTTTTGGCCCTGCCCATGTGATTCCTTTTCCTCAAGGCTGCCTCCCTGCTGCCCGTCTCTTTAGCAGCAGGAAGTGGAGGCAGCAACCGGGCTGCTGGAGCTGGCTTTCTAAAGAAGAGTAAGCTGCTTTGATTTAACTTGCTTTACTTTCAGTCATGGCTCTTGAGTGAGAGAGAGAGAGAGAGAGAGAGAGAGAGTGCTTGCAAGCAGGGCTGCTGGTCTAAAGAATGGCAAACTGCTTTGATTTAACTTGCTTTACTTTCAGTCGTGGCTCTTGAGTGAGTGAGAGAGAGAGGGAGAGAGAGAGAGTGCTTGCAAGCAGGGCTGCTGGTGTAAAGAAGGGCAAACTGCTTTGATTTAACTTGCTTTACTTTCAGTCGTGGCTCTTGAGTGAGTGAGAGAGAGAGGGAGAGAGAGAGAGTGCTTGCAAGCAGGGCTGCTGGTCTAAAGAATGGCAAACTGCTTTGATTTAACTTGCTTTACGTTCAGTCGTGGCTCTTGAGTGAGTGAGAGAGAGAGGGAGAGAGTGCTTGCAAGCAGGGCTGCTGGTCTAAAGAAGGGCAAACTGCTTTGATTTAACTTGCTTTACTTTCATTTGTGGCTCCTGAGAGAGAGAGAGAGAGAGAGAGAGAGAGAGAGATGTTAATTAGTTGGGACAACTGTATGAGTGTTTTTTCTTAACTAAAACCTCAGTATTCAGGTTTCATTGCAGTGAACTTTGAAATAAATAAGTTGATTTTGTGTTGCAGTTTGGTTACTCAAGCTCCAAAAAGTTCGCCATCACTGTCCTAGATGAATTGAAGATGCTGACGTGTTGGCAAGAGAGCATGTTGTTGCATCCATGTGGGGGTTTTGGACAAAATCTGAAATGCCAGTTTACAGGCAGGGCTTGTTGGAAGAAGAGGATCCAGCACTGTCTCTCTCCTAGGGTTTCAGGGTGGGGGGACAAACCAAAGAGTTAGAAAGATAGAGAGGTCAGGGCACTCTGTTTACTGTTTACTATTGTTTACTGCTCTGACTGTTCTTTAATATGCAGATTGCTATTCTCAGGGTTTCCTCCTCCTGAGTTCCTCCCTCTCTCTCCTTCTCTTCCTGGTTTTGTACCAGGCAACACCTCTCTCTGTCATGTCTGTGTACAGCCATGCCATGATTGTTTGGTTGTCGTGTCACTGATGCCACCATATATTGAATGTTTAATGCTAAGCTGATGTATTCTCTCCTTAGCCAGGTTCTTTCCATAGTATAACTGTTATTTCTCCAGGCTCTCTAGCCAGGAGGGGCCTCTCCTGTTATCTCACAAAACTATGCATCTCCGTGCTAGAGACGACCTTGGAGACTCCAGGCGCCTGCTTTGGCTACTTTGCCCAGACGCCGGGAACCTATTATTGTGTACTCACTGTTTAGCCATAACTATAAAAGGTTCTCACAGGACCCGTGTAGAGTTGCGCACCAAAATCCTGACGGTTGTTTGAGAGTGGAAAAATCAAGTATAACAATGCTTATCTGCTTTGCCTTGTCACTTCTACCAAGCTCTGTGATGGAGTTCAGACCTGAACTGTAAAGATCCTAATAAAAGCTTTTCTACTGGAATCAATGCGTGTTCCCTGGAGAGGGGCTGAGGGGTCTACCTGCCAGGAACTTACACTCTCCTTCTCCTCCCTCCGTCTTGGCAGCATAGATGCAGGCCTTGCCCTGCAATCCATGTCCATCCTTAGACTAGATAGGTAGTTAGGATCTATCTTTCCTCCTTTCCTATCACAGTATGGAGTTCCTTCAATAAAGAACTCTTATTTCTTTTCTAAATATAAACCAAGTGTAAGCTTTTATTATTTAAATTCCTGCATACACGCCAGCCAGCAAAACGAGCTC
Organism: Eublepharis macularius; assembly: GCF_028583425.1. NCBI lineage: Eukaryota > Metazoa > Chordata > Lepidosauria > Squamata > Eublepharidae > Eublepharis > Eublepharis macularius. The sequence continues at coordinate 223,338,098 of NC_072791.1, read as the reverse complement.
ACAACCACCTCTAATCACGCTTCCTATGCCACACGATAGACTCTACTAACGGCCCAAACATGGAATCCTTTAACTAGGTTTCTGGAGCTTACATAATGATTTATTTATTAGGGCAGAGCCTCCATGGGCCCGCAGGCAAACATTTCCATTGCTACCTCAGACATTTAAAGAAAGGGTTTTTATTTTTAAATTTCGAGAGAGACCTACAGTGAGAAAACTGCAATAAACCCCTCTGAATTCAGTGGAATTGACATCTCCTTCACTGTTCCCTCTCATCACAGAGAGGAAGTATAAGAGTAAGAGCGGTAAAACCCTCTCTAGGATTCTAGATTCTCTCTCTTTTACTCTTTGCTTAACTGGAAAACTCGAACAAATTCTCTCCTGCTGCATTTACTATGATTTCAAGTCAAGCAAAGGGAGTCCTCGGTTTCTAGCAGTTCCAGGAAATTAATTTTGCAGGATGCTCCCTTACATTCCTTACATGAGGGAAAAAAATGAGGATGGAGAACTAATTGGCTTTTTGGGTTGCAAGAGCAACCTGGGCAATTTTGTACTGAAGTCCTCCATGCAGGGCCGGCACCACCATTGAGGCGGTGAGGCGGGCTCCGCGGGTGCCGCAGGGCTGGAAGGGGTGCCGGAGGGGGTGTTGGGGGCAGAGGCGCGTCCCACAGAGCTGGCGTGCCTGGCCCGCAGCTGCTGCTGCAGCCAGCCAGCCCCACGCTGCTGCTGTCACCGCCACCACCACACACCCCTGTCTGGGTGCAGCAGCCACAGGCCAGGCACGGCAGGCGGCTGGGGCGGCGTGCGGAGCGCGGGCAACCTCCTCGCGCCACCCCAGCCGCCCGCCAGCCAATGGCCTCGGCTTTGCTGCATGATGACATCATCGCGTGCTGACGTCATCACGCAGTCTGGGGGGGTGCGTGTGCTGTGTGTGCACACATAGGAGGGTGGCCGCAGGCATCAGAAACCCTGGTGCCAGCGGTGCCTCCATGGTAGCGCTACATACTGGCACATAATTGGTTATGAAACTACTGGTGAAATCCTAAGCAGAGTTACTCCAGTCTAAGTTACAATGGGCTTAGACTGGAGTAACTCTTCTTAGGATTTCGCTGTAAGTCTTTTGGTTGGATTAAATTCAACTGCAACATTTTGTGTCAACAGAAAAACTAACCAAAGATTTAATTGGGCTGATGTTTGAGACTGTCATCCACCAATTTTTTTTTTGTCCCTTAGCCCACATTTCTGTGGCTTCCAGAGTGAGATATTATATCTGATGCTTGTTTAATTTGATATTAATATAGAACATTAATTAACATCATACTTTTATTGAAGGAAATATATACATAAATAGCCTATACTAATGTTACCATTAATAAAAATTCGTTTTTGAGGGATACCACAAAAGCTACTGGATTTAACTATTTATGAGATGCCTCCAGTCCTACAATGTTCAGCACCTCCTATCAGTATAAAGATTAATCTCCCAACAGAACTACCGGAAACTACCAGCTAATACTTCCAAAACTACATCCCAAACCAGGGATATCAACATCCAAGTGTGACCTGGCGATCTCCCAGAATTACACGAGATCAGTTCTCTTGGAGATCTGAGGGCCAAACTACAAGTGATGAATGACACAGGTTGGACACTTGTCATCTTCCCTCAAGTTTTGATGGGAAATGTAGGCAGCTTGGCGGAATGTTGGACAAGTGACAGTTGAAAAATCCATTGGACAGCAGTCGGAGAGCCAAGCTGCAAGACCAGGAAGCCGCACCTTTTAAAATGATTGCATTCATTAGTTAACTTTGCATTTCAGAAAAGGTATAAATTGTATCATAAAAATCAATAAATATAAATTAAATAAAACAGTGGTAGTTTTATTCAATTTATTTATTGTGCTAATTTCATATCATCTATAGCTGCAAGCACATTTAATTTTAGAATCAGTTTAATGAGACAAATGTACCCTATCACATTTTTCTACAATTTTTTTCAAATCAGGAGTGAGATTTTTCTGACCGTCTTGGCGGGCCACAAAAAACTCTGTAGTGGGCCGCATGTGGCCCGCGGGCCGCAATTTGCCCACCCCTGCTCTATGGCATTATACCCTGTTGAGGTCCATCTCCTCTGGAAACTCCAGCCTCCCTCTCTCCACTCCCAAATGTCAAAAAATTCCCCAACCCGCTGTTGGCAAACCATGTGTGAAACAATTTAGCATTTCTGAGGTACTAGAATGAAAGACCTCACAGGAGGTTTTTTTTTACCCATCGTTATGTTCTGACAATAAAAACAGGGCTGTTGAAATTTGCAATCAGCCAAAGCTTTGAAACTCTTCCTAATAACAGTTTAGCACTTCATCTGTTTGAAATCAAATACTTATTAGGCAGTTAAAAACTTGGCAAGATGGCCAGTCCGGAATCTTTCTGCCTTGTAGATCACAACCACGTGAAAAATGGTACAAGACTCCCACAATGTTTTGTTGCTAGTGCAGCTTTGCTAACAAAAGTGATGATGAAAGAAACAACTAAAGTCCCAAACATAAAGACAATCTGTGGTTTGTTGTTATGTAAAGAATCATTTCTCCCCAGGGAGATTCAACTGCTCCTTCCACCAACACCAAACTTTTTGTTTCATTTGGTGTTCCCTCAACGAATTCCCGTTCTTGCTTGATGTTTTAATAATTGTTTTTATGTTTTTGTATGTATCCTAGCTCTAGTTTTAATTGTTTCAACAATGTGTTATTTTGGGTTGGTATTAGTATTTTTAATATTTAATATTTTAAAGATTTCATTATGTATCTTTAAATTTCTCAGCCGCCTTAAGTAGCCCTGATGAGGGCAGAAAGGCTGGGTGAAAATTTTGTTAAATAAATAAATACACTCCCTCTTTCCCTCATGCACACTTGATAATTAAACCACAAACGATGCTTTGTTCTCCTTCCTCCAAATATTGTGGTTCAGAAGTAGCGAGGAACAGAAAAAGTGGAGGAGAGCAAGGAAAGAGAGACCAAAGTGAGCCCGCTCCTGGACATTATGACAAACAATGGTTGTTCTGTTTGAACAACATCTGAATAGTTTACATATGTAACTTGCTTCCCCTTAAACTTCAGAACTGGCAGCTAGCAGGGTTGCCAACCTCCAACTGGAGATCTCCTGGACTTACAAGTGATATCCAGGCGATGGAAATCAGTTCCCCTGAAGAAAATGGCTGCCCTGGAAGGTGAACTCTATGGCATTATACCCAGCTGAGGTCTCTCCCCTCCCCAATCATTCTCTTCCCAGGCTCCACTCTGGAAACGCTAGCAGCTGAAGCATCACGAGCATTCATAGGGAGCGAAGGCTGGTTGGGAACTATTCACCTAAGCTTTCCACACAAATCCATGGAATGTTATTACTTTGGCTGCTGCCACCGCCCCCTCCTCCGCCAAGCCTCACCTGAAGAGGCTAGAGGTCAGGCGAGTTCAGGTAAGGGGGCAGCTGGCACAAATTAGCAAGCCGTGCCGCCCCATCTCCTTCTTACCTGTCAGTGCTACCTCGCTCCTCGCTGAGATGGAACTTCAGAGTCAGATAACCTGCAAGGGGACTTGAGTGGTTATTGTTAGCCATTCTGCGCTTTGCCCTTCTTCCCTTGAGTGAGTGCAAAGTTCTCCCAGTTTTCCTGCTAAGTCCCCCCCCCCCAGTGCACTCTTCCGCCTTGTGCCCAAAGTACCCACAGCAGAAGGCTGACAGGCAGAGCCTTCGGCCGCGTGCTCACCTACCTGAGGTCATAAGCAGCACAGCTCAATTTCCTATCCCTTGAAATTGGTAGGGAGCCTTTAAGAGTGGGTTTTGGCTTTCTCAGCCTTGTTTTCTGTCAGTCACCTAGAGAGATTTCTTTTGAAGGTTGTCTTCTAGTACACACCTGGGTGTGGTCAGGCGAGTTGGTGAATCTGTAGAGAAGATCCTGTTTGTAATCGAACATGGAGTGGGGAACTGTGGACGGGATTCGGTTTCGTTTTCCCGGCCATGTCGGACGTTCCTCTCCGCAGGCTCGGGGGGAACTGTCTGAGCAGGCTGACTGGGCGGTTGACCCGCGAGGGTTAACCTCCAGGACTCCTAGGGAGGGAGCCTGGATCCGGGGCGCTGCGGGAAGAACCCCCTGGAAGCAATGCAGGGGGTAAATTGCCCGTTTGCCCCAACGGAGGCCGGCAGACTTGCGCAGCACCGCGTGTGCGGCCGGGCCATGGAGAACGGCAATAAGCAGATTTAAGGTGAAGACCTGTAAGTAAGCGAATCCCTTCTGATTTTTAAGCATATGCGAAGGATCGGTGGGAATTGAAGCTAAAAGGCGCAGACTTCTTCCCCTGCACCGAGTTTCGGAACTAAGTTGGCGCCCCCCCCTCCCCTAAGATGGCGACGAGAAAGCAGAGCCCAGCAATGAGTAAATCGGTGACGGCAACGCTACAAGGGAAGGGGGAAACGCTGTAAGAGCTGGTGAGACGAGCAGTTTTCGATGCTGTGCAGCCTTTTGTAGCAAAACTGAATGAAATGGAGCAAAAGGTTGATTCTGTGGAGAGCGAGGTGAAAGCCATTAAAGAAACAGCGACCGGAGCAGAGCAGTCTGCACACGAGAACGCAGTACTCATGAAAGCAACAAGTAAGGAAGTGAAGCTTTTGGAGAATCAAATAATAGGATTACAAGTGGACCGTGCCCAAACGGTATTGCGTCTTCAAAATGTAAAAGAAGAGCAAAGTGAAAATTTAAAAGATTTGGTGTCTGGACTTTTGGCGCCATTCGCAAAGGCAACTAAAGAAGAGATTAAAAACGATATCTTGGAAGTTCGGCGGACATCTTCAAAGTATGCAATGAAGCGGCAGCTGCCTCGCGAGATTATTATTGACTTTTCATCTAAGAAGACTCGGGACACCATCTTATATAATTCGTATAATGTGGACTTGGACTATTTGGGCAATAAGGTTAAAATATTGAAGGATGTTCCATTTTTGGCTCGTAAAAGGAGATTCAAGTACAAGGGACTTGCAGCTTCCTTGAGGAAATGCGATATAAAATATAAATGGCTGTTTCCAGAAGGTGTCTGGTTCAGATATAAAGATCAAACCTACAAGATTACATCGGACGTGCAGCTGACAGAGTTTTTGTTCAACCATCAGGAGTTCCAGCAAGAAGAAAGTTCGAAGTCTGAAGGGGAAAGTGGGGGGGAGGAAAGAACGGGCGCAGCTGCTCCAGCTGCGCAGAGAGAACTGAGACCGAGACGCAAAGGGGGGGGGGGGGAAGAGGTGCTGATCCTGATTATAATTTGTATTGTATAAGACTTACCAATCTGATAGCATATTAGAAAGTTAACTCTTACGAAAAATTGCAGTATGAAGGGAATACAAGATATGTAGAGTAGTGTCTGTTGTTTGTATGTTGATTTGTCCTTTTCCCAGTTTTCCCTTCCCCCTTTTTTTTCTTTCCCTTCCCCTTTATACTTTTGTAGTTTTCTGTAGATTTTTATGTTAGAAAATAAAAAAATAAAAAAATAAAAAAAAAGAGTGGGGAACTGTGGACAAAATGACTTGTGGTGCTGATAATGTAAGATTTCAAAGAAAGTGAATGTTTCTGGTTTCACACACACTGAATAATGCACTTTCAATCCACTTTCAATGCACTTTGCAACTGGATCTTACAATGGCCGTTTCCGCGTGTCTTTAGAGATAAGGTTCACCTTGTAAACTGTGGCGACTTTTCCCCAAGCATGCACACGTTATCCTTTGCCAGCTGTGTGCATATTGTTTTGTTACCGGGTTTTCTGTATCTTTACTAGGACTGCCTTTGCTCCGATGTTTTCTTTCGTTGCGGGTTTCTGATGTTTTGGGTTTTTTTTGCATTTTCTGGCATACAAATTTGAAGCGTTTCTGAAGAAACCTGCTACTCCTCTCAATCTCTGCCCATTTCTTCCTCTGAAGCTCTTCCCCTTCCTTCTTCACATTTCCATTCAGCCACAGAAGCCTGCTTGCAACAGTAGCTGCATGCAATCGCGCATGTGCAAAGTAAAAAGTAAATTAAAAGGGGGACGGGCACTTTTAGTCTATGATGATGAAAGTGCCCAACCTCCCCTCCAAAACCGCCTTCTTTTGGGACTGTTTGGAGGCTTTCTTGCAACCTCACAACCAAAAGTTGTGAGTTTTGCATGTGGAAGATGAATTGTTGGGGTGACTCAGCAAAACACAGACCTAAAGTGGGAAAAAGGCAGGAACAATGGAATGTGTGCAAACAGCCAATGTGAAAACAGGGAAATCCCCTTACAAACAATCACTAAAGTACATTGACAATGTATCATTCAGCATGTGTGAAAGCACCCTTTGACAGTCCAGAGAGAATGAAATAAAAATCTCCAAGGAATTGAGAGTGCTGCGCTTGCCTTGAGGATTTGAAGATTAGCAGGTTTCTTGCTTTTCGTTTGTGCCAGTGTACTTGAAGTCTTGAAGACTGAGGATCATCCTTCTGTTTGGGAAAGGTAACATTTCCTCTGAGGCACGTCTGAAAACAAGAGCCAAAGACTTCAGTCCTTTGCATGCTTACTTGGGAGAATTCAGTGGGACCCTATACCCGCTCCACCCTATTTGTTTTTACTTCAGGTATACCCTGCCATTCTCCCTAATGAGGACTCAAAATGGCTTACATCATTCTTTTCTCCTTCATTTTTCCCCCTCACAACATACCCTGTACGGTAGGTTAGGCTGAAACTTTGTGACTGGCCCAAGGTCAACCAGTGAACTTCCATGGCAGAGTGGAGAATCAAACCTTGTTTTCCCAGATCCAGTCTACTTCTCTAGCCACTAACCCACACTGGCACACAGATTCTCCTATCTGTGGAGAATCTTACTAGCAACCTGATTTTGTCTATTGTTGAGGAATTGTTATACCAATATAGATTAAAATCACATGACAATAATCAGTACTGAACAATACTAGGCCAAACTCTTGTATTCTCTAGATGAACTTGTAAACTTTGCATGAACCGTCTGTGTATTTTTTTCTATGTGTTAGGTAATTCTAACAGGTGTGCTTTCATCCTTTAACAGTTAATTAAAATAGTGGACTCTATTGAGATTGATGTTCCTCTATCAGAGACGTAACCAATGGTAATCGTTCAACTTAACTTTTCCTGACACTTTTCAAAGATTTGTAGTTTTGTTGTGCAGATTTGAGTATAACGTATTTTTTTACTCATTGGAAGGCTGTACTACATAAATTATAAATATTCAGTGAAGCGTCAAACCAATCATTATTTGTTTGTGCTATCACGTAAATAAACCTTAAATATTTGCATATGATAAGGTATAAAGTTGCAAACACAGATAGAATGGGAGGGTCCTGATAAAAGAAATCTCTTAAAAAAATTTAAGTAAAAACTTATTTTACCTATGTATTTCATAAAAACTTTAAGCCTGTTAAACTTAAAATTTATTAAGAAATGTTAGCAAACTTATTTCTCATTGCCTTTCTATGTTCTGTTTTTATAGGATTTATATTAATAGCCATTTATATTTTAATTACTTGCTTCATTAAAAAACTAGAGTGTATTTTCAATAAAGTGAAATAAACTCTAGACAGGTGTCTATGTGTTTAATAAAAAGTTGCAAAGCAATATTAAACCCTATATAAATAAATGTACTGATAAACAGCTGGTTCAAAGAACTTATCTGTTTGACAGGTCTGAAGACTAATTGCTGTAAACTCTTCCAAAAAAAGATACATCTTTCTCTTAACTAGTAAAGGCTTAGTTTCAAACACGGGCAAAAGCTCGTTACAGAATAGTTGCCAGAAGTTGGTTTCCCACCGGGGTTGTTCTTCACAAAACAGTGTCTCAGCACTTGCCACATGAGAGATTATAACAGACGATCCAAACATCTGTCAGTTTTGGAGCGATGAATCCAGTTATCTCCTAGATTTTCCCCAGCCATGTAGAGGGTGGTTCTGTTCTGGTCGCGATTCTGCCCTAGTGGAAGTTGACCTTTACAACCTTTATTGAAAAAAAATGTGTGTTGGTTTGTGTTGTTACATCATGTCATCTTGTCACTACTCTCCAATTCCTGCACTGCTAGCAGATCTACTAACCCTGAAACCAGTTCCCAGTTAACTCAGGGCCAAACTACAAGTGACGAATGACACAGGTTGGACACTTGTCAGCTTCCCTCAAGTTTTGATGGGAAATGTAGGCAGCTTGGTGGAATGTTGGACAAGTGACCGTTGAAAAGTTCATTGGACAGCAGTCGGAGAGCCAAGCTGCAAGACCAGGATGCCTACATTTCCCATCAAAACTTGAGGGACGCCGACAAGTGTCCAACCTGTGTTATTCTTCACTTGTAGCTTGGCCCTCATTCGCCACTCCCAATGCAGCAGTCAGGGCGCAACTCCATGAGATGCCTGACACATATCAGGTCACAGGATGCAACTGGATTCTCAGCCAGACATGGATAGGGGAAACTCATCTAAGACATCGCTCGTTCACTCAGAGCTATGAGCTGGAATCTCGCATTTTCCCTCCCACCTGGTTTTCACCAGTGGAAACAGTGGTGGGAGGGTAACCAGAAGCTTTCTGCCCTGCAGAGCATGTTCACTGTGCCAAGGGAATCAGCGCTGTTTAAGATAAGTTCCCCCAATGTACTTCTGACAGCAAATCAGGATACGCACCTGTGACCTGACACAAGTTGGACATATTGTGTAGCTTGGCCCTTACTTTTCAGCTAATACTAGTGAGAAATTTGAAGGTCTCTCTCCCAATTTCAATTTTTCCCTTCAGAAACCACAGAAATCGCAGAGATGGTACTAAGCATTATAGAGACCAGGGCTTTTTTCCGGGGAAAGAGGTGGTGGAACTCAGGGGGTTGCCCTCGGAGAAAATGGTCACATGGCTGGTGGCCCCGCCCCCTGATCCGACAGAGGGGAGTTGAGATTGCCCTCCGAGTTGCCATGCACTGCGGAGGGCAATCTACGCTCCCCTCTGTCTGGAGATCAGGGGGGCGGGGCCACCGGCCATGTGACCATTTTAAAGAGGTGCCGGAACTCCGTTCCACCGTGTTCCCACTGAAAAAAAGCCCTGATTGTACTATTGTGATCATTCACTTCCTAGATTGTCCTGTCCTCACAGGAAATTTTGGGAGGTGAATTATTATGATGGCAATATCTGAGAATGTGTAGGTCTCATCTAACAATATAACTACATGTACGATTGACAGCAATTGTGCCTCAATTAATAGATGTGGAACCACCCATGATACTGCAGTCTGAAAATGTCCTATAACAGCAATCCTGGATATTTGTTTGAATCTAAAATCAGAGAAATTGTAACACAGTCCGGCTTTGTATGACACTTTTATTTCTTCTCCAGTGAAGAGGTCCCAGTCTTTCAATGCAATCCTAAGAAGAGTTACTCCAGTCTAAGTCCATTGATTTCAATGAGCTTAGACTGGAGTAACTCTCTTTAGGATTGCACTGTTTTGTCTTCAGGCCACTGGAATATAGCTCAAGGCTATTTTCCTGTTAGTCCCAGCCATTGTTGATTGGGACATGTTGGGTGGTTGTATTTTTTTTAATTGTTTCTATTAATCATCTTTAACTGAGGAAAGAGGAAGCTGTCAGTTTGCTTGCTAGCCCCTTGCCCAACCCGCCCTACCCTTGGCAGGGCTACAGAACGCAAGGAGTCATCTTTCCCTTCCTTTCCCAGAATTTCTGCACCTTTGGGAAGTCATTTGGTTCTCACTTCTGATTCACCGATTGCTTATTCAATGGTTCAGCAGTTTTTGATGTTGATTGTTCAAGTTGTGGGTCACCTGGAGCTGGTAAATGATAGGAAAGGAAGTAGCCGTGTCCTGTTTCTTCAGAAGGGTTTCCAGAACAGCAACATCTGTTTTCAAGGGTTATTTTAAAAATCCACGGGTGGTAGAGAGTGCCCTGAAGTCATAACTGACTTATGGCGACCCCTGGTGGGGTTTTCATGGCAAAAGACTAACAGAGGTTTTTCCAGTTCTGAAAAACACCAGGCTAACAAAACACTCTATACTCGACAATAGCCCTGCAGAGAAGATTAGCACATCAAGTACCAATCCATATGCAAAAGAACCTCCTCAGGATACAGTGAAGCCTCCCGCCATTAGCATTCCACACCCTGGGAAACTCTTACAGGATGACTCAGCTCAACCCCACCCCTCCTGAGTAGATACAAATGACCTACATCTTTTCCACACTGTGACACTGAGAGATCTCTGTCTTTTGGTGCTACACCTCTGAAGATGCCAGCCACAGCTGCTGGCGAAACGTCAGGAACTACAATGCCAAGACCACGGCAATACAGCCCGGAAAACCCACAACAACCATCTAACAGAGGTGGTTTGCCATTGCCTGCCTCTGCAACCCTGGTCTTTGTTGGAGGTCTCCCATCCAATTACTAACCAAGGCCGTCCCTGCTTAGCTACTGACCAGATCAGGCTCACCCGGGCTATCCAGGTCAGGGCTAAAAATCCACTAGACATTCAGAAAACTAGAGCATTTGAGACAGACTTGGGTGGGTAGCCATGTTGGTCTGCAGTAGAAGAGCAAGATTCGAGTCCAGTCGCACCTTAGAGGCCAACTAGATTTCCAGGGAATGAGATGTTTGTGATGTTTCACTTTTAGCTAGTACAAGAACATAAGTACAGCCTGTTGGTTCAGACCAGTGGTACTTCTAGACCAGGATTCTGTTTCACACAGCAGCCGACCAGTTGTTCTAAAGGACCTAGAAGCAAGGCATAGAGGCCAAGGCCTCCTCCGTTCCTAGAACTGACGTGTAGAGAGTACATGGACATGGAGGTTCCCTTTAGTCGCCATGGTTACTTGCTGTTGATGAACCTCTCGTCCGTGCATTTGTCCGATCCCCCTTTAAAGCCATTCATGTTCACGAACATCTCTAAATCCATTGGCACATTTGAATCACTAGTTGGTAAAGAAATAAATCAAGACGGGTAGCCATGTTAGTCTGTCTGTAGCAGTAGAAAAGCATCTAACAAAATTTGTGGCAGGGTATGCACTTTTGTGAGTCACAGCTCACTTCTTCAGATACAGCCAGACTGTGAGTCCATTCTGAAATCATTCTACCCTCCAAGATATAAGGACAGATGGACTGACATTCTGGCTGTATCTGAAGAAGTGAGCTGTGACTCACAAAAGCTCCCACCGCACCACAAATGTTGTTAGTCTTATGGGTGCTATTAGACTCTTGCTCTTTTCTGCTGGTAAAGAAATACTTCTCTACTTGAAGTCAGTGGAGCTTGCTTCTAGGTGAATAGGGGTGGTGTACGATTACTTATTTAAACGTATGCTAGTGGGATTTACTCTGGATGTATGAAATACATACAGAGAAACATGCTCCAATTCCTCCATTCCTTATAAGTAATAAACTCAGTATGACATGGCATTGTTAAGATGTTGGATAATCAGTACCCTGCTACACTGGTATCGTGTACTGAGCCTGGAGTTTAGAATGATTGCAGCCCAGAATGATTTCAGCCAAAACAAGGTTCTTTATTGCAAGCCAGAACAGACAGACAACAGCAAACATTACTCACTAGATGACACTCACTACACACTGAACAGAAGCCCTCAATATATACAAAGAAACCCCACCCCACGAATAGCTAGCAACCAATACGAACGTGTACTTTACAATACCTTCATTTGCATTCACTATATACAATGTATAAGATAGGCAGGCCACTGATTGGTCTTTATTTGAGAGGACCGATTGGCTGCTGCCTTCAGAAGGTACCCAATGAAGACGCATATGAATGTACCCAATGAGGGTTAAGTGCAGGCAATGTAACCAATGAGAATGCAGTGTGTTAGGAACCTTGACATAACCTGAAGCTAACAATGCACAACATTCAATACGGTAATTACCTTAGAGGCCTTGTTTGGCCTAACTCAGCCCAATGCACAACAATTAGTAATGGGATTAATAGAAACAGAGACTTTTGTTTTATTTTGGCTTCCGTATTGTTGTGAGTCTGAAGTCTATGAAGTTCATGAAGCAGCTTGCCACAGATATGAAATGTATTGATGATCCTAGAGTTAAATTGGTACCGACTTACTTTATGTATACCACCTTTCTCCCCAGTAGAGGCCTAAAGTGGCTTACGTTGTTTTCCTCTCCTCCATTTAATCCTCAGAACAACTCTGTATGGTGACAGATGTTGCCGTACTGAGGCAGAGAGTGAACAGGGAGAGAGTCTATGAATGTTTGTGATCAAGTGATCTACTTATTTTATACGTATAGGGAGCTTTGCCAATTTGAAACAGCATCATTCACGATCTTTTTACATTCTGTTCAGAATGGAATTGGTTTGTTCAGTTTAGGAACTGAACAAATCCCCTTATGTCCCCTTATGTCCTTTCAAATTATGTATCAGATTAATGAAATATCATCCTTAATGCAGATTTCATCTACAGCTTCATAAACTTGCACTGAAAACGTGTATGTGTGGGAACTCATGATATGATACGCAAAACCTTGAACAAACAACATTACCTGTGTTTTACTCACTAAGTATTGAAGACACTTGCAATTACAGGAATGAATTAATAAATCTTTAAGGTTCTGTAATTATAGATTGCCCTGACTTGGACAGTCCAGGCAAGCTTGATCTTGCCAGATCTTGGAAGCTAAGTAGGATCGGCCTTGGTTAGTAATTGGAGTTCTCCAAAGGGTTGCAGGGGCAGGCAATGGCAAACTACCTCTATCACTCTCTTGCCTTGAAAAACCCAGCAGCGGTTGCCATATATCAGTGTCATGTTTGTCAGCATCCATGCCATGATTGTGTTCTGCATTTTATAATGGTCAGTGCTGGATGGTTCTGTTTGCCTGAATCGCATGCTGTAACTCTGTGTGCTCATCTGAGAGTGTCTTAACGTCTGATAGTCATTGCAGGAGAGCCAGTGGGCCCCTCCAGTATCTGTTGAAAATATGCACTTTCCCTTTTCTAGCAAGTGTCCTTGGGAACAGCTGCTAGCAGCAAACGCTGTGACTTTCCCAGAGACAGAGTTCCTTTGTGCTTCATGTAGCCTAAACTACTTTGTTCCCATGCAACCTCTGTGGGGTTTCGTGCCAGAATGCCAACGGACCCGGGAAGGCGGGAAATTTTCCTATAATAGCCAGACCTTTGTTTGAATTGTCACTTCTGCCAATTTCTGCACCTACAGGTGAACACCTGTACTGAATGGATCTCAATAAAGCTGCTTCAATTGGAACACCGGCTTGTTAACTGTGGAGGGCTTGAGGGACCTGACTGCCAGGGACTGACAATCAGCAATGATTTTATGGCACTTTCCACCACCACAATTATGGGTTAAGATTTGCTGTAGTGGTTTGGTGTAGTGGTTAAGAGTGCAGGACTCTAATGTGGAGAGCCGGGTTTGATTCCTTGCTCCTCCACTTGAAGCCAGCAGGGTGACCTTGGGCTAGTCACAGCTCTCTGGAGCTCTCTCAGCCCCACCCACCTCACAGGGTGTTTTGTTGTGGGGATAATAACAACATACTTCATATGTGGGTGTTAAGTCATCTTGAAGGGCGGTATATAAATCTAATGTTGTTGTTGTTATTATTTTTAACAGTGATATTGGGTAGATGTGCAGGTTTTCACTTCTAAAGTTAGTAGAATACATCTTACATAATTGTATGGCTTTATCTACCCATGCTTCAGCAGAGTTATCTTTTGCAGTACACTCCTAATTTTTACTCACAATAAAGCTGCACGCTGTTTCATCCTAGTACATTTAGGACGGCAGCACTGCAACACAGACTTATACATATATTATTGGAATTAAGAGTCACTGAGTTTGCAGAGGTTTGCAGCCCATTCTACGCAGAATTTGCTGAGTCTAAACCAATTGGAATTTAATAGGTTTAGGCCTGCTTGCCTGTGCATGAGATTGAGTTGTTACTTCCGGTGAGATGTGCATGTGACTGGACCATTAAGGAAGGAATTGAGGCTTATATACCTTGAGCCACTGCTTAGCAAGTGGTTGAAATTTTTGCTGTAAATTTATTTTCATTACGCTCGCCAAAAAAATCACCTGTTGATTTCTGTCCTTCAAATACTTATAAACCACTTTTCTCCCCAAAAGGGACCCAGAGAAATTTCTGCCTCTTATGCAGCCATTCAGGGCTGCTCCATGAAAACAGTGACATCACTTCTGCCTGTTTCAGAGGATTATGGGAAATTGCCCAGAATTCTCTATCTGGTACCATTGAGGAACAAGTATCAAATGTGGGCATAAAAGCGGTGTTTATAGCAGTGGTTTATACCAATGCAATGACCATCAACCCAAAGAGCCACAGTTACTTCCGACCCTGGCTCGAGTCCTGTACCTCAGGGAGGTGGACAGCTTACCCCTTCCTCCATCAGGGGCTGTTTGAATGTGGGAAACCAACTGCCAATGCGAAGCCCTGAGGGCAAAGGCCTTTCCCCTTTCCTGAAACATGGGGCAGATATAGGGTTGCCAATTCTGGATTCTGGAGATTGGGGGATGGAGCCTAGGGAGGCTGGAGGTTTGGGTGGGGATGGGTCTCAGCAGGGTATAATGCTATAGAGTCTACCCTCCAAAGTTGCCATTTTCTCCTGGGGACTGATCTCTGTAGTCTGGAGAGAAGCTGGAATTCCTAGAGATCTCCAGGCCCCAGCTGGAGATTGGCAACCCTGGGCAGGTGCTACATTGGGGAACAATGCTGCTCAGAAAAGCTACAAGTGGTATGTCAAAAGCTACACATGGTTCCTGAACCACTGAGTTCATAGATTTCTTCTCCTGTGCTTCCCACAATGCATGTAGTTCAAAACAGGGCTGTATTATTCACAAGGCTGACTAGGTCGAAGCCTAGGGGCCCCTGCAAGGACTAGGGGCCCATCAGGGGTTTTTTTTGCTGAGGCACACCCCCACATAAATTACAATTAATTGATTCTCTTACCTCTATTAATAAGATAATTAACTGCTTCCTTATTGAAGTGAAACAAATTGAAATGATATATTTTTAATAAATAATAACAATTTTATTCACTTCAAAACATTACAGAAATCAACAACTATACCCCCAAAATGTGCTTTCCTGAAGAATTCTATTTGCGCAATAAAAATATTTTTAAAATTGTGAATAGAATTCTTCAGGAGACCCTTAAAATGGATGTAGGGCTATGTACTGGATGACTTTGGGTCAGTCACAGCTTCTCAGCGCTCTCCCACCCACTTCACAGGGTGTTTGTTGTGGGGCTAATAATAACATACTTTGTAAACCACTCTTGCTGGGGGTTAAGTTGTGGTGAAGGGCGGTATATAAATCGAATGTTGTTGTTGTTGTTATTATCCAGAACCTACTGTACCAGGGTCAGGCTGTCAGCTGTAGTGGGGTTAAAGACTGACGCGCCGGAGGGGGCCCGAAATACATGAAAGATTAGGGGCCCGGCCATGGGTTAATATGGCTCTGGTTCAAAGTTGCCTTATAGCGAGTCACATGCCAATGGTCTGTCAGTGCCCTCTCCTTTGGCTGGCAGCGGTTTTCCAAGGTCTTAATTGGATGTCTTTCACATTACCTCCTATCTGATCCTTTTAGCTAGAAATGGCAGAGACTGAAGCTAGTTGAGCCTTCTGCATGCAAAACAGATGCTCTACCTCTGAGCTACGGCCCCACCCCAGTTCTCCTTACTGGAATAAGATTCCCCGATGCTAAGATTAGCAGAACAGGTTATATAAATTAAAACAACAATCGACAGACATCAAGTTTTTATTTATTAAGGCATTTATATCTCACCTTCCTCTCTTCCCTCCCAGCTCAGGTTGCTTGCAGTGCATAATTAAAATGTCAAACAACAATAAAATCACAAATCCCCCCCCCCAGCCTAATAAAACGTAATAACACACAATAAAATGCAATAAAAGATGTCCACAATGGCAGGTTGGTTAAGAACTAAGTATAAGTATTCAGCAGAGTGCTTTTCAATTTTAACAGTGCTTGGAGATTTCAGGGTTAGGTCAAAAAGACAGGGACGGGAGAAAAACGGTCATTTTACACAACCTACCCAAATGTATTCAGGTATAATGCCCTGGAGTCTACTTCTTTAGATGCTGTGCATGGATATTTACCATTCAGTTGTTTTATACTGGAGATTTGGAGGATCTCCCCCCCCCCAATTATATTCATGTACATGCTTTGTTGGTCAGAGTTCGTTTCTCAGCTGCGATAGGTCCTCACTAGATGAGGTGAAAGAAGGTGGTGAAAGGAAGAGAAAACAAATGTGATGAAAGAAAAGTCTTTACCAATGAGACATTTTGTATTGCATCCACCGTGCTGAAGTTGGAACCGGATGCACAGCAATCTTGGCACTGGAAAAACTACTTGCTACCTGCCTGTTGCTTCTCGAAAGCAAAATAATTTTCTTTCTTTTTTTCCTCCAAGGCTTAATTTGTGGCAAGGCCTACAAGGGTTTATGTCTGGCATCTATTTATACTGCACCTTGCAAAGCCTGAATTAGGGCAACTAGATGAGATTTCCCTTGGCCACAGTTCTCTCCCTACAAATCATAAAGGGAAAGGATTCTGAATTCAGAAGAAGCTCATTTCTGAGCACCTGTTTTCTACCTCTGGTTCCCCACTTCAATTTGTGTGTGTGTATTTATGTGTGATACCAAAGAGAGCAGTTGATGCTTCAAGGTTAATAACACTAACAGTGCAATCCTACACAAAGTTATTCCTTATATATTCCTTCCTGAATTTTGGAACGGGATTTCTTTTTACCTGACTTTGGTCATCTGTAAAGTTAGTCAGAGTCAGGCCAAAGGAACACCATTCCAAGTCCAGATTTTGGAATGGATCTTTGGAATCTGGGATAGATCTTTGTGATGTTTTTATATCCATGCCTTTTCAGGTGTGTTCCTGTATCATGCATCTTTAAGACTAACCAACTTTACTGTAGCATAAGCTTTCCAGAATCACAGTCATCTGACGAAGAGAACTGTGATTCTCGAAAGCTTATGCTACAGTAAACTCTTAAAGGTGCTACTGGATTCTTTTCTATTTTGCTACTACAGACTAACACGGCTAACTCCTCTGGATCTATCATGCATCTGATTCAGTTTGCAGTTTGTAATTTGCTTTTGCACGAATAAAAAAACAATCAAGGGTGCACTGTACATGGTTTGTACATGTGTTCACTGTAACTTGTGAAACAGGGCTGGACAGTATGCGCATTTACTGTGACTTGTGAACTTGTGTCCACGTTAGTGTATGCATGAACATTGTTCAGGCACATACATTTGTAAGAATGAGTCAACACACATTCACTTGACAAATGACACCAGAGGCCAGCCCCTGGATAAATGTGTGTGTGTGGGGGGGTTGTCACACATTCAACTGCACATGCATTAAATGTAGTACGAGAATTATGCAACACACATATAAACAAACAAACAAGCAAGGGCACACTGTTCACAGATTGTACATGTGTTCCCTGTAACTTGTGAACAGAGCTGGTCTGTATGTGCATTTATTGTAACTTGTGAACACAGCTACACAAGCCCACGTTAGTGAACACATGAACATTGTGCAGGTACGTGTGTTTGTAAGAAAAAGCCAATACATGTTCACTTGACAAACGATATCAAGGACCAGCGCTTGGATAAATGTGGAGTTTGAATCACACATTTGCATTGAAGGTACCATGAGAATTACTCAACACATGTATAAAGAGAATACAAGACCACATGGATTTTGATCAAGACGGATAGCCATGTTAGTCTGTTACAGCACCTATAACACTAGCAAAATTTGTGGTAGGGTATGAGCTTTCGTGAGACACTGCTCACTTCTTCAGATACCAATGGATCAAGATAGGTATCCGTGTCTGTAGTAGTAAAAAAGAGCAAGATGTTAGTGTTACAGCACCTATAAAACTAACAAAATTTGTGGTAGGGTATGAGCTTTCGTGAGACAGCTCACTTCTTCAGATACCAATAGATCAAGATGGGTATCTGTGTTTATCTGTAGCAGTAAAAAAGAGTGTTACAGCACCTATAAAACTAACAGAATTTGTGGTAAGGTATGAGCTTTCGTGAGTCACAGCTCACTTCTTCAGATACCAATGGATCAAGATGGGTATCCGTGTCTGTAGTAGTAAAAAAGATCAAGATGTTAGTGTTACAGCACCTATAACACTAACAAAATTTGTGGTAAGGTATGAGCTTTTGTGAGACACAGCTCACTTCTTCAGATACCAATAGATCAAGATGGGTATCTGTGTTTATCTGTAGCAGTAAAAAAGAGTGTTACAGCACCTATAAAACTAACAAAATTTGTGGTAAGGTATGAGCTTTCATGAGTATCTGAAGAAGTGAGCTGCGACTCCCGAAAGCGCACACCCTAGCACAAATTTTGTTAGTCTTACAGGTGCTACTGGACTCTTGCTCTTTTCTACTACATGGATTTTATTCTTGTATTAATGCGACTGACGGGCAAGTCTGCGTTGCTTCACTTATGTGTGACCCTGCCCGGAGCCTTTCAGGGCCCCCCAAGCCCTCCAGGTTCCCCCTTCTCCTGCCGCCCGGAAAAATCCCCTCAGGCGGAGGGGAAGCAGCGCGGGAGGCCGCTGAGGGGCGCTGCGCGTCTCCCGCGGCCGAGGCCTGCCGGGCTGAGGAGGCGGCCCCGCCTCGAGGCCCGGCCCGGCCACTCCCCGCTGCGGCTCGGAGGGGGGAGTGGCCGGCCGGGCTGCCGCCTTCTCCGCCGGAGCGAGCGGAGTTTCTCGGCTGAGGGAAGCGGCGAGGAGGGAAGGGACGCGGGAGACGGCGGGAAGGCGCGGGGCGGCTCGCAGAGGTATCCCTCAGATTTGCCTTCTTGTGCGTGACTGTGTGTGTGTGTTGTGTGCGTTGCTGCAGCTTTCCCGCTTTGGGGAAGATTTTTTGGAAGTTGGGATTTGAACGGGTGGGCGCGCACAAAGCAAGCGGTGTTGCCTGGAGGGGGGTGCGGGGTATGGAGGTCAGTGCAGAGGGGGGACGAGTCTGCAAAGGGGGGAAATTTGGGGGGTTTGGGGGGCGCATCTTTTGGGCTGGGGGTTGTTCAGGAGACGTGCATCTCCCCCCCCCCCACCAGGTACAGCCCTAGTTGTATTGTGGGAATAATAACACTGACTTTGTTCACTGCTCTGAGTGGAAACTAATTGGTCTAGAAGAGCAGTATAGCACACTATTGTTGTTATTATTAATATTAATATTATTAATATTATATATTAGTATATATAATATATTGTTATATATTATTATTATTAATATTAATATTGTTGTGCAGAGTTACTCTATGGGCTTAGATCAAGATGGGTAGCCGTGTTTGTCTGTCTGTAGCAGCAGAAAAGAGCAAGAGTCCAGTAGCACCTATAGGACTAACAAAATTTGTGGTAGGATGTGAGCTTTCGTGAGTCACAGCTCACTTCTTCTGAAACCTGGTGTGTGACAGGGTATGAGTTTTCGTGAGCCACAACTCACTTCTTCAGATACCAGCTATCTGAAGATGTGAGTTGTGGCTCACGAAAGCTCATACCCTGTCATAAATGTTGTTAGTCTTGTAGGTGCTACTGGACTCTTCTATGGGCTTAGACAGGAGGATAGCAGGATTTGAGTCCGGCGGCACCTTGGAGACGAACAAGACTTTCAGGGTGTAAGCTTTTGAGACTCACAGCTCCCTTCTTCAGGGACAAAGTGTATCTGAACAAGGGAGCTTTGACTCTCGAAAGCTTACACACTAAAAATCTTGTTGGTCTTTAAGGTGCTGCTGGACTCGAATCCTGCTATTCTACTGCAGACCAGCTCAGCTACCTATCTGAAACTATCTACATAGGATTATGCTATTTGGGTGCAATAGAAGGGGGCCTAGAGGCCTCTCCTGTTTCAGAAAGATGGGGTGGGGGGACACATTTTGGAATGCGAGAGGGGCTCCTGGAAGGTGGAACACCGTTGGATCCTGTGTGCCAGTGGTAGCTTCATCAGATGCAAGGGAGTGCTCGTCCAGAGAAGGATCCTTCTACACCGAAAGGTTCCGAGTGACGGAACGGCAGGCGTGTGGGGGAGATGTGACAAAGGGAAGCATCCCTTGGTTTGGATTCTCTGCAGATGGGCTGGAAATTGTGGACTGGAAATTTTGCACAAGGTGTAGCAGATGACGATTTGCATCTCTGTTTTGTTCAGCATTTGCATGGGCTATGTGGACACGCCATTCCTGGAATTTAAATAGACCACATGCTTTTGTGCCCGCTCCCTTGGTAAACCTAGGGCCCACTGTGATGAGGAACTTCCCTTTTTCTTAGGGCTCATCATCAGCTTTCAGTCACACCAAACTGCCTGGGTAGCTAACTATGGGTAGACATGGGTGCTGCTCTGGAATTGAGCCTCCGTAGACACTTCAGCTGATTTTATGGAAAACGAGCAAAACGTGGATGCAGCAGCGGACGGGCCTTGAGAAAAGAAAGGACATCTGGCCACCTCATTTGAACCTAGGAGAGCTGGGGCCAAATCCCATTAGCCGCTGAAGACCCTCTGTTTGCCCATCTTCATATGGAAATAATAAAATGATGCAAGGGGTGGAGGGGAAATGTTCGGCATGGACAATGTAAGGGAGTTTTTATGGAGGGGTGGGGGACTGAAGGAGAAGGTCGAAGGGGACCAAGACAGAGGTTATGGGGTGGGGAAAGAGGATGAGGGTTGTGGAGGGGTTCTGAAGTGGGTTGTTTGGGCAGAGCAAATGCTGGTTGTGGGCGCTGTTTCAGGATGTGGGAACTGGAATTGCAAAACGGACCTGGTATTGGGGAGATATTGGCAGACAGGGGCAGGGATTGGCTGCCCAAAAGCCCATGAGAAGGACAGAAAGAATAAGGAACTGTACATATTAGTACAGGAGATGGAGGCTGTTATCATTTTGGGAGAGAGGAGCTGGCGATTAATGAACCAGAATACGGTGGTTATGCATCTTGAGCCATCGTTCTCTCTCGTCTTCTTTCTTCTGCATTTGATTTTGAGTATAGAAACATGTTGCTAGGGCAAAGCACTTTTGTGGAGAGGAGGAATGGGGGAAGCTGGCTGTGATTTCCTCCAGATGAAGTTTTTTGGGGAGTGTGTGTGTGTGTGTGGGGGGGGGATTTTCTTCTGAAATTAGTTCACTCGTGCCTGGCCTTTGTTTAGTCTCAAGAACTGTGCCTGGTTGTGCACCCTGTTTTTTTTTTTTTGGTGGCGCCTGCATAAGGATTGAAACCAGATTTGGTGGCTTGCATCTGTTGAGCCCTCAAGGCACTGGGGTGTGCATGTAACTCTTTGTCATTTGAGACCTTTTGTCCCAAATCTGAACATCTGTGCCTTGCTGAGGGCGGGGGGGGGGGGGGAGGTTGTTTCCTTTGTTCAAGAATGCAGAGTTGCAACAAGTTTTCTGTTGGTCTTATAGCTGCAAAACAGCAATAGTAAAATTGCTGCTGCTACTATCCGAGGCAGCGCTTTCTCTCTGTTGTCTTTTTAAAGATTGCTGCCTTACCTAAGGCTGTTGGCACAAGCCTAAAACACTTTTCTGGGAGTAAGGCCTGCTCAGTTGACCTGAACTAGACCTGCTCTGGATGGCTCTTTCTGTTTTTTAAGCAGCTACATGAAAGCAGGAAGAAGGTGAAGCTTTTCCTCAGCATGTAGATACAGGGATGGCAGAAACCTTACCTGTTTTTTCTCCTCTTCTGCAGTTGTACAGAACCTTTGTTTGTAAAAAGAGCCAGAAGGGCCTTGGGAATGAATTTCTGGTGGTGGGCCACATAGAGTTAATTGTGTTTATTACCTGAGATAGGGTGAACCATGGTTGCAGAGGAGTTCCTGGATGGAAGAAAGGTAGGGAGATACCTTTATCGAGTACATCAGTTGCACAACATTAACATTATCCTTGAGTTCCCTCCTTCCTTTAGGTTTGAAATAGTTTTCGTGAACTCGTTTGCAAGCCTGCCTTAATTCCTTCCCTGTCTGCCCACACATCTGAGAGAGTTAGTTGCATTGATGGGTTAACATTTCTCTGACAAGCCAAAATGAAGCCAGGGGTGGTGGAGGGGGAAACCCTTTCTCAACAGGGCAAGCCTATGCATAATTACTCCAGTTGAAGCCCGTATATCTCAGTGGGCCCAAGATAATGCAGCTCTGCGTAAGAATGCGCTGTAAAGATCCTATACCTTCTTTTTGGCAATTTCCGAATCAAAAAAATTAGTTTTCTGGAAAAAAAAATCTTAGCAGATTATGTATTTTTGCAGAGCAAGGTCCAATAACTCCTTAAAGACCAAGTAGATTTTCAAGGGATGAACTTTCGAGAGTCAGAGTTCCCTTTGTCAGATACGGGAAGCACACCTTTCTTGTTTTTATACTTTTTAAAGGAAATTCATCTCACAAGCAGAGGAAAAAATGTTGTTGTTATTGCAAAATTAATGCATCATGCGTAATGCATTTGCAATATAAAAATCTTCAGGTCTCTACTCCAAGGAGCTCATTCGAATTTAGACAGTGGGAGAGACAACAGAGAGGGTGAAAGGAAAGCTGGACTCCATGGAAATGCAAACACAAAACAGCCCTTAAAATCTGAGAAACTCTGTTGCCTTATGAATATTTTGCCTCCGAGTCATACCCATTGGTTTCATTGAAACTGGGAAGGTGGGTGGGTTTCCAGATTAACAACTCAGTGTTAGCTGAAGGGGGGTATGCTTCCCATAAATATGCAGCGGAACACCCCAAGGCTTACCATGTTTACTCAGAAGTAAGTCCCATTGAGCCCAGGGGAGGTAGGAGTTATTCCCTCCCCCCCACAAAAGCATGCTTCAAATCACATAACACGTGCATGCTTGAATATCATCTCTTTGCTGACTTAACTCCAGCTCTGAGCCTAGAAAGTAATTTTAAAAGAATCACAGAAAAGGATTTATATATTTCTCTCGTCTTCTGGTTGTGCTTCTGGCTGCAAACGCCCCCCCCCTCCTGACCCTCACCGGAGCCTGGCAAGCGGCTTCTCTCCTGCTGTCCTCCTCCACTGGCTCTTGCCCTGTCTTTTTGTTGGCCTTTGAGAGAGGGCTTCTTTGCTTTCTGGTGCACCCGTCTTTACATCCGGATGGTGCTGGGAGAGGTGTGTTTGAAACCTGGAGAAGGGGGGCTGCACCCAGGGGAAATTTAAAGTTGCCATGGTTATGTGGTGCCTAGATTTGTCAAGCCTTGTGTGAAGTCCATGTCAGGATTGGAGTCCCTGTATTCCTAGCTGGGTATCTAGAGCAAGAAGGTATCTCAGGAGAAACCAAAGCGTTCTCCCCCTGCAGCGTTCTACCTGCAACCCCTGGTGGGGTTTTCATGGCAAGAGGTTGACAGAGGGGGTTTGCCATTGCCTGCCTCTGCAACTCTGGTCTTTGTTGGAGGCTTCCCATCCAATCACTAAGTAAGCCTGACCCTGCTTAGCTTCTGAGATCTGACGAGATCAGGCTCTCCTGGGCTATCAAGGTCAGGGTATGTATGTTGTATGTGCCATCAGGCCACTATTAAAGCGACCCCAGCAAGGGGCTTTTTTTAAAGGCAAGTGAGAAGCAGAGGTGGTTTGCCATTGCCTTCCTCTGCAGCCTCTTCCTGGGGGGTCCCACATCCAAGTCCTGGCCTTGCTTAGCTTCCAAAATCTTGAAAAGAAAACAAAGGGCGGCCCCAAGTCCAAACTGAGAACACCAACAAACCGGGGAACCACAATTCTAGAAATTACTAATGTATATTTTTCCAAAGTGCAAGGTGCAAAAGTGCTAAGTAAGTTTAACATGCATCATGAATACATTTACAAAATACAAAGTCCATCCAATAGAACATCAAAGTCGTCATAATTTCAAAATCTCAAAGTCCATCCATTTATGAACTGAATCTTCACCGTCCGGAATATGTATGGAACTTTTAAAGTGCAAATGCTGAATATAATGAAAAAAGCTGGTGGGAGGGGAGACTTGTGCAAGTTGTTTGTTCTTTCAAGGTCCAGAGTAGAAATAATTATTTAATAGACGCCGACGGGAGTTTGCAGGCAAAATGTTATTTACCCGTTTCGTGAGTGGAAAAAACTCACTTCATCCTGGGCATAAACATAATCAGACCGGAAACACTGTAGGGATAGAATAATTCAATTACAGATATACATATACATTTCATAATACAATGAAAGTACAATCAAAAAAATGTACTCACTATCCATAGACGCACAACACATTCCCCCACCGCTTGCAACAGAAAGATTCACGGACTGACGGTAGGTGGATCGGACAGCAATATATAACACCAAAGGGGCCGAATAGAATCAATGATTTAGTTGGTGTTAAAGGAAGGTCCTGCAGGAGCCCAAAAACTTACAATAGGGGTTATAGAAAACAAGAGAAATCGATCTCCAAATTTAGTCCATGTGGAGTCAAGGAATGAAGTTGGAAAATCCATTTGGACTCAGAACGCATTAAGAGCTTTCCTGTGTCCGAAGCGTGTGGACAGTCCAATTGTTCAATTACTGAAACCTTAAACTCGTTGCAAGGATGGCCATGCTCATGAAAATGTTCGGCCAAAGGCGCCTCCGATACTCTGTTCCTAATCCTTGATATATGTTCTTGAATTCTAATCTTTAAAGGGCGCATGGTGCTCCCTATGTATATCCTGGGACACTTACATTGAATAACATATACCACGTTGGATGTTTTGCAGTTCGAAAATCTACTTTTGGGGAAGGAGTGATCTGGTAGAATTTGTTCAAGCTTAACCATCAGACCACATACATTGCATGTGCCACACGCAAAGTGGCCCTTTGGAATGTTGACGGGGGATTGTCTACTGGAAAATTCTGATCTAATTAAAATGTCTCTTATTGATCTGGTGCGTCTATAGCCCACCGACCAACCGGCTTCACAGCCACGAATCTCACTTATAATGTGCCAATGTTGTCTAATAATGGACACAATCTTTGGGGCCAATGTGGTGTATTCCAGACCCCATTTAAGTCCGTTATCCTGGTTTCTCCGCCTAGTGGTCAACAGGGAAGCTCGGTCCGTCAGCTCCGATCGCTCTATGGCCCGAGCAATGACTTGAGTGGGATATCCCCTGGCTCTGAAGTTTTCCCCCAGCTCCTTGATGCTGGTGCTGTAAAAAGTCGGGTTGGTTGAGTTTCGTTTCAACCGCAGGAATTGCCCCAGGCAATTGCCAGCCAGCCTCTTCCTGGGGGGTCCCACGTCCAAGTCCTGGCCTTGCTTAGCTTCCAAAATCTGGCAAGACTGGCTGTACCATGCCACCTTCGCTGTAGCTGCCTACAGAGTCATTCTTAGAGAGAAGCATCGTTTGGTAATTAAAATGCAAATGGGATGAATAATTGCATTTATAAAGAAGGCCTGTGGGTGGGAAGTGTTAGGTAATTTATTGACAGTTTCGGAATTTAAATTAATAAGGAAGAGTCTTGAATGGAAATGGTTTTCCAGAGAGGAGAGATTATCAGTGGCATCTTATCTTCCTCTTCCGCTCTGCTATATTTGTTGTGAATTGCCTCCGTGCAAATTTTAAGGTTATTGTGTTGGATCCAGAGGCATCCTTTTATGAGTGGAAGCTTTGTACAAAGGGGTCTCCGTGATTTCTTTAGGTTTCCCCCTTGAATTACAGCTCCCTCCATCCTCTGCTCTTCCCAAGTGTCCCCCCATGCTATCCCCCAGGGGTCTCCAATCCTCGGAAGTACATGTTGGGGAAGTTCAGTGAGCTACCAAAGACGTTGGGGTGGGGAGAGTGGGAAACAGGGAAATGATCATTCCACAAGCGGAGCTGTTTGTGGTTCTTTGGGTCCATTCCATAACTTTTAATAGAATATCCCAATATTCAAAATAACTAACTCCTCTGAAGAAAACACCATTATCGCTCGCAAGCTCTGAAGAAGAAAGAGTTCCATTGCAATTTATTATTATTTTAATTTCCCCCCAAAATGTGTGAATACTTTTTATCTTGCTGGGAGCTTTTTGTAGTAGAAAAGGCGATTCCATTGTATTTAGTACTCCTTGCATGGCCAGTCTGATCAGTCGTCACAACCGATCGAAAATGTTAAGGAAAGCATTTTACAGTGCAAATCCACAGTATAGTTACACCCATCTAAGTCTTAATTCTGTTTAGGATTGTGCAGTTACAAACCAAGGAACTGAAAGAAAATGACTGATTCTGATTCTGACTGTCCATTAAGGAAAAACTTGAACCTAGGTCCAAGGCTCTTCTGTGTTATAACGGTGAGTCTCCAGTAACGGGAAGATAATCCTAAAGAGGACCCTGGAGCTGCAGCGGGGCAAAGCTACAACCTGCCTTTCTCACTGAGAGCCAAGCTACAAGTGACGCCTGACACAGGTTGGACACTTGTCAGCTTCCCTCAAGTTTTGATGGGAAATGTAGGCATCCTGGTCTTGCAGCTGTAATGGACAGCCAAGCTGTAAAACCAGGACGCCTACATTTCCCATCAAAACTTGAGGGACGCTGACAAGTGTCCAACCTGTGTAAGGCGTCACTTGTAGCTTGGCTCTGAGACTCAAAGCAGATTACACAGTTGACATCAACATGACCAATGGCTGGAAAATTCATATAGACACTACAGTGGGGTATTAATGGCAAACATTGAAAACAAGCGGAAAATCTGACATCGAGTTGATAAATTGCTGAAACAAAACTTGAGCGATATGACATGACATATTAAACAACATGGAAATTAATCAGCAGGAACATATGTAGAGGAACAGACAATACAGAGCAGTATTCGTTCATTCATTTATTGTTGCAGTCCTTAGTCCAAGAGCAGTAAAATCTGAAGGTAGTTTCAGGTGGGTAGCTGCGTTGTTCTGCCGTAGAAGAGTTAAGATTTGGGTCCAGTAGTTGGTCTTCAAGGAGCTACTGGACCCGCGTCTTGATAATCTACAGACTACCCTTTATCAAAGCATCTCTTCGAATGATTTCCATACATCCTAACCCTACTACCTGTATATGAAAGCCTTCTTGAGCTCAAACAGACGACATGACGAGGCTTACATTGCATTTCCTTCTCCATATCTTCTGAAACAGAACTAGCTTCTCCCGCATACAAGTCCTTAAGTCTGGAGGAGGAAAGAGCTGGCATATTTTGCCACTACAGGAGATGTAAAAGATTTGTATCGAGATAGAGATGTTCAGAAATAAAATGTGCGAAGACTTGTACTTTGTTCTCCCTCTACATCGTTGCTGCATCTAAATCTTAAAACTGACTTTGTTCACCACATTGAGTGGGTCATTAATCCCACTAATTGAATGGGAGTGGCGTATAAGGGCAGTTGTTGTTGTTGTTGTCGTTATTCTGTAAATCAAGTTATGAAAATTCCCGTGCAGTTGGTTCATGCTGTTGTGTTAACTCAAGATGTTGCCCCAGGAGGAATCTCTTTTCTTTCCCCCCGTCTGCAGGAATCTGGCCTCTGTTCTCTTTGCTCTATCCCTGCATCCTTATCAAATCCCCGGCTTTCAGCCCCACCTTTATACTGAAGGCTGCAATCCTAAGGCCACTTTCCTGGGAGTAAACCCCATTGAATAATATAGGGCTTACTTCCACGTAGACCTGCTTAGGATTGCTCCTGAAGACAACCAACTTTGTTTTATTTTTTCAACCCCTGTGCTTTCTCTCCCCATCTCTTCCTGCATCTCTAATTGCCTGGCCAGTATTTCTGCTCGCGCGTCTCATCACCATCCCAAACTCAGAGATTCTTGACCTCCTTCCTAAGCTGTCTCCTGTAAAATCCACCTTATGTTTATTCTATCCCTCCCCTTGTTTTTAATCACCCTAATGTCAAGTTTTGGATTGTAATCTCTTCACAGCTGGAGCCTGTTTTCTTGTATTCTGTACAGCGCCATGCACATTGACGGTGTTGTACAGGTAAAATAATAAGACTTGGATCCCCACCTAAAATTTTCATGGGCATATAATGATTTCTGTCCGCAGAAGTATGGCTTCCCCCTTCCCACTGCAGTCCAACTCTCCCCCATTCTGCTTCTAGAAATAGCTTTTGGGGGTAGTCAGCTGCAGGAGGGGGCAAATTGGTAAAACCCTTCTCCCCGAATGCGCTGAAATTATAGGTGGGATCCAACCATAAGACTGGAGGATACGGTTGAAGTCGAGGAGGGTGTAACTGTATTTAAAATAATGTTGGATATGACTTGGATACACATCTTAACGTGGTAAGGGGGGTTTGAGTGTGTGAGAGAAGCTGAGAGCAACACCATCAGCAGCGCAGGCTTGGTCAAGAGTCTAAACTCCTGGAAGAGTCACTCAAGGCAGAACAGACAAAGCCGAGAAACCCAACTAAGATGCATCCACCCCCTTCAGGAATCAATGGTCCCATTAGCAGAAGAGCTGACTGTTCCCAATGGTGATGGGAAGAAGGTGGGGTAAACGGTTGAAGGGACAATTTGAAATACGCAAACGACACCACGTTACTGGCAGAAAGTGGTGACGGCTTGAAATGACTGCTGATGAAAGTTAAAGGAGAAAGTGCCAAAGCAGGAATATAGCTGAACATCAAGAAGACAAAAGTAATGACTACTGAGGAATTACTCAAGTTTTAAAGTTGACAAGGAGGAAACTGAAATTGTTCAAGATTTTCTATTCCTTGGCTCAATCGTCAACCAAAAGGGAGAGTGTAGTGAAGAAATCAGAAGAAGATTCAGTCTTGGAAGAGCAGCTGTGAGGGAACTAGAAAAGATCCATAAAGATGTCTCTCTGGGAACCAAGATAATCCAAACTATGGTATTCCCCTTTACCCTGTATGGATGTGAAAGTTGGACAATGAAGAAAACTGTCAGGAAGAAAATTGACTTATTTGGAATATGGCGCTGGAGGAGAGTTTTGCGGATACCATGGATGGCCCAAAAGACAAATAAGTGGGTCCTAGATCAAGTCAAGCCTGAATTCTCCCTAGAAGTTAAAATGACAGAACTGAGGCTATCATACTTTGGTCACATGAGAAGACAAGACTCTCTGGAAAAATCAGTCATGCTAGAAAAAGTGGAAGGCAGTAGGAAAAGAGGAAGACCCAAAACGAGATGGCTGGACTCAATAAAATAAGCCACGTCCTCCAGTTTGCAGGATCTGAGCAAGTCTATTAACGATAGGATGTTTTGGAGGTCTTTCATTCATAGGGACATCATACGTGGAAGGCAACTTGATGGCACATAACACATACACACATCTCCCAGTGGACATATGTTTCCTTTGTCTGCCTGAAATAACCGTTGTATGAGCCTCCTGGGGATGTGATTTGGTGGTAAATCTTACAAATGGTTTGGCTTTGGTTGCTGGCTGCACCCATATCCTATGAAATGGCTGCCTGTAACATGAAAGAACTTACCTCCTTGAGATAAAGTTCTACCCACAAACAGGAGAGCACCTTGTCTGCAGATATCCCCATAAGCGTCATGGTTAATATGGAAGCATGAATCAATAGATATTCTGTAATCGTGATTTCAGGTGAGTAGCCCCATAGTAGAACAATATTCAAGTCCAGTAGCACATTAAAGACCAACAAGGTTTTCCAGGATACCTTTTATGAAAGCTTACACCCTGAAAACTCTGATTAGTTTTAAGTTGCAACTGGACTCAAGTGTTTTGATAGTTGTACAGTTTTTAAAACAGTGAAATAAGAGGTGGGTGTACAGTATTACTAGCTTAACATTTCGGTTTACTTTTACTGGGTTGTCTTTCAGTTTTCAAACTGCAGCCCCCCTTCCAGTATGTCAAAGGTGAGGTTACTTGCTTTTTCTCTGTCTAGGACTATCTAGAGCGGCCAAGCCCCCTCTGGGAGTGGGGGAAACCCCATTCCAGCTACCATTCTCCCCTCTCCCACTGCTTAGAGCACTGGTGGGGAGAAAAGAACACCAAAAAAGGCTGTCACTTCTGGTGAAAACCTGGAAGTGATGCGAGTTCTCCAGGAATTGCTAGAAATTGTATGGCTTTGTTATAGAATTTCTGGTGCATCCTAGAGAAGTGTGCTACTATGGATTTTCTTGGAAGTGATGGCACACCATAGTTGATGGTGCCCCTAGTATCCCTCCCTGGTCTCACGCTGGTTGCCAGAATGTGCCTGGGAACCCTGTCTCTGACTCATATTTACATCTATGATTAGTCAGCATTTGTGTATTGCCAGTCCTTGGCCCGTCTGGAATTTTCTGCAAAATCTAATGGTAAGACATTGCATACCTCCCATTCATTCGTCGGATCATTCCATAACGTTTACTTGAAGTGTTAATTAATTTCAGATTTCTGTCATGGAGCATAGTGGGTTTTCCTCCTGGTTGATACAGACGAATCTTTTGGGAATGCTGGAAACCGGCTTCAGGACCAGGTTCTTTCCAAGCTTCCCCACTTTGTAGTTGTCGCCCTCCAGATGCATGTGCAGTTACATAGTTCCAATAAAAGTGTAAAGTTGATCAGTTGTCCAGCGGCGTCACTCAGTTTTGATATGCTAGTCTAGCCTATTGTCTGCTTTTCAGTTCAAGTCTGGTAGTAGGTGGCCTGCCTTTTGTGTGTGAGTTGTTGCTTTGTGAAGCCCTGTTGTCTAAGAGAAGTTTCTCAGACTGGTCCCCGACACAACCGTAAAGCTTTAAGAGGCTGCTTTTCTTCCCACCTGCCGCTGTCTTTTCTTCATGTTTTTCTTTGTGTCGTGCTGCTTTTTCTACTCTTTCATTTTTGTAGGGAGAGGCAGCTGACGTGGTGGTGACTGCCACAGTGTACGGCTGATTGGTTAATCCCTCTTCTCCAAATTAAATCATGCCACCGTCTCATTACTTCTGATGATTTTCCTTGAGCATGTATAGTGAAGGCGGATGTTTATTACTATTAATGGTTTTTCCTCTCCACAGGGAGTGCAAATGAGATGCATGAACATTTTGACTCCATATGCAGAGGATCGTTGTTTCCTTTTATAGTCTCTTCAATTCTATGTAGGAAAATAAATCTCCCATTGCCACTTGTGACATTTTAGTACCCCGTTTTACTGTAGGCAGTTTTGGGATGTTTCACATTTCACCCTGCGAATGACGCCGCTGTTTACTAATAGGAGACGTGGATGCCCAGCGCTGTCGTGGCTCTTGTGGCAGGTCAAACTCTGCCGTTCATGTTAGAACCATGTGGAAGTTTGGCAGAGGAGCCAAGCAGGGCAAGATTCAGGGTTGGGAGTTGATTGGAGTTCTTTGCCACCTCATCTTTGGTGGTGAAGAAACTGCTGCACCTTTCCTCTTTCCAAGAGTGCATGGTAACATCAGTGGTCCAAGGCCATGTGATAGAAACTAGAACAACCATAGATGCAGAGGAGTTAGCTGTGTTAGTCTGTAGTAGCAAAATCAAAAAGAGTCCAGTAGCACCTTTAAGACTAACCAACTTTATTGTAGCATAAGCTTTTGAGAAACAGTTCTCTTCGTCAGATGCATGGAGGGCAAGAAGAAACTGGTCAGATATATAGGTGGAGAGGGGAGGGAGGAGTAGATGCAAACAGTAGCTTCTGATATGGAAATCAGTTTGCTTCTGTTAAGGAAGTCAGTTACTTCCGATAATGAGATAACCATTCATAGTCTCTATTCAATCCCAGCCTGACTGAATCAAATTTACATATGAATTCCAATTCAGCAGCTTCCCGTTGGATTTTGTTTTTGAAAGGTTTCTGTTGAACTACAGTGACCTTTAAGTCCTTGATGGAATGTCCTGGTAGATTCAAGTGTTCTCCCACTGGTTTCTGGATGTTGCATCCAGATTGCCCTCCGTGCCATGCCACCAGCCATGTGACCATTTTCTCCGAGGGCAACCCACTGAGTTCCACCACCTCTTTTCCCAGAAAAAAAATGGTAATGTTGGAAGAAGCCCTTTGTGCGTATTTGACCCTTGAGTCTGAAGCTTGGAGTGCTGTGTGTTTGGCTTGATAACCAGACACAAACCAGACAAATAATTGTGTCACTCTGAGAGCAGCAGTGTTAGAAAATGCAGGTGTTGGATAGATGAGCAAGGATGGCTTAGTGGCTTGAACATGGTGCTTGAATATTGGGGACCCATGTTCAGTTTCTCTCTTCGCTTTGGGTAGCCTCGGGCAGGTTCCCTCCCTAATTTGGTTCATGGCAGGGATCTCTTACCAATGCAACAGTGAAATCGGGTAGCCCAATCATCTGTCCGTCTTTTCTCAATGAAGTATGCGGAAATTCATTGCACTGCCCTCTCAAACTTTCCCTTTGAGTCCCTGTGATGTAATGACATTTGAGTGTCATTGACTCAGGTCTGACTCATGTGTTTAAACATTTGGGGTGACTGGCTGCAAGGCTCATCTAGTGCTTTGGAATTTATCGTCAATTTCCAGTGTGCCTGTAATTGTTTGTTGACGCAGAGCGAAGCCAAAGACACAAAGTGCATGGAGCTTGAAAAGAAAGAAATGCTTCCATTTCATGCTTCTAAGATTGTGCAAGTGGCTCTACGTTTTTTTAGTGGCCGTGGCTTAATATTTGATGTGCAAATGCCCTAATGCCTATTGTTTTGTGACACTCTTCCAGTGTTCCTCTGTTGACTTCCATCCACTTAAAAACCTTTAGGTACCCTGTGAACAGCTAAAATCAGCAACTTAACATTCATGTGCATTCTCCATGGTGGCCTCTATACTGTGGAATGGCCTTCTTGAGACTGTCAGGAAGGCCCCCATGTGTCTATGGTTGCACAGAATTTGCAGAACAGAATTGTTCAGGAGAGCATTCTTGAAGAAGGGGCAAAGCTGTGATTCAGTGGTTCAACTCAGGAGGTGATTCTTATTAGAGGTAAAGTCTTTCTTACACTGATTGTTGCTGGTCTCCCCCCCCCCCAATTCTATAATCCCAGTGGTGGTGGTGGAGAGTGCCCTCAAGTCATAGCTGACTTATGGCAACCCATGGTGGGGTTTTCACGGCAAGAGACTAATGGAGGTGGTTTGCCACCGCCTGCCTCTGCGACCCTGGTCTTCATGGAGGTCTCCCATCCAATTGCTAACCAAGGCCAACTCTGCTTAAGCTTCTGAGATCTGGTGAGATCAGGCTCACCTGGGCTATCTAGGTCAGGGCCTATAATCCCAGTCCAACTGCATATTTCATTTTACTTGGAATCTTTCCTGTCAACTTCAAATGTTACTGTATCTTGTAAGCTGCTTATTTAATTGACTTAAAAGGTTTTTGTTTTTAAAAATCATAATCCATCTTGGGTACATGAGAAAGCCAGACTATGAATTCAAATAATAATAGCCATAATTAATATTTAATTAATGTTTATTGCTGATGGAGTGGGACTAGAAGTGTGTCCTTAACATTCTGTAATAGACGTGCATGAGATTCATTAAAATGAAACGCTCAAAATGAACGAAGACTGTTCTCAATGGACGCAAGCACACGCCTGAATTCTTGCCATCCTTTTATTATTATTTTATGTGGCACTTCCGGTGTGCAGGTTCCCCTGCCTTCTTGAAGTGTAATTCACATCTCACTTCAGTGCTGGGGAAATAAGAGTTAAGTGAAGCTGAATACACTTTTTCCCCCTGCCAGCAATGAGATCCAGTTCATCTTCACTGCTATGGTGGCAGCAGTCCTGATGTAGCATTGATCTGTGGTATTGTAGTGAAGAAGGAACCCTCACTTAGGGTAAAAAGCTCTGTTTTTGTGACAATAGGGTTTTTTTTGTCCTAGCCCCCATTCAAGACAACGAAGTATTGACGTAAACCTTTTCCACACGGGTTACTTGCCCTGGGTTCGGTGCTGTTGTGTGGCTGGTCCCCCCCCCCCCCAGCATCCTGGTGCATTCTTGCACTTCCCAGGTTTTCCTTGGCTTTTCTCTGATCTTTCTGAATCCTGCTTTGTTGTACAGTTTAAGAAAAGATTACAGAAAGTCTGGGTGTGGCTGGAAGGTCCAGGCTTTCTTGGTTGTGTCTGCTGTTTTTCCTTCCCCAGTCCCTACGGTAGCTAATCCCCATGCCACTGGTGGTAGGTTTTTTGAAAAAGTTGACCTGTCTATATACTGGTGTATTTCTAAATCTGTGTCAGTTACCCATTTAAAAAAACACCTGGACAATGCAGGAGGCTGTGTGTGTATGTAGCTGCCACAAGAATTGGGATAGAGGGAAAATGCAAGGCAACACACTATCTGGATAATTTATTGCCCTCTGCATTGCATTGGCAGCTGCGACTACATGGATGCTTCCAAAGGAATGTGTCCATGTGTGGAGCACCCCATTAACTATAGTGGATTGCAGACTTGGCAGCTAGTCAAATTACACGAATAAAGGAATGCAAAAAAGAATGTTCTTCAATAGCAGGACATGGATCATTTTTTTAAAAAAAAGATTGCAAGTTCACATGTACTTTGTAAATAAGCACTAACCATTTCATTGTATAAAAATTATTTAAAAAGAAAATGGGATAGAATGGAGGGGAGAGTGTTGTCCGCTATCCAGCTACCTCCAGCAGTCAATCCAAGAAGACACGTGTATATGAACAAATATGAAAATACCTTATTCTGAATCAAACCATTGGTCTACCAAAGTCAGTATTGTCTGCACAGACTGGCAGCAGCTGTCCAGGGTCTCAGGTGAAGGTCTTTCATATAATTTACTACCTGATCCGTAGCTGGCGATATCAGGAATTGAACCTGGGACTCTCTGCATGCCAAGCAGATGCTCTGCCATTGAACCACATTCCCTCCCCTCCACAAATGCTTCAGGTAAAGCATTCCTGAGCGACTGTTGTGAAAACTCACCAGTCTGATTGACCAGACCTAGTGGCAGGATAAAAATAAAAGCAGAAAGAGAAAGTGAAAGGTATATCCTGCATACCATGATAGCGAGTCTGCAGTATTGCTTTCAAGCTTTTGTACGTAGCATGAGTAGTAGAAAAGAGCAAGAGGCCAGTAGCACCTATAAGACTAACAAAATTTGTGCTAGGGTAATGAACTTACACTCTCACTCACAGCTCTCTTCTTCAGATATCAGATATCTGAAGAAGTGAGCTGTGACTCACAAAAGCTCATACCGTAAGGCCCTTAAAGAACCACTGCAATTCGTGGGGAGTGAGGACAAAGAAGGAAGGCAACCTCTGTGTGGAAGCAAGCAACCTTAGGGATGAACAGATTCCTCCTGTTCTGGTCCATTCCTGGCCTGGAATTTCACCCTGTGACAACAGAAAAGAGCAAGAGTCTAGTAGCACCTGTAAGACTTAACAAAATTTGTGGTAGGGTGTGAACTTTTGTGAG
This sequence comes from Eublepharis macularius, assembly GCF_028583425.1. Lineage (NCBI taxonomy): Eukaryota > Metazoa > Chordata > Lepidosauria > Squamata > Eublepharidae > Eublepharis > Eublepharis macularius. The sequence continues at coordinate 223,302,769 of NC_072791.1, read as the reverse complement.
TCACAGCTTACCTTTTCAGATACCGCTAGAATGTGAGTCCATCTGTCCTTATATCTTGGAGAGGGGAATTATTTCAGAGGCTGAATGACAAAAACTGGTGAATGACTCCGGCTTTTGTCATGCTATTGAATGTTATTGAATGCTGTTATCATTCTCCGGCTTTTGTCAGTTGGCATTTGAAATCACTCCACTCACCAAGAGTCTCTCTACACGAGACATCTTACTTGAGAATGCTCAAATGTAGGAACACGCAGTGTTAGCCAGGAAGCATAGTTTAAATTTCACCTCTCTGCCCAGAGCAGCTGTGATCCCTCCTCAGAGGGTTTATTAATTTCATCTTCGCCTCTCAGAAGTGGAGGTGAAATTGATAGAGACTTTAGAGAGGCAAAGATGAAATTTACAAGCTGGCTCTGTGTAGAGAGGTGAAATTTTGACTCTGTCATTTTAAACCATGCTTCTGGGCTAACATTGCATCTCCCTACACTTGAGCGTTCTAGTATAAGATGTCTCGGGTAGAGAGATTCCAAGATATAACGACAGATTCTAGCTGTGTCTGAAGAAGTGAGCTATGACTCACGATTCCGAAAGTTCATACCCTACCACAAATTTTGTTAGTCTTATAGGTGCTACTGGACTCTTGCTCTTTTCTACTGCTATAAGTAAACACAGCTACCCATCTTGATGTATAGCAGGAGTACTCAAAGCCTGCTGCAAGATAATGGGGAACTAAATCTAGATGTCTCATTTGCTCAGAGATAGGAATAACACACGGCAGGAAAAAGGTAATTAAGAAATAGGAATTTGAAACTTGATCAGACCATTAAGTTTTCCACTAGAGATTTGCAGAAAGCGGCAGTATTTTTTTTCCAGCCATATGAAAGTGCGGAGTGGGATGGGGGTGGAGAATCTGGCTTCACAAGGTCCTTTGAGATCATCAAATTTCCCATCATTGTGGGAACAGAAAATCCTCATGCCTCTTTCTAATCTCGTCTTTCTTCAGCCACAGCAATAGTACCAGAGCTGGGCTTTGGGAATTAGAATAACAAAAGGAAAAGTGAATTTAATCCACCCAGTGAATTGTTTAATTGGAAGTCTCGTTTCTGTGGATCATTTTTATCCATTCTTTCTGTTTTTATAAATGATACGAACATGCATAAAGTGTTTGTTTTTGCCACCCACAACTGTGGAATTCAACAAAGTTTTTCTTGTGCTTCTGTAAGAATATTTTTGGTGTGTGTTTTTTTTAAAATTTCTTTTAAGGCAAAGAAATACACTGTTCTGGGTTTATGAGTGAGCTGTGACTGAACTTGTAGCCCTCATGAAGCTGGCATGAAGTAAATTTTGCTTCTGTTTATAGTTTGATGCGGGTTAAGTCACTTGGCCTTTCCATCATGGTGAGATGTAGGTGACTGAAGAACTGGTGAGACTTGAGTGTTTTCTGGTTGTGCCACTTAACACATTCAAATTGCAATTCATTAGTGTGTCATAATTGCCAGTTTATGAGCCACCTTAAGTAACACCACACTGTCTTGAAATGAACGCAGTCGTAAGGCCCCATCGGGCTGGAACCGGGGCGTGTGGCTTACTAAACTCATGCACCTTGCTTTCTGTATTGCCACATTGGGGTGGCAGCTTTTGGCCCTGCTGTCTTTGTTTAGATTGCGCAGAGGGCAACCTCAACTCCCCTCTGTCTGGAGATCAGGGGGCGGGGCCACCAGCCATGTGACCATTTTCAAGAGGTTCCAGAACTCCGTTCCACCACGTTCCTGCTGAAAAAAAGCCCTGGCCCAGGTGAAGATAGATTTGCTCCCCCTGGCTTGCCTGCTTCCTCCCCCATATGTTGGTTCAGTGCTTCCTTTGTCTTGAAGCCACTCTCCATGGCAAGAGTCCGGCAGAGTTGTTTGAAGCGTTTACAGGTAGACCGGAAAGCTTCTGGCTATTTGGCTGCAGTTACGGCGTTCTAGAATTGGCAGTACTGCTGTCCGTTGCAGAAATCTTATAATGTGATTTGTGGCTTTGTAGCAGGTAGGGTGCCTTCGCTATCCTTGGGCAGTTGTCCAAACTTCTTTTGCGTGGCCCGTTGCCATTAGCCGTGGTTGGATTGCTTGCTTTGATCTCATTACTGTCTTGGCTCTGACTGTTGGAGCTGGTGCTTTAGCTACCAGTCTGACCAACCCTATGACTTTGGGATGACTTAGAAGGTGTTGCAAAGGAAGTTTTCTGGATTGAGAAACAGGTGAAGAGTTGAAGGGAGGGGAAAAAAAGAGCTGAAGCAATTAACTTAACAAGATGAGAGGTGTTTCAGTGCGAATGCTTGCATTCACCTGGTAGATGACTACCACATTGCCATTCATCTCCCTCTAGCAAAGACCTGTCGGCCACGTGTTCATGAAAACCATTATAATTCTGTGTTGCATTATTCAGCTTGCCACACCTAAGGGCCTTTCCTCACATGAATGATTTATTTTTTTAAAAAATTATATCCTGTAAACTCTTAGCTAAGTGGTTTCTGATCAGCAAAACATTATTTAGTGTGCAACAGTAACTAAAACTGAAGGTTGCAACGGCAACATTAAAACATGACTGTGCAGCAAACCTGGTTTTACCCTTAAGTGACGGGAGCTGCCGCCGATGTTAGCTTTGCTGAGCATATTGTGTATGTGTTTGTCTCTTTCTCACTTCTCGCTGTATTTGGGGGAAGTAGGTGTATAACTAAGCAAAATGTCATGTATGAAGCCGCCCTCACGCTGCTGTGAGTTTTTGTTTCTCCAATTTGTAATTTCAAGGGGAAAAAAAGTCTTCGTATCTTCTTTTGTCTAATGCTCTTTTATAAATTCCTTTCATCCTCTCCACTAGTCCTGATGATCAAGACTGGTACAAGTAAAGATAGATGAGAACTCCCCTAAGAATAAAGAGCTCTTTTTGTAATGTCTGCAGCTGTTCAACATTGTAATGATAAAAGTTTCAAGTGAGTTAAAGGGGACCAATTTAAAGTGTGACCTAGTTTTTCCTTCTTAGAAGTGCACGTATTTCATTGACCTTTCCCTTGTTACAAGCGAAGGATGAAGGATTCTGGCTAGCATTGCTTACATTTAATAACAACAACAAAGAATCATAAGGTTAGAACGTAGAGTCACAGGGTCATCTAGTCCAACCCCCTGCACAATGCAGGAAATTCACAACTACCCTCAGTGACCCCTGCTCCATGCCCAGAAAATGGCAAAACACCGTCAGGATCCCTAGCCCAACTAGCCTGGGAAAAATTGCTTCCTGACCCCAAGGTTGTGATTGGCCTTACCCTGGGCATGTAAGAAGGGGTCACAAGAACTAAGCACTGATGTTAACCCATCCTGCCCTCCCTCTCATGATCTGCCCAGGTTCACAGCATTGCTGTCAGATGGCCATCTAGCCTTTGCTTAAAAACCTCCAAAGAAGGAAAGCCCACCACGTCCCATGTATGCTTATATACCGAGTATGATTATATACCGCCCTTCTGGACAGATTAGTAATTTAGGGTTTGAATGAGAGGGCTTAATTTTAAGGCCAGCCTACTTGGCATGCTACAAATCTGTAATTTGACCTCATGGCCTGTAATATTGCTGCAGAAGGGAGGCCAGTGTGGCCCTGGCCCAAGGCAAGGCATGGAGGAGGGGAGCGTTTAGCATTGCCTGGGCCGTATTTCCCCAACTGAAAAATCCCCCCCCCCCCGGGAAGAAAGGCCAGCAGCGTATCAGCTCTTCTTTTGATTAAAACAAACTTGGGGACAGTTTTGATTTCAGAAACTGTGCGGGAAAAATAACCCCATCCCCACTTCAGTGCTGTGTCTGGGGTTGCCACCCCCAGCTTGGGAAATTCCTGGACATTTGGGGGCAGTGCCAGGGAGAGCAGAGTTTAAGCAGAAGATCAGCCAGAATGTGGTGCCCTCGAGTCTGCCTTCGATAGCTGTCATTTCCCCCATGGGAACTGATCCTCTGGAGTTGTAATTCCAGGAGATTGGTAACCCAGCTGTGGCCCTAATTTGTATGAGCTCCAACTCCTGCTGTGTTTTGCAATTGAATTACACATTGCGGGATCCTGTCTTGGCTGCTCGACGTAATCTGTAGTTTTGCTCATGTCCATGTGCAAAGTGCCGTCAAGTTGTAGCTGATTTATGATTACCCCATAGGAAAAAAATGTTCAGAGGTGATTTGCCATAGTCTGCCTCCGAGTAGTGAACTCAAGACTTCCTTGGTGGTCTCCCATCTAAGTCCTAACTTGGGCCAATCCTGCTTGGCTTCCAAGATCTGATGAGACTGGGCTAGCTTGCGCTGATTTTGCCCTTAGTAAGACGAAAATAAATTCTCATCTTTAAAAGTGTGGGTAAAAAATACCTTTGCTGAAATGCTTGACCTGGGTTAATAAAATCCTCGGCTGATTTGGAATTTGGACTTTAAAAATGAGCATTCCTGGTTTTCTTTTCATTGCTATGTAACAAAGATAGTTGCAGTATGCAGTTACATCTGTGAACTGCTTTCTTGCTTGCTTGCTTGTTTGTTTTTGCATCTTGTGGTTCTATTTTAAGGTGGCTTTTTAAAAAAAAATGCAATTTTCACATTCTGTTTAAACTGGGGATTTTTAGACTCACTCTTTGCACTCTTATACAATAACTGCCGTGAATGCTGTACATTTACAGTATGTTTGCAGAGGTGTCTCCCGTATTTCAGATTTGTTTGAGTAAGCGCTGATTGTATAAATAATTGGAAGCTAGGCATTATAAAGCTTCCAGTATTCTAGCAATGTTTGTGAAGTGGCACAAGCAAAGCCACAAGTTGTAAACCTGAAACATCCAGCAGGCAGGCATGGAGGTGCTCAGCCCACCTCTTGCTCCAAGCATTCTTTTCCCACCTCTTTTAAAAATGGCATCTGCCACTGGAGTGGCGTGGAGGGCAATCTCAACTCCCCTCTCTCTGGAGATCAGGGGGCGGGGCCACCAGCCATGTGACCATATTCAAGAGGTTCCGGAACTCCGTTCCACCGCGTCCTGCTGAAAAAAAGCCCTGGTTGCTCTTAAAGGAAGGAGGTCTCCTTTGGGGAAAAAATGCTGCAATTTTATGGTGAAGATTGACTAATAGTGTACACCCATAGGACTCCTTCGGTGCACTGCCTGGTCTATCTAAGTTGACACCAAAAATGAACTCAAGTCCTAGGAATACAGTCTGTTCTCCGACAGTTACGCAAATTCAGCTTTGGTAACCAAAGGTCAAAAGATACCATCAGGCTTTCGTTTTAAAGTGATTTAAGAATACATTAAAAAAAAAAATTTTTTTAAAGAGAGACAGTGTAATTCTAAATGACATACTATTTTTCATTTGGGAAACAAATAGTAAAATGTCCTCGGCGAACTTTCCCCTTCTTTTATACACCTTCTGTTCTACAGTTTGCTGCTCTTATCTGGTTGTTAGTATGAAATGCCAGAACTCTGCAGTTGTATCTCCAGAAGTTTTTAATTGTCTTTAAAATGGGATGAGTGCCCCTTCCCTTACTTGGATGAAGGCCACGGGTCAGGGACAGAGGGCTGTTTAACTCTTCCATCAGTGTTTTTTCCTTGAGTGAAATCCTCCCTCCCAGGGATTTCTGTCCTAGAATCAGCCCACGGAGGGAAAGAACTCAGCTTCCTTTGTCCCGATATGGCGATCCCAAGCCAAACCAGAGGGCCTGCCGCTGTTTTTAAAGAGCAATAAAACTGGTGATCTGATTGTGGAGGTCTAGCATCTTGGTGAGTTCCAGGCTTACTCTAACGAAAAACTTTTCTAGGAGTGCATGGAGCTGAAAATTGAAGTCTGAATCAGACGTTTCGCATGCCACTGTCTCCTTCTGCAGTCAGCCCCAAGATATTCACGTGCTACAATTTGGCTGACGTGAAGCAAGTCTGAGAGTTTAATTTGTCCGTAGGCCTTTGAGCAAGGCAGGTGTGCTAGGTCCCAATACTATATTGCCATTTCTCTGTGAATAATTTCCCCTTTACTACATAATGGGTGCTCCCGTAACAACACCTCTTTGGAAACGGGAACAAAGTGTGTATAGTTAATATTCTCCCATAGGCGTATGTATGGAAACAGCCTATTACGTCTGTTCCACATATAAATTAAATGTTTTGTTTATATGATTTGTTGCCACTGAAGGATAAGACTTTTAGAAATTAGCAAGGTCTGGTCCAATGGGAGCTTAAAGACCAACTGGGCTTAGTTGCTCTTTAAGGTCTATTGGACCCAGATCTTACTCTTCTACTGCAGATTAACACGGGTACCCACCTGAAACTATCTAAAAATTAGCGTTGCAGAAACATGGGATCCTGTTCCTGACCACAGCTGACATCATCAGTGCCCCCAAAGTATGCCTGTATTTATCTGCTTACATTTTTGTTATTGTCATAGAGCGCAGCCCAGTATGCGCTCCTTCGGCATAACACCCGCGGGAATTACAGGCAGAGCTTATGAATTCTTTTATTATATCCACTTCTCATTTCATGGTTTATTAGTTTAGCCTCCACTTGCTTGAGAAATCCATTGCTTGTATGGCTGTGCTGTGTGTGTTACCTGCTGTCAATTTACTTCTGACTTATGGTGAACCTATAAATTGGTGGTGGAGAGTGCCCTCAAGTCATAGTTGATGTATGGCGACCCCTGGTAGGGTTTTCATAGTAAGAGATTAACAGAGGTCGTTTGCCATTGCCTGCCTCTGCAACCCAAATCTTCATTGGAGGTCGCCCATCCAATTACTAACCAAGGCCGACCCTGGTTAGCTTCTGAGATCTGGTGGGATCAGGCTCACCTGGGCTATCCAAGTCAGGGTGACCCTATAAATTAATGACATCCAAAACATCCTGTCTTTAACAGCCTTGCTCAGGTCTTGCAAACTGAAGGCCATACTACAAAAATTGTTCTGTCTTGCAGTTTGTTCTTTTGTACAATTAACAAATGAGCTTTAGCTAAAATTCTTGATTTCTTCTGGGCAGGCTATCTGATGTCCAAAATACCGTTTAAAACAAAAAAGATCAAGATGGGTAGCTGTGTTAGTCTGTCGCAGTAGAAAAGGGCAAGAGTCTGGTAGCACCTATAAGACTAACAAAATTTGTGGTAGGGTATGAGCTTTCGTGAGCCACAGTTCTGAAGAAGTGAGCTGTGGCTCATGAAAACAAATTTTGTTAGTCTTATAGGTGCAACTGGACTCTTGCTCTTTTTAAAACAGTTTTCCGTTCCTAATATCTTGCACAGTATACATTGGCACTATTTCAAAGTAACCTGTGCAATTATTGAAACTGGTTTATAAAAAGTCTAGTTTTGTTTGGTGATTGTGTAGCAAATAGTTTAAAAAAGACAAAAAGCGGCGCGGGGAGAGAAAATCTAACCCCCCAAAAATGAATTGAGAACCTGGAAGGTTAAATGAATGGATTCATTTAACCTTCCAGGTAGCAAATAATATGCCTGCTGTTTTAAGGGTTTCATGGCAGAATAGTAATAATAACAACAGCAGTACGCTTATATAACACTCTTCTAGACAAATGAGTGCCCTGTTCAGAGCAGCGAACAAGGTAGTGTCATTTTTATCTGCACAATATCGCTGGGGAACTGGGGCTGAGAGGAGGGGCTTTTCCCCAAGGCTGAGCTCATGGCAGGAGTGAGATTCAAACCAGCAGAGTGCTGATTTGCAACCCAGCTACCTAACCAGTATGCTACAGCTGTGCCACCTCTGTTCTGCTGTTCACTTGCTTTTCTTTTCTGTCTCTCATGGCTGCTAGGACCCTCAGGCTTGCTACATTAGACCCCGGAGCGGGCGGGGGGGGGGAGTGGTATGTGAGTGGATTATTTGAGCATTGTGTCTGAAGGTGTCACGGATTTCAAGCCAAACTTCAGCCTCTGGGCCAGGCAACTTGACCCATAAACGTTGCTGTGTAAATTGTGATTTAGCATATGCTACGGTTGCTTTTAAGTATTTGCACTAGAACTTTATGTAGTGGCGTTGGAGTGCGACGCTTAATGGTTTGGCTCCTTCCACACTTTAAATTCCATAGCTGTGATGCATTTAGGTAGGTAGCTTGTAATTGTAGAGTGGTAAAAACAGATGCGTTGTTTCAGTCTAAAAAAGCCACAAATGTCCATATTAGGATTTTTGATTACTTTGAATACCTTTTCAAAGGGCAGACCCCATTCTTAGAAATTCCATGAATAAGCTGAATATATTTTTTTTAAAAGAGTTTAGAGTGCAAGCAAGCGTGTGTGTGTGTGTGTGTGTGCGTGCGCGTGTTCTGCAAAAACTTTAATTGGAAACTCACACTGACTGTATTTGTGAATACAGAAGTGTGCCCTTAGCTGAGATCAGTTGGACTGATTTTTGTTGTGGTTGTGGTGGTTCAGACTCTTTGATCGAAAATCAAAGGGTGAATATGCTTCGGTAGCAAAGCACATTTGGGAAAGATTGCAGGAGAGGTTTTTGTTGTTGTTGGGCACCCCGAGGTGCATAGAAGTGCCGCTATGTCCATGTGCCACCCTCTCCCCTCCCTCAGTGATAGAATCTACATGGCTATTTATTTATTTAATTATTTTATGTCATTTATAGTCCGCCTTTCTCACTGCGACAGTATGAGCTTAGTACCATCAGTTTCAAGGACATTTCCATAAACGATGCCATAGGGTAAATAAACACAATTTTACAAAGACATAGCATTAGTAAGAATCTAATACAGAGTTGGAGAAATGTTGAAACAGAACATAAGCAATTCTAGGGCCGACGTTAGACCACATGAAGCACAGGTAGCTCATAGGAGCACATATTTAAGACAACAGGTAGTATGTAAGGCAACGTAATGATGAAGTCTATGGTCCTTAACTCATTAGCGAAGCATCTCAGATGCCCTCCCTACAATACAAAAGCCTTTTTGAATAATTCAGTTTTGCATCGTTTGTGGAAAGCTAGGAGAGGGTAGGGTAGGGTACCCCCCTTGGGTAGGGGCCACCACGGAGAAAGCCCGTTGATTTCGCTGTTGTGCAGGGTGGCACATGCAGGAGACCCTGTTCAAATGAGCGAAGATGCCGTGGAGGAACATAGTGAGGGAAGCGGTCCCGTAGGTATGCTGGGTCAAGGCCGTGAAGAGCTTTGTGTGTGATAACCAAAACCTTTAACTGAGCACTGTAGCTGTTAAGTAGTAATGGAGCGACTGCAGAATGGGAGTGATGTTCATGCTCCTGCTCGCTCCTGATAGCAGTTGCGCTGCAGTGTTTTGCACCAATTGGAGTCTCCTAGTTATTTTGGATGGGAGACCTATGTACAGTGCATTACAATAGTCAAGTCTTGATGTTGCCATTGCACGGATACGGGTGGCCAGGTCGCCCATGTCGAGGTAAGAAACTATCTTCCAGGCTACAGTGAGGTCGTAAAAGATGTTTTTGCAGCTGCCTTAACTTGTTTTTCTAGTAGTAGTGCTGAATCCAGTGTAACCCCTAGGCTCTTAACTGCATCTGCAGGAGTCAGGTGAACTCCATCAAAATTGGGGAGTACAGTGTCCTTCAAGATCTCTTGTCTTCCCAACAAGCATCACTTCCGTCTTGTCTGGGTTCAATTTCAATTTGTTCGTTTTTAGCCATTTCGCTACAACTGTCAGGCAGTGATCCAAAATTTCTACTGCATCCTGAGGAGACCTGAATAGCGACATACAGAGTTGGGTGTCATCTGCATATTGGAGACATCTGACTCCGTACCTGTGAATGAGCTCTCCTAAAGGCTTTACATAGAGGTTGAATAACATGGGAGATAAGATTGCGCCCTGTGGAACTCTGCAAGATAGCTCCTGTTCTGGAGACAGCTGATCTCCAACAGCAACCCTTTAGGTCCGTCCCATGAGAAACATTTTAGGCCAGTCCAAGGCACATCCTTTGATTCCCACTTCTGTCTCTAGATGCCTCAGCAGGATGGCATGGTCTACTGTGTCAAAGGCTGCAGACAGATCCAGGAGGGGCAATAAGGAGGCATGGGTTTTGTCTGTATTTAGCTGGAGATCATCCACTGATGCTACTTGTGCTGTATTTTATTTATTTATTTACATTATTTGTACTCCGCCTTTCTCACTAGAACTCAACCTAGTTTACACTGTATAAGTCCATGCTATCAGTACCTGGGACGTTCAATCCAGTACAGAGCTGAAAACAATGATGAAACAAGCATAAGCAATTAAATACGGCATTAAACGATGTAGAAACTACCCAGTAGGAACATACTTAACAACAGACAGTACACAGTAGTATAGTCTACAGTCCCTGACCGTTTACCAATGCATCTCTTTGAACCATTTCCTTACAGTACAGCCTTCCTACCTGTGTAAAAAAGCCCTCCTGAATAATTCAGTTTTGCACAGTTTGCTGATCGGGCGAGTGGGAGCCCTTCAAATCTCATCAGTGAAGCCATTCCATAAGGTTGGGGCCACGACACAATGCACGTATGAGAGTGGTTGTGCGTTTTGCCCATTTGCAGGGCGGCACCTGCAGAAGGCCCTGTTCAGATGAGCGAAGCTGCTGCTGCAGAGTATAGGAGAAGGGGTGTCCTGTGGCTGTGACAGACCAAGGCCATGAAGGGGTTTAAATCAAGATGGGTAGCGTGTTAGTCTGTCTGTAGCAGTAGGAAATAGCCAGAGTCCAGTAGCACCCAGGGCTTTTTTTCAGCTGAAACGTGGTGGAACGCCGTTCCAGCACCTCTAGAAAATGGTCATGTGACCATTGAACTTTAAAATCCCTCCCCTTGCTCCAACTGACTGCCGACAGTCCGCTAAAGCAAGGAAGGAGTTTAGAGTTTAAACTTTAATCTCCCCCACTTGCTCCAACTGACTGCCGACAGTCAACTGGAGCAAGGGAAGGAGTTTAGAGTTTAAAATTTAAACTTGAAAATCTCCCCTCCTTGCACCAACTGACTGCTGACATTCAGTGATTGGAGGGGGAACGAGAGAGAATGGACCAGGATAAAGGAGGTAAGAGGGGAAAAGTGAAGGGGGTAATGGGAGAAAGAGACAGAATGGATTTGGTGCAAGGAGGCAAAGAGCGGGTAAGGAATCAGAAACGGTGGGTGGATTGATCAAAAAGGAAAGAGTGAAGGAGAGGTGGAGAGGGGGAAAGAGTGGAAGGATGGAGGAAAGAGAGAAGGGGTGTTAAAGGGGAAAAAAGACAGGAAGGGTTGGGAGGAGGGAGGCTCTCAACCCATTCTATCTCTTTCCTCCTTTAACACCCCTTCTCCCTCTCCTCCACTCCACCACTCTTTTCCCCTCTCTTTCCTCACTTCCTGTCACTCTTTCCCTCTTAACCCACCCACTCATTCTCCATCTCTGTACCTTCCTGCCCCAAACCCATTCTGTCTCTTAATTCTTTTAAACCTCCTTATCTCTTCACTCCTTTACCCTTTCCCCCGTCCACCACCTCCGGTCACTCTTACCGTCTTAACCCACACACCCATTTTCCATATCTTTACCTCTGTATTCCCAGCCCATTCAGTCTCTTTCCCCCATTAATCCTTCCTTGTCCCCTTCCCCTCTTCTCTCCACCCCTTCACTCGCCAGGAAGCTGAAGCCGGGGTTTAAATGCCCCTTTCTGTGCTGCTGTGCGGCTGCTGTCCTTCTATCTTGAAGAGTGGAATGATTACAGAAGCCAAATGATAATAGCCAGTGAATGACAGGGGCAGGCGTGAATGAAGGGTAGTGGGTGTGGAGAAATCAGCATTGCTAATGAGGTAGGAAGCCCATGTCACGATTCAGTCCAGGTGGATGCATTGTCTTTATTCGAGCTTCGTTATCAGGTGCAATTCAGCAGTCTCTCTTTCTAATCTCCCTTTGAAATTCCTCTGCAGGAGAACTGCTACTTTTAGGTAAGCAACTGAATATTCTGGAAAGTTAAAATATTCCTCCACTGGTTTTTGAACGTTTTGGTTTCTGATGTGAGATTTATGTCCATTAATTTGTGGAAGAGACTGGCCAGTTTGTCCAATGTAGAGGGTGGAGGGGCATTGCTGACACGTGATGGCGTAAATCACATGGGAGGAGGAGCAGGAGTAGGAACCCGAGGTGGTGTGGCTGATGTTGTTGGGTCCACTGAGGGTGTTGCTCGGATCTCTATGAGAGCAAAGTTGGCATCTTGATTTGTTGCAGGCCATGGTACCAGAGTCCATGTTAGTGTTAAGTAGTTTATCATTGTGGGTGAGTTGTTGTTTCTGTAAGCAAGAAAAGGCCAGCCCCCATGCCTGTGTGATGAAAGTGTCACAATCCAGCATAGATTGTAGGTCCTTAATAATGCGTCGGACTGGCTTGAGTTGTGGGCTGTAGGTGACCACCAACGGTATTCTGTTGTTATTTTCTTCGGGCTTGTCTTGTAGCAAGCTGTCATTCTGGTATCATTCTGGCCTCCCCAGTCGTCTTTCTCACTATGTCAAGGGGATACTGTCGTTGCAAAAATGTCTGTTGCAAATCCTTCAAGTGACTGTCTCTGTCTGAGAGGTTGGAGCAGATGCAACTATAGTTTGGCTATACATTATGTATTGGCTATACATTGTATATAGCTTGTCTATACGCAATGGATTGCTTGATGTGGCTGGGGTGGTGGCTCGAGCTATGTTTGTCAGTTTCCGGTATAATGTGGTGTTTATGTGTCCCTCGTGTATCCATACTGTGGTGTTCAGTATGGATGAAGGGCTTTGTATGTGATAGCCTAAACCTTGAATTAAGCCAGGTAGCTGGTGGGTAGTTAGTGGAGTGTTTGCAGAATGAGAGTAATATACATGCTTCATCTAGCTCCCAATAATAATTGAGCTGTGGCATTCTGCACCAACTGGAGCCTCCGAGTTGTCTTTGAGAGGAGACCAATGCAGAGCGCATTGCAGTGGTCTAGTTTCAGTGTTACCGTGGTGTGGATACGGGCGGCCAGATCAGCTGTATCCTGGTGGGGAGCCATCTTTTGGGTTAGATTGAGTTGGAAGACGGCCTTTTTAGCAACTGCATTTATTTGCTTCTCTAGTCTACAAGGGTTTGATGACGGCATATTGTTTAAGATGAAGAGCTGCTCCTGAGCTTAGCCACAACTGACGACCCGAGGCACTTGCAGGCTGAACTTCTCTAAAAAAGACAACTTTCATAGCAGACGGTCATCCCCAGGACGGAGCGTGCATAGAGGTGCTATGTCAGGCAGGTCCTACCTTGATTGGAGCCTGGAAGTGAGTTAGGTGCTAGCGCAGCTGAACAAGCACCCGAGTGGTATCTTTGTGCTTGAGAAATCTCGGTAACTCTCAACTTGCCGTGTTCTCTGTCAAATGTAACTCCCATACTTTCTTAAAGGCCTCCCCACCACCCTCCCGCATTGCAGTGATCGAATCCAACCCACTTGAAGTTTAGTCCGTGTAGGAAAAATGGTTTTTTTAACCTTTACGTTTGTCAACAGTGAATAAACAGGCTAGAATAATTGGGGTAGCTTTTGTACCGCTCACATTGGGCAAGATCACAGGAAAACGGTTTAATCTCTTCTTTATAGTCTAACCCAAACTGCTATTCCAGTTGCAAGGAACCCGTCTAGTAACCTTACTCCCACCTTCAGGTTGAAGCGGTGGTAAGAACTAGGGAATGGGCAAAGAAATGCCGCACTCCTTGGGATTAAACTATTACTTGGTTGATTTTAATATGCTTCCCTTAGGAACCATGGGCAGGAAGTTGTCCTGGTTCAGTTAAGGCTTGGGCATGGGTGGGTCTGTACTCATCACCAGCAGCTCCTAGAGGGGAAGACCTTGTCACTGCTGGTAAGTGTCTTGCAGCATTCTCTCGAAGGTCAGCAGGGTATAGCTTGGATGACATCTTCTTCCATACTCAGTTATCTCATTTGCACAACACAAATTTAATGGTATTCTGGCAGAAAATGTTAACCTGTGCGCTCTGTTTCTGCAAAACACTGGTTGGCTCAACACTTTTCAAAGTATTTGTAAGTCAGTGGGACTTAAATGTAGGGTTGCCAGGTCCCCTTACCCTCCCTGCCGGAGGGAGAGAACCGAGCGTTTACCTGCTTGACATTCCCAGCATACTCAGCGTGTAGCGTGCACGCCCCCCTGTGCCAGTGCAGGAAGTGACCACTTCTGGGAAGTGATGTCATTGCGCAGGGTGTGGGGAGCGTGCACGCACTTCACAGTGGGCTGATTTGGGCTCCAAAGAGGCCCAATTCAGCCCGTTTGGGGCCCAGATTGGCCCGCTGCAAAGCGGGGGAGGCTCTGGAGGCGGCTCTTGAGGCAGTGACATCATTGTGCCAGCCCTGGGAGCGTGCCCAGGAGGCCCATTCCTCACTTATCCCCCCTGCCAGCCAGGTAGGAAGTGGTGAGGGGTGAAAGGTGGGAGCAGGGGATCCTCTGCTCCCACTGGGGGAAGGGGATCCCTCCTTAAACGCCACTCTGCCAATCCCCTCGATATGATTTATATGGCCAGTTACAGGATTTGGTGACTACACCATTGTCCCTGATCAAGAGTTGCTCACAGACCTCGCTCTGGAAGCCAAGAATGGCAACAGAAGGTTTGTCTTTCCCAAATGTTCTCTAACCGTTCTTTGTTCTTGCAAAGTGACAACAGCTTCTAAAAAATACATTGTGTCTCGGCTGCCAGATGCTCTTTGTCTGTACACTTGGTGACATCTCAGATAGTTCTGAAATTTTGGTGAGGCTTCCTTCTGCAGAATCCAAGCTTGTTAGTTTTAAAAGTTTTGTTCTGAAACACACACACACACACCCTGCCGCCTTGTTGAGCCTATAGGCACTTCTGGAATTTTGGAGCGTACTGGATGCTACCACCAAATGGGTGCCTATACCCCTTCCCTACATATTTTTTTTAAAATAAAGTTTCAATTAAATGAAATATTCAGGGGGGAAAGTAGAAGATTTCCATTTTTGTAAGTAGGCCTAAATTTACTAATATTTATCCAATTGAAATAAATTGTGTCTAGCCTGTGCATACCGGACTGGAGCCTGTGACGAGGGAATGCAGTTGAAGTAAATACCGTGGAGTTGATAAACCTGCTTACTACGATGAATTTTTATCTGGTTGGTCAAGGTGTTCTGGGTGTGGGAGGTGCTAGAAGGCTGGGGTGGGTTTCCTTGGCTGAGACTTGGGGAATATAAACCTTCCCTTCTCCTCTTTCTTTGTCTTTCCCAGCTCTTTTCATACTACCTTTCAGCATCTCACAGTGAGTCCTTCTCAGCCCCTCATCCTTTCTGTTAATGGTGGAGCTATCATGGCAAGTACATCCACCAGAGAAGTCAAATGGAGGCAAACCGTGACCTGCCCATTACCTTCTAAGCTGTGGTGGCTGCCTGGACTTTGCAGGAGTATGGGGCCCTCCCCCCACTAGCCAGTCCTGTTTCTGCCACCACACCTCTGCCCCTCCGTTGCGCATCTTAGTGTGAGGTAGGCGTTAAGGTCAGAGAGAAAGAGGGGCAGAAGGAATGTGAAAAGTGACAAAGGAAAGGGTAGAAAGGAGTGTGAACAGGTGGAGGAGGCCCAAAAAGGGGAACTTGGAAGGGGTAAGGAAGGAATTGTAAGGGGGATTGGCAAGAAGCAGAGAAAATGGGCACCAGGAAACATATTGGTGGGTGCCCACACTCTTTGGAATTACTCTTCTAAACGTTTGCCAATTCTGGCTTTAATATGTGCAACGGATTTATATGGGAGAAGGTAGGTTAATGGGTCTTCAATTCTTCTTCTTGGTGTTATTTGGATGCCTGATAAGCATCCTGATGTTAAGTTACATATTTTAATACCTAAGGAATTTTAATAACTCGGGAGTTTCTTCAACTGAGAACACCCATGAATGCCATCTAATTCCAGGCACCCATCACTTTTTAATTTGTCACTTCTAAAATTGTACTGTGTGTCCCTTCTGTTCAATGCAGCCCTTCCAGTGTGCTTTTATATATATAAAAAAACCTGTTCCAGTGTTGACATTTCAGTGGAGAGGTGCGAAGTATTAATCCACTGTCGCTCTGCCATTTTCCCAACCATTCTTTATTTTGCATTTTATCTATTGTTTTCCTATCATGGGATTGTTTCTCTATCTGTCTTTCTGCTTCTAAAACAAAACAAAAATACAGTAACAAAGTCTTTTAATTAATATAAGTATTTTGAAGAGTAAATTCCTTACTGGTTAACCTTTCTGAATTCTCCAGATTGTATTCTCTCTCTCTCTCTCACTCACTCACTCACTCACTCACTCACTCACTCACTCACTCACTCACTCACTCACTCACTCACTCACTCACTCACTCACTCACTCACTCACTCACTCACTCACTCACTCATGCAATCTCATTGACATCTATGTAACAAAATATACATCTTTTAGAACTTGTCTGGCTTTTTCTAAGGCGGGAAATAATTTTACTTTAGCTTCCTTTTATAGCATCTTCAAAATTCCTTCAAGGATTTGATTATGATTTTCATATTGTTCATATATTGACGTACTGTATTCCCACAGTAAAGGTGAAAGGGGTATTTTAGGGTAAGTCTTTTCTTACCTAAGCCCCTAACTGACTTTAGGACCTACGCAGCGGAGGACAGAAGGAGGGAGCTAGAAGTCTTATCTTTTAGCAGAACAACCTAAGGGCAGTTAGTTCAATGATACATTTTGACTGCGACAGCCTGTCTCTCTGGAATATCTTGGTGATGACTGTATTCTAAAAACACACAAACATTTAAAGTTGTGTAGTGCCTTATCTAGGTATCCATTTGCACAGGGGTCTTTGCATTTCTAACCAAGAGCCCTGGAGGATTCTTCCCAAGAAGCACCATTTGCATAGCAATGGGGGATTTCTGAGATGACTACATTGCCGAGTTGTGCCACTTTCTTTAATTAAAAATGTGCCCATTAATAATAGCTTCCTGCATTAGGGATGGAATTATTGGGCCGCTGAGGTGTAAGATCGGACTATCTGTGTTTGAGGAGATGCGCACTCTTATAAATAGTCACTGGCTTGACAGTGGCTGTTCTTTTCCTGATCTCCCCCCCCCCCCCCCCCAGGAATTGCATTGTCAGAATCCAGGATTCTGAAGCCCTGTGCAGATTGTCATTTCTGGCAGTGTGGTGTTCATGGGGGGCAGGGGGCTTCGGAATCAGTCCTGCTGGTCCCGTCTCTGACTTCTCCCAGGTGTCTGCAGGTGTAGGCTCCGAATAGGCATCTGTTCTTCTCTGGGCCCCCTAATAGCGCCTTCAAGTTAGACCATTGGTGCACGTTTACCAAAGGCGAAATGGTTTCATTCTGGTTTTGCACCTATAACCAAATTATTCCTCTTTGAAAATATGTGGATGGAAGAGAGTTCTTCGGTGCAGATATCCCTGAGATACCAGTTTTGTGAAGGCCAACTTTTCGACGTTAGGTCTCCTGTGCTTTGAATTGGCCTTGTATGTAGAGGAATTTTGGTAGAGGCAGCTTTTTAGGTGAGAGAAGCTGCTGCTTATTGGTCAGTCTGTACATGTTTAATAAAGGTACAAAAGCCATCCTGTTGTATGGCTTGTCATTGATGTGCCAGGACATCTTAACTACAACAGGAGAGTATTTCTTTGCCTCAAGAGTCCTTAAAGGAGCACAAACCTTGCAAGACTGCTTATTCCGGCTCTAGGTTGGTAAAATAATTGTTTGTGATGACCTAAAGGGCGAAGAGAACAAAACTGTTTATAAATGTAGGAAACCTGTGTTCTTCTGTGTTGGCGCCTGCTACCTTCCTGAATAATTTTTTCATAGCTGCCATATAGCAAAAGCAGACAGTGGAAACTGTTGTTTTCTGACCTTGAAAGCTGTTGACTCTTGAGTGCTTTCAGTGTTTCTGTTCCATATCTTTCTTTGATTGCGCTGCTTGCTGTGAATAATCCTTTCCTGGCTTTGGTGTGTGTGTTAGAAATGTCATCTGCAAGCACTTCGTTCTTGTCTCTAGGTAACTCAAACGTGTATTAAAAAGTTAATTTTCTTCCATGCACCGTTCTTTTCTTCTACAGCGGAGGAAAATGGCAAAAATGGAGGTGAAGACATCTCTTCTGGACAATATGATCGGGGTTGGAGATATGGTGCTTCTGGAACCCTTAACAGAGGAATCCTTTATCAGTAATCTCCAAAAGCGTTTTGATCACAACGAGATATATGTGAGTATACAGCAAAAACATCCATACCGGAGATTATGTGGAAACTTACAGTGGGCTTTTTGTTTAGCAATGTCAGGATTATCGTGTCTCTCTTTCTTGGATCTAAATCTTTATGTCAATGGCTGCTGTTAAGACTACAAAGTTAGGGCGACTGTCTTCAAAATGCATTTTCCCACTGATAAGGTAGAGAAGGACAGTTGGAGCCTTCGTTATTCCACCATCTTGCACACACCCTGCTGAAGAATTATCCAGATAACCTTAGAAGGACACAATCTATATCTACAATGCAGATGTACAATAAAGTGGATTTAAGGATTTGATTGCCAGACTGTAAGATTTGTGTGCTTCACTCTCTACTCCCCCCCCTTTAATTGCCCTTGTCTTCATCAGCCTTCTTTTAGAATTATGTGTGGTCATTGCCAGCTGGAGTTAATGAAACCAGATATGCTCCAAGCAAGCTTTCGTTTTCTTTTAAAGGATTGTTCAGGGGCCATGTGCTAATCTGCAGTTCATTTAAAAACAAAGTGAAAGAATAGGCATGTGGGCTGTCAGGTACTGCCCTCAAAAGTAAAAGAAGCAGGCTCTCGTCTGCTATTGACATGCTGGAGTATCACAAGAATGCTTCTGCATGTAAAGGGTGTGTGTACTCCCTTCCTTTTATCATTTTCTCTCCCTTTCTTTATGAAAGCCAGGCTAGCACTTCCTGCTTTTGATGAGTTGTTATAAAATACCCTCCTTTTTTCTCTCTCTCTCCTTTTTTGTATCAACTTATTATGTAGTATAAAATGTGCAGTAATTACAAAAAAACCCTGAAACTGCAAAAGAGCAAACATACAACAAAAAACCCAACCTAGCACTTTGTAAAGACCAGACTTGTGTTGAGTCTCAGTAACCTTACTGAAAACTAGACTGTTTGCTTTTTGTTTGAAGTTAGCTTATGAAACTGAGGAAAACAAAGACTTTGGGGATTTGTGTGTGTTTGCAGGTGGATTCCATAACAGTCCCATATTCATCGGTTTGTAAGAGATCAGTGGAATCAAAGCACTGTGCATTTTTTAAGAAACAGAACTTGAAATACTGTGGGAAATAAGAGGCTTTGTCAATTCTTGAATAATTATGTTCCCTGAGGTATGTTTGGGGACTAACTGGGAGCTATCTTGAGGGGTTCCTCAGGGCACAGTCTTATCTCCCATGTTATTCAACCTCTGCATAAAGCCTTTAGGAGAATTCCTTCGCAGTTATGGAGTTGGATGTCACCAATACTCAGATGACACTCAACTCAATATCTCGCTATCCAGGTCCCCATAGGATGCAGTAGAAATCTTGGATCATTGCCTGACAGCTGTGGTGAAATGGCTTAAAAAATAAACAAATTGAAATTGAACCTAGACAAGATGGAAGTGATACTTGTTGGGAAGGCAGAGATCTTGAAGGACATTGTACTCCCCACTTTTGATGGAGTTCGTTTGACCCTTGCAGACGCGGTTAAGAGCCTAGGGGTTATACTGGATCCAATGCTGCTACTAGATCAACAAGTTAAGGCAGCCGCAAAAAATACTTTCTACAACCCCACCCTGACTTGGAAGTTAGCCTCTTACCTCGAGCTGGCCGATCTGGCCACCTGGATCCATGCTATGGTAACACCAAGACTTGACTATTGTAATGCACTATACATAGGTCTCCCATCTAAGTTAACTAGGAGACTCCAATTGGTGCAAAACGCTGCAGCATGACTGTTATCAGGAGCGAGCAGGAGCATGAACATCATCCCCATTCTCCCTCTGAGGCGGAGGGCATCTTGAGTGATTCCCACTGTCCAATTAGGGAGGCAGGAACTAATTTTCTTCCTCTTCCTGTCTGGCGTGTGGGACACCCTCTCTATTCAGTTCTGTTCCTGCCTCCGGGAGAGCAGTTCTTCATCAGGCTAGCTCTGCTATCTGAGTGCCAAACTACAAGTGACCCCTGACACTAGTTGGACACTTGTCAGCTTCCCTCAAGTTTTGATGGGAAATGTAGGCTTCCTGGTCTTGCAGCTTGGCTCTCCGACTGCTGTCCAGTGGACTTTCCAACTGTCACTTGTCCAACATTCTGCCAAGCTGCCTACATTTCTCATCAAAACTTGACGGAAGCTGACAAGTGTCCAACCTGTGTCATTCGTCACTTGTAGTTTGGCTCTGACTCAGTTATTCTTACTTTCACTTTCCCTTAAAGCCTTCTTTCTCCAGTTCCTATTCTTTCACCCCTTGGCTAGGGAAAATAAGAAGAGGACGCATGGCCTCGGGAGAGTCATTGGACTCTGAGGCCAGCTTCTTTGAGAAGACGTCGGGCTGTTCCCAGGGAGCCATCCTTTGGGTGGCGGGAACAAGCTCAACTGGCTCCAGCATGCCTTTCACGCTTGCGAGGATCCCCGGCGAGGAAACAGCAACGACAGAGATGCAGCCTTCTAAATGGCCCCATCTCTCTAAGAGGGAGATGAACAAAACCTTTAAAAGGCTTCAAAAGGCCCATCCCACTGATTGGGAGATGGATGCCTCTGCGTGCTCCTGCTCTGCAGCTGGAGTCGGCGTGTTACCTCAGCCCAGGCTTTTGGCGGGAAAAGACACCAGGAATCTCCTCAGCTCTGGTGCCACAGTGAATGCGCCCATGCCAACTTCCTGGCTGGAGATTCCACAGCAGGCTTTTTCTCTTCAGATCTAGCCCTGCTTTTACAACAGGATTCTCCCTGTCAGATGGGTAACATATGAAGGGCACAAACTTGCCTGTGTTTTTGAACCTTTTAATTTCCTAAAACTAACCATGAGGGAGGAAATATATAATCTGTGCCGGGCTGAAACCTCTGTTAATAGTGGTGTGGTGTCTTCCTCCTCCTTCCTCCATGGGCGAGGCTGTGGCTCAGTGGAAGAACTTCTGCTTTGCCTGCAGAAGGATCCAGGTTCGTTCCCCGTTAACTCCAGTTAAAAAGATCAGGTAGATGATGGAAAAAACTTCTTCCTGAGACCCTGGAGACCTGCTGCCAGTCTGAGTAAACAACACTGACCTTGATGGACTGGTGGTCTGAGTCCGAATAAGGCAGCTTGTAATGTTTAACAGACAGGGATCCCCACTGAGTAGGGGGATCGCCCCCAGAGAGCATCTGTAATGGCAAGGAGAAGGAAGAATTCCTTCAGATGTGGAGGAGGAGGAGGAAATATCCCTGCCAGAACAGTCAGCCCAGCTGTCTGAATCTGAGGTCTACCAGTATTTACTATCTACGACATTCTCAGCCTTAGGGCTGCAGGAATTAACCTCGGGGGAGAAGGACCTTTAGACAGGGAATACTAAATCCAGACCCCAGGAAAACAAGAGTCTCTTCCTAGGGAAGGTTCCTTAGAAAAGGTCCTCCCATTTCCAGAATATTTTAGGAGATAGCTCAAGGCTGAGTGGTCTAAACCATCAGCCACTAATCAATTCCCTAATGTCGTAAAAAAAAAACCCTGTACTTACTAACTTTCTTTGCTATGAGATGTTGTAGGTACCTGTGATCGACACTCCAGTGGCTACACTTCAGTCATCTGGGCTCTTGTCAGAGGATGGGCAAGGATCAGTCAGAGACATCTCAGACAAGGGGAGAGAGGTCATGCTGAAGAGAGCTCACATGGCCATGGCTATAAAGGCTACAGCCATTGCCTCCATAAAACTGATCCCATTTCTCCCATACAACATTAGATGCCCCCCTTGAAGGGGCAAACAGAATTTTAAAGGCCAGTACCTTCAAGGCAGACACCATCCTGGATGCAGTTACCTTTTCTTCCAGGGCTGTGATCTCAGCAGCAGTAACAAGTAGGCACCCTTGGCTAAGAGCTTGGCCAGCAGTTTTACACTCTAAAAATATCGTCCTAGCTTACCACTTTCAGAGAGACAAGCTATTTGGGGATGGCCTGGGAAACATCTGGGTTGAGACCCAGGTCAAAAGAAAGTGTTGCCAAAAACACTCAAACAATCTGAGAGGCGATCCCTTGGCCCTCAGCCATTTTATTCACAACACACTCTACTAAGATCCAGACAGGATTCCAAGCGACCATCCTGGGGTTACTCTAGATATCCCTTTAAAAAGGGGGGGGGGTCCTTTCAAGAACCCACTTGTAGTATAGTGGTTAAGTAACTGAACTGTGTTGCAGTACTCTGTTGGTTCAAATCTCACTACTGCCATGGACTTACCACATGGCCTTGGGTAAACCATTCCTCTCAGGCCCAGCTCCCCAGCTGTATTGTGAGGATAATGCTTACTTTGTCCCAAGATCAAACAGACAGTTCCTCACATGTGGAAAGAGGTCCGACCTTGATACCAAGCTCTCTAAGACAGGACTTGCAAGCCATCCCTGTGAGAGGCCAAGTACTCCTTACCATCAAGCCTGGGTCGACACACAGGCTGGACCTTATAAATAGTCTCTCAAGGCTATTCCATACAATTCAACAGCTACCCACCAGAATGTTTTGTCATCTCTCTTCTACACAAGATCTTAACTCAAACTGTAATCCAACACCTGGGCATTCTAGCTGTGGAGCATGTTCCCCATAACAAAAGAGGACAGGGGAGTCTACTCAACCTTCTTCATAGTCCCTAAAAAGAATGGGGACTGGAGGGCGTTATTAGACCTCAACTTTTGAACAAATTTATCAAGTTGCATCACTTCTGAATGGAAACACTGCGCTCAGTCGCAGAGGCCATTCAACCAGAAGAATACATGACATCTACAGATCTCACAGAAGCATACCTCCATGTACCGATTCTGACAGCCCATCAACAATACCTAAGATTTTGCATGAAAAAAAAAATCAATTGGCAGTTCTGAGCCATCCCTTTCGGCCTGTCTGCTGCGCCAAGAGTGTTCACAAAGCTCCTGATTAACCCCATCGTATGTCTCAGAGAGAGAGGTATTCATGTTCACTTGTACCCAGACGATCTCCTGATCAGATCAAGTTCAAAAGAAAAATCTCACCACGACACTCAGTTCACCATTCAGTTCCTACAAGCTGGAACCACCTGGGTATGATCATCAAAAGAGTGTTGTCTATCCCTCACCAAAGAAAAGGTCAGGAAGACCAAACAGCTGGCTGAGACTGTCATCAGAGTGAAAATCACTTCTCACAACACTACCCAAACTGATGGGTTTGCTAGGGGCCAGCAACAAGGCGATACTTTGGGGTCGTCTACATGCAGGAATGCTTCAGACCTTTCTCAGATCTTATTAACAACAGATCACGGAGAAGACAGATCTTCCCATTCAGGTACCACTTCAGATCAAAAGATCCACGACCCCTCGAGAACAACATATACTTACAGATGCAAGCATCACAGGTTAGGCACGTCTTCCTATCAATGTCTTGGAAATGTGAGCAATTTGTCTGGCCCTGTTCCAGTTCAGAGATCAGATAGTGAACTCACACATCCTGACCTGTATGGACAAGGTCGCAGACAAGCAGGGGGGATCCAAGACCTCGAGGTGGCACAAGGAGGCAACAAGGATACTTACCTGGGAGGAAGGTCACCTAGTCTCGATCAAAGGCATATCCAATGTCCAGGCAGACTGGCTGAGCAGGTAGACCATTCAGCAAGTGGAATAGTCCCTTAAGAAAGATCTCATCTAATGGATAACATCACACTTCGCAACACCTTTCATGGACCTGTTTGCATCCCAACACAACCATCAACTACCAAGGTGCATGACAAGGTTTGTTCCACTCACAAGCAGGTGCCCTGACATCACAGTGGCCATTAGGCTTCCCCTACGCATTACCACTCTTACCAGCAATACCCAAACTCCTGAGAAGGATCAAGGAACAGGGAGTGAAGTGCTAGTGATTGCCTCTTGGTGCCCCACGGACTGTGCCTTTCCACACTCCAATAGATGGTGATCTCTCCACCCCTCATCCTACCAACCTCTCTGGTCACATTACAGCAGGGAATGATTTGGCACTCTCATTTAGACTCACCCTGCTTAACTGTGTGGAAATAGAAAGGAAAATCCTCCTAAGATAGGGATATTCCGGAGAGGTGGCCGACACTCTCCTAGCATCCCGAAAACAGTTCACGGTCAGAATTTTCAATTCCTCTTGGAAAGCCCTCGCTCAGTGGGGCAGGAGGAAAGCACCGGGCATTTTACACAGCCCTGACCAAATATCCATTTAAACTGGTCAAAGATGTTCCCCTGAGAAGGCTGAGAATGAAGACCATCTTCCTTATTGTGGTCTCATCTGCCAGAGTTTAGGTTCTCCTTTCCTCAGAGGAGAAGGACCCTTCACGGTAAGCGTCCAAAGGTCCGTTCTGCAGTCACTCCATTGTCTTCCTGTCAGTTACACCATGCTCAGTTCAAGGTATTGGTTAGCACATACAAAGCTCTTCATGACCTTGATCTGGCATATCTACGGGACTGCTTCCCTCCCTATGTTCCTCCACAGCAACTTCGCTCATGTGAACAGGGTCTCCTGCAGGTGCCACCCTGCGCATGGGTGGAATCAACAGCAGCCCGTACGTGGGCTTTCTCTGTGGTGGCCCCTACCCTGTGGAACGGCCTGCCTGACGAGGTCAGGAGAGCCCCCTCCTAGCTTTCTGCAAACGATGCAAAACCGAATTATTCAAAAAAGGCTTCTGTATTGTAGGGAGGGGGTCTCAGATGCTCCGCTAATGAGTTAGGGACCATAGACTTCACCTCTGCGTTGCCTTACATACTGTCTGTTGCTTTAAATATGTGCTCCTATGTCAGCCCTAGAATTGCTTATGTTTTGTTTCAACATTTCTTCAACCCTGTATTGGATTCCTGCTAATGTTATGTAAACTTGCGTTTTATTTACCCTATGGCATTGTTTATGAAATTATCTTTGATACTGACTGTACTAATCTCACGCTGTGTAATCTGCCTTGAGTCTTAGTGAGAAAGGCGGACCATAAATGACATAAATAAAATAAAATAACTGGAGTTTGTCTCTCTTCAGCATAAGACATGGGCCTTAGGTCTATAGCAGTCTTTTCTGTAGATGGATGTGAGTGTCTCTGTTCCTTCTTCAGCTTGCATTTAGTTAGGAGCAGCAAGATGTGGTTTGCCTGCTGGTTTTCAGTCTTATGCAAGACATTTTTTCCAGGTCGATAGTTCGTCAAACTTCTGCTTTCTGTGCAGTGCCTCACTGCTTCAGTGAGATTAGCGGTGATGTTTTGTTTTGGCAAAAAATACCATTGTATGATATTTTTTTTACTAGTTTAGTAAAGAATATTTACCTTCTAAGTCGAAATTGCAGCTCTTTAAACAAAATTTGTTGTCGACGACAAGTTGTGGCCCAGTGACAAATTTAAAAAAAGGGGGGGGGGAGTGGATGATTTAAGGCAGGCATTAAAATACTTATCTTTATGTTGTGTACAGAAAAGGCCAATGATCGTGTAGCCCACGCCAGCCGATCGTTTTCCTTTAAAGGCAGAGTTGGCTCATGCATGCTCTTCAGGACATGACCTATGAGATGAAAGCAAAGCATTTGATAGCTAGGAAAATAATCAATTGCTAATACAAACACGCTGCTTTTTTCAGTGAGACTGATGGGTCATCTACCCGCAACCTGCTTCATACTGCTCAACTTACTCTTCCGAGCAGCGCTAGGAATGTCATTTCTGCTTGCTTCTTTCATTGCTCCTCAGTGATGTTGACGCCTCCCCCCCCCCCCCCCGGTTATATACTTCATTAGAATTTTATTGACATCAGCATTTTTATTTGCAAATTTGAGATTCGACCGTGAGATCTCACATCCTGAAATTTGAGTCTTTGTTTTATAAAAAGGGGAAGACTTAGGCAAACAAAATATTCTTACCAAGAATTCTCTTGTTCATAAAAGAGTACAGGAATGGGTTGTGCACGTGGGTCTAGTAGGTTATAGTAGCCATTCTTTAGGGAGCATGAGTCACTGAAAAGGCTACTGAAATTTTTTTTAAAATGCAATCCACAGCTGAGCTGTAGGCACTCTTCTTATCTCTCCCCATACTGTGAAATTGGATTGGCATATGGGTGGCGGACAGGGAAGGTGACTCTGTGTCATAGAGTCATAGAATCACAGAGTTGGAAGGGGTCTTACATACCATCTGGTCTAACTCCCTGCCCAATGCAGGAACAGCCTAAAGCATCCCTGACAAATATTCGTCCAGCCGCTCCTTGAAGACTGCCGATGAGGGGGAACCTACCACACCCCTAGGCAGCCGCTTCCACTGCTGACTTGCTCTTAACATGAAGAAGTTTTTCCTGATGTCCACCCGGTACCTTCCCTCCTGTAGTTTAAACCCGTTGTTTCAGGTCCTATCCTCTGTTGCCAGCAGGTACAGCTCCCTTCCCTCCTCTAAGTGACAGCCTTTTAAATACTTAAAGAGAGCAATCATGTCTCCCCTCAACCGCCTCTTCTCTGTACTGAACATTCCCAGTCTTTCCTTGTCAGGCTTGGTCTCCAGACCCCTGCTCATCCTGGTTGCTCTCCACTGCACTCGTTCCAATTTGTCCACATCTTTTTTGAAACGAGGCCTCCAGAAGTCAATACTCCAGGTACGGTCTGGCCCAGGGGATTTGTACACATCCAGTGTAGCTCGGTGTTTCTCCACAACTTCTCTGCCCATGTCAACCAGCAGGCCCGAAGCCATGCTTTGCCTACTACCATCTCTAGGTAGGCCTGTTCTCTCCTTTACGGAGAAATCTGAGGCCAGCTAAGCATTGAGCCTTTCTGCTTCTCTCTGTCCTGTCAGGTTTCTCCATTTTCACCAAACAATGGGGGTATTGCCTGCTTTACCTTCCATTTGCTCCTCAGAAGTGTCTTTTTGTTGTGGCAAGCCTCCCTGGCCAGTCTCAGCTCACTCTGAGCTATGGCTTCTCTGAAGGCTGCCCTACAGTACCTAGCTGCCCCAGGATACTCTTCTTTGGATCAATTTCCTTCCCTCCATTTCTTGAACATCTCCTTTTGTCTCCTTAGCTTATCTCCATTTATCCACATTGGCTTCTTACATCCTCTACTCCATTTCCGTCTTGCTGGAATGGTGACAGCTGGAGGCTGCGAGAGCTCTTCTTTTAGGAGAGCCCGCCCTTCCTTCACTCCTTTCCCTTCTAGCATTCCTGTCCATGAAATAACTCTCATCATATATCTAAGTTTATTAAAGTTTACACTTCTAAAATCTAACCTACACATTTGGCTACAAACTCCCTTGGTTCCCCACAGCAAAAGGAATTCTAGGAGGACGTGATGACTTCTCCCTAAGGTTCCCACCACCTTTACCCCGTCAGCTCTTTCTTGTTGGTTAATATCACATCCAGTATGGCCAAGTCCCTCATCACTTCCTTCACCATTTGAGAAAGGAAGTTGTTGGCCAGGCAGGTCAGGCAGTTGCATGACCCTGGACACATAACAGAGTTTGTCTCCCAGCACACATCAGGGAAGCTGAAGTCTCCCATAACTACAAAGTTGTGTTTCTTGGATATCCTATTAAGCTGCTCATGGAGGGCAAAATCCCCCTCATCTCCTTGGTCAGGCAGTCTGTAGCAGACCCCAACCACAATACTGCGCGTCCTTCCCTCCCTTATCTTCACCTAGACACGTTCCGCTGGGTTGTCATTCTCCTTCTTCAGTATTTCCTAACAATCAATCCCTTTCCTCACATATACTACCACTCTACCTCCTCTACGACGCTTCCTGTTCTTCTTGAATAACTCACACCCACCCACTACTGTATTCCAAGGAATCTCCCCAGGTCCCTTCCAAGCACATGCTTCCGTGTTCTTCACAGGTGGAGTCCATCGTATGCAAGAATACATAGTCCATGGTCCTTTCAATGCTTTTTCAAGGTTGGTGAAGGTATCAGAGTGCTTTGGTGGTTCTGGAGTGGTGTGGATTTGCTGAAGGGATAAACCACGTCTGCACTCCCACCCCTGCTCCTGACCCCCTCCTCTGTTCTCCCTTGCCTGGATTCCTGCTCGTCTCTGAAATTTCCCATCCTTCTTTTTGCCCCAAGGAAAAACCATCTTGAATCTGAGGGAGAAAAGTCAGGATAGAAACATTTTAAATAAATAACTCTTTCCTCTCTTCTCCCTGCTATTTAGTCCAGGGCTTAAATCAACTTGTTTATTTACTTTTTTATTATTTTCCTTTATAGTCCACCTTTCTCACTGGGCTCCACGGCAGATTATAAATACAATTTTAAAAAAAGTTCCGCTGATCACTGAGCAGATTACAAAATATGATGATGGGAAGTCAGTGAGTGGGGGCCATCCTAGCAACTCCCACTAGTGGTTAAGAGTGCGGGACTCTAATCTGGAGAACCGGGTTTGATTCCCTGCTCCTCCACTTGAAGCCAGCAGGGTGACCTTGGGGGCAGTCACTCACAGCTCTCTTAGAGCTCTCTCAGCCCCACCCACCTCACAGGGTGATTGTCTTGAGGATAATAATAACACATTTTGTAAACTGCTTTGAATGGGTGTTAAGTTGTCCTGAAGGGCAGTATTTAAATTGAATGTTGTTATTGTTATTATTGAATGAACAGTTGTCAATTTTGCCCATTTGCAGGGTGGCACTTTGAGAAGGCTTTGTTTGGATGAGTGGATCTGTCGCAGTGGAACATACCAGGAGAGGCGGTCTTGCAGATACTTGGGTCCAATGCCTTTACGTGGTTATAGTTTAGATGGCAGGAGTATTTATCAGTTATTTACTTTAAGGTTATATTCAGGGCTTTTTTCTGGGAAAAGAGGTGGTGGAACTCAGTGGGTTGCTCTCAGAGAAAATGGTCACATGGCTGGTGGCCCCGCCCCCGATCTCCGGACGGAGGGCAGTTTAGATTGCCCTCCGCGCTGCTCAACAGCGTGGAGGGCAATCTAAACTCCCCTCTGTCTGGAGATCAGGGGGCGGGGCCACCGGCCATGTGACCATTTTCAAGAGGTTCCGGAATTCCATTCCCCCGCGTTCCCCCTGAAAAAAAGCCCTGGTTATATTCATAAAACTATAAACCCAAGCAACTAAATGAAACAAAAGTCTAGCAACATTTTTAAAGCAATCAGCACTGTAAAGACATATGTAATGGAGGCACCCTTTGATTTGTTTGTAGATTTAGCTGTTTTCTTTCTAGCTTCCGGCTTGCTGCCCTGTCCCTCTCTCATATTTGTTTGGCCTACTAAGTATAAAGCTTTCTTTCTCTGTTCCTCGGTTCTCTTCTTTTACTGACGTGTTTGCGTAGACAAATAGGGTAGTGCAAAGTTAGCATATGGTTCCTATTTTCATCTGAGGCAGTGCAAAAATGATGATGGTGGTAATTTTCTAGAAAGTATAACCTCATCGTAGACCAAATACTGCTGTCGAATATAACGTAAAATACATGGTGCATGGGGGAAACGTTAAAGAGGCATAATTGACTTTAATGCAATAGTCATATGTGAATGCATTTTAACAAAAGTAGTGTTTATTCAGAACAAGACCAGCTCTGTATCCTGACTCAGAATTGTATCCTGATGAATTCTTTAAAAAAATTGGAGGCACCTCTAATTTGAAAGCATTGAAGAAAGTCAGCATCCTCTAGCGAAAATGAAACATGTTAAGTACATCATAATTTATTAAATCATCCTAGAGGTTAGGTAGCTGGTGCAGAAAATGTAGTCTGTTTCAGACAAGGGCCACCAGAATTGGACACGTTTGGACAAAGCCTATAGGGATACACTGCATCACAATAGAAAACACAAATGTTTCCAGTTCCCTGTTGTCTAGGAAGAACATAAGAGCTTAGGGAGGGGAGACGAGTTGTATTGAGAATGTTGAAGGTTGTATTTTTAGCCGAAGCAGCTACAAACATGATTTGGTAGATATGTTCATTTGGGGTCATTAGTACCATGTTTCAAGATGGCTGACATCTGGATGCAACGCAAGAATGTGCCGATTGTTGAGGCTCAGAGTGACACATTGTATTTGAAGCAACGATTGAGAGTTATATCATAATGCATCTTAAATAACAAGGCCAAGTATGTCAGAAATGTGTTGGTTGCTGTTCCTGATTTCTGTGGCTCTTTTGGTCTTACCGGCTCAAAGCACATTGGGTTGGATCCACATTAAATAGGCTTGATGAAGCTTTTAATGTATTTATTTTAGATACTCCAATCCAATATACTTTATTGCTTCAGCACAGCCATAGCAAATAACAAAAAAAGTACAATACTATTAATACAAATTACTACACGCTAAAATTTAAACCGAAGTTAACAAAACTCCATCTAGAACTCCAAATCCATAAAATCCATACAGCATATAATATCGTGTAGTAAGTCCTAATAAGAGGAATTTATGGTTACCTTTAGAATAAAAGTTACTTCAGTAGTCTTAAATATATTTTGTTTACTGATGTTACAAACTTTGCCACTTGCATTGCAATCCATTTATCGTTACCTGCCAGCAGTGCCACTAATTTGTCTTGCTCTGACCTCCCTGGCACCCTTTGCAGAATATTTCTAAGATACTTCTCCCGAATAGTTGCAAATCTCGGGCATCGAAACATAACATGGGGCATATCTTCAATGGATTTATGATCACAGTGGCACACACAGTCAACAAGTGGGGTCTTGTTATAACAGCCTTTCAGTACTGCCAAATGAAGTATATTCATCCTAGCTCTAGTAAACGACGTCCTATATTCTGTGCATTAAATAGGCAATTTCTACTGATTACCTCTTTCCACTGCAGAATCCTCTTACGTCATTTCTCAGGTTCTCCTATCCCCCAGGAGCACCATTTTGCGGAGATCAGTACGTGGCCGGGAAGTGGGAAGGCAGGAAAGTTCCATTCTGGAACTGGAAAATTTAGGCTAATTCACAGTCCCACCAAAATGAGCTCGCTATATTCATTGGTTCAAGTGTCATCAAATTTAGTTAAATTGTCCCCCATCTTCAAAAGTAATAGCTACAGGAATCATGCAACTAAATAAAAACATTTGCTCAAGGGAGCTTTCTGGCTATCAGGCCCAGAAACAAACATACTGAAAAGCAAGATTCAAGTTCAGTAGCACCTAAAAAGACTAATGAGATTTTTTCCAGTGTATAATCTTTTAAGAGTCAAAGCTTCCTGGGAGCTCTCAAAAGCGTATACCCTATAAAATCTCTGTCATGGACTAGTTTGGGCTCAGTGAGAGTGGGGACTCCTCAGGACGAGAGGAACCTTGTGTAGAACAGCCATGACTCCTCAGGAGAAGAGGAGCTCTGTGTAGCTAGCCTTAGCCCTGACTTAGCAGAAGCCAGGGATCAGGAACCGTAGCTGCTGGCTAATCAGAGTTCACAGCCGGCAGCTGAGACAGGGCCACCAGCACTCTCCAGCCCTGATACCACTGGGGAAACTCGGCCAGGGACTTCCAACACCACTAGGGATGCCCAGCCAGGGCTGTACACATCTGGGTTGGGGGGGGCAGACACATATATCTTACTATATAATTGAGTAAGCGCATTTCAGACAACTCACTTTATACCCTGGTGCACCACCAGAGGGTGCTGCCATGGAGGGAAGTCAGGGCAAGGCACCATGTCCCTCCAGGAAATGTACCATGGTGGGAAGCCCAGGCTGGGAGAAGGATGGGAGCAGGTGGCAATGCCTGCATCTTGCCTTCACCCAGCTGGCATTAGGAGTGGAGCAGGTGGCAATGCCCACCCCCCGCCTTCACCCAGTTGGTATTAGGAGCGGAGCAGGTGGCAATACCCTATTCCCACCTTAACACAGCTGTTATTTGGAGCAGAGCAGGGGGCAGTGCCACTCCCTTCACCCAGCTGGTATTAGGAGCGGAGCACTTGGCAATGCCCACCCCCTCTTCACCCAGCTGGGATCAGGAGCAGAGCAGCTGACAATACCCACCCCCCTGGGATTAGGAGATCAGATGACAATGCCCGCCCTCCTTCTCCCAACAGGGATCAGGAGTGGAACAGGTAACAATGCCCTCCCCTGCCTTAACCCAATTAGTATTAGTGACAGAGCAGGCGGCAATGCCTATACCCACCTTATCCCAGCTGGTATTAGGAACAGAACAGATGGCAATGCCCACCACCTGCCTTAACCCAGCTGGTATTAAGAGCGGAGCAAGTGGAATTTCCCCTCTCACCATAACACAGCTGTTATTAGGAGCAGAGCAGGTGGCAATGCCACCCCGACCTTAACCCAGTTGGTATTAGAAGCAGGGCACTTGGCAATGCCCACCACCTGCCTTAACCCAGCTGGTATTAAGAGCGGAGCAAGTGGAATTTCCCCTCTCACCATAACACAGCTGTTATTAGGAGCAGAGCAGGTGGCAATGCCACCCCGACCTTAACCCAGTTGGTATTAGAAGCAGGGCACTTGGCAATGCCCACCCCCATTCAGCCAGCTGGGATCAGAGGCAGAGAAGGTGGCAGTGCCCATCTCCCACCTTAACTCAGCTGGTATTAGGATTGGATCAAGTGGCAATGCCCTCCTCTGCCTTAACCCAGCTGGTATTAGGAGCGGAGCAGGTGGCAATACCCACCCCTGGCCATCACCCATTTGGGATCAGGAGTAGAGCAGGTGGCAATGCCCATCTCACACCTTCACCTGGCTGTGATCAGGCGTAGAGCAGGAGGCAATGCCCTTCTTCCCTTCACCCAGCCCGGAATAAGGAGCAGAGCAAGTGGCAGTGCCTGCACTCTTCAACCTACCGGAATAAGCCACTGAGCTGGCGGCAGTGCCCACCCTGTCTTCACCCTGCCACAGTCAGAAGCCAAGCATGCAGCAATGCCTGCCCCCTCTTCAACCTGCTGGAATCAAGAGCAGAGCAGGTGGCAATGTCTGGCCCCCCCTTCACCCAGCTGGGATTAGGAGCAGAGCAGATAGTAAAGCCCACCGCCCACCTTCACCTGTCAGGATCAGGCGCATAGCAGAAGGCAATGCCTGTTCCTCCCTTCACCCAGCAGAGAGCAGGTGGCAGTGCCCACCCCCCCTTCACCCAGCTGGGATCGGGCTCGGAGCAGGCAGCAATGCCTACCCCCTTTCACCCAGCTTTGTTGCTAGTATATATATGTGTGAGTTGTCAAGTCACAATGGATTTATGGTGCCTCCAGCAAGGGACTTTCCGGGCAAGTGAGATGCAGAAGTGGTTTGCCATTGCCCTTCTCTTTAGAGCCTTCCTTAGTGGCTCCGTATCCAAGTAGCATCCGAAATCTGACGAGATCGGACTATACCGTGCTGCCTCCCCTCCTAGTAGATGGCTTAAGAACTCATAATTAGAAATGTTCCATACATGTTTCTTTCAAAATGGGGAGAGCAAGGAATGGTTGAAAGATGCTTCTGCTTTTAGCGCTGACGAGAAATGTCACACCTTGGTCACTAATGCAGTTTAGTTCTGTGCTTGGATGTATGTATCACAGTGCAGACTTGGCAGAACCAGGCACTTCACTTCTAAGACCTGTGGGTGATGGAAGGAAGGCACTGCAGATATGCGGTTATTGAGCAGTATGTAGATACTGCTTTTTGCAAAGCAATAATTGATGCTCGGAAATGCTCCTTTAAAAAAAAATGATTAGGAGACACATTTGAGGAACTACAAGACAGGAGCTGTGAGGCAACTGGTAAAATGGCTATAAATCTTCTCAGAAAGCCTGTTAAGCTCAGAAAAAAATGTTCCTAAACCCGTTCTTAAATGTTCTTTGCTCAAAAACAGGCCTTCTCTTCTACATGTTTTGGATGGTGTGAAACATTCTCTTGCCAGTTCTTTAGAGTTGCTTTCTCCTACCATTGAAATAATGTGGCTATGCAGGAGGCGGAATAGTATTTGCCACAGTAGCAGCTGCTTGTTTTTACAAAGCCACCACAGGCAAAATCATTTTCACTCCTCTTTATCCAGAGAATAAAAGTTAATGCATTTTGTATTTATATAAAAGATGTAACAGAACTTCCTCATTTGATTCTCCCACTAGCACTGCATGGGCCCCAACTCCGTATAAATGGACAATGTCAGTAACACTTTGCATATGGTGATTTTTTAAAAAAACAGGCTGGATGCAAAACACGGCTGCGTGTGTATAGAAGGATGCTTTTTGCTTGTGTAAGAAAGTGGAGGGCGATTTCCACTGATTTGCCCTTCCTACTGCAGCCCCCTCTGCTATATACCCCACAGTTCCTGAGGGTACCCCGAACCTCCAAATCAAAGATCCCCCAAGCTTTTTGACCCTGTGGGTATCTTTGAAATTTTGGGTTGGTGGTAGTGAGCACCACCCCAAATGGCTTCTGCAGGAGGTGGGGCTGGCCTAAGTACCTCCCTCCCTACTTTGTAAAAGAATTGCAGAAGGGGAATAAAAATAATAATACAATAATAATAACTGTGTGGTTATAAACTGCCCTTCTGGACATATTAGTGCCCACTCAGAGCAGTGAACAAGGTCAGTTTTTATTATCCCCACAATAAAGCTAGAGAGCTGGGGCTGAGAAGACCCAACTGCAGAGCTCATGGTAGGCGAGGGATTCAAACCAACAGAGTACTGACTCACAATCCAACCATTTAGCCATTATGCTGCAGCTGCAACAGCAACAGCAACAGCAACAACATGCTTATATACTGCTCTTCTAGACAGATTAGTGCCCACTCAGGAGAACAAAGTCAGTGTTATTACTATCCTCACAATAAAGCTGGGGAGCCGGGGCTGAGAGGAGGGGCTGACCCAAGGCCACCTGCTGAGCTCAGGGCAGTAGTGGGATTTGAACCGGCAAAGTGCTCATTTGCAGCTTAGCCACGTAACTGCTATGCTACAGCAGCTCTCAGAAATAAAAGAAAGCTGGGAAGGGGTGGGGGAGAGATTGGAGAATAAAGAGAAAGAAAGCCTGAAGGGGAAATGGAACTGCAAGAACAGATGTTTACCACTCCTCCTGATCTTGCTTTTGTAGCCATGGAAAACCCTTTCATTTGAATAAGGGCGGCCAGCAACAATCCCCACCTTACAGTGGCCCCACCTACTTTCTGCAAAGCTCAGTGGGTACCCGGGTACGTAGTGGCAGATGCCATGGTGCCCATGAGCGCCACGTTGTGGAACCCTGCTCCAAATGCTGGCCTTTGGCTGAGGCTCAGCAGATCTTATTGCAAAGGAGGAGGCAGCAGGGATTTGTTTCTCAAGTGGGTGATTGGCTCCAATTGTGTGTATGTCTATAACACGCCCACTCACACACCCACTGTTCCTCTGTATAGAGTTCTGTGTTTGTAAATTGGTCTCCTAGTTGTTCCCCTTCCCAAAATAGCAGCCTCCTGAGGCTGCTTTTCATTTCTCTTTAAGGCCAGGGCAGAGGTGGTCACCCCACAGCCAAAACTACACATTACATGCAACTAGGGATGGATCAAAGTTACGGCTGCTTTCAGAGCAAGGAGTATGAATTGAAGGTTTGTCATTTCAGTGCCATTTCGGAGGGACAATTACATAAGAGTGTTAGAAATATTCTAGGGCGAGGAAGCAGTCCTTTTAAAAATACTCCTTTTTTTTTTTAGCTGGAAAGATGTTCCAGTGCCGTATTGCATGTCTTTCAAATTCAATCCTAAAAAGAGTCACTCCAGGCTAAGCCCGTTGAAATCACTGAGCTTAGACTGGTGTGACTCTTTTTAGGATTGCGCCGTCAGTCTCTAAACATAGGCGCCCAAGCGTGCGTGTATTTTAGAGTATACTGGGAAGGGGCAATAAGAGACAGCTGAACACTTTTAAAAGCAGTGTGTTCCTTGGGTGAAGGAAGGAAGTGCTCCTCCATATTTATGGAACCAGTGTCTGAAATTAGCTGCATTTTTCATACACTTTTCATAGCGGCTTTACAGGATTTGGGTCTCTCGCTGCATTACGGAGCTGGAGAATGTGCTATAAAAACACACGGAACGGCTGGCTTCATTGGCATTTGGCCAGGTGCCTACTGATGAATGTAGGATTTTCCCATCATCTGGCGTTGAGCTGTATTGGAACTCCCAAATGGAGAGGTTTTTTCAGCATAATCCTAAGCAGAGGTTACTCCGGCCTAAATCCATTGATTTCTCTGGGTTTAGACTGGAGTAACTGCTTGGGATCGCGCTGTTTGTGTCTGAAGTGGTGCATGTAAGATTCTGCTCCTTTATGCCGAGGCATTTTGTCTAAGTTACATTGGAGCGCTTTCTAATTTTTCCTGTTGCTCAGGCTCATGACAGGTTAAGCCAGTAGTTTTTAAACATGAGAGAAATCTATGAAACTTTGTCCCATGAAACCCTTTTGGTGGCCCAGATAAATGCAAACAATCTATTGGTGATCGGATGGAGGCAGAGCTAGGCATTCTAGCATTGAGAGTGCTCATCTGAGTTTCTGTGTGGCAGGACATAACGGGGAAGGGAAGGGAAGGCTGTGGCTCCATAACAGAAAATCTGCTTTTGGCATGCAGAAGATTTCAGGTTCAGTTCCTGGCATCTTCATGGGCGATGTGAAGCACAGTTTCCGGAGATGATGGAGAGCTGCTGCCAATCTGAGTTGACGATACTGATCTTCAGGGCTTTTTTTCTGGGAAAAGAGGTGGCGGAACTCAGTGGCGGAACTCAGGACTGCACAATGACGTCACTTTGCATCAGTTGGAACAAGGGGGGAGTTTTTAAAAGTTTAAATCGCCCTCGGCAAAAATGGTCACATGGGCGGTGGCCCCGCCCCCTGATCTCCAGACAGAGGGGAATATAGATTGCCCTCCGCGCCGCTCCAGCAGTGTGGAGGGCAATCTAAACTCCCCTCTGTCTGGAGATCAGGGGGCGGGGCCACCGGCCATGTGACCATTTTCAAGAGGTGCCGGAACTCTGTTCCACCGTGTTCCTGCTGAAAAAAAGCCCTGCTGATCTTGATGGATGAATACTCTGATTCAGGATAAGACAAATTCATGTGTTTCTTAGGAGTGTTCGGCTCCAAGCTATAATGCTGTAGTTTGGGTTTATATGTATTTATTATTTATCTACAACAACAACAACAGCATTCAATTTGTATACCGCCCTTCAGGACAACTTATTGTCCACTCAGAGCAGTTTACAAAGTATGTCATTATTATCCCCACAGCAAAACATCCTGTGAGGTGGGTGGGGCTGAGAGAGCTCTGAGAGAGCTGTGACTGACCCAAGGCCACCCAGCTGGCTTCAAGTGGAGGAGTGGGGAATTGAACCCAGCTCTCCAGTTTAGAGTCCCATGCTCTTAACCACTGCACCAATATTTTTATGACACCTTTCCAACCAGTTCAGTGTCCCCCAAGGTGGCCAGCAGTCCAAACATTAAAACAAAATTTAAAATGCATCTGTATACAACAATAAAAATAATTCAACAAAATACAAACACATAAACAGGATGGAGGGGCGCTGAGGGAACACATAATTATAGAATGGGAAAAACTCGTCTTGGCAGTAGTATGTGCGAAAAGGATCCAGGGATCTTAGTAGACCAGACGCTGAACATGAGTCAGCAGTGTGATGTGGTAGCTAAAAAGGCAAATGCGATAGTGTCCCAGTCATGCGAAGTGATGGTATTGCTCTGCTCTGGTTAGACCTCACCTAGAGTATTGTGTTCAGTTTGGGCATCACAGTTTCAAAAGGATATAGACAAGCTGGAACGTGTCTAGAGGAAGGCAACGAAGAGGGTGAGGGGTCTGGAGACCAAGTCCTATGAGCAGGGCCGGCGGGCCTATTGAGGCCAGGTAGGCGGTGGCCGCAGGCGCGGGGTACCGGAGGGAGTGCCAGAGGAGGCGCGGCGGGCGGGAGCACGTGCCACAAAGCACCAGCCTCCTATCCCTCCCACCCTGCGCCGCTGCCGCCGCCAGCACAAGCCCCCGGCCAGGCGCAGCCACCGCGGGCAGGCATCTGCGGCGGCGCAGGCAACCGAGCAGGAGAGCTCGGAGGCCACCCGCTGCAGCAATTGGGCCGGCGGCGGCGCGTATGCTCCTGTGATGACATCACGCATGATGTCATCATGCAGGCCGGTGAGCTTGGGGGCGCCCGGCCGGCCGCGAGCGTGGTAAACCTTTGCACCGCCCCTGCCTGTGAGGAAAGGTTGAAGGAGCTTGGAATGTTTAGCCTGGAGAGGAGACGACTGAGAGGTGATACGATAACCACCTTCAAGTACCTGAAGGGCTGTCATATAGACGATGGTGCAGAATTGTTTTCCATTGGCCCCAAAGGTTGACCCAGAACCAACGAGTTGAAATTAAATCAAAAGAGTTTTCAGCTAAAGATTAGGAAGAACTTCCTGACAGAGTGGTTCTTGAGTGGAACAGGCTTCCTCGGGAGGTGGTGGCCTCTCCTTATTTGGAGGTTTTTAAGCAGAGGCGAGATGGCCCTCTGACAGCAGAGCTGATTCTGTGAACCTGGGCAGATCGTGAGGAGGAAGGCAGGAAGGGTTACATCAGTGCTTAGTTGTCGTGACCTACATGCCCAAGGTAATGCCGATCGCCACTTTGGGGTCAGGAAGCGATTTTCCCCAGGCCAGTTTGGCTAGGGATCCTGACAGTGTTTTGCCATCTTCTGGGCATGGAGCAGGGGTCTCTGGGGGAATGGGGGGGGGAGGTAGCTGTGAATTTCCTGCATTGTACAGGAAGTTGGATTAGATGATCCTGGTGGTCCCTTCCAACTCTACGACTCTATGATTTTGTGAAAACTCACGTATGGCTTCTTATAAGCACATTTGTTTTTCTTCAGGGTTTAAAAAAAACTTATCCATTGTTCTCTGTAAAACTTTAACAAGCCTTTGATGAGGATATAGCCAAGAAGTTGCAGATACTTAAATATTTCCCATTTCTGTTCTCTGTTTGTTGCTTTTCTTGCTTCCTAACTCACCTCACAAAATTATTTATTACGCCTTTATTTAGAGAATGTGTAGGCCACCTTTCCAGTCTTGCCCAAGGAGGCTCATAACAATAAAATAAGCCAGTCAGTCCACCTGTCTATTTGTGCATGGTCATCCTGGCCATTCATCCAGGTCTTAGGAAGGGTGCAGTTTTCCCAGGAGATAAGAGCACCCAGTAAAGAACTCTAGTTTCTAGGGACTCTTGTAGGCATAACGAAGTAGGAGGTGACAGATCTAGGATGATGGGTTGGTAAGGGACCTTCTTCTCAAGGTTTTTTGCAGGCACGGATGAATCTGCTGTACTGACTTTGGAGGAATAAAGAGGAATTATTTTTTTACTAGGAAGCTCCTTCGTACAATCTTTGTTTGCAAACCTTCCAGAGCCATTTCTGATTTTGTTTTCATGGCAGGGAAGCTATTTCACTACAGTCTCTTTTTTGCATTGTAAATGTATTGTCAGAAGCCCAGGCTATC
The DNA here is from genome assembly GCF_028583425.1 of Eublepharis macularius. Lineage (NCBI taxonomy): Eukaryota > Metazoa > Chordata > Lepidosauria > Squamata > Eublepharidae > Eublepharis > Eublepharis macularius. The sequence goes on along the minus strand of NC_072791.1, from coordinate 223,263,309 downwards.
TGGGAGGAGTCCATGCAATGCCTCCTTCCCTTGAAAGTGTTACCTCCATTTTTTAAACCTTGGGAATCAAGAAGTTCCCAAATCTGGGAGTGCTTTCAGAAAAGACCCTTGGTGACATTTGAGCGATCTGATGCTTATTTCCTCTGCGGGACTCTCAACCTCCTTTGGCCTTTCATCCCCTTCTGTTCATCTTAGCTCTGTGGTTTTTCTGAGTGCTGCCATCAGAGTTTTAATTTTTTTTTTTTTACTTCCTAGAGCCCTTCCAACAAGCTCCATCTGGTGAGATGCTTTATTCACCCCTCCTCTTTCACAGTTCCCAGGGAACGCTGGCATCCAGTCCCTGGTGAGCATACTGGCTTTCACCCTTCCCCCTCTGTGGTTAGGGAAATGAAAAAGTGCTGCCCTTCCAATGGTGCCTGGTGTTAATCTGTCTGGAGCTGTATCTTGTGCATGTTTCCTACCCATCACATCATACCAAACATAGGCTCGTCTCGGAGGCACACAGTAAGAAGTGAGCTTCATGTACCCTAACTTGCCCCAGTTTTTCAGGCACTGGTTTTGGAAGAGAAAAAAGGGAATATACCAGTAGCATATATCCAACTATGAGGTTCCTCTGATGGAATGACATTTCTTACTCCCCCCTACATTGGTTCGCTGTGCTGCTCCTGAGAATCTGGTTATCCCTGCAGACAAAATTGGGGGAGGCTGCAGTAAGAAAAGAAATTTGGGAAGTCCCATTCCATGGAGTCCATGAATGTTTGAATGCATACCACTATCTTAATTTTATATAAAACATAATTTGAGTGTTAATAATTCTCTGAACTCAAGTTGAACTCAAGGGAGTTAGTGTGGTGTAGTGGTTAGAGTGTCAGACTAGGATCTGGGAGAACCCGGTTTGAATCCCCCACTCTCCTATATAAGCTCTTTGGGTGACCTTGGGACTCTCTCTCTCTCTCTCTCTCTCTCTCTCTCTCTCTCTCTCTCTCTCTCTCTCTCTCTCTCTCTCTCTCTCTCTCTCTCTCTCACACACACACACACACACACACACACACACACACACACACCCTAACCTACCTTACAAGGTTATTGTGGGGATAAAGTGGAGTAAAGGAGAATTATGTAAGCCTACTTGGGTCCCTGTTGGGGAGAAAGGTGGGGTATAAACTCCTCTCAGCCCCAGCTCCTCAGCTGGGATAATAACAACATTAACTTTGTTCACTACTCTGAGCAGGTACTGATCTGTCCAGAAGAGCAGTAGATAAACACACTGTTATCATCATTGTTATAAACAAAGTAAATGAATAAATATGTGCAGCTTTTTGCTTATGCAGATCCAGCTGATATAAAGGGCACACAGTCATAATCATTGTCTTGGTGCGTGACGGGATTTGCCTGTGTAAACCTGCTTGGTGTGCCCGGTGCCAAGATTGCAAATATGTGAGCCAGTGGTTGAAATACAAGTAGGTCCCATCACCCCCGGGTAGCATAGTAAGAGTTTCTAGAAGCTGAACTGGATTGTTAGGCAGGAGATTGAATCCAGGATCTCTTTTGTTGATGTTGTTGTGCTGAGTAGTCGACCACAGGGTGGGGTCTTGGACGTTGGTGGGGAGAAGGTGATAGGATTTGTTAGGAACATTTTGAGGCTTTGTTTGAATTCTAATGGAATCTAATTGCTAGCCTGTAAAATCAAATCAGGCTACAAAATGGTCTTTTCAGCTGACCTAGGGGAAAGCTAGCAGGTGCGGACAGGCTTGGGAATGCTCTTGGGGGTGGATTGAATTGGTAGAGAAGAGTAGGAGCATAATCCAAAAATGTCGCCACATGTCTGGTTCACTTATACATATTTCAAAGTCTTAGCAAGATCATTTAGCCTGAAGACAAGAGTAGCAATCGGACATAGAGGTAGAGGTGCTGAAATCCACTGATGAGTGCGAGTTAAGAATGCTGGATTAGAAAGAAAATACTTGGATACTTGGAAAGAAAGAAAATACTTGGAATGTAGGTGCAAGGTGAGATACATGCTGAGTAGGGGTGTGCATCCCGAAAAGATTCGGGTTTCCCACTTTGGGTTTACCCGAAAGGGGGGGGGGAATTCAGAAATACCATAATTCCGAAGCGACAAGCTGCTTTGGAATTCTGATATTTACTCACTTCGGTATGCTCCGTAAATATTAGGAGCATACTGAAGTGAGGGGGAGCAACTCCCCCACCCCAACCTCCCACCCCCCTGGGGCAACCCCTCCACCCCCACCCCCCAACCAGTTACTTGGCCTTCAGGGAGAGGGGGAGGGTGATCAGCTGGGCAGTGGACCGCTGCTGCGGTGGCAGTGGCGGCAGCATACACGAGGCTGCGACAGCCTGGAGCCGGCGCCTCTGCCACCGCACTGTCTCCTCTGAGCCTGCAGGGAGGTGGGGAGGGCCGGAGCCGTCTCCTCCGGCCCTTCCTGCCCCTTAAATGGCCACCCTGCAGCCATTTGAGGGGCAGGAAGGGCTTTCTCCACCTCCTCCATCGCTCCGCGGCCCTGCTGGACTTCGGAAAGCTTTGATTCAGGATTATGAATGCTTCGAAAAGCTTTGATTCGGGATTTCCGAATCGGGGCCAGCATGCTGGCCCCAGTTCGGAAATCCCAAATCTTTATGGATTGGGTCCGATTTGGGAACTTTACCCAAATTGGAAACCCAAAGCGCACATCCCTAATGCTGCGTAGGGATGTGGTTTTTGAGAAGGAAAGCTAATGGCCAGTGATACAGTGCTTTTACCTCTTGGGTCATGTTTATGATGGTTGAAGTCGAATTCTTTCCCCTGTGATTTGTGCTTTTGCATAGGAAAAACAGACTTCAGCAGTCTATTTGGCGGAAGGTCAGGGTTGATTGGGAATTTATGGGCATTCTACTGATGCAAGATGGAGGAGGAGAGAGGGCCTCCCATTATCCCTCCTCCTTGCAGCCCATCAAACTTCCTTGCCCATTGGCCTCAGGGGATCCTAAAATCTCTGACAAGGCCTCTTGGGGAGGTCACAGGGAGCAGCTGGGAGAAAGGAAAGGTGGGAAAGACCCACTTGTGAAAAAACCATAAGATCCAACCAAATGGATTCAGCTTTAAGAGACTACAAACATACAATGTAAATATGTAAATTAAAAATCAGAGTTCATTATAAAGACATTTTAAAATAAACATTTTAAAAACCCATTTCACCCTCTAAAAAAGAAGAAACAGCCCGAGGGCAGGAGAGAGAGGGTGAAGCATTTACAGTGCCACCCTAAGCACTTACGCCTTTCTAATCCCATTGATTTCAATGGATGTAGACAAATGTAATTTGCATAGTCTTTTTAGCATAGTTCAGCAGTGATGATGGAACCAGGGCTTTTTTCCTGGGAAAAGAGGTGGTGGAACTCAGTGATGGAACTCAGGACCGCACATTAATGGAACTCAGGACTGCACTTTGGGTCAGCTGGAACAAGGGGGGAGTTTTTTAGAGTTTAAATAGCCCTCGGCGAAAATGGTCACATGGCTGGTGGCCCCGCCCCCTGATCTCCAGACAGAGGGGAGTTTAGATTGCCCTCTGCGCCACAGGGGGCGGGGCCACCGGCCATGTGACCATTCTCAAGAGGTGCCGGAACTCCGTTCCACCGCGTTCCTGCTGCAAAAAAGCTCTGCATGGAACTCTCTGCTCAGAAGATTTTCCATGAAAGTTTCTGTTGAGAAGAGTTCAGAAGTTGTGATGTCTTCATCATTTCTTTACTAAATATGAAGAGTGAGCAAGATAAGATAGGAAAGCAGAACCAAGAGCACAGGCAAGGCCGAATTCCCAGCGACTCCAATTCAGTCCCTCCCTCCAGATGGAGTTATATTGCTGTGTTTTTCTGGTCAATCAGCCTATTGGCTTTAAGACTGAGATGGGAAAAGTACTCATTTCATGGCTCAAGGAGAGCCGCGTTCACAATTACCCTCCACCAAAAACCCCACATGGTTTCTGTAGGCCCTTTGCGCCACCGTACCAAATGTGCACACGCACACACACAATAAGATAAGGTGTACATGTGAAGTGCTGTCAAGTTGCAGCTGACTTAAATTGTCCCCTGCTGGGTTTTTTCAGAGCAAGAGATGAACCCATGTGGTTTGCCATTGCCTGCCTCTGCATAGCAACACTGGACTTCCTTGGAGGTTTTCCATCCAAGTACTAACCAGGCTTCTAAGAGCTGACAAGATTTGGGTTATCCAGGCCAGGGCAAGAAAAGATACAGCTAATATTAAATATATAACCTTTTAAACCAGAACAGTACCTCTGAGCATGTCTCTCCCCATCCCTGTGGAACCTTAACTAACCTTTCATTTGAGTCCAGTAGCACATTAAAGATTGCCAAGATTTCCAGGGTATAAGCTTTTGAGAGTGAAAGCTCCCTTTGTCAGATATCTGGTATCTGATGAAGGGAGCTTGATTCTTGGAAATTTATACCCTGGAAATCTTGTTGGTCTTTAAGGGCTCAAATCTTGCTCTTCTAATGCAGACCAACATGGCTACACACCTGGAACTTCCCTCTCTGCCTTCCACTCCCTCCTCCACATGAGGTGAAAGTGTGAGTCACCCTGAGGACGAATAAAACCACCACCCACTCCCTGTGTCCAGCTTGCAGTTTTCCGGGGTGGCGGTAGTTTTTACACTCTTGTTCTCTTCCTGACAGTTGCCCAGGTACTGGGGTGCACCTGCAGAGAAGGGGTAGCGCATTGAGGAGCCACGCTCAGAAGAGTCACGGGGCACTCCTGAGCCATTGAGTGAATATCACTGATCTAGACAAAGAGTAGCCAGATGTTCCATATTAGCGCCTCCTGTAAAAAGAGCGGTTAATGATGGCATCGCTTTCTGGTTTATGCTTCCCTCTTTCCCACTGGATGTTGTGGCCTGGTCTCAGAGCCAAGCTACAAGTGACGCCTGACACAGGTTGGACACTTGTCAGCTTCCCTCAAGTTTTGATGGGAAATGTAGGCATCCTGGTCTTGCAGCTGTAATGGAGAGCCGAGCTGTAAAACCAGGACGCCTACATTTCCCATCAAAACTTCAGGGAAGCAGACAAGTGTCCAACCTGTGTCAGGCGTCACTTGTAGCTTGGCTCTCAGCCTGCTTACCCGTCTTATCTGTTCCTACATCACCTCTAGCTCTGTGTTCGAGCATTTGCTTGGCATACAAAAAGTTCCAGGAATCTGCATTTAAAAGGTAATGGAAAAGGCCTGAGACCGTGGACAGCAATTGTCAGTCTGATTAGACAATACTGACTTAAAAAACACACACAAAAACCTTTATTTTTTATTTATAATATCGTTAACAACTACCAATAACAGTTTAATCAGTGCCAACAATTCGACGCTCTGTAACATTATTCCAGTTCAAGTCTACAAACAGGATAAGGTGCTGTGTCATAAACAAACCATACCATCAGGTATCCTAATCCCTATGCTAAAATACAGTTCCAAACAATTTATAGTTATAAGTCAGTATACTTCAGAGAATAGCAATGAAACTGTATTTCAGTGGGTCTGTTTGCTGGATTGGTCATTGCTGAAAATGAATTCTAGAAAAGGGAACCGTGTTTTCATGAATGAAGATTTTCCATGTATTTTAATTGATCCGCTATCTTTGACAATACTAACCTTGATGGACCAATGGGGTTGATTCAGTCTAAGGCAGCTTCAAATCTCTCAGCTGGTTTTTCTACTGATTTTATTCACGTTCCAGACCCAGAGGCTTAAGCGATTAGATTCTTGACATTCAGAGAGGCCTGCAGTGATTTAGGTTTTGGAAACCTCGCTAATGTGGTAGCGGCCAGAACGCAAGGAACAATCGCGCCTCTTTATCCTGGGTTTTAACAGCAGGTGTGATTAATGTACGGAGAACCTTGTTCCAGCTCATAACTAGGCCTGTGGTAAAGCAGAGAATGGAATTTGGATAATCTTCTGCTGTCCTCTCCCCCCCCCCTTTGATTTAGTCACAGGACCAGTCCTTGGGGGCTGCAATTCTAAAATAGTAGCTGTATATAAGAACACACAGCAAGTTTAGGATGTTAGCTTGGATGCCACAACATTTTTCCCCTTCAACCCCAGGAGTTGTGTTTTTTATCTCTGGAATGTATCTGCACTCGTTCCATGCTCGAGGAATTAAGTCATCTATATCTGTCCTTTGTTTATGTTGGATTCCTGCTGTTGTGTGGGAAAGTTGTGTTTTCCTTGACAAAAATGTCCCCTCTCCTGATTATCGCACTACCATACAGTTAACGTCAGAGTGGAGATGTAAGAGGGTGGAAGGATGGTAGCGGCAGCTCCTTAAACACATAGACTCCTGTAACATCTGCGCAAACCAAAGGAATAACTTGCGTTTAAACATACTGCAGTTGAAGCGTAAGCGTGTGTGGGTGCCCTTCTCTGCGCATCGTTCTTTGACCTTTCAAAATATTAAATTTTTTTAGGTTGTGGTTATACTGGGCATGGAGTACATCATTGAACAACTGGCTTCTCGTTCTCAGCATAGCTCTGATTATAACCCCCTCCACCTAATTCTAAATAATAGTCCTTTGACACGACCGATCAGTCTGTTGTTGTTGTTGTTGTTGTTGTTGTTGTTGTTGTTGTTGAGCCTTGTTTCCTGTTCCCCTTAGTATGTCCACAGATCTTTTAAAATTCTCTCTTCAAGCAATTTGTGATCTAAAATATCAAATGATTTGGTGGTGCAGTTGCTTGAGTGTCATTTCCTTAGTCTCTTGAGACTTTTGCTGTTTTTATGATGTCAGATAGTAATTAATCTATTTTCACTTGCAGCTGTCGCCCCCCCCCCCCCCAGCATGTCATTCAGTAATGAGAGATAAAGACCATATTATCCTTCCAGGGAGAAAAGTGGCCTAACATGTTTAAATAAAATAAATAGATGAACATTAAAATGAAAATTTATTTATGTCTGTTTGTTCTTAAGAATTAGTAATCAGCTCCCTCTCTTTTTGGATATGCTGCAACATGGAATAACAGCCCCCTTTTAGGAGGGATCCAGAGGAGTCAGCCGTGTTAGTCTGTAGTAGCAAAATCAAAAAGAGTCCAGTAGCACCTTTAAGACTAACCAATTTTATTGTAGCATAAGCTTTCGAGAATCACAGTTCTCTTCGTCAGATGCAGATCTGACGAAGAGAACTGTGATTCTCGAAAGCTTATGCTACAATAAAATTGGTTAGTCTTAAAGGTGCTACTGGACTCTTTTTGATTTTGCTTTTAGGAGGGAGTTAAACTTACCCTTTCCGCCTCTTCTGTCAGTGCTTTGCTACTGATGGAAGAGTAAGAAGAGGCAGTTTCCTAATTTTGTAATGCTAGGAAAATCATGACGCTGTAAGAATCCATAAACATATTAAATTAGGCCTGCGTATACATCTGTGCACCAGACGTGAAGTGTTCCATTTCGTGAACTCTGCTTAAAATGTCACGATAAATCAATGGGAGCTGTGCTTTACACTTGTGAAAATGGCTGTAGATCTTCCTAAAACGGTGGCCCTTCAGATGACCGTATTTATAGTTGCTAAGAGGACTGTGGTTGCCTGTTTTTTAAGGCTTGAAGCGGCAGGACTTCAAGTAGACTAACCTTTTTTTAAAAAAAAAAAGTTAAAAAAATAAGCAGATGTGGCTGGGACAGTCCATATTATCCTGTTTCTTGAGATCACGCGTACTTCTGTAGCGTCTGTGTCGACCTCTGACAGGGAATGATTTGAAAATCCAACCAATGTAAGAAGTTTGTTGATTTGAAACACATCCATTCTCCATTTACACTGACAACGCAACACTGAAGACCACTTTTCAGTACAGATGCTGCAGTAGAACTAGATTTTCCTAAAAATGTTTTGTTGATTGCAGGACTTTTTTTCCCGGGAAAAGAGGTGGTGGAACTCAGTGGGTTGCCCTCGGAGAAAATGGTCACATGGCTGGTGGCCCCGCCCCCTGATCTCCAGACGGAGGGGAGTTGAGATTGCCCTCCGCGCCCAGCTGTCTGGAGATCAGGGGGCGGGGCCACCAGCCATGTGACCATTTTCAAGAGGTGCCAGAACTCCGTTCCACTGCGTTCCTCCCGAAAAAAAGCCCTGGTTGATTGATTGCAGTATCTGCTATTAAAACCCCATTGTGCCTTTTATTTTTACGCAGACTTACATCGGTAGTGTGGTGATATCAATCAATCCATACAGACCGCTGCCTATTTATTCACCGGAGAAGGTAGAAGAATACCGAAACAGAAACTTCTATGAACTCAGACCTCACATGTGAGTATGATGCTATAGAGATCGAAGACTTCCTATTCTTCAAAGCAATGCAGCGATGGGCAAAAACTGCTGCATTTATATGATCTTGTTGTTCCTTTACTTGCCTCTAGGGATACAAAGCTTGTTTGCAGATTTGTTTTAACGGGAGAAAAATTGTATTCAGTGACTATTTGGAGTTCAGTTTTAAGGATGGGAAAGTGACCTTTCATTGTCTCTCCAGCCAGAGCTAGCTGGCCATTGACAACAGCAGTCCTGTGTCCACCCTGCTCCCAATTTCATAAAAAGCATGCTGTGATGTTGTCATGCTGGGAATTTCTCTGCCCTTGCAAACTACATCCAATGAAGTAGAGAGAGCTATGCAGCTAGATGATTCAGAGGGCAATGAGTAGCAGGGCTGCTGCTCTTGGTATAATAACCGTCTGGTTTTGGATTAAATCTTCCAGATGTTAAGCCAGAGTGTGCGCATGCGTGTTGATTCAGAGCTTGTACATAAACCCCCGTTTCTATCAAATAAGTTCTTTGTGAAAGTGTTCTGTGTATCTTTACTTGATTAGCACTTCTTGATTTCCAATGATTTCTGAATGTTTGGACTGAGGCATTCCACATAGATTAGTGGTTCTCAAAACTCTAGCAATTTGAGGACTCCCATTTTGATTTAAAACACTTTGAGGACTCCAAAACTCTCTTCCCTAACTAGTGCCTAACATAAGTCAAATTGCTCCCTTTTCACATGTTTGTGGTAAATCATGAATATCCTATGGAGGCTTCCATCTTCTCACATCCTGTTCTCAAAACCATACAGGGAGACCCTCGTCAGCTGCACGCTGAAGACAAGTTTAAGTAAAATGTTTATATTTCTACACCTGGTCTACAAGATCAGATCTAGTCTCTGAGGGTAGCGGATTCTAAAACGTCCTGATCTAACTTCTGATCAACCTTACCTCTTTATTTATTTATATTTTTAAATGTTATTTATAGTCCGCCTTTCTCACCTAAATTCAAGGTGGATTACGCAGTGTAAGTCAATACGATCCATGGCTGGAACATTCACTAAGTAATACAATAGGCTACAGATTGCAGAAATCTGAAAACAAGTTGAAATCTGATACAGAACTGAAACAAAATATAAGCAATTTAACACAATCTATTAAAGGTGGAAACGACCCAGTTGGAGAATATCTACATCAATAAGTATTACCCAGTAGTATAGTCTACAGTTCCTGTCCCTTTACCAAAGGATGTCTCTGAGCCATTTCTTACAGCACTGCCATATTATCTGAGTGAAAAAGCCCTCCTGAGTAATTCAGTTTTGCAAAATTTACAGAAAGCCAAGAGAGTAGGCGCTTTCCTGACATCTTGAACTTGATTATATAGGAGCCTTGCTCTGGGGATTGTGTGAAACTTGCTTTTTTTCAATAACTTTTGGGCTGAACTTTTGGGCTGGGAAGGAGCCTGGAAAAACTTGCAGTAGTCCTTAGAGAAAGAGAAAAAGTCCACAGTCACACACGACTAGGGCTGTGCTATTCGGGTTTCGCTTCGGGTAAAGATACCCGAAGCAGACCCGATTTGGGAAGCTTCAGTATTCCCGAAGCGGGGCCAGCATGCTGGCCCCGCGTCGGAATATTGAAGCAAAGCTTTCCGAAGCATTCGCAAATGCTTTGGAGAGCTTCGGGGCTTGTTTAAAGGGCCCTTTAAACACCAACCCTCCACACTTCCCCCCACCTACCTTGTGGTGGCTCCGGGCCGGCTCCTCTGCTGCCGCTGCGCCGCTGCCCAAGCCTGCGTGGTGGTGGGGAAGGCCGGAGCCGCCTCCTCCAGCTCTTCCTGCCCCTCAAATGGCCACAACGTGCTGGTGGCTGGCAGCCATTTGAGGGGCAGGAAGGGCGGTGTGGCGGTGGCAGAGGAGCCGGCTGACTCCAGGCCGCGCTGCCTTGTGCTGCCGCCGCTGCCACCACTGTGGCGGCAGCCCGCTGCCCAGCTGATGACCCTCCCGCTGCCAGGTAACTCGGTGGGGGTTGGAGGGGTCTCCCCAGGGTTGGGTGGGGGATGGAGGGGTCTCCCCAGGGGGGTGGGGGGTAGAGGGGTTGCCCCAGGGAGGGTGGGGGGGTGGAGAGTTTCCCCCCTTGCTTCTGTATGCTCCAAATCTTTATGGAGCATACCGAAGCGATTCCCAAACCCCGGATTTGGGGGTATTCTGAATCGGTATCCCGGAATACTGAATATCCCTACCTGTGCACAGCCTTACACACGACTTAAAATTCCATTAAATTTGAAAACTCATTACCTTTTGTTGTCTATGGATACAGTGTGGTCTCTCTTTCCTCATGATGAAATCCTTGGAAAATGAAAATTCATTTAGTTTTGGACCTGAACTAATTACAACAACTGTATTACTGTGATAGAGGAGTATCTCAAGGATAGAGGACTGTTTATACTGAATTATAATTGGTAATTTGCAGTCATCATAAATTTGTTCTGGTGGTCCCTAAAATGTACTTGCTTCAAACCTCTAGCTTGTAGTTCCAGTAAAATAAATGCTGGAATTCTCTGGGGACTGCTTAGAAATAAACCTTAACGTGGAACTACCTGTTGTAAGGAAAATATGACTTTCCCAACTCTGACTGTTTCTTATAGATAATGGTGGTGGAGAAATTAGTAAAGGAGAGTCAGTGAAAAGATAGGTAAATGCCCTCCATTATCCTTTGTAAATACCCTCTTACCCTGAGCTTTCAGCCATTTTTTGTCTGAAACTATAAACATACCTGGTGTCAGGGCTTGCGGTGGCCACCGCTGGGCAGGGCACCAGTCTGACCAGCCCTGACGTCAAAGGGGTGCCAGGGATGCTGCAGGACCCTGCTCTGTGAAAGGAGGGGTGGTATACCTCACCCAGACTCCCTCTCAGTCCACTCACTGGCCTGCTCAACCTGTGCCACTCACCCCCTTTGATCTCTGCCATCTCCTCCTTCATCGACTCTCCTCTTTGTCTCAGCTCTGCTCCAACTCCACTCCATTGCTCCTACTCAACCCACCTCGGCCTGTGGGTGTGCTTCCCTTTTATCCCTTCATCCTAGCCATGCTCCACCTGCCAACCACGCCCTCCTGCATGGCCCTAGTTGGCCTAGGCAGCTGCACCTGTGCTCGTTTGGCTGGAAGCACTGGGCCAGTCCACCTGTGCCTCGTTGGCTGGCTGTCCAGCCTCCCTGGCTGAGCTGACGGCCAAAGGCAGGCACAGCTGAGCCTCCCTGGCTGGCTGTCCATCTCCTCCCACAGAATGCCTCAGGCAGCTCCACCTGGAGCTGCTTAGCTCCTAGCATCCCCTGGGCTAGGTTACTGCTTTCCAGCTGGGCTGCAGGCTGGGGCGTGGCTCTGAGCTGCTGAGGCAGCTTCTCCTCCCTGGCTGGTAAGGCTTCAGCTTGGCCCGCTGCTGCCTGCTTGTCCCAATTGTCTTGGTCCTCTCTAGCCCCCTCTGGGTTGCCCCCAGTCTCCTTACCTGGCCCCCTGGACTCTCACTGGAGGGTGGGGCTGGTTGGCCTCCACCTGCCCCTTCTAACCCTCTGAGGCTTGGGTGTCCCTTTCCTTCCCCCTGTGGCTGGCTGGATCTGGGTCTGGCTGTCTGCCGAGGCAGCTGGGTCGCTGCCTCCTGGGGTCTCCTGTCCTCTTCTCCAAGTAAGTCTGGGGGCTGGGCTGTAGACCCCAGACACCTGGTTGGAGAAGAAAGGGTGCCAGACAGGTGACGTGGGTGGGGGGCATTTGCAAGGGAGGAGAATCAACTGTTGTGGCTCCATGTTACAAAGGGAAATGAAACGATTCTTCTTAATCTAAACCACAAACTATGCCTGTCAATCTGGTGAAATGAGTCTCAAACTGTTGGATCGAGAGCTTTACGAACAGAATACAGAGATAGAGATTTGTGGATACCTGAATGGTTACTAGATCTTTTGATGTTACTATTTTGTTAGAATGCTGTTAGACATCAGTAAAGGTAGCAAAATTTATGGTTTTTATGTAAGCCTCTTCAGAGAGCACCTTTGGAGAAGAAGTAAACAAACCCCTTAAATAAAAATAAAATAAAATAGAATCCAGTTGGGGGCCCATGTTTGCCAAGATAATGTGACTTCCCACCCATAGACCAGGAGGTGGGCTCTCTGTCCTCCAATGTCCTTGTTCTCCTCCTTACTATCACTCCTTTTGGTTATTCCTTCTGTTGGTGGATAATCTTGTCTACTTTATCATGTAATTCCTTGCCATAATAGTCTGAAAACCTAAACATTGCCCTAAACCTAAACATTGCCCTTAGAATAAGGTCTGCAAATTGCAATGGGGTGCATAATTCTATCTTTGGATTAGGCATTTTCTTGGTGTAAAAGCTAGAATACTTTGAAGGAACTATTTCACATTCCAATTTGAAATGGTGCATTAAGATACGCATTTAAGACAACTGCAAAGAAATTATTCCCTAAAATAACCTCCAGGTTTTGTACAGCACCTGCCAGACATGGCACTTTAAGAATAGCTGTGGAATTTCTGCGATGCCTTGAGGCTAGGAAGCAGTGGCTACAAGCCAAAAGGTTTTGGTGTACTTGAAACTCATTGGAGTCCATGCAACTACTTGCAGTTAAAGGATTTTGTTTCATTGGGAGTGTAGACATTCTTAACTTTCTCTGCTTTGTGCCCAGTCACTCTTACAACCTGGTCTGTGTAAGCAGTTTATATTCTGGGTGTTTATACCTTGGGAAAGCCAGTAAACAATGAAAGAGTGTGTGAGAGTATTGAATTTCCTGGTTCCACAGAGTATAACCTAAGAAAAAAAATCTCTCTTCTATTCTCAGAGAAAAAGATAACTCTATTGAGTTATATCTGTTGGATATTGAAGACATTTTCTTGTTTGAATGAAGCTCTTGTGTTTGCTTGTGGCAATGAAAGTTCCTCTGTACTTGACTCCCATTCTGCATTGAACTGCTCCAGTATCTGTTATCAAGCATTAGACCTCCTAGGAGTTGCCTGACTCTGCTCGCTTATCCCATTCCATCTATAGTCTTTATGTCTTTATAGTGTTGTACCATAAGAAGAGTGTTGCTCTGACCTGGATGGCACAGGCTGGCCTAATCTCATCACATCTCAAAAACTAAGCAAAGCCCTGGTTAGTACTTGGATGGGAGATCGCCAAGGAAGCCTGGGTTTGCTACTTGGAAGCTGGTAATGGCTAACCACCTCTGTTTGTCTCTTGCCTTGAAGATCCTATGGGGTTACCATAAGTCAGCTGCAACTTGATGGAACATTACACACACCATAAGAAGAGCCCTGCTAAATCAAACAGTGGGTCTGTGTAACCCATCTTATCGCCTAGTGGTTAGCCAAATGCCTCCGGGAAATCCACAAGTAAAACATTAAGGAACCATTCCTCACTTCATTATCAAAAAGAGTCCAGTAGCACCTTTAAGACTAACCAATTTTATTGTAGCATAAGCTTTCGAGAATCAAGTTCTCTTCTTCAGATGCCTGATCAGGCATCTGAAGAAGAGAACTTGATTCTCGAAAGCTTATGCTACAATAAAATTGGTTAGTCTTAAAGGTGCTACTGGACTCTTTTTGATTTTGCTACTACATACTAACACGGCTAACTCCTCTGGATCTATCACTCCATTATATATCCCTAGCATGTGATGTCCAGAGGTTTACTGTCTCCAAATTCTGACGATCCAGAGTTGACAGCTATTGATCCATCCTCCATAAATTCATTCAGTTCTTTTATATATTGTCTGTCTTGCTTCTCACTCATGTTTTTATCCTGCCCTTCACCCAAGCAGTTCAGATAGCGTTCTTGAGGTTGGGTTCAAAAGATTGCCACCCCAAGGACAGCGACCGATGCAGCAATAATCCTGTAAAACCCACCCAGAGCACAACAGCACAAAACACTGAGCAGTCTAAAAGGGTGTCCATAAAACTAGTCCTCAGGCTAGCAACATATTAAGGACAGTTTTTAAAAAGATAACCTCCCCCCACTTAAAAGCCTGGGTAAAAAGTGTTGGGGTCTGGTGTCTATGGGAGAGGAGGGTAGGTAATAGGCTAGTCTTAAGAGGAGATGTTCCAGAAATCAAGGGCCACTCTGAAGCAGCTCTGTTTCTGGCTGCTTCTGACAGTGACACACAGAGAGCAACGTTTGGGGTGACCTGTGGGTGGGGGTAATGTGTGAAGAGCCAGTCCTTCAAGTACCTCAACCCCAAACGGGTTAGGCCCTTCAAGGTAAGAACCAGCCCTTTGTGTTGGGGCAGAACAGTGCGTGGGGCATGATCAGATCCCTGTATCTAGCCCCTGGCAGTAGCTGGGCTCTCACACTTCAAAATAGCTGGAATTTCTGAACCATTTACGTGAGTGCATTATAATTTAACTTGGATGTGACCAGAGTGTGATAAAACCATGTTTTTCAAGGAACAGCTGAAGCCTGTATAAGGCCATGGAGGAGAGCATCACCCTGCAAATGGGCAAACTGTTCATTCACTAATAAACAATAATAACATTCAATTTATATACCGCCCTTCAGGACAACTTAACGCCCACTCAGAGTGGTTTACAAAGTGTGTTGTTATTATTATCATCCTCACGACAATCACCCTGTGAGGTGGGTGGGGCTGAGAGCGCTCTGGAAGAGCTGTGACTGACCCAAGGTCACCCAGCTTGCTTCAAGCGGAGGAGTGGGGAATCAAACCCAGTTCTCCCGATTAAAGTCCTGCTGCTCTTAACAGCTACACCAAACTGGCTCCAGGTCTTTCCTTAACTTCCTGTAACTTTTTGTGATTGATTCCTTCCTGACCGTTTTCTCATTTCGAGGTGCAAAGTTCGGCTTATGGAACGTGGGTTTGTTCATGACATTCGTGGCTGGTGTTTAGAGTCGTGCTTGTCTCCCTAGCCTCAGCCACTTTTGAAAAAGTCTCCGTCGTGCTGGTTTTTCTACCCTTCACTGGAAGTCATCCAGATTAGGATCTGCCTGGTGTACAAATATTTCAAGAAATTCAGATCTTTATAACAAAGCTCTGTGAAAGAATACCGAGTGGGAGAGAACTCTGAAACAATTGCAGCTGCCCTGAGGTATTTGGAGAGTCACTGAATATATCCCACGTTTCAAGAATGCCTGGTAAAATAACAGCTTCAGTGGGTATAATTGAACCCCTCTAAGCCCTGTATCGAGCCCCTGTGAGGACTTGTCACTCTAGACAGCTTTCTGCCGCAATATAAATGTAATTCTGTTAATATATGGGACTATCTTTTAACCTCCACATATCTGACCGATTTAAATAAGTTAAGTGTAATAATTTGCTAACAGAACTGTGCTGAACATCAAAGGAATTTCACGTACAAATAAAACCTGACCAGGGTTTGCGGAACGGGGAATAACCTCTCATTTATACTTTACAAAATGCATGTGACGTAGTATCCTTTTTGAATCTGAGTCATGCCTGATTATAGATATTCAGATGAAAGAGAGATTTATTAGTAGATGTCCCAGTTTTATACCATGCATAATCTCCCAGCTATCAAAACAGTACTGCCCTGATTAGGTAAATCCATTGGGAAGGTTTTCAAAAATACAAAACATGAACAATTTAGAATCAACTCTGCTTTGCATTGGTAAGAATAATGAAACTAGACGCTCCAGAATATATCTGTCTAAGGCAATTTTAAATCACTAATTTAAATCAGAATTTTGTATTGTGTTCTTTATCTTCCTTAAAAAAAGTACATGCTAATTTATTGTTGGAACCACAATTTGTAGTGATTTAAAATGGGCAGGAGCCTTTATACAACCTTGGAGTATACTATAAGTAGTAAGTTTAATATTTTTACTATTTTAGAAAATATGTAATACATTTATTTTTATATTTCAATTCTGGTGACCCCAAATATGGTTTCGGCAGCCATGACAGGTGTTTTAAGAGATGGGGTGCGGTTTGAATCCACACTGGTTTTTGTTACCAGTGTTCCTTTCGGCTTCAATCTACCCTTTCTCCATACTCATAAAACTGCCTTAATTACGTATTACTTTCTTGCATGTACTAGAATTAAAATAGATGATTGGTTAGATCAATGTTCTCAGTGAGTTGGAAGGTAAAATGTGCTGTGCTGTTTGATTGATAGGAAGGGTCATAAATAGTTATAATCAGAATACTGAGTCTGTTGCAGAGATGAGGCAGATGGCATGTGGTCATTCACTCAGGAGGATCTGTGGATGATACACCTGGGGCGACTTGCCTATCCCTGCCCCTTGGTATCAAGCCATAATATTACTGCATGCAATATTGTGTCGTCTGATGACTGATGAAAACTCTTCTTCCTTTACAAAGGCAGTCGTTTATAAAAATCATAAGTTCCGCTTTAAAGGATTCTGTGTTTGCATTAAGTTTATACTTCATTTTAAAAAGACAATTTATTACAGCTGAAACTTAAAAAAAAATGGATTTCCCCTCATCCTACAAAATCTTAAGCTGCATTATGGAGTGGTGAAATAATGGGCTGGATCCCGTTGAAAAGATCTGTGCACACAATGAAAGTGATTTTTGTTGATACCCCCCATTCATAGAAGCCCTCTGACTCTCCCAGCTGCAGCATATTGGTGGGGGGGGGGGGGCGCATTTTGGCTGCAGCAGAAGGGAAGAGACAGGGAAGTCATACTTCTGTGCACAGAAGCCCTTCCATGCATGGAAATTTTAGATGAGATCCAACCCAACGTATAGGATGTTTGAGAACTTTTTAAACAAAAATTATTTTAAGGGATTTCTACACAATATAAACATTATAACACAAAAACTAGGGAGTCCTAATAAGCTTTTTGCATCTCTCTATTTATATTATATTATATTATATTGTATTGTATTGTATTGTATTGTATTGTATTGTATTGTATTGTATTGTATTGTATTGTATTGTATTGTATTGTATTGTATTGTATTATATTATTCAGCCAGAGAGCTCTGAATTATGTAGTTATGGTAGATTGGTAAGAAAGAACCTAAGGCTGGTAGATAATTGTTATGGCAGGTACAATTATTACTTGCCATTGTGTTTATCCTTATTCGAGTTGCCCTGTCATTCAAATTTCAATATAGAATTCCTTTCCGCTGCCGGAAATGCCTTTCTTGTGCTAATTTGGTGCAATGTGCTGAGCATACTCTCAGGACAACGCAGTTGGTAAGACAATGAGAAACCAGCAAATGGTTTCCTATGTGGGAGGCTGATTAAGTCGGAATTACTGTTTTGTGCTGTGCATTGGGTTTTTGCTAGTCATAAGCATAGAATCAACTTTGGGCATGATTTAGCCAGGGCTATGCACTGTGAAGACCTATTGATTTCAGCGGGAGAGTTAAGCACGTGCTTAAATCTTGTCTGTTAAAATCACTGGAATGTAACTTTAGCTGGATCGTTCCCATTGTACTTTTAAAGCTGGGCTTTGTATGAAAATGAGCATGGTATATTCCCGTGCACTTTGTATGCGCAAGTCATTTTTTGAAAAGAGATGCTGAGCGTTATACTGATTTGAGTGACATTTGTACATGTAATAAAGAGCCGGAACGTTTCTTTGCATGCAGAAGGTCCCAAGTTCAACCCACAGCATCATCGGTTACAAAGATCAGGTGGAAGGTGATGTGAAGGACCTTTACTTGGGATGTGAGAAAGTCACTGCCATCTTGAGTAGACACTAGAGATGTTGGCAGGCCAGTGATCTGACTCCTTATAAGGCAGCTTCAGGTGTTTATATATGTGAGTTCACGTTTGATACTTCTGGGTTGGGTGGCTGTTAGCAAAAGAAATGGTTCATATGTTAGCATTTGGGTCATCCATCTGTCAAATACTAGAGGCTATGTATCTCAGTTCCCACAAATGCAACTTGAGTATCTCAGTTCCCGCAAGTACAACTTGTGCTTCTGAAGGATAGCAACAGTAATATGTGCTTACAGTAAATGTGCTTGGCCCATGAGCTTCTTGAAGTTGCAGGGCAACCAGTGAAGAAGGTATAGATAAGTCACGTGTTTATATTTTTATTTATTTATTTATTTATTTATTTATTTATTTATTTATTTATTTCTGTATTGGATCTATATCCTGCCCTCCCCGCAAGTAGGCTCAGGGTGGGTCACAACATCATATTATAGCAATTACAACAATATATAAATACCATAAATACTATAAATGTATAAAATATAACTTAAAACCATATAAAACAGTAAAACAATAAAACACAGTCCAACATGGACCTCTAATGGCAAGGTGGTAACTTCAGTACACATCACCAGGGGTAGGCACAACAGATCTCAGTTAGGCTGTGGAAGTGGAGCAGACCAGGCAAAGGACCAGCAGGATAGTTTGCCAGCTACTCAACCACTTTCATAGGCATGGCAGAACATCTCCATTGTGCAGGCCCGGTGGAACTGTAATAAGATCCGCAGGGCTCGGATCTCATCTGGGAGAGTGTTCCACCAGGCTGGAGCCAGAGCCGAGAAGGCTGTGACCCTAGTCAAGGCTAGGTGAATATACTTGGGGCCAGGGACCACCAGCAAATGTGGTGGTATGAGGGAGAGTGTCTGTGAAATTAACTACTTTGTAATTTGGCAGAGTCTGATTAGGATATATGATATAAGGAAGTGAGAGTCACTCCCATGGTTCACCTGTCCAAGTAGGAAACACTAAGTTGTTGTTGCATGGGTGGTTGCAAAATCTCCTGGGTGCATTCCGGTAGTTGTGTTCCTTTGCAGTACTTTATTACCAACCGGCTAATTCTGGCTGTACGGACTTATATGGGTGACAACATGAAGAGATGCTCGCAGTCTTTCCCATGCTGATGTCCACACAGACATTGAACTCTGAATGGTTTTTTCACTTCCATGAGTTGGAAATGAAATGAAGGCATTTAAAGATCTGATACAGATGATGCATTTTTCAAGATTTGGAAATGTCCTCTTTGTTCATATCAGTATATGTCATAGTGGTGTTTTTTCTGGCTCAGTCCCATGAAACGAATATTCAGAGTTACCTTGGCAAAATAATTGAGAATCCCAGGCCTAAATTCCAGAAGGCTAAGCAGGTAACAGGTAAAATGAGTCTCATCTGTTAATGCAAATAATAAGTTGCTTCCCGAAATGTGCATGTCCCTTTTTTCTGGCATTCTAGGATTGCATGTGCTCAGAAACACCAAGTAACTACACAGAAGGCTTCCCCTTCTTCCTACTTCTGTTATATGTTTATTCCGACCTAACATTTATGGTAAGGAATCATTGCTGACGGTCAGATGGAACTTCAAATGCAAAATCATTTCCCTACAAATATTGTGAATATTTAGATTATTTATATTATATTGAGAGGTAGGCACGAACTAGGAAAAAAATGAACCGTGTGGTTCGTGTTTCTTCCTGTTTCATGAACCAGGATCCACGAACTTGCCCCAGTTTGCGAACTGGTTCATGGTTCGTGGGGTTTAAATATCACTTTCTGTGCTGCTGCGAATTGGCACGGAAAAGGGCATTTCACCCCCCTCACACACACACACCGGCTTGAATCAGCTGCTTGTCAGGGATCTCCTGACAAGCAGCTGATGTGGGGGTTTAAATGCTCCTTTCTGTGCTGCTTCTCAGCAGTGGGGAATAGACCATTCCCCCAACTGGCTTGGGTCAGCTGCTTGTCGGGGAGATCCCTGAAAAGCAGGTGATGGGGGTGGAGGTGGTAAATGCCCCTTTCTGTGCTGCTTCGCTGTAGCAGGGAAAGGAGCATTCTCCCCACCACCTTGGGTCAGCTGCTTGTTGGGGAGATCACCGAAAAGCAGCTGATTGGGGGGGTTAAATGCCCCTTTCTATGCTGCTTCACAGCAGTAGGGAAAGGGGCATTTCACCCTTGCAGGCTTGGATCAGCTGCTTGTCGGGGAGATCCCCGACAAGCAGCTGATCGGGGGTTTAAATGCCCCTTTCTGTGCTGCTTTGCAGCAGCACGGAATGGGGTATTGGGCTTTTACACAAACCAAACGAACTGGCAGACCAGTTCGCTGGTTCACGAAGCACGAGCAGGCCCAGTTCATGACGAACTTTAGTTCGTCTTGCAATTTGTGCCCATTTCTACTTTTCATACAAAGAGTTTTAATGTGCTTTCAGGTGCTTCACTAATGAGTTAGGAACCATAGACTTCATCATGTTGCCTTACATACTATCTACTGCTTTAAATATGTACACCTATGCACTACCATGTTTCATGTTGTCAAATGTTAGTCCTAGAATTATGTTCTATTTCAGCTTCATGTTGTCTGTTATCAGTCCTAGAATTCATGATGTTCTGTTTCATCCTTTCTTCTGCTTTGTATTGGATCCTTGCTAATGGTATGTCTTTGTAAACTTGTTTATATTTACCCTATGGCATTGTTTATGGAAATGTCCTTGACACTATATGGAAATGTACTTGATACTGATTGTACTAAGCTCATATTGTGTAATCCACCTTGAATTTCAGTGAGAAAGGCAGACTATAAATGACACCAACAAAACAAAACAAAACAAACAAACAATTTCCCCTTATACTGGGAGAACAGCATGCCGTAAGGAATGATTGAAGCCAGTTTCTTCTCACGCATTGAATAGCACTCCCACACCAAGTCCCATGAAATAGCAAGAAACTTGCATGTGATGGAATGTGGTTGTTCCCGTCTCATTTTTATGTCATTCCTTTTAAATGATGTTTAGATTGTGGTGGGAATGTCTCTGATTATTCCAAACTTTTGGGTCCCTTTTGAACACCAAAATACTACCATTGCACCATCTTGTTACAGAGTGTATAAATGCCCCACTACATGGTTGGGTGGAGATTGTGGGTCTGCTCAATGTCCGCCAGATCTCAGTTACCCAGGAGACTGGAGGGGCTGAGGTACTCTCACAACAAATGGCATATGTCAGTCCCTGGCAGTTAGGTCCCTCAAGCTCTCCACAGTTAACACACATGTGTTCCAGTTGAAGCAACTTTATTGAGATCCATACAGTTCAGAATGTTCACACAAAGGTGGCAATTGGCAGAAGTGACAAGACAAACAAAGGCATTACTAATTATAGGGAAACTTCCCGCCCTTCGGTCCGTTGATGTTCTGGCGCGAAACCCCAAAGAAGTTACATGGGAACCGATTAGTTTAGGCTAGATGGAATACAAAGTGAAAATATCCCAGTCTCTGGGAACAGATACAACGTTTGCTGCTAGCAACTCACCTTCAAGGACACTTGCTGGAAGAAGTGAAAGTATATTTTTTCAACAGATAACGGGGAGGTCCCACTGGCTGTCCTGCATTTCATGTTAGCAGTTAAGACACCCTCAGATGATATATACAGTACACTCTGGCAAACAGTTACGATCAGCACAAAATGCATAACACAATATTGGCAGGTATTGGCATACATGACAGCATACTTGGCAAAGGAAACTTTTAAGTATTTTTGTTCATGGGATGTACACTTATATCTGTGGGAAGCAAATTAGGGACAGACGGTAGGAAAGTGAGAACTTCAGGTGAACAATGCTTTGTTTTATACAACCTGAGAAGTCTTCCCCTGCTCTGCCTCTCGTTTATCACTTATTGCCCTTCGTGGATGGATAGTGATGGTTGTGGGGTGTGTGTGTGTGCGTGTGCGTGCCTGCTTAGTATGCTTGAGAGAGCCTGTTGTAGAAAAACACCTGTTTTTATAGTTCATGACTGCAGAGACTGGTTGGATTAATCACTGTGGCACTTCATTGATTTTCTGCTTCTTCCCTCACAAGTGCGCATTAATGACTAGCATTAGAGGCATTAAAGTTTGCTCATTTTATGAGCAGCAAGATTGGAGTACGGCGGCACCTTCGAGACCAGCAGGATTTTCAGGGTATGAGCTTTCGAGAGACAGAACTTCCTTCTTCAGATATCAATTCATTTTATGAGCTTTGTCCTTCTGGAAGGAGCTGCAATTTTTTGAGCCTCCTGTAGTGATATTCTGCATATATGGCTGGATTCTGTACGGCTCTTATGTGGCCGAACTGTTACTAATTGCACCGCAGCTTACTTTTATTAAGTCTTGCCAAGATTGATATTATTACAGCATTGTTTAAAAAATGAAGGCATTGTCCTTGTCCTTGAGCAATGCTTTACACGCGAACATTAATCTGCATTTTTGGTGGACCCTCTCGTTCAGTGAATGAGAGCTGAAGTTTTGAGAAAATCTTTGTAAAGTAACCAGTTACAGGAAAGAAAGTCGCACACTCTCCGCCTAACTTACCTCTCAGGGCAGGGTTGTTGTGAGGGGAAAAACGGAGGAGAGTGGAGTGATATAAGAGCACATCTTTTCAGGATGCTCCGTCTTTGCAGATAGTTGTGTGCATGACATTCCCTCAGGCCACGGATCTTTGCGCAGCGGTTCACGTAGTTTGCTTTATCCCTCGTTTTGTGACATTCTTTTATTGGAGGTCCCAGCACCGCTTCCAGGTAAAAGGCAGGCAAAAAGCATTCTGCTTAAGAAACTATTTTCTCCACCATCTTTTTTATGATAGTTGGTCTGAGATACTGTTCTTATCTGAGTGGTTTTAAGTTGCGCCTAAGAATTTGCTTTTGATCTTGGTAGATGTCCAAACTTGTTTGGGTCCAAGGAAGGTGATGCATAGAGGTTGTAGCAGTGGTAATGTAAAAATCAGAATGCATTTGATAGTTGGGAGAGGTTCTTATTTGCCTTTAGTGAGAAAAGCTGTTACGGAGGAAGATAGTACAGGAATGTAAGACTTGGGCAAAGGTCAAGTTAAGGTATACGTTGCTGTCCAAATTTGCCAGAAGGTTTACAGTGCAATCCTGTGCAGAGGTACTCCAATCTAACGCTGTTAAAATCAGCTGCATGGGATTGCAGTGTTAATGTCCGAGGTCTCTTATCCGAGATTTTGAAATAATTGTGAAATAATTGGCTCATCTGTTATATCCTTGTTCCTTGCAAAACTTAATCTAAAACTCTTGCATGTATTCCTAAAATAAATTCCAGTTTACTGCTGCTATCAGAAGATCTAAAATATTTCGAAATACTCACTTCTGTCTGAAGCGCATAATGTTCTTGTACTTGTATATCAGAGTTATGAATCAGAAATAGTTAAAATACTTTTACTGTAACAGCATCTGCATTTCCTGTTGTGAGTTCTTTAACTGCTCAGTATTCATAGAGAACAACCAATCCTGTTTTGGGGACAGAATTGCTTTGTAATGTTCCAAGATTCCTATAAAATATTGGAGTGTTTGAAGATCTTTTTTATTGCTTCCGTAGTTCTACTAACATGTGTGAGAAAGAACTGAAATGCCTTTGTGGAAATAAGCTGTGCTATTTTTTGTTGGTTCGTATATACGTCTGTTATGACTAGTATTTTAGGCTTATAAATGAATTGACAATTAACTGAATTTTATTTATGAAGTGTCACTTGCCTTCCAAAATTAAAAAAAATCAATTTAATGTTATGGGATCTTTCAGTGGAAAGGAGTCTACAGTGTGTTGAGAAAACAATGCAGTTGTGAATGTATGTGTAGGTTTGCATTGTTTGCAAACCTACACAGATTTAGAGGCAAACATCTGTGCGTCCTTACTAATAAGTTTCTTAAAACCTCAATTTACCAGCCCATAAAGTGTTGCTAGAGTGCTAGCTCATGCTGGGATTGTCAACTGTGGAAATGTATACCACTGCAGATGTCTCTGTACCCCAGGATAATCTAGAATCCAGTAGTTTGCATCAGTTTGGAAGCAGAATTTATGTTATTTATTGTCTGCCTTTTTCACTGAGACTCTAGGCAGATTGCACAGTGTAAATTAGTACAATCAACGGCTGGGACATTTAATAGACAATACAATGGGGTATTTATTTATCTAACCCCCATCCTGAAAATATGCCCAGTAAATAAGTCTTAAGTTCCTCAGCCAAGTTTTCTTGGACAATATGAGGAAACCTGTGTCTGTTGAAGTGTTTAATTTCTGTCCATTCTTAATCCATCTTTGTTGTTCTTTTTCAACTCTTGCCTCTGAGTTCTCAGTGTCCTACTCACACTCCCCAAAACTTACTTCATGGCAGCGAACCCTAAAGCCTTTACATGCTACCATATATTCTACTGGGGGGACAGGGAGTTGGGGAAGTTTTTATTTAGAACAGCCTGATCCACCAGAATCTTAGGAGATTGTTTGATTAGATCCAGTTAGCCAAACCACCTTCAGGAACCTCTTCACCAAAAAGAGCAAAGTTGTGTCCCACGTTCTTAATTCTTCATGGAGTTAAAGATATCATAATTGATGGCATCAAAAGCCATTGAGAAATCAAGGAGAATCAGTATGGCTCTACTCCCTTTGCGGGTTACCTAGGAGGCTGACCAAGAGAGCCTCTATCCTGAAAACCTCCTCAATCCAACAGACTTAGTTCAGAATTAATTATTACTTCATCCAAGAGCATTCTTGAGACAGCCCACAACAACCCATGCAATCTTTGTCCCAAACCAGTAAATTAGAAGCCTGTAGTTGTTTAAATAGACTGGATCCAAAGATGGCTTCTAAACGGCTGGTAAAGTACCTGTGGCATGGGAGGAATTTATTACCAAAGTGGCCAGATTAGCATGGCTTAATATGAAGGCTGTAGATGAGGAAGGCAAGTGGTTATACAAACCTCTGGTCTGCATTCTCTGATGACATTGGCTTAAACTTCCCCAAGCAACCATGTCTAACATGTAAGTCTAGTCATCTTTCATATAGAACGAACAACCCCAGGGTTGCACTTGATCTGTCGTCATTTGTAGTCCTTTGCAAAAGGAGTCATAATGGACTACTGATGTGTCTGTGTGATCTTCAGTGCAATCCTAAGAACAGTTACTCCACGCTAAGCCCAATGAAATCAATGGCCTTGGACTGGAGTAACTCTGTTTAGGATTGCACTGCTTGTCATGAAAGTTGCATTAAGTTTGGACACACCTCTACTGGGTGACTACACTCACAGCTGTGATGCTGCTGGAGAAATAATATTTCATTGCTACCAACGCTTCCCCTGAGTTGATTTTTAAATGGGTGGTGTGCCGTGTTTGATCAGACTTGACCATTTTGCACTCTAGTCATTGTCCTAGCTATATAATCTCTATCTGCTCCCTGGAAAACCAAGAGGTTGTCTTGGATTTACAGACTGGGAGTGGGTGTCAAGGAGCCATTGTGTCAATTACCTGTGTCATTCAATAGGACGAACTGGGGCTCAACAGAAGATCCTGCTAAATCGGCTGAAAATTCCCCAAGGCTCTCATTGAAGATCCATTGACACTGGAGGCCAGTTTAGTTGGCCTGCTACATCTATGCCTTGTAGGTTCCACATTTACCAGGTAATGGTCGGTCTATGCCAAGGGAAATGTTAACAGTGCCCTCACTTGCAAACCATTTTATTCCAATCCCATGCAGAACACCTATTCAAGTAGGCGTCTTGCCTTAAGTCTAAGCCAAAGACCTGTTACGTGTTTAGGAGCAACCATGTCAGTTACCTGCATAAAAAATATCAACTTGGAACCAGGCTTTGTGATAGATAGTTTCATAGTTGTCGTGGTGGCTGTGAATTCCTGATGCACAACGACATGCAACGCTATGGATGTTGATACCACCCAAGGCACTGAAAAGCCAGAGCAGTTTCCAGTACCTGGCCCAAAGCTCATGGGCTTTGTTGCAACATAAGTTGAGTATGTTGGGTATACATTTTTGCCTAATCATAGGTATAAAAGTGGTTCCATTGCCTTATAGTGTGAGGCAGTCTTAAATTTTGAAAGGAGAGAGCCTGAAAATTGATAGGCATTCAGATTATATTTTGAGGGCAAGCATGTTTTTAAAAAATAAAAACTTGGGAACCGTTGGATGGATTTCTGGATGGATTCAGGGCATCTTGGGAAACAGTTTGTAAAGAAATCTATCAGGGATAAGGAACTCGATTAATAAACAACACTCAGATTTTTTTAAAAAATTAATTGAGTTGCGAAGTAAAGGGAAGTAAGCATTGTTTCTTTATGAATTAGACAAATGTTTAAGTCTTGGCTAGGAACAATTATGACTCTGCCCTCTTATATTTAATTGCAGTTGGAGATCTCCACCACTAATGGCCATATTAGCAGCAATTAAGAACAGCTGCCAATCCCTTTCATCAGAAAATGTCCCATTATGTTTAAGGCCTTAATTTTTCCACCGTCTCTTCCAATTTAACGGCATACGAATAGCATCCATCTGCTGCCCCGAGGGCCCTTGGCCGTTCTTTTAAAGTAACAATAAAGGGTGCTTGCAAGAAATCCTTAGTAACAACCTATTCTTTGACAAGCTGATAACTCGAATTCCCCTGCCTCCAGTCCTGTCTTTAATAAATAAGTAGCCCACCTTATGCGCCATCTGGATTTTTATGTGACTAATAATTTTAAATGCTCAAAAGAGGGCTTTGTGATTTATAGGAAAGAATAAAAGAAGTTCACACATTGATTGTTAGGAACTCAAATCCCTTGTCAGATATGACGTAAGATGGAATTGACAGCGTTGGTACTGTTTAAAAGGTTAAATCTTTATACCAATACCCTGCCGGATTTACCCATGATTAAGATGGAACCGTAGTTATTTGTAACAATAGCTAAGCCTGTGAGTGATTCACACAACATGTGGTGAGTCTTACTCTCAGTATGGTTTGCAGACCTTCCGTTGCCTGCCTGTTGTGCGAACAGTTATTCTTTACTACTGTGACTGTCAGCTTAGTTAAAATTCAGGCTATTGGTTGTGTGCCTTAATTAGCTCCTTGAGATGAAAGTGAAAGGTGGGGGCCAGTCAGACCTCTTCGGCAAACTTCACAGGTCTCGCTGATTTTCTGGTTGCAGGGGATGATCAGCCATTTGCAAACCCTTTCCGTTATCAATCTGTGCCTTTGGATCCCGGCCGTCACAAAAGGCCATTGGCTGCTTTCAGATGCTGCGTCAAGCCGACATTAAGTCAGAATGTGCACGAACCTGGCTTGATGGCAGAGAAACGAACTGGTTTCCCATTGTGCATGAATTCCATGGTTTAATCAGAGTTAATTTCTCCATGAAACTTGAGATTTTTAACTAGGGCTTAATCCAGGTTTAGAATCCAGATTTAGAATCTTGGTGAGAACTAACTCTGGTTAAGATGTGTGCCTGGAGGTGGTTTTAAACTAAGACTCCTGTGTGAGAAATGTAGGGGGAGGGAAGTGAAGCCCACTGGTTTATGCACATTCAGGTTTACTGTGTCAGTCCCTGGCAGTTAGGTCCCTCAGGCCCTCCACAGTTAACATGCAGGTGTTCCAGTTGAAGGAGCTTTATTGAGATCCATTCAGTACAGGTGTTCACCCGAAGGTGGCAATTGGCAGAAGTGAGAATTCAAACAAAGGCATTGCTAATTATAGGAAAACTTCCCGCCCTCCTTGGGTCCATTGACATTCTGGCGCGAAACCCCAAAGAGGCTGCATGGGAACAGATTAGTTTAGACTACATGAAGTACAAAGGAAAATATCCCAGTCTCTGGGAAAGTTACAATGTTTGCTGCTGGCAGCTCTCCTCGAGGACACTTGCTGGAAAAAGTGAAAGTATATATTTTCAACAGATAATGGAGAGGTCCACTGGCTCTCCTGCAATTAATATCAGAAGTTAAGACACTCTCAGATGATCTACACAGATCTATACAGAATACAGTATACAATTCTGGCAAACAGTATTGCCCAGCAGAATACAATCATGGCAGGTATACTGGCATACATGACATACTGTCTGCTTGACATGATGTCAATACAGGCTTGGGTAAGATAGAAAAGTTCTGCAGAGAGAGAGAGAGAGAGAGAGAGAGAGAGAGAGAGAGAGAGAGAGAGAGAGAGAGAGAGAGAGAGAGAGCGCAAACCAGGTAATGGAAGGATAATGGTTTCTTCTCCCTTTGCTTGGGAGCTCAGAAGAATTTACACAAAAATCTGGCTTAGCATATTGACTTGAGTTGCACTTCCTTCATGACAAGAAATAATGAAAAAATACATTGCAAGAATTGTAGTGTTTCCATTTTTCTTCTTGACGTGTGATGATTTTCATTCCACAATGTTGGAAATCTTTGTTCTCCTCACTGCTAGCATAAAACCCAGAAATTTCTTGTGTGACCCTTGGGGCGGGGGGAGGCAGTGTGGTGTAGCATTTTGAGTGTTGGTCTCTGCCATGGAAGTTTGCTAGATGATGTCAGTCCCTGGCATTTGGGTCCCTCAAACCCTCCACAGTTAACACGCATTGAGATCCATACAGTTCAGGATGTACACACAGGTGGTAATTGGCAGAAGTAACAATTCAAACCAAGGCATTACTAATTATAGGGAAACTTGCCGCCCTTTGGGGTCCGTTGACATTCTGGCGCGAAACCCCAAAGAAGTTACATGGGAACAGATTAGTTTAGACTACATGAAGCACAAAGAAAAATATCCCAGTCTCTGGGAAGAGATACAATGTCCACTGTTAGCAGCTCTCCTTCAAGGACACTCGCTGGAAGAAGTGAAAGTATATTTTTTCAACAGATAATGGAGAGGCCCCATGGGCTCTCCTGCAGTTAATCTTCGCCGTTAAGACACACTCAGATGATGTACACAGAATACAGCATGTAACTCTGGCAAACAGCATTGACCAGTACAAAATGCAGAATACAATCATGGCAGGTATGCTGGCATACATGACATACTGCCCCCCCGAACATTGGCCCCCCTCTCACATCGGGACAGGTTTGTCAGGGTAGAGCTTATGAAATTTTCTTATAAGTCTTGGAGCATTCATATTAGAGCTCTCAATCCATTCCCTGTGACTCAGTGAAATACTTACAATGAACTAAATAAAAAAGTTTTCCATGTTTTATTTTAGAGTCTAGGATGTCTTCTGTTGCATAATGCGCTTGTCCATCTACCAGGATGGGGCGGGGAGCTCCACGCTCCGGATGCCGTTTATCGGTGCGGCGGGCGGGGGGGAGCTTTCTTCAGGAGGCTGAAGTGGAATACTGGGTGGATGTTTCTTAACTTCTTTGGTAAATCCATCTCTTCAGTCACTTCATTTATTATTTTCTTTACTGGGAAGGGTCCCAAAAATTTCCATCCAAGTTTTTTACTAGGTTGCTCCCCCTGCAAGTGTTTGGTAGAGATGTATACATATTCTCCTGCTTGCAGCTTCCACTGAACAGATCGTTTTCTGTCAGCAAACTTTTTATAATCCTCTTTGGCTTTTTCCAGTGCCTTTTTTATGACCTCCCATTGGGTCGTTAAGCTAGTCCACCACTCCCCAGATCTCCTAGTTGTTGAGATTTTGGGGTTTGAGCAAAAGGCATTGCTGTGCCCTCGTAGCCTTGTACTACCATAAATGGGGAGGCACCTGTGGAACTGTGTATTGAGTTGTTACAAGCATATTCGGCAAAAACTAAGAAATCAGTCCAATTATCCTCTTGATAATTGATGTAGCATCTTAGGAACTGTTCTAACACCTGGTTAGTTCTCTCCATTTGCCCATCGGTCTCGTGATGATGGGCGGAGCTAAGTCCTTGTTCAGTCCCTGTTACTTTGAGTAGCTCCTGCCAGAAGTTGGCAACAAACTGGCCTCCCCTGTCTGAAATTACTGCATCTGGAAAAGAGTGCAGCCTGACCACGTGTTGCACAAAGAGGGTGGCCAGTTTCTTTGCTGTGGGAATAGTAGCACAGGGAACAAAATGGGCTTGTTTAGACAAAAAATCAACCACCACTAGAACTACGGTTTCCCCCTTCGAGGGGGAAAATCAGTGATAAAGTTCATTGAGACTACAGCCCATGGTCTAGGGGGCATTTCTAGTGGTTGTAACAATCCGGGGGTGTGTGTGTCCCTCCTCTGGGTTTCCCTATTATACACACTTGACAAGAAGATACATACTGAGAGATAGCTTTTCTCATATTTGGCCACCAAAATTGCCTTTGTACTAGATGTAATGTTTTCAGGTACCCAAAATGGCCAGCCAATTTGGAAACATGACATTGTTTCAACACTTCCCCTCTTAAACTGGCTGGTATATACAATTTATTGTTTCTGTACCAGTAACCATTTCCCCCTTCCTTCAGTTCAGTTTTTGGTACAGCTTCCCCTTCCTTTTCCAACTCTTCTTTAACTCTTTTCTCCCAGTCAGGAAGGTCAGGCTTCATATTTGCCTTTGTGGTTTGACTATGGGTAGTCACGCCCCCTCCCAGTTGGGTTGGTGAGAACATTGTGTCAATCACCTCCTCCCTTTGGCTTTCATGTTGGGGCATGCGCGAGAGCGCGTCTGCCAGGAAGTTAGATTTGCCGGGGAGGTGCTTCAGAGTGAAATTGAACTTGGAGAAGAATTCCGCCCACCACAAGTTTTTGGTACTTAGTTTGCAGGGGGTACACAGGGCTTCTAGGTTCGTATGATCAGTCCATACTTCGAATGGTACCCTAGCCTCCTCTAATCAGTGTCTCCAAGAGGTTAGAGCCAGTCTAACAGCTGAAGCTTCTTTATCCCAGATCGCCCAGTGGCGTTCAAACTCAGAGAATTTCTTTGACACATACGCACAGGGGTACAATTTCCCCTCATTATCTGCTTGCTGGAGTACACCCCTCATGGCAATATCGCTAGCGTCCACTTGTACAATAAATTTATGGTTCTCGTCTGGGTGTTGCAGTACCAGCTCGGAGGTGAACAGTTTTTCTAAATGGTCGAACGCCTCTTGGCATTCTTTAGTCCAGGTTAATTTAGCACTGGGTTTCATTCCTTGAGGCCTCTTGAGGTGAATTATGACCCAAAAAAACACATGAACCAGGCCGGTCGTGAACCAGTGGTTTGTGGAAGCTTGTTTCCATGAACTTCCACGAACTGGTCTACTGCCTCATTTGGGATCCCCACTTGCCGCCTGCCAGCTGATAGTTTAAAGGGACCTGCCCTTGCAAGCAGCAGTGCCCTTTCAACTGTCAAGTTCCCCTTTCCCTGCTGCTGCTAAGTGGCTGGAAAGGGGCATTTAAACCCCACGAACCACGAACTGGTTTGTAAACTGGCCCCAGTTCGTGCCAGTTCGTGGTTCCTGGTTCGTGAAAACCCACAAACCTCATGGTTTGGTTTTTTTGTGGTTCATGTCCCTTTCTAATCCAGACCCAGCATGCAGAAAATCATAAGGTGATTTTTGAACCCAGAGTTTCTGCAGTCTTAGGCTAACACACTCAACATTATGCCACAGTGGCTTAGTTTATGTTGCCTTTCTGCTTTTTGTAAACTTGTACACATGAGCTCAGTTTTTTCTCTTTAAAGTATATGTCAAAAGTAGGAATTTCAGTGCTTTGTTTTAAGGTTTGCAAATATGAAGCCTTCACATTTTTAGCAGTGAGTCCCATTCTGTTTCTCCTTTATACTTTTCTTCCCGTTCCCACTCTACTGAAAAAGGTGTGCAATATTTGGAAGGCAATTTTCTCTTCCTTAAATTTCCATTTAAGCTGCCAAACCAGGTCAATGTTCAGCTGCCATTTTAGTGAGAAATTGCTTCAAATAATTGCCATTGTGGCTGAGAGTTAATAAATTTCTACAGGGACATAAAAGAAACAAATTTCAGCTGCACATATGCAGATGAGAGACATACACAGTAGTGTTTGTGAAGTGGATAATGGGTAGAGAGATTTGCATTGTCTGATTTTTCTCAAGCATTCAAGAGCTGGAACTTGTGAGGCAAATGGCAGCAGTGTGCCTTAATGTGGGTTTTGGAAAGAGCTACGAGTCAATTAGGCTCGAAGGCTTTGAGGGCATTCCAGATGGTGGGGGCATTGTTGGAGAAGGATGAACCACCTGCTGTGAGCAAGCAGCAGGGACAGAAAACGGGGTTTGATTGGCGAGGGGAACATGCTGCCGGAGAAAATGTGAGAGAAGGGGGCACGTGGAAGGAGCATCTTGAATTCAACGATTATGCTAGAAAGGCAATTCATTGTTCAAACACAAGCACAGAAACGTCTTATGGCAACGGTGGAAGGCTAGAGCTCAGAGAAGAGGAGCATTAGCCGAAGGAATTGCCGGGATCCTACAGAAGATGGGCGTGTGAAAGAAGAGTGGTGATTGCACCACGTTGCAACAGATAACTCCTTCCCTTCCTTGTGGAAAACTGCCACTACTCTTCCCACCCCATTCCCACCCTGTTGATGCATTGATAGGCTTGGCTTTGTGTTTTAAAGAATATGCCAAACAGATCCCAAAAGGCTTTGGCTAAACAGACCACTTCCTGCTCACGTCTCGTAGTAACTAAACATGCCGGAGAAGGCAAACGTCAGTCATGCCCTGAGTCCATGAAGAGCAAGAGGGTAGGGAAGTCTTGGTAGCGGTTTCATGAACGTGGATCCCCTTTGCCTTGGAGGCTTGACAAGAGTTGAAGTCTGAGAGCCAAGCTACAAGCGACGCTGTACACAGGTTGGACGCTTGTCAGCTTCCCTCTAGTTTTGGTGGGAAATGTAGGCATCCTGGTCTTGCAGCTGTAATGGAGAGCCAAGCTGTAAAACCAGGACGCCTACATTTCCCATCAAAACTTCAGGGAAGCAGACAAGTGTCCAACCTGTGAAAGGCGTCACTTGTAGCTTGGCTCTAAGCATTGTTGTGGAGTGTTGTGAGTTTTTCTGTTCGAACTGATCTTACAGACTAAGGGGATATTGAGTGGAGGAGGAGACAGAATAATGACCCCGTGGCTTTGGAGAGTAGGGCAGCATTACAAAATGGGCAATGACTTATTCTAAAAGTGGTTCCAGGCGCTAAAAGAATTAAGTTTGGAAAAAGCGCAAAAGAGCTAGGTACAAAAGGCCAATAGAAGCCAATCATTGGAAGATTGGTTGATAAAAATAGAATTTAGACAAGAAAGCTATGCAGTGCACTCCATGGTCTATTTCTATAGCTTATGTTTGTGGCTGAAGCTTTCTACACAGAGTAAGATTTTGGGATTCTGAAATGACCCTAACGTTCATGGGTGTTTAAAAAACGATTTAATCCAGCGGAGGTGACAAATAAAAATCGGAGGAAGAGCCCTGACTGAATCCTTGCATCTCTAAAATGTAATTTTACAAAGAAAAAGAGGCCGACATAGAGCCGTTCAAATAGATAGTTTTAAAGAAGCAGATTATTTCAATGCTTAAATGTCATCCAGAAGAAACTTGGTCAGGGAATAGTTTCTTATTGTGGTTGCCTAATATGGTTGCCCTTTACGCATATCCTTTACAGCAGGCTCTCCTTTCATTTTCAAATGCAGTCTTGCTGACATCTTGGCAAAATAATTTGAAGCAGATGGTTTGAAACTCTTTAAATGAGAAGAACTTTATTTGGTTCCATAATTATATGGCTGCTCAGAAGACTGGCGTGCAATTGAGGTTTATAGCTATAGATGTTAACGGTATGAAGGAATACGCATTGATATGTTGCCATATGCTGTTGAATGATGGCTTTGCTCATCATCTACAGATGGCTAAATGTTAGTAAGAATGAAAATGCAACCCATCTAGTATTTTTTTTATCCTGCCCTTCCTCCAAAAAGCTCAGAATGGCACGGCTCTTCCTCCATCATTGTCTTCACCCTCTTACCCCGCCACGATGTAACTAAGAGACAGTGACTGGCCCAGGGTCCCCTTTATGGCAGATTGGGCATTTGAACCCAGGTCTCCCAGACTGTAATGCGGCGCTCGAAAGATACTATAATGTGCCTTATTTGGACAGACCCTGCCAATGTGCTTTGAAAAAGGTTGACTCCATTGCCCATTTGATATTGGAACGTCCTCATGGTAACTTTCATCACAAATTATGGATTGCCCCTGTTTTAACTAAAGTACGTCTTACTGTATTAAAAGATAATATAGTTCCCTATCAGCTGGTGGACAGAGACCCGAGAACTACACTGGCTGTGGCGAAATACCACGAAACTTGCAACTGAACCTCCAAAAATTATTCTGTGATTTGTTGTGTGTTTCTGATGAATGTGCTGCAATTTGAATTTGTTTTTGGAAGTCACATTGTATCGCATACATTACTGTGTTTACTGTGAGGCACGGTCACTTTAATGAACAGGCACTAGCACTTTAAAGTTCTAAGAAAATTGTTTACAAGCGCTTGGCATTTTAGAACTGAATTTAGATTTGTTCTTGTATGAATTGCTACTTGTATGATATGTTATTGAAGAGATTAATTGCCTGCTCTCTGGTTGGACCAGTTGCCCATAAACTTTATGATCTTGTATGTTTCATGATGAGTTTTGATGTTTGATGTTTACGCCACTTGGAGTGGTGGGGAAATAGCCATTTAAACTGTAGGTGGGTCTTTGCTGGCTGACTGGGAACTTCCGGCTGGCCAGCCAAGCCCAGCTGTTTAAATGGACATTCCCTCTGAGTGGCAGGGAACTCCCAGCCGGCCAGCCAAGCCCCACCTGCAGTTTCAATGGCCATTACCCCACTACTCTGAGTGGTGGGGAAATGCCCATTTAAACTGTGGGTGGGGCATGGCTGGCTGGCTGGGAACTCCTGGCCGGGCAGCCAAGCCCCGCTGTTTAAATCAGCTGCTTGTTGGGGAGATCCTCGACAAGCAGCTGATCGGCGAGTTTAAATGCCCCTTTCCTTGCAGCTTTGCAGCAGCATGGAAAAGGGCATTTAAAATGAACCAAACGAACCAGCAGACCAGGTCGGAAGTTCGTGGAAACAAGCTTCCACGAACCACTGGTTCGGGAACCACAAACCGGGCTGGTTCGTGATTCTTTTTGGTTCCTGTTCCGTTTTGTGCCCATATCTACTTCTGAATATTCTATTTGAGTTCAGTAGCACTTTAAAGGCCAACACAATTTTCCAGAGTATAATCTTTTCAGTGCAATCCAAAACAAGGTTACTCCAGTCTAAGCTCATTGACTTCAGTGGCCTTAGACTAGATAACTCTTCTTAGGATTGTGCCATTATGTATGTATGTATGTATGTATGTATGTATGTATGTATGTATGTATGTATGTATGTATGTATGTATGTATGTATGTATGTATGTATGTATGTATGTATGTATGTATGTATGTCATTTATAGTCCACCTTTCTCACTGAGACTTGCGGATTACATAGTGTTAGATTAGTACAATCAGTATCAAGGACATTTCCATACAGTGTCAAGGACATTTCCATAAACAATGTCATAGGATTTTAAAAAGATACAGCATTAGCAAGGATCCAGTGACTCAAAGCTCATTAATGACTCAAAGCTCACTTCATCAGATACAAATGAGAATGAAGATGCTTCAACCCTTATATCCAGTTCAGAAGGTGGGAGGGGTTTTACCAAGAAAAGCCAATTGGAGCCTGGATACGAAGGTACAATGCAAAACATCATCAGCTTTATTAGAACTAGGAGATACGCATAGAGATGGGAAATGGAGAAAATTATTCCCTGTCATGGGATAAGAATCCAGTGTCCTTATTTAATGGATTCTCATTCAGCATCCCCTGTTGTAATCGCCCTTTGAAGTTTCACCGAAAGGGAACTGCCACTCTTCCTTCTTATCTGAAACTGATGAACTGAACTTCGTTCTACTACTACAGACTAAGGTGGCCACCAAACTGAATATTCTGTATCTCTCAAACTGCACATAATTTTAACTTGACCACAGTATCATAAAATTCCTCATACTCTGCTGCTTCTCTCCCATTGGCTTCTCTGGTATCTAGATCTGGTTGTTGTTCCCTTCCGAATACTTGAGGCTAAGTTGTTGCAAGGAAAGGTGGCGTTGATATTCCTCTTTTTAACATTTAATTCAGGGCAGGTATCAGAAATGTTGGCATTATCAAAGTGCCCTTTGAGCACAACATGCTTCTCTCTGTCTAGTGCCAGTTTTCCTTTTTGTCTGTGTCCCCATGTGTGGCATCAGAGACTATGCTGAGGTTCAGGAGAGATTTTTTGGTGTACATTTTTAATATACCTTCTTGGGATGGTCCAATCCCTGGCATTTCCTGTTAAATGATTAGATAGCAGGTGATGTGAAAGACCCTCTACCTGAGACCTTGGAGAGCCTCTACCAGAATGAGTAGATGGTACTGCCACTGATGGACCAATAGTCTGATTCACTGTAAAGGAGCATCGTGTGTCCATGTGTGTGCATACACGTGCATGAAAAGAATCTGTGCGCTGTTGGATTTGGGGCAGCATCTATATATATATATATGTTTTCTCCCTCCCTCTATGGTCAAAAACCTTTTCTGTACATGAGGTGCTGCGTATACTTTCCTGCACATCTTTAATATCACTTTCCATGTAGAGCGTATCACAACATCCTTCCTTTTCACCTAGAGGTGGAGTAGTTTCATTTTATTACCATACGCCGGCTCTTCTTGTTTGTATCAAGTGGTTGTTTGGCTTGTGTAGGGTGATCAGGGGAGCAAGAGTAGTAGCAGCTGATGTTATTTTTGTGCACTGGACGTGCTGGAAGGGAGGCACGTGGTCCCTTATAACTCTGATCCACTGTCACATGGCTAAAAGAGGAATTCGATTTCCAAATGCAAAGGGCTCCAACTGAATGTTTATCAGAAATCTGAAGGCGGGAGCTCTGACTTTCAAAAGCTGACACCTTGAAAATCTTATTGATCTCTAAGGTACCACTGGACTCAGATCGCTCTATACTAGAAACCCAACATTTTGCCTCTTTACAGTGCTCAATTTTTTCCATTCCTCCTCTGGGACCTTAAACCTAATCCTTGCACTGCATTGCAGTGTGGTTGTTGCTTCCAAGCTAAATGGTATGATGTTAAAATGGAGTCAGGAGCTGACTGCAATTTTAACCACATCAGCAGAGCTCACATGTCTTTTGTGCAGTAGGAGGAAAAGGTGCGCTGCTGTAGTTGAAATCACCCCACAGATAATTGAATAATTGGCCAGCTGAAAGGTTAGTCTGGGGACTACTTGAAGAAAACACTTGATGACATTGTACATTGCTGGAAGAAATAGTCCAGAATGAATGGGGAAATAGAAGCCTGCTTCCCCCAGAGTGTGAAGGTCTTCACAAATTGACTTCAGGTGATTCTGACGAAGAGCCCTTTCGACAAAACGGTTTCTCCAGCCACCACCTGACAGTAGTCAAGGGCACAAAGGTACAGGCAGGTTCTCACTAAATGAAGATTTGCAGCAGCAGGTAGAGCTGGTCAGGGCTCTCTCCTTCAACAAATAGTTGTGCAAGTTGTGTAACGTCAGAATCTTGAACTATAACATGTTCATTTCATTAAAAAACCCCAAATTTGTTGTTGTATTTATTTATTTTATTCAATTTATACCCCGCCCTCCCCACAAATGGGCTCAGGGCAGCTAACAACGTTCCAAAAAATACATTAAAAGTCACAAAAACATAAAATCAAGAATAATTTTTAAAAAGTCATTAAACTAGTCCAGGAGCAGGCTATTTAAACAAATATTGGGAGTCCATGTACGGACATAGCAGATGGCCGAGGGCAGCCCCAGAAGAAGTGGGGCTAATCGTGGGGCTAATCATAGCAAGAAGACCCGTGCTAAATCAAAAGCTGACACAGTGTACTGTTCTTAATAGGCTGGTTAGCAAGAGGTGAGATGACCTCTTTTGGGCCCATGTGGAGTACTGTTACCTGGATCTGGCAGTGGTATTAGCAGAAACTGGTAAACTAGAGCCGGGGCAGTAAAGAAAAAAATAGCCCACAATATTAGAGAGATCCGAGGAAGGAGGGAATTTTAAACGGCTAATTCTTTTCGCCAGCCAGAACCATAGCGGTATCCTCTCAATAACATCTTGACGAGACTTGTGTGTGTAAAGTGCCATCAAGTCGCAGCAACCCCCATCGTTGTTTCAAGGCAAGAGATGAACAGAGATGGTTTGCCATTGCCTGCCTCTGCACAGCCACCCTGGACTTCTTTGGTGGTCTCCAGCCCTGGACTTCTTTGGTGGTACTAACCAGGGCTGACACTGCTTAGCTCCTGAGTTCTGATGAGATTGGGCCAGCCTGGGTGATGAGATTTGTTAGTCCTTCTTAAAATAAAATTCTTCATGTAAATGGGGTCTACAAGGCACAGCTAATGCTGAAGAGCAAGATGTCATTCAGGAAAGTAATTAAAGCCTTGGGTAAAATTCAGCAGAAACTGCTGACCTTGGTTATATTGAGCTTGGCTGAGGCAAGGCGAAAATGGCAGGGGCCTTTCCAGCAGTGAAATCCTAAGCAGAGTCACTCCAGTCTAAGCCTATTGATTTCAGTGGGCTTAGACTAGAGTAACTCTGCTTAGGATTGTACTGTAAATGTTGAATCAACAAGTTTGGAGCAAAGGCTCATGGATATGCACTGGTTGCTTTTTGTGGTCAGTCTAAAAATGGTTGCTGGTGGAGCAAGCCAGTCAGCATTTGTATCCTAGGAGTTTTCCCAGAGAGGAGATGTCATTCAAAAGTTCCACGTCATTGGGGTTTAGCAAGCTCGGCCAGTGGTTTTTGGTTACCATGAAAGGCAGCTGATGGTGGAAAAAAGATGAAATTTCTTAAAACTTTCTTCCAAACGTTTGTCCTCCTTTTGAATGTGGTTTCCGAATGTCTATAAAATATCTAGTCTGAAAACTGGCAAATGATATTTATGTTTCTACAGTGTGCCTTGTTTAAAAGATTAACGTTGAAAAACAGATTTCAAAATGGGCACATGTTCATTTTAATTTTGTATGATACGTGATAAAAACTTTACGTGGCTCTCCTTTGTACATAACTGTTCTCCTCTGGAATTGGAATGCGTTATTCCTAACAAAAGATTGTGCCTATTACCTTCCTATTTGAGCATATTATGGCACTTGTTAGCTCCGAAGGGCCCCCATAGGGGGTGGACGTGTGTGAACAAAATGTTTTGCAATGATCGGACCCAGTGGGCCCAAAATAATTGATTTCTAGTATCAGAACATGTCTGCCAACACTTCATAGTTGACTGCGTCAAAGCTTCTGTTCTGCTTAATGTCAGTTAAGCTCCAGAGTCAGAACATCAGTTGAAATAAGCAGGGGTCGTGGGACCCCAATGTGGTGGACTGCATAAACTGCATAGGTTGTAGATGTGAATCTAGTGGTGGAGAGTGCCCTCATGTCATAGCTGACTTCTAGCGACCCCTGGAGGGGTTTTCATGACAAGCGGCTAAGAGAGGTGGTTTGCCATTGCCTGCCTCTGCAGCCCCGGTCTTCGTTGGGGGTCTCCCGTCCAATCACTAATCAAAGCCGGCCCTCCTTAGCTTTTGAGATCTGACGAGATCAGTCTCACCTGGGCTATCCAGGGCAGGGTAGATATAAATCTATGCAAGTTGATATTCAAGGTCACGAGCAGATTATGGGAGAGACGGCAATGACTGCTGGTGGCTTTTACATGTAATACCAAAGGTTGTGTGCGCTGATTTGCACACACTCTTTCAATTATCTATTTAGCTTTTATCAAGCAACTGTGGAGAAATTTTTGTGTCTGGCAATGGAAGAATGAGATCCGCTTTGCTTGTTGCTCAATACTGAGGGGAATGACCTAGATACTAGTGTCTGAAATAAACCAAAGGAAAACTCTTGACTGCAGTGTCAGGAGAATACATGTACGTATCCTGCTGGGTGTTTACCTGTCTTCTCAATTAATCGCGTTTCCCCCTCTAGTTTCGCCCTGTCAGATGAGGCATATCGATCTCTGAGAGACCAGGATAAAGATCAGTGTATACTTATCACTGGAGAGAGCGGAGCTGGAAAAACAGGTAGTGTACCATTTCCTTCCTATAAAAACGCTCTTTTGGGAGCCATTTGTGGAATTTCTGGGCCTGGCATCTGTTTAAATCTTCTTGTCTAACCCTGTTGAAACTGCTTTGATACACTTTTTAGGCAGCAGAAGCCTGCTTCTGTCTTGGAACAGTGGTGTTAACAAGCATGGGCCTACTTATTACTACTAGGGAAGATGCCTGTCCAGAGCTCTGCCCCAGGCAGCTTACAGTTAAAATAATACCACAATATAAACCACAAGCTATTAAAAAAACAAGCCATTGACACACGAATGTATTGTATGTGGCCGAAGGCCTTTAAGTTAAAAACATATGTACAGATCTAAAATTTTAAAATTTCTAGAATGACATCCATCTCTAATTTAAAAAACAAAACAAAAACAAGCCATTGGAACTTTGTGTTTCTCTGTATGCAAGGGAAACACTTGTGAAAGAGCAATTAAAAATGTAGGATTTGTGTCCAATGGCTGATTGGGGGCCAACAACGTTTTCAGAGTATAAACCAGGCGTAGCCAAAGTTGCTTAATGTAAAAGCCATGTAGAATAAACGTCAGATGTTTGAGAGCTGTAAGATATGATTTATTGAAGTGACTTCAGATGAAGAGGCGAGTTTGAGGGAGTGTCCTGAAAGTGACATCACAGGAAAGGATGGCATTTTGGTGCAGTATGCTGGAAGTGACATCTTTGGAAGGGGTAGAGCTTGGGAAGAGCCATCACCTGACCTTTGACTTGGAAATGACATCACAAAAGTGATGTCACATCCTTGCTAGGCTTCGCCCCCAAAGTCCCCAGGTATTTTTTTGAGTCAGACCCCAACATTTTTATTGAAAATATGAAAGACATGGAAGGAAGGGAGGGAGGGAGGGAGGGAAGGAAGGAGGGAGGGAAGGAAGGAAGGAAGGAAGGAGGGAAGGAGGGAAGGAAGGAGGGAAGGAAGAGGGAAGGAAATAAACTAAACTAAAATGTAAGGCCACAGCGATACTCAGAGACCTCTAGGAGCCACACAATATGTCTAGAAGAGCCACGTTTAGCTCCCGAGCCGCAGTTTGGTCACCCCTGGTATAAACTTATGAGATTCAAAACTCACTTCTTCAGATACCGGAAGAATATCTGAAGAAAGGAGCTTTGACTCAAATGCTTATACTCTGAAAAACTTGTTGGTCACTTAAGGTGCCGCTGGACTCAAATCCTGCTGT
The DNA here is from genome assembly GCF_028583425.1 of Eublepharis macularius. NCBI lineage: Eukaryota > Metazoa > Chordata > Lepidosauria > Squamata > Eublepharidae > Eublepharis > Eublepharis macularius. Next base: position 223,222,057 of record NC_072791.1, on the reverse strand, counting down.
TTTACTACAGACCGAAACAGCTAACTACCTAAGACAATTAAAAAATGTGACAGTCTAGAAACGACTCTACCAGAAAATTTTCCTGAATTTTCATGCCAGGCCTTAAAGAGCCTACTGAGGATTCTGAATTACTTGTGTATTTTAAAGCAGAATTGCCTTTCCTTTAAAAGAATCCCCTGTAAATTTTATCAAAACTCCACTTGGATCAAAGAGTTAGGATTAGAGGTGGGCACAAACTGGTGAAAAAACGAACCATGTGATTCATGGTTCGTCCCATTTCACAAACCACGAACTTTCACGAACTTTCCCCAGTTTGTGAACCGATTCATGGTTCATGGGGTTTAAATACCCCTTTCTGTGCTGCTGCAAAGCAGCAGGGAAAAGGGCATTTCACCCCTGCAGGCTTGAATCAGCTGCTTGTTGGGGAGATCCCCAACAAGCAGCTGATCGAGGGGGTTAAATGCCCCTTTCCCTGCCTTCTCACAGTGGCACAGAAATGGGTATTGGTGGGGTTTAACACGAACCAAACGAACTGGCATACCAGTTCATGGAAGTTCACGGAAAATGGGCTTCCACGAACCGCTGGTTTGTGAAGCACAAACCGGCCCAGTTTGTGACAAACTTCCATTCGTCTTGCGGTTTGTGCCCATCTCTAGTTGGGATTATTCTTGAACAGTGGGCCTCTTCATGTCTGGTTACTTCTTAGATCGTTAAGGGGAGGTGCTGTGGCTCAGTGATAGAACCTCTGTTTTGCACGCAGAAGGTACCAGGTTCAATAGCTGGCAACTCCAGTTTAAAAAAGGAACAGGTGCTAAAGTGGTATGAAAGATCCTGCTGGCGTCAGTCTAAGTAGACAATCCTGACCTTGATGGATCGACAGTCTGATTCAGTATAAAGCAGCTTCATTGCATTGACACAGCACCCTAATTTGAGTTCACCTTGTTTTGCTGCTTCTGTGCTTCCTCAACACAGGTCTACAATAACTCCTGTCCAACGGTAAGGAAACGGCGTGCCTTGCTCATGGAGATCTGTCTGGTCAGATAGTTTAGATATGGCCAGGCTTTCCGCAGCTAGGAGGCAATTCCGTTTACAGAATAGATTGTCAGAGCTGGCATATTGCTGCTTCTTCCGCTATCAAATGTTGACTGGGATGGCACAATGGAGGGGAATTCTTTAAATGCAAATTCACTCTTTCCTTGGAAATGCTTTTTCCAGATACAGCAAGTAACTCCATAAAGTCATTAGTAGAACAGTTGTGAATATATATGTTTTTTGATGGAATCAATAAGTCTTAGCTGTGAGTGTCAGTGAGCCAGGAATTTGGATAGGAAAAAAAAATATATATACTGTGATGGTGAAAACAAAAGACTTCTTAAGTGATCTTTGTCGCAGGTCATCAGTTCTTTTCTTGACTTCTTGTTGCCATGCTGCCCAAAGAAAAAAAGTTTGCTTTAAATCCAGACCAGCAACCTTGAACCTGAAAATTTTTCTGAGTTCTGGAATATCTTAAACCTGAAAACTTTTCTGGAAAATCTCTAATTTTAATTCTCTCTCTCTAATCTGTAGAAGCCAGCAAACTTGTCATGTCTTATGTAGCTGCCGTTTGTGGCAAGGGAGCAGAAGTGAATCAAGTGAAAGAACAACTTCTGCAATCTAATCCCGTGCTTGAAGGTAAGAATCTAGTAACAAATATATATTGATGGGTAAGTTTCTGTCACAGACTATTTTAAGTTTGCTGAATGCACAGGGGAAATGTTTACACTGTGATAATGGGAAAAAAATAATTCAGCTGGTGAAATATTTATTTAATCTTTTCCAGCTCTTGCACATGAATGCTGAATGCTTGAAAAACCTGCAGACTGTGTAGCATCTGACTGTTGAAGCCTACCCTTAGTTTTGAGGGGTGGTGGTGGCAGAGAGTGCCCTCAAGTCATAGCTGACTTATAGCGACCCCCGGAGGGGTTTTCATGGCAAGAGACCAAGAGAAGTGATTTACCATTGCCTGTCTCTGCACCCCTGGTTTTTGTTGGAGGTCTCGCGTCCAATTACTAACCAAGGCCGACCCTGCTTAGCTTCTGAGATATGATGAGATCGGGCACTTCAGTCACTAAAGTCCTTGTTTTGGTTGGGTAGGTGTATGTGTGTGCCAGCATAATTAAAAGCAATGCAGGTCAGTGGTTCTGTTTTGAAGTCACATGCCACATGCCACTAGTAGAATGTATGACCAAAGACTGATGTTATCTGCATGTTCACGGATAATAACTTCAGCATGGCACAATGAGGAGTTTATTACTTGGAGGCAAGACCATTGTGGGTCTGATTATGATCACACAGAACGGTGTTGTTATTATAAAGAAGAGTACAAAGAAAGCCGTAGCTCATAATGGTCGATACCCTAATTTTTATTTATTTAACAAAATTTATATCCCGCTTTTATGTCCTCATAAGGGCCACCAAGGTGGCTGATGAAGGGAGATTTGACTCTTTAAAGCTCATTCCCTGGAAATCTAGTTGGCCCTTAAGGTGCTACTGGACCACTGCTCTTCTCATTTGCGGGGAGGAGGGCCACCTGATGCTTGGCAGGATAGGAGGTAATTTCTTTCCTGCCTCTGAGGAGAGGGAGAAACTCTCTTCTCTCCAGTTCTTTTCCTGCTTCCTTGTGAGCGCAGGACTCCACTGGAGCTCTGACTGCCTGTTGACCTTTTTTCCCTCTTCAGAGTTTTTTCTTTCCTAGTGTTCCTTCAATGTGTGTATTTTCCTTTCCAAAAGTGCTCAGGCTGGTTGCATTTTTGGCAGGAAAACTGTAACTCTCTGCTGCAGCCATTGCAAGCAGTCTGCGTCAGCTGCCACTGCACCTGCAGCTCTCGTGCAGACTGATCAGGAGGTGGCAAATAAACAGGTTCATCCTGTTTCCCTAGGCGTCTTGAGATGGGGTTGGTGGTGTATTTGCTGCCCCACCAGGTTTTCAGGAGTGGCTGACCAACTTCTTGCATGACGAGATGATCAGAAGAGAGCAATCTCGGGGCATCGAGAGGCACAGTTCTTCCGATGCCCCCTCCTCCCTCTGGATTCCTCCTAAGAGATGGGCTACCCAGGGACCCCAGTGCTCTCTTGGAGGCCAGCTTCAGTGAGAGCGGTCCCTCAGTGGAACAGGCTTCCTTGGGAGGTGGTGGGCTCTCCTTCTTTGGAGGTTTTTAAGCAGAGGCTAGATGGCAGATCATGAGAGGGAGGGCAGGAAGGGTTACATCAGTACTCAGTGCTCAGTTCTTCTGTTCAGTGCTCAGTGCTCAGTTCTTCTTCTTAATTGCCCAGGGTAAGGCCAATTGCCATCTTGGGGTCAGGTAGCGATTTTCCCCAGGCCAGTTCAGCTAGGGATCCTGAAAGTGTTTTGCCATCTTCTGGGCATGGAGCAGGAGATAGTTGTGAATTTTCTGCATTGTGCAGGGGGATTGGACTAGATGACCCTGAAGGTCCCTTCCAACCCTATGATTCTATGTTTCAAGTTACCAGGAAAAGCTCCTTGGCTTGCTAAAGCAGAGCAAAAGGCCTACTCACCCCATATTTATTTTATTTATGTCATTTATAGTCCACCTTTCTCACTGGTACTCAAGGCAGATTACACAGTATGAGAGATTAGTACTATCAGTATTAAGTACATTTCAATACAGTATCAAGGACATTTCCATAAACAATGCCATAGGGTAAATAGATACAGGGTTAAAAGACATACTATTAGCAAGAATCCAGTACAGAGTAGAAAAAATACTGAAGCAAAACACAATCAATTCTAGGACATTAGACATCATGAAGTCTATGATCCCCAACTTGTTAGTGAAGCACCTGAGACCCCATCCCTACAATGCAGCCCTCCCATTTGAGTAAAAAGCCTTTTTGAATAGTTCGGTTTTGTATTGTTTACGGAAAGCCAGGAGAGCGGGGTTCTTCTGACTTCCTCAGGCAGGTCATTCCACAGGATAGGGGCCACCACAGAGAAAGCCCATGTACGGGCTGCTGCTGACTTCACCTGTGAGCAGCTTGGCACCTGCAGGAGACCCTGTTCAGATGAACGAAGCTGCCGTGGAGGAACATAGGGAGGGAGGCGGTCCCATAGGTATGCTGGACTAAAGCCATGAAGAACTTTGTATGTAATAACTAATACCTTGAACTGAACATGGTAACTGATGGGTAGCCAATGGAGTGACTGTAGAATGGGAGTGATGTTCATTCTCCTGCTTGCTCCTGATAACCATCGAGCTGCAGCATTTGGCACTAATTGGAGCCTCCTTGTTAACTTAGATGGGAGGCCAACGTATAGAGCATTACAATAGTCAAGCCTTGATGTTACCATAGCATGAATCCAAGTGGCCAGGTCAGCCGTGTCAAGATAAGAGGCCATCTTCCAGGCTAGAGTGAGGTTGTAGAAAGCATTATTTGCCACTGCGTTAACTTGTTTTTCTAGTAATAACGCCTATCTCTGGGATTCCTCTCCAAGATCTTCCCAGTTGAGGGAGGGCGACTGCCCCCCTGATCCTGAGCCCTCTGAATCCATCTCAGAGAGAGAGAAAGGGGGAATTTGGGGGGAAGACCCTCCTCAGCAGTCCCTTTAGTCTCCTCGGCTGTTTCCTCATGACGAGTTGCAACCCTTATTCTACAGGGGTCTAAAAATTCTGCAACTCTCCAACCCAAAAGGGGATCCAGAGCCAGATGTGGATGAGGATGATGGAGATGAGGCCATGGAGGTGTTTGGTTCGTCCCAGACCTTGGACTCTACCTTCCCTCCCCTTGCCTCCTCACCAAAGGGGCCAAGGAGGAAGGGGCTGAACCTTCTGGCCCGCAGTTCCACACTGGAACCTCCCAAGGTCTCTTGTCTCCTCAAAATTCCTGGTGTTGGTGCTCTAGTGGCCAGTCTGGCCTCAGGCATGGTCTTTCCTAAAAGAGGGGAAGCTCCTTAAAGGATTCCACAGATAGAAAAAGTGAGGTGGTCCTACACAGAGCTCTCGAAGTGATGTCCTACTCTTTTAGAGCCTCGGCAGCCGCCTTGCTGATGGCTACAGCCTCCGTCATGTGGCGTTGCAAACTTCTGAGGGAAACCTCCGGGTTGTCAAGGAAGCTACCTGGCTACCTCTCCAGGCTAGAGAGAGCTGCAGCTTCATTGCTGATGACAGCTTCGATGCTACAAATTCTGCTTCAAAGGCAATTACCTCTACTGCCGTACCAAGGAGGCTAAAAAACTGGACAGTGGATGCCACATCTAAGGCTAATGTAGCCACATGATCTTTCCTAGGGGGTAAGCTGTTGGGCAATATCTTGGTTGATATTTTCATAAAAAGGCCTTGCGGCTATACCCTTTTCCTCCAAGAAAGAGGATAGGTACCTCTAGGCTTTTTTTTCAGCTGGAACATGGTGGAACGGAGTTCCGGCACCGCTTAAAAATGGTCACATGGCCAGTGGTCCCGCCCCCTGATCTCCAGACAGAGGGGAGGTTAGATTGCCCTCTGCGCTGTCTGGAGATTCCGGGGGGGGGGGGGCGGCACTGGCCATGTGACTGTTTTTGCCGAGGGCGATTTAAACTTTTAAAAACTTCCCCCCTTGTTCCAGCTGACCCAAAGTGACGCGGTCTTGAGTTCCACCACCTCTTTCCCCAGAAAAAAAGGCCTGGGTACCTCCTCGACTCCCCTTCCAATCACCAGGATCCTAGCTGGTAGATTTGGAGGATTTGGGTGGTAAAATATCGATCTTGCTTTCATTTTTTAAAATTGTGTCCCCCCCACAAGAAACTTAGGGCAATATGCGTGGTAGTTCTCTGCTTATTTTATTTTCCCACTAACTCTGTGAAGTAGACTAGGTTGGTTGGCTCCAGGTGGTGAGCCTTGAACCGGGTAGGGATTTGACCCGTGGTCTTCCCACCCGTAGTTCAGCCCTCTGATCTCTGCACCCGCCAAGTTTCTCGCATATTAACAAGGAGATTCACCTGTGCCTTTAATTTTTTTATTGAGCTATAAGGCATCTTAAACAGCAGATCCTAATTACAGTTTTCAAAAAGAATTTTTTCTGTCCAAGTTTCCAGTAAGAGCTCTGCATTCCAGCTGGTGCAGCTACTGCAGAGGAATATAAGGAAACAATGAGTTTATGGTGAAACTGAAGAATGTGTCTCAAAACTTTTATAATGGACCATTTGTATTTGATTCGCATCGTTTATAAAGGATCCCAGTGTTTCACAACGGGTTTAATGATATGCAGCCCTGAGGCCTGGTTACTGGAAGATGATTTATTGCTTGCAAACTGTACACCGTATAAGATTTTTGAAACAATCCTTTCATTTATTCTGAAACTTATTCAGCAACATATTCTGCCTCTTGGCTTCAGTGCTTTGATCCAGGGAAGTCTTGAAATGCAAATTTGTTAAAGCAGAAACAACATTTTCCCACCCACTGAAAGATCAACAAATTGAATGTTGATTGTGTCTATATGGCAAAGCAGACCAGTGAGCCGTTCCTGTCCACAGGCGTGGTTGTTTTGTCCCAGGAGTCAAGAAGGGCAGAGTGGAGTTAAGTCCTCATAGCAAAGAGCCAAACTTGATGTGGTGCAGGAGATTCATGATTAAGTTGTCACCTTATTTCTTCCCTTTAGTTTAAAGCAGCCATGTGGGGGAAGGAATAAGGAAACATGGGCTTAACTCCCCTTGCTCTTACTCGTATGTTTTCCCTTGCAGAGCAAATAACTCCGTGGAGAGTGCAGGATTTAGATGGGGAAATGAATCATTCCCCCAGTGTCTGCTGTGAACTCAAAACAAAACATTAAACAATTTTGATGGCGAACCTTCTTGGCAGGCCAAAATAAAGTTTTTGGGGTGTCATCCTGGGGCTTGAATGGTGAATGCCTGGAATGGAGAACAAGGAGAATACCTGTTTTTTTAAAAGGCAAAAAAGCATGGCCTAGTATTTGTCAAGTTGTCAGGTTTTCCATGTATTTGTATAGGAGTGTTACAACCATTGGGGAAGGCAATGGCAAACCACCCCGTAAAAAGTCTGCCAAGAAAATGTCGTGATGTGATGTCCCCCCCCCCCCATGGGCCAGTAATGACTCGGTGCTTGCACAGGGTCAAAATGTGCAAAATGTGAAAATGGTCACATGGCTGGTGGCCCTGCCCCCTGATCTCCAGACAGAGGGGAGTTTAGATTGACCTCCGCATCATGTGGCACGGAGGGCAATCCAAACTCCCCTCTGTCTGGAGATCAGGGGGCAGGGCCACCAGCCATGTGACCATTTTCTCTGAGGGCAACCCACTGAGTTCCACCACCTCTTTTCCCAGAAAAAAAGCCCTGCCTTTTTTTTTTTTCATTACAACCATATTGGGAGGAGCTAATATTAACCCTGGTTGTATGAACAGGAAGCTGGCAGCCACACCTGAGTCATTGTGGCATTTGGTCCTCAACGCTCCCAACCCTCAAGGCATCCCTGACATTTGAAGATGCTGTAAATATGTCCAGGAAGAGCTAAGGCAGCTGCGTGTTTTTATACAGATGGATAACAGTGCAATCTTAAGCAGTGTTACTCTAGTCTGAGCCCATTGAAATCGATGGGCTTAGACTGGAGTAACTTTGCTTAAAGGATTGCACTGTAAATGTATGTAAAGTCCTGTTGTCTAGGAAGAACCTGCCTGCTTCTCCAGCCATGGCTGATTGAATGGATAAATTGGATGAATTTATGAATATGCATCAATGGCAAAATTGACTTCTTATCTGCATAATAGACCAAACCAAGAATTTCAGGAAAAATGGAAGAGGGTTTTTTTTTAAAAAAAAAATGTAGTTGTAAACGAAGGAGAATTAAATATTAATATTAAAATGGATCAAGTGCTAAGCTAAATAGCTAAGTTGCCTGCTCACATGCTAAACGTAGTAAGATTGAATATAATGTTGAATATAAAATATAAAACATAAAATATCTTAAGTATGTATGGGGCAGAGAGGGGAAACATGTAGTTTTATTATTCATATATGTATATATATTTGCTTGTATTTTATGTGTATATTTTTTTAAACATCTCGTTGTTTAAAAATAAAAAAAATATAAACAGATGAATACATGTTAAATCCTCTTGTGTGTTGTAAGGAGCCCTGAGTGATTCAGAGAGGCTGCGTGAATATAAAAAAAATGCAGCTAGTACTCGTTCCCCCCATCTTAATCTTCAGGAATATTTATTTCCACTGACAGTGACTGACCTTGGTTTTTTCTAGAAGCGTTTTTCTTCTGCCTCAAGTGGAAATTATAATTTGCATATAAGGCTCATTGATCAGCGGGACTTAGTCCGAAGTAAGCGCATTTAGAAATGAAGTCACAGTCTTTAACTTGGTACACATCGTTAATGAACAGTACGGTTACGTATTGCCGATCGTTTATCTTCATAAAATGGTTCATCTACAAAATGATGGCTCTTATAAAGTCCCTCTGTGTCTTGGTTCCTTTTACATACAAAATTATCTTCCGGTTGTGATCGTTATCCATCCTTACTAGCTCATAGAGCTGGCATGAACCCAAAGCGGTGGATGTTTTGGTTCTTGTTTGACTTGAAAGTTTATCTATATATTTGTACATTTTCCCTCTATTTTTCTTCCAGCTTTCGGAAATGCCAAAACTGTACGGAACGATAACTCTTCTCGATTTGTAAGTATCTATATAACACGTGGAGCAGATTACAATAGCATCCCTAAGAGAAAATACAGTGGAATTGATGTATTTTAATCTTTATAGGTTCACTCCCCCCTCTTTTGCTTCATATATGTGATTTATTTCATTTATAGGCACTGCAAGGTCAGCCATGTTTAAAAACTTTATTCTATACCAGGGGTCCTCAATGTGTTGCCCGTGGGCACTGTCCTGGTGCCTGCCAGGTGTTTTCAGAAAGTGGGTGTGGCCAGGCGGGGCTTTTGCCTAGCAGGGCTTCTGATTGGCCACTGGCAGTTTGATTGGCTGTGGAGATTTTTAAAAACATTGCCTCGGCAGCAGCTGCCACCACTGCACAAGGATGTTCACTGTGTAGCTGGAGGTAAGATGAAGCCATTGTGTGGCTGGCTCTGCCTCCTGCAGCAACCGTTTTGTTGCTGTGCCCACCGCACTGTGTCAGAGCTCCAAATGTGCTCACAGGCTCAAAAAGGTTGGGGACCCCTGATCTATACTGTACTGTTTCTGAAAGCAAGACAGACAGAAAAACCACTGTGGGTACTGCTAGGATTCTAGGAAATGTTTTAGTGAGCTGTCTATCACATTTTTATCCCACCCTTCCACCAGGGCTCAGTTTGGCATGTGGGGTTCTCCCCCTTCCCCATTTTGTCCTCTGCGGGAGTGACTGGCCCAGGGTCACCCAATGAGCTAACTGGGGATTTGAGCCCGGGTCTTCTGGTCCCTTAAAACTTTAATTGGTTGGCTGGGCCTTTATAAGCCAGATGTTAATTTTAATACTCTGCTAGGTCCCTTGTGCAACTCATTTCATATAATGTCTGTGTCTGAGGGACTATATTTGTGCTTCATGACAACCACATAAAGTCTGAAAAAGCAGAACTCAATTTGAGGAGAAAGCTGGCAAGTTTGATCTACTCCCCCCCCTATAATTTTAAATGCTAAACAGTTAAAGATGAACTCATGGACAACAAATAAGATGCCTGCTAAGGTATATAAACCATTTCTTAAAGTCAGGGTATTGTCTATGGGATTTAATAGGTAGCATAATAATGCTCAGTAGATTTCAGGGAACACACAATTGTGAAGTGTTAGTGTTGAGGAAAATGAGCTGGTTGTTGAGACGTGTTGAGACTTGTAATTCCTTAGGCAGAAAGAAATGACCTAGTTATTAGAATACTGATGGGATTTAAGAAAGTAAAAAATTGAAGCTGGTGTGTAAAAATAAGTAAAACTATCATACCCCTCACCTGTTGGGGCTGCCTGCCGGCCCTGCTGTGTCCTGACTGGCCACTGCCTCCCCTGCCTGGGGCACCACCGGGCCTCAGAAATAGAGGTGGATGGGGCCTGGTTACTTCACTGGCCCCTCTTAACCTCTTCCAGGGAGTATTGCCTCCCCCCACTCTTTCTCACAGGCACCTCTTCCCTGGCCAAGCTCCCGAGCCCCTCTTTTATCTCCCCTTGCACCACCACCTTCACCCCCAGGGTCCTATCCCCAGGGCACTGCCCATTTGCCAGGCCACAGGTAGCTATTCACCTGCCTGCCTGGCTCCTCTCCCTGGCCCATCATCAGCCTGTGTGTGGCCTTAGCCCTCCCTCTGGGTGGCTTCTGCCACTTGACGCTTGTCCCGCCATGGCCTCACCTCCACAGGGGCAGCTGTCAGTGTTGGAGCACTGTTGGGCCATGCCTGAGCCATGAGCATGCTCCTGGTCCCTCCGTAGCGGCTCTTTGGCTGTGCCACCGTGGCTGCCCGAGATCTGCTAGCTCTGGCTGAGCCAGCCTGTGTTTGGCCTCCTCCACCAGCATCTGCTGCTGGTGCTGCAGCGGCTGCTGCTCCCTCACAGGTACGAGGCCCTGTGGGCAGGCTTGTCACAGGTTGGGCCTTCTACTGCTGCGCCCTGCAACAGCCCGGTAAGTCGGGGGCACCTTGCCGCTCCCAAGTGCAGGGCTGGTGCTTCCCCCAGGAACTGGGGGGAAGGCAGCCTGCTGTCGGACCCGGCACCTGAGTGGGATGCCATTGTGGACCCAGGACAACAACCAGTTAATTAGTAAATGATATGATGATGGAAAGAGACAGCTGTTTTTTGGGCTGTGTAGCAGTCCATGCCCGGCTCCCACCCCCTCTTCCTGCCCCTCCCAAACTTGCACTTTTATATTTTTAGAAAATATGCCTGAATCCAGTGTGTTACAGGTCCCTTTGTCCTTACATTGAACCGAAAATAGCTATACGAGGTGAAATAAAGACGTTTTACTGTGATATTTGCCACATAAATCGAAGAATCAAATGATGTAGGCTAGGGTTTTATTTTTCTTTGTTAGCAAGGCCTGGACTGAGGTGCTAAAATAGGGTCCTAAAGGCTAAATTTGACACTGTCTGGCTGTACAAATCTGCAATTACATTTTATAGAGATTTTTTGATGCTATCCTTGGCTTGGCTGGCGGCCTAAAACCGAGTGGCAGAAATAGTAAATCTCCTTCTGTAACTTCGTGATGGCAACTTCCTGTCTGGATTTGTCTCTGGCATCTGTCATTCAGCTTTTTCATTTGATACTACCTACTCTTCAAAGCTGAACTGTAAAGATTACTTTTATAATGGCCTCGTAATGAAACGGGGGGGAAGGGAGGTCCTTTGGATCAGCACCCCATTCAAGCGGCAGCACCACGTTCTCCTTTCCAGAAGCGTGGGGCCGGGACCAGTTATTCCATGAGCAAAGTCTTTTGTGCAGGCATACTAGGCCTTGCTCGCTTTTCTTGCCCGGCTGCATTCCATATTCCATGCTGGAAACGGTTCTGGAAAATCACCCGCCCCCCCCCCCCCACGCAAACACACACGTTCCAGAGTAACTTTGGGACCTACGTGGGTTAAGATCCTCAGACCCCACTCTCCATGTGCACGTGAAATGACCATACGTGGCTCTTGAGACGTGACTTGAGATGAGTTCAGTTTTGGGGCAATTTAAAGCCTTGATTTGAGGATTAACATGATGGTTCTTCCCCCCTTCCCATTTTATAGTCATTTGTCCCTCAAGTGTCCAGACAACTCCAGCTTCTTGTTGCTGTTGTCTCTTTGCTGAATTCAGACGACCTTTCTAAAATAACTAGGCTGAAAGGAACATAAAATCCATCCCGTGCTCTCATGCACGGATCTTCATGATCCAGCCTACATTCACTTTACGTGTTAATCATTCTGTTTAAATCCAGCAGTACTCACTCTGCGGCTCGTAGAGAGCTGCAGTCTCAGTTCCTACCAACCCAAGGAGCCTCATCTACTTCCATCCTCGGTATGAGGCCTGCACCTTAGGGAGGCTCACAGCTGACTCGTACCTGTAGTGGTGGTTGTTTCAAGGTGGAAACCAGCTGCCAGCCAAAAGTCCTGCTGGGCGAGGGTCTTGCCCACTTTCCTGGAACATAGTTTGTGTGCCGTATTGGGGAAGGGTGCTCAGAAGAGCCGCAGGTGGCTCCAGAGCCAAAGATCACTGATCTAGACTGATATGCTGTAAAGACAGTACAGGAGTAATGCAGCGCTTTGTGCCGGAAGCGTTTGCATTTATCTAACCACTTATGCTGACCTATGAAAGAATCAACCTCTCTTCCTCCATGTCTTCCCTGGCCTCCCCACGCCACCATTTCTGTCCCAAATCCTTTAACCTAGGGTTTATTATATCTCATTCTCTGACTACATATAACCTTGAAAGCACACTAAAATGTGGGTTGATGAAAGGGTGTGTGGGAGATGGGGCACAGAGTTGAAGTGCGCGTTTGATTGCTTTGTTCATGAGTAGACACGTTGGCATCCCTTAGAAATCTGTGAGATTCAGTAAATGGCCATTTACGCTGGAATGTTATTCCCTACTTTGGGTCCGTAGCAGAATCAACAAGGTGGCTTACAAACACGGTAGCGTATGGTTAAGGAAGTCTGGGGTCTGCTTCATTAGGTGTATACGAATGTCACAAACCAACTTGGGTCTGTTTGTGAACTTGACCCTGGTTTGTTTTGGTGCCTGTGTGCTCCCTTGTTCATATTCTACATGTGGAATAAAGATCGAAGACTCCTGGATTTGGGAAGTCTTAAATTGCACCACAGTTCATTTGCGGCGTCTGAATTCGGCTGCTTGAACAAGTTGGAGTTCGGTTCTTGCCCACAAACTGGGGGTCTAAATTGGAAATAAAACAGAGGTTGTTTCTTTGATATCTGAATAGGAATTCTGTTATGGTCCAAACTCTGCTATTGTTTCATCAACATATTTTAAACTTATGGGAACTGGCCTATCTATAGAGCTTTATCCTGGAGCCTTAATAATAATTTTAAAAAGCTCAAAGGCACATTAAAGACTAACACATGCATTGCTTTTGTGATTCAGACTGTCTCTAAGGTGACACAGGACTCTGCTGCATTGGCTGCCCCTCTGAATATAACCTTATCATTTCTGAGCACAGTGTTACTGTCTGATCCATCCCCTGTCCTTCCTTGCTGTCCCCACCCCCCCCACAACAGCTCAGTTCTGTTGCTCTGTCCTGTCTTGCATTCTGATCCTTGTGGACAGAACCAGGTCATTTCTGTGGTTTGCTGAATGCACATGTGACAGAGAATGTGAATATACATCATGCGCTGTTGATGTGTTGTTTCCTCCTGTGCAGAGTGTTGTAGAGTAGAGCACTTCTAGGAACATAATTGCCAGTCTTGTGTTTGGAAAATGTGATAGGTTTCAGTTTGCCAGGTCTAAACCTTACAAACTAATACAGGCTTTTCATCTGCAGAATAGCTAGGGGCTACCATAAGTAGAAATGTTAGAAATTAAGGGGTGGGGGAATGAGCTTATCTCCTTGTCCTGACCTTCAGCACAGAAATGCTGCTAGAAGGCCTTTAAAATCTTGGCCTGGAATATCTGTTTCTCTCCCCTGCCCAACTCATTGATTTATTCTTTATTTTGTAACCAGGGCTTTTTTTCAGATGGAACACGGTGGAACGGAGTTCCGGAACCTCTTGAAAATGGTCACATGGCCGGTGGCCCTGCCCCCTGATCTCCAGACAGAGGGGAGTTGAGATTGCCCTCTGCGCCACTGAGCGGCATGGAGGGCAATCGAAACTCCCCTCTGTCTGGAGATCAGGGGGCGGGGCCACCAGCCATGTGATTATTTTCGCCAAGGCCGATTTAAACTTTTAAAAACTCCCCATTTGTTCCACCTGACCCAAAGTGATGTAATTGGCCCTGGGAGCATGAGTGCAGTTTGCGCATGCACATGTGGTACCAGGGGCACCACCTCCCACCAAGAGTTACCCCCTGTGCTGGCAACCCACTGAGTTCCACCACCTCTTTTCCCAGAAAAAAAAACCCCGTTTGTAACTGTGGAAGAGTTCTGGTTTACTCGAAAGCTCATACACACTTTTGTGTCTATTGTAGCATGTCCCAATGAAGCTATTTTATGGATTGTGATTTCGTTTTGGCTTTTGATCTTGGACCAGTAGTTTTGCTTAGACTGGTTTAAATATGATGCTAAATGAGGCTAAAGCACTTACTTCTTACACTTTTCACTTGTACTGCTGCTCATTCCAAGTAGCTAGCTAAGTGTGGGCCGAGGTAGCACCCCAGTACTCTGTTGCCCAGGTGGGTGTTGTGCTGGCCTGTTGATTGAACATTCCATAGCTGCTTTGTGTGCGTAGCAGGCAGTGCAGTTACAATGGAATATTGTGCGAATGCCCAGCCACCCCGGAGAGTTCCTTTGCCTCACCGGCGTCCCATTTACTTCAGACCTTAGACCAGGGTAATCCAGGGTTCAAATCATGATACGCCCACGAATCTCGCTGGGTAGGTTTGGGCCACTTGCCAGCTCAGCATGCACCACCACACCAGGCTAGCGCAGCAGGTTGGTCTGGCATTTTATTATATGCTCCTTCCTTCCGTTCCTGGCCCCATCCTCTTTCAGCATAACGCTCCCGCAGAGGGGTTGTTAACGATAAAATGAAAAAGGGGGAGAGGGAGTGTAATAGACAGCCTGGGGTTCCTTTATGGAATGGCAGGATAATAACGAAAGAACAATATTTTCAGATTTTGGAAATCCTAATCCCAAGTGGCATAACCCTTCCGGGTTTGGCAGAATATTGCTTTCTGAAAACTCGGAAAGCTTTGTTTTGCAGCACAATTGATTTCTCCCAGTAAGCACCATGTTGAGTGCCTTCAGTAAATATGCAAGAATTGCTTCATTTCCATAAAGTGCTGCTGCTGAAAGTCTCCTACCTGCCTGGACTTTATCGCGGCGATTGGCTTTCTTAGCGAATGCTAATTTAATGGCTTGGCTCTTGCAGGCTGTCAGAACTTTCCTCTGCACAGCTAAAGAAAAATTAACCTTTTCAGCTTGCAGCTGTGGTGCACCTTCACACACTTTAGAAATGCTTATTAGTTTATATGTATCAAGGAAATGGAGTTCCTCAACCTGTATATATCATCAAAGGGCTTTTGAGATACGTGCTCTACTTTTTCCGTTCATGTCTGAAGTTCTTCACATGTATTCTCTTCACAGGGAAAGTATATGGACATTGAGTTTGATTTCAAAGGCGATCCTCTCGGAGGAGTAATAAGCAACTGTGAGTATTGCCGAAGCTTTTTGGATGCTAGACACATTTTATGAATTAAAGTATACCTGTGAATGGGGTTGGCTCTGATATTTCTTCAGACTTGTAGTTCGCAGAAGGGATGGAAAATTCGCAGGATGATGTGTTGTTTAAATGACAATGTGTTGTTTAAATGACCAGGCCAGGTGGCATGTAATTTTTTTTATGAGGCCTTCTGTTCCCCTTATACAAGTTGAGTTGCTTCAAGCTGTTCTGGTGGGTAAACTGAGGGACTGTGGACTGGACTCTAGGATGGTTAGATGGATATGGAACTGGCTAGATAACCGCACCCAAAGAGTAGTTGTCAATGGCATCATGTCTGATTGGAGGGAGGTGTCCAGCGGAGTGCCACAGGGCTTGGTCTTGGGCCCAGTGTTTTTCAGTATTTTTATAAATGATCTAGATGAGGGTGTGAAGGGATTACTCATTACATTTGCAGATGACACCAAACTGGGAGGAGTAGCAAACACCCTTGAAGATAGGGATAGAATTCAGCAAGTTCTGAACACACTGGGAAAGTGGGCAGATTTGAATAAGATGCGATTTAACTTGGATAAGTGCTGGATTCTCCACCTAGGTAACAAAAATGCAAAGCATGCATACTGGATGAGGGATGGACTTCTGGGTAGTATTGTGTGTGAACAAGAACTTGGGATACAGGTGGATGGGAAGCTAATTAAGAACAGTCACTGTGATGCAGCAGCAAAAAAGGTGGACACAATCTTGGAGTGTATCAACAAAGGCTCAACATTCAGATCACAGGGTGTCATTGTCCCACTGTATACTGATTGGTCAGGCCCCACCTGGAGTATTGTGGGCAGTTCCGGAGGCCTCGCTTCAAAAAGGATGTGCATAGGAGAGCAACCTGCATGATCAGGGGCCTGGAGACCAAGCCCTAGGAGGAAAGATTGAGGGGTATAGGAATGTTCAGTTTGGAGAAGACGAGGTTTTGAGGGGAGACATGATTGCTCTCTTTAAGTATCGAAAAGGCCGTTACTCTTTTGGCAACAGAGGATAGGACTCAAAACATTGGGTTTGGCTGGATGTTAGAAAAAACTTCTTCACATTGATCCAGCAGTGGAATTGGCTGCCTGGGGGTATGGCGGGTTCCCCCTCATGGGGAGTCTTCAGGGTGTGGCCGGACGAATGATGTAGGGGATGCTTTAGGTTGATCCTGCACTGGGCAGGGGGTTGGACTAGATGGTCTGTAAGGTCCCTTCCAACTCTTTGATTCTAAGCTTTTAAAAATCTGGGATTTTTTTAAAAAATGGATGGATAGGTGAAAGATGAGTGCTTTCATGCAAATCATTTGTCAGCTCAAAATCTTCCCACTTGGGCTGCTGCTTTTATTTATTTATGCCTTAACAAATTTTCTTTGGCTCTTTGGCAACCCAAAAAATTTAAGCGTCAGGCTCATTTTTAAGCCTTCAGTGTTTTGTATTTTAATAACCATATTTTCTAAGTATTGCTGCCATAAAAATCTCTTCATAGATTTTTGTAATTTTAGAAACTATGATGTGACAAAAGTGTTGTAGTATATAAATAAATATAGGTTGCAACCCTCGCTGTTGTCGTATTAAAAATCTCGTAATAAAAGCAGTGCTGCAAATATTAGGCCCCACAATGAAATTTCTGTACACCATGGCGACCTGGCTTCTGGGATCTGTTGAAAACTGTGCTGTTAGGCCCTTCCTCTGGGAGTTCAGGGCAGAATAATTGTTTCCCTTCCCCACTGAATCCTTGCAACAACTCCGAGATAGGCAAGACTTGAGAGAGAGTGGCCCAACACACCTGATGAGCTTCAGACGTCAAACACGTATTCTGAACCAGGTTTCCCTGTTCCTGCTCTGACACTCATAACATCATGCTGGTGCTCAGTTTTCTCACTCATTGAGGGGTATGGAGATAATGGGAACCTGAAGCCACTCGCGGATGTGTTCTCCCATCAACCCCCCTGCCAGTTCCTCAAAGGAATGCTCAGTCTTTATCCCCCAAAGTCACCACTGGCCCCACAGTGGTCCCTGTCCTTGGGGCTCTCGCATCTTACACTGTCACCCTTTGAACCCCTAACCACTTGCACTTTGGAGCTACTATCACTGAAAGTGAGTTTCTTAGTAGCTATCACTTCGGCTAGGAGAGTAAAGGAACTGTCAGTGCTGAGGGCTGACCCACCATTTCTCAAGTTTCATGAAAACATGGGTGGTCCTCCATCCAAGGTCCTGTCTTCTTTTCATCTGTCTGAGGATATCACCCTGTCCGTATTTTTCCCAAACCCACAGTCCAGGGCAGAGAAAGCACTACACTCATTAGATGTCAAAAGAGCATTGCCTTTTTATTTGTATAGAACAAAAGAGTTTCGTACAGATCCACACCAAAGGGCAAGCGTTGTTCATCCCAGACCATTTCTAGATGGATTGTGTCCGCCATCCAGTTAGCATACCAACATGCTGCTGTCCATAGTCCTCTTCCTTTGAAGGCTCACTCTACCAGATCTCAGGTATCCTCGTCGGCTTTTTTTGCGAAGTGTACTGCCGTCTGACATTTGTAAGGCAGCTACCTGGTCGTCATCGGACACCTTTGTTAGGCACTGTGTTGTAGATATTAATTCCACACGGGATGTAGCAGTAACCAGAGCAGTGTGACAATCTCTGTTTGATTTTAAAAAAGTGTTTTAAAAAACAAACAAACTATGCACTTAGAGCATCATTTGCTGGAAACTATGTTGACCCAGCTTTCTAGTGCCTGCCCACTAGAGAGAGAGCGGCAGGACTCTAATCTGGAGAGCCAGGTTTGATTCCTCACTCCTCTGCTTGAAGCCAGCTGAGTGACCTTGGTCAGTCACTGCTCTCTCAGAGCTCTCTCAGTCCCACCCACCTCACAGGGTGATTGTTGTGAGGATAATAATAACACACTCTGTGATGTTAAGCTGTCCTGAAGGGCGATATATAAATCAAATGTTGTTGTTGTTATTATTACATGTTGATTAATGTTAATAAAATATGCCTTCGAGAGATTTACTCTGCCTCCTCCTTGTGTGTGTAGCTTGGTAATCTCCCAATGTGGGACTGCATAGAAGAACAAAGATGAAAACATGGTTGTCACTACCTGTAACCATTGTTCATTGAGTTCTTCTGTGCAGGCACACGTCCCCTCCCTCCTGCCTTGCTGTGAACTCTCTAGCGAAGCCCAGTAACAGATTGCCCACAGCTGGGAGTAGATACTATAACACAATCCTCAAAATTGTTTTTTATAATTAAATAAGTGCAAAGTGCTACGTGCTAAGTACATATAAATACAGTATAAATACATTTACAATAAATATCTAAAGGAAATACAAAATATCCACCATCCAATAAATACAATATTACGGCCAACTAAGCCCATAGATTGTAATATGAAGCTAACATCCAACAGAGAGGTTGCAGTTGATTCTTTCTCTCTAGGTGCAAGAGCAAAAATGGATCCCAAAGGGAACAGAAACTTCTACAGGTAAGTGTCCTGGATGGTCGTCAATCTTACATATATCCCTATTAATTATGTTTTCTTTTGTGGAACTGGTTTCCTGTGATTCTGGTTCCATCTGCAGCAAAAAGTAAAAAAGAAAAAAGGAGAAAGAGAAAAGAGAGAAAGAATGAACTGCAACTTCTCTGTTGGATATTAGTTTCATATTACATTCTGTGGACGTAGTTGGCCGTAATACTGTGTTTATTGGATGGTGGATAGTTTGTATGTCTTTTAGATATTTACTGTAAATGTATTTATACTGTATTTATATGTACTTAACACGTAGCACTTTGCACTTATTTAATTATAAAAAACAATTTTGAGAATTGTGTTATAGTATCCACTCCCAGCTGTGGGTTTCCACTATTTATTTTTGGTCAGTCTGACTGGGAGAGCTTCCTATTGGGTTGCAGTAACACATTGCAGCATCTCAGGAGACCTGAGGGGAAGGGGGTCACTTCTCCCTGGTAGTCACATGCCCGTTTAGGTGGGAAAATGGGCTGGGACATGACTGGGAGAAGTGGACCGCTAATGGAGATACATGGAAGGTATAGAAACTTTTCTGGTCAGCATGCTTGTGCAGTCCCAATGAGTGCCTACACAGAAGAACACAATGAACAATGGTTACAAGTAAGTAAAACTCTGTTTTCTATTACTAGGATTTTTGCTCAGTAATAGATATTCCAGATATATTCTTCATTCCCTCTACATTCTGTTGAAGTGTTGCCATTTTCTGACCTGCCATGCTAGGTTATGGGCAAACGGTTAGCATTGAACCTTGTCGGTCTAAAAATGTCAGTGTCATCAAAGGTTTCCATTAAATGCATCAAATTTGACATCAGAGAGCTAGAATTTCTTTTTTAATACGTTGTAGACAAAAATAATTACATATTTGAAATAACAGAGTTTTGCAAACATTTACTTGATCAAATTGATGCTTTAGGAGATGTAGTCTGTTGTGCCAGCAGACTGACTTAAAAAAAAAAAAGTATTATTAAAAACAAATGTGAAAGGTGCCATGTTAGAAGAAGCATTTTTTTCCCCACACAGAGGAAGAGATGCCTGTTGTAATTCGGCCTGGAAAAACAGTTGTGGAGGAGAGTGGGCAAACTGAATGTACAGATTTTCAACCAAGCCTGTCACTTGATTAAAGAAATTCTTGTTAGTTCAGTTGCAATTATATTATCGTTTGAGATTCTTTAATTGCTGGCAGCTCTGTTGAAACTTATTAGTCATGATGTTAATGGAGAACAATGAAAATGGAGAAAATGAAAATTATTTTATTTTGTTAACTGTGCAGCAAAAGGTTAGCTACAGATGTCTAGTGTAAAAGCCAAACTTCAGTGCTCAAGTCAAAGTTGACTACAACTGGTGAGGAGCTATGGCCTGGTAGAAGAACATCTGCTATGCATACAGACTGTCCCAGTATTAATCTCCTGCATCTCCAGTAAAAAGGACCAGGCTGTAGGTGATGAGAAAAGGCTCTGCCTGAGACCCTGGACAGCTGCCACCACTCTGAGTAGAAAGTACTGATCTTGATGGACCTAAAGGTCTGGTTTAGTATAAGGCAGCTTTGTGTATGTTCAGTATTTTCCCCTTAAGTGAATGTTTGGTTTGTAGGTGATGCTGGCTTAGTTATACAACTACCAAGTTTTTTCTCAGATCCTGATGCTGCAGTTAAAATAATAACAACAACATTTGATTTATATACTACCCTTCAGGACAACTTAATGTCCACTCAGAGTGCTTTACAAAGTCTGTTATGATTATCCTTACAACAATCACCCTGTGAGGTAAGTGGGATTGAAAGAGCTCTGAGACAGCTGTGACTGACCCAAGGTCACCCAGCTGGATTCAAGTGGCGGACTGCGGAATTGAACCCGGTTCTACAGATTAGAGTCCTGCACTCTTAACTGCTATGCCAAACTGGCTGTCAGTTTCAGAGCCTGGGGCCTTTCTAGATTGATTTCCTTCATGTGCAGATAACATTACTGGCTGTTAGATCAGTTGTTAACGACTGTGAGTTTGTAATTTTTCATTGTTGTTGTTGTCGTGTGATGGGGAGTAGCTTAGTAGTAAAGCGCATCCTTCATATCCAGAAGACCCCACATTTTGATCCCTGGCATCTCAAGTTAGACGGATTGGGAAAGATCTTTCTATGCCTGTGACCCCCCCGAGAGCTACTGCCAGTCAGAGTAGAGAATACAGTGTTTGGCACTCCAGTGGAGTCCCATGGAGTCTGGCTCTATTGAAGAGAACTTCATATTGCATCAATGAGCAGCCAGGCCTTCAGCCTGTACCACCGTGTCTTTACCCAGTAGCCATCCAATTTGGTATGTTGAGTATTCACAATTACATACCCTTTTTGGAAAAAAAACCCATTTTTTTTAGGTGTTTAAAACTCAGACTTCTATCATTACAGATCGTTTTTGTGATTAAAAATTCTTTAGGCCCCTACGTCTTTTGATGGCTTCATCTTACCAGATGTCAGGGGAGTTTTGCAAAGTTATGTTTTACCCTTCCAAATGATTAGCTCATTGTCTTTCTCCTCTCAGCAGGATTCCAGAAATGTACCTTACGTTTCAGTTGCCATAATGATAGGCTAGAAAATAACTGTGGAACTATGTGCAGTAACAGCCCTTGAAAAAAGCAGGTTTTAATCAATAAGGGTCTATTTGCAACCCAAATGACAGTGTAATGCTGTAATTAAGTACTAAATCTGTATCTTCTACAGTAACACAAAGAAATAAACAAACAAGCCCTCCACGTTGTTATGGTTATTTGCCTAGCCCAGCAACTTGAGTTTTTCTTCTCTTGTAATAGACCAAGAGTATCCAGTAACCAAAATATTCACTTCCATTATGCCCCTTGAGGCTGACTGCTTTATTAAGTAAATGTGAAAGACTATAACAGAGTACTAGATGAAGAAAACTGGTTTCATATTATTTGGTTGGTGATCTCTGCTGAAGAAATTTCTTTATGATGTGTGTATGTATTGTCTGGAGTCTGGGGCCCAGCCCCTGAACTTACCAGAAGAAGGGGATGGGAGGCAGCTGGGGGACTGCTACCCAGACACACCAATAGACACGCAGGACCAGACCAGGCCGACAACAGAAGGAGAGAGACGCCCTAGCCTCAGGAGGATAGAGCAGCACCCAAGCCCCAGAGGGTCAGGCGGGTCAGGTGGAAGTCAGCTAGCCCCACCCTCTGAGGGAAGGCCCAAGGGTCAGGCCAGGAGAGTGAGGACCACCAGGGAGGGAACATTCCCAAGGGAGAAGGCTCAGAAAGCAAGAACAGTCAGCCAGCAAGCCAGCCAGCAACCTTACCGACAGGGGAGGAAAAGCAGCAGCAAAGACAGCTCAGGACCACGCCCCAGCCTCCAGGCAAGCTAGAGGGGATTAGCCAGGACCAGGAAAAGCTGGGAGCAAAGCCATCCCAGATGTGGCGACCTGTGGCACTCAGCAGGGAAAGCTTGGCAGCCAGCCAGGAAAGCACAGCTGTGGCTGATCAAGGCAGCCAGCAGAGAAAACCCAGGTGTAGCTGCCTGAGACATTGAAGGCTGTGGCTAGAGTGCAGGCGAGGGCGTGGCTGGCAGCTGGAGCTGGGACTAGCGGAAAGGATATAAGGAGAATCCACCCACAGGGCGTGGTGGATTGTTGTGTAGGAGGATGGTGGAGTTGAGGAGAGGGAGAGAACAAGAGAAGCTGAGAGGAGGAAGAGGACGGAAGATGAAGGAGAGAAAGGGACAGGAGTCTGGGGACTGCAGAAGGCAAGGAGGGAGAAAGGGCAGCCAGGACTCTGTCAGATGGAGCAGGCCTGCAAGGGGAATGAGAGGGAGTAAGGGTGATGTAGACCCTCCCTCTGTCCACAGAGCAGGAACCTGCATATTCCCTGATGGCATTCCCATCCCAAGGTCAGGCGGGCCGGCACCTCATAGGGCGATACCAAGGCAGAACCTGACATGTATTTCTTTATGATGTAGATACTTAAGGGATTGTTCCTTGACATGTGATTTCTCATTTGATTATAGTAATTTCTCTCTAGAGGCTTTTAGAAATACCAGATGGTTGCATTAACTTTCAGCAACCATTTCTAGGCTGTCTCTTATCTATGGTAAAGAAGCTTTGCAGGAGTTTCAGCTGCCATCTTTTGGGAGCATGTTTCCCAATCACAGCTGCGTATGTTCTTCCTGGACGTCTAAAACACCACTGGATCTCCACTGTAGAAGAGATGGGGGAGGTCCGCATAACTTTCTGGTGGTCTATATTGTGTGGGGAATAAAAATTCTTGTGCCATTCCTCAATAGTGTTGCCAGACTTTTCTGGTTTTTCTTGATCTCATAGCATTTGGGCCATAGGAAGTTCTATGTCAGTGAGACCTCTGTTGGACCAGATATTTATTGGCATGTATCCTCAGATGGAGATCTGCGGGGTGGAATTCATTGAGAGAAGCTGATGCCTGGCTCCTTCTCCCCTTCCCGCTTGATAGAACATTCAAGAAATCATG
Organism: Eublepharis macularius; assembly: GCF_028583425.1. Taxonomy (NCBI): domain Eukaryota; kingdom Metazoa; phylum Chordata; class Lepidosauria; order Squamata; family Eublepharidae; genus Eublepharis; species Eublepharis macularius. The sequence continues at coordinate 223,198,757 of NC_072791.1, read as the reverse complement.
TCTCAGTCATCCTCCAATCTTCACAGTTTTCTAAGGAACTTCAGGATAACCTGAGCACAAGAAACGTATGAAGAGCTTTGCAGACTTTCCCTTACACTGCCTTAATTGAGAACCCCTGATATGTCCAGAAAAGGAGGAAGCTGCAGGGTGTGTGTATCTTGGGCTCATGTGTTCCTTCCCACTCTCTCCCCCTCCTGGGCAGTTTGGTAATGACAGACTTCTGCTTATGATGCAAACCAAAGTTTGTTGCACCTGAATATAAACTGCAGCTTTTTGCTAGCTTTCTTTTAAATGAGAACTCCAAATTCTTATTCAATCCAGGTTTGAAATCTTGGATAATTTGTTTGTGGAGCTTTTGCTCCACTTCAGTATCCTAGCTAGAGTGGGGTTTGGGGAGGGGAGTATCTACATAATGTCATGCCCTAAATGCTCACTTTTGGGGTCCCCCCCTTTCCTGTGATATTTCCCAAAACCAGTTTGATAGATCCTTTTGGATAATTGCCATCAAAGGGCCTTGGCATGCTTATGGACAGAAAGGTCACATTTTTAAGGTCCCTCCCACATCTGCCTCATTTTCTTGGCCTCAGCCCCTGTGGCTGCCATTCCCCATGCGCCACTGGAGAGTTTTGGTGGGGTGGCAGGGTGGATTCCAGTCACTATAACATTACAACAATCTATTGTCAATTATCTACTAGATGCTCTGAACCCCCAGCTTTCATTTCAAAAAGTAAATTGCAGGGATAGAAGGAGAAAGGTTGCACCTCTTATCTCTGCAACAAAAAGGGCTAGAGACAAAAGGAAATTTGGGATTTCAGAGCAGCTAGTAGCTCATGGCAATAGATTGCTACAATGTTGTAATGTTAATAGTGATCTAGCAATTGCCAGTTGTTAATTTTTTGAAAAAAAAAACCCAAATGGTGGGAGGAAATGGCAGTCCCAGAGATGTGCAGTAAGGAAAGTGTGGGGGAAACGGATGTGTGGAAGTTTAATAACAACAGCAGCAGCATTCGATTTATATACCACCCTTCAGGACAACTTAACACCGCTCAGAACAGTTTACAAAGTATATTATTATTCTCCCCACAACTATCACCCTGTGAGGTGGGTGGGGCCGAGAGAGCTCCGGAGAGCTGTGACTGACCCAAGGTCACCCAGCTGGCTCCAAGTGGAGAAGTGGGGAATCAAACCCGGTTCTCCAGGTTCGCCGCTCTTAACCACTACACCAAACTGGCTCTCAGTTCTAATGCCAAAGCCAATGAGAATATCTGTGCATTCACAGTGGCACTTAGAGCTTCACAGAGATTCATCGCTGGGGTGGAAGCACTCTCGGTTTGGAGGAAGAGAATGGACTTTAGTTTATGGTTCAGTTAAACTGGCCAGCTTTGGTTTGTAGTAAAAGAAGAAAGCCTTAATTATTGAGCTGAGGAGGAAGAGAGGAGGAGTAGGAGGAAAGTGCACAAAGCCCCAAATCTCCCAGGCTCTTGGAAGAAACAAGCGGTGTTAGTCAATCAACACATCTGAAGCATGTCAAAAGTTCCCTTTACAGGCCTTTGAGTCTCACCCTGGCTCTTTCATGGAGGCTGTCATAAGTAGGGGTGTGCGTTTCAGGTTTCTGATTTGGGTAGATTCGGTATTTCTAAATCGGCCCCAGCATTGCCGAGCCAATTTGGAAATACCGAAGCAAAGCTTTCCAAAGCGCTTCATAATGCTTCGGAAAGCTTGGGGTAGAGCGGCAGCAGCCACAGCACGTTTCTTGCCATTTGCAAGAAAAGTGCTCACAAACGGTTCCTTCTCAATAAAGGATGTATTTTTCTCTCATGTGGGTTCTTCAGATGCTAGCAACACGTAGTTTAAAATATTGTCATCTCACCGGTTCCATGGATGTCATGCTGAAACTACTAAATGATCTTTGGTTTTTTGCTCCTGTGGAATTCTGAATTTGCTACTGCTCTGCAGAAGCAGTTAAAGCGGAGCACTAATCCTTGTACAGGCAGAGTTCCTTGGCATAAAGCTCCCCCGCCCCCCCCCTTCTCTAGCCCTTTGGGATGACACATGAGCCTTGGAAGGAAATGTGTGGTTTGTCGAACTGAGAGTTTATATTTAACTTTTAACTTAGCTGCTTGCCGCAAAAAAAAAAAAAGGCTAGCCAGGACGATGGACTTTGCTGTAAACTAAGAGAAAGCGGCTAAAAATATCAATTCCTGGAGCATTCAGAATATATTATACTGGTGACATTTATTTCTTGCTTCTGATGTGTTTTCATTCTTTTCCCATATGTGAATTCAATTTGTAAGGCAACTGAAAGAATGGAAAGTTAGAAGCTTCTAGGTTCAAAACAGTAGGAAACAGATTTTGTACAGTAACTTCTGAGTATCTAGTTTTGGGGGGAAGAGAGAGCGAGAGAGAGAGAGAGTTGACACTTATTTACATATATGATTGCTATTTTGTGTGCTCTGGCTATCTATGGTAAAGGAATACTCTGTCTGAGCCCATGCAAGTAACCCCAAAGTGAGTTCTTTCTCTCTGGAGTGACTTAGTCATCTGACTTGTCTGGCCAGGTCATAAGGAAAACATACCTGAGCATATGAGCTACAGGCATTCCAGAAGGAGTAATAACTGAGTTTTAATTACCTTGTTACCAGGAAGGAAAGCAGCATGGTATAGCCCAGTCTCATCAGATCTTGGAAGCGAAGCAGAGTCAGTAGTTGGATGGGCGACCACCAAGGAATATGCTGCCGAGAAAGGCAGTGGCAAACCACCTCTGCCTCTCACTTGCCTTGAAAGCCCCTTGTTGGGGTTGTGACTTGACAGCACGTACATACAACCAGGGCTTTTTTTCAGCAGGAACGCGGTGGAACAGAGTTCCGGAACCTCGTGAAAATGGTCACATGGCTGGTGGCCCCACCCCCTGATCTCCAGACAGCGTGAAGTTGAGCCGCTCGGCGGCGCGGAGGGCAATCTCAACTCCCCTCTGTCTGGAGATCAGGGGGCGGGGCCACCAGCCATGTGACCATTTTCTCCAAGGGCAACCCACTGAGTTCTACCACCTCTTTTTCCAGAAAAAAAGGCCTGCATACCTTATTAGCACTTCGGAAGGCTATAATATACCTCACAGTGGCTGCAATTTCAAATGGGAGTTTTCTGTTAAACGGGTGAAAGAGTGATTCAGTGACAATTTGCTATTTGACTTGAAATCATCAAGCAATTACTTACCAGTAGTGATCTTTCTGAAGCATTCATCTTTGAACCTGTAAAAATAAGATCCTTCGGGTCACATGACATTCTTGCAGTAAATGTGCAAATTTGACTGAGACACACAAGCTGTTGACAATCTACTGTTGCTTGAGCCTTTGTATCATTTGTTGGTTTCATTGTTGAGTGTGGCAAATGCTTGTTGCAGTGGGATCGCCCTTGGTGAGCAGCAGATGGCAAACTTGATGTTTTCAGTCATAATGTTCCCTGTGCTTTTGTGGACCTTGTTAAGTACAGATGGATGACTCATAGCCATCCCAAACTGAACGGGTTGGATCATGACCAGAGCAAGTGTAAGGAGGTAGCAAAGGTGGATCTAGGCTGCCATCCCTCAGAAGCCCTTTGTGGACCTCCCCCACCCCGAAAAAGCCCTCATCTACTGAGGGTCAGAGGGAACCTCCCAATTGAAATACCACACAGCACAAAGAGCTGCAGTCAAGGAGGAGAATTGTCCTCTCTGTTTTTTGTTATCTGAGCCTCCGTTTCACACAAGATTGGGAATGGCTGTTTCTTGTTGGAGTAAATATCTGGTTTCCTACTTGTAACTACTTTCTGGAACATTTCTTAAAAGGGCTGTACTGGGAACGTTCGCGTTTGGAAATTGCTAATTACTTTGACTTCCCTCCTGTATATAAATCTGCTCTATAGCCAAGCTGAGAGAGACTGGTACATCTAACAGAACTAAATGAATATGCTCAGGAAACTGTTTATATTAAAGCCTCAGGAGACACGTGAGTAATTACAGCTGGGCTCTGGTGTCCAGGTGTTTTCCCAGTTCTCTTTTTGCTGCAAGCACTGAAGTGTGTTTGTGTCACTCTTCTGTAGGCATTTTATATATATATATATATATATATATATATATATATATATATATATATATATATATATTGCAGGATTCCTTTCCCAAGTAATCATTTTGAAAGGACGAGAAGGAAATGAATGAATGAATGAATGAATGAATGAATGAATGAATGAATGAATGAATGAATGAATGAATGAATGAATGAATGAATGAATGAATGAATGAATGAATGAATGAATGAATGAATGGCATGTAGCAAGGCTAAAGAGAAGTCTGTTCAGTAATTTATTAGATACAGCTCAACTTGCTTATGGCAGTTGTATCTGCATGAAGGCTTTGGATCCCTGAGTTGTGGTGGTCCCTAGCATGCACGGAGGAGTATGTGTGAAGGAGGACACCTTAGGGATTTTAACAAGACATTTTTGTCTACAGGACTGGTAAAAAGTACATGCAGGATTATGTGAGTCCGGGGTCCCTAACATGGCGTCTGTGTGCACCGTGGGGCCTGTTGACACCTTCCTTGGGCCCACCAAGTGCCTGTTAAACACAGCTTCTGTCTAAGATGTTACTATTATAGTCAGACGTAACATCGTTCCATGACATTTTTTGGTTGGCTCTGCCTTCTGCAGCAGTCATTTTGAGGTCGTGCCCAACAGCCGGTGTCAGGATTCGAAAAGTGTCCGCAAGCTTAGAAAGGTTGGGGACCTGTGGGTTTTGAAGCAGCATAGATAGCAAATATCCAGCTTCCGTCTTAAGTTGGGTCAAAGAACCTGAAAGCACAGCTATGAAACTTGGCTGCCTGTGTAATAAAGGCTGCTTTCCAGATGTGACAATTAACTAAAATTAAGCCAACGTGCGCATGGATCTGGCTTGCTTTCTGGCTTGTGGTTATGCCCCCTGCGCCCCTTTCTTCAGTTACCCTGACACACTTGGAATTTTCCGTCTGCAAAGCCTAAATTAAGCTCCAGTTTAGAACCTGAGGTGGAGCGTACGTGTGAAATTAATTTCAGGTTAATCCATGCACCTGCGTAAGTACATCATGGATAGTCAACAGTTAGTTTCTAGCCAGGTTTCCTCCATGTGAGGATGCAGGGGCAAAGAAGGGAAGCAACAGCCCCTCGTGGGAGTCCTGCAGCAAGCCGAGTTCATCCACGTGTGAGATCAGTATCAGATAAATGCAATGTATGAATCCAGCCAGGGCTCATTTCGAGGGGAAATGCACAGGAACGCAGTTCCGGTAGTTCCCCAAAGAGGTCACATGACAGGTGGCCCCACCCACCTGACTCAGCCATTTTGGGCCCGTTTCGGCCTGGATTGGGGCTGAAACAGCCCTGATTGGGCCTCTGATGGGTGGTGGATCACTCTCCCGCTCAGCAGCAGCTCGATCCTGACCATTTTGGGCCCAATTTCGGCCCTGAATGGCCAGGATTGGGTCCAAAACAGCCAGGATAGGTGATGTCAGGGGGTGTGGCATATGCAAATAGCTTGCTAATGACACATTTCTGGTGATGTCATGGGGTGTGGCATATGCTAATGAGTTATGCTAATGAGTTCCTCCAGCTCTTTTTCTATGAAATGACCCCTGAATCCAGCTAAAGAATATATTGTTAACAGGGGCAGAAGTCATAAGTGAGAAAGGAGAAGAACATAAACTTTATGGCATCAAATCAGGGTGTATTTAACACATGCTCCTTTCTTCACCTATGGTCATTTCAGAGGCCTGGGGTGAATTATGCAATAGCACCAAACAATAATAATTGTCATAAATCCAATTGAGTGCTAGGCAGTATAATTGTTCAGGCATGTCAGGACAAGTAGATCTGCACTTTCAGGTGTTTCGATAAACATCTATTTAAGTTCATTGTACTTTATATAAATCTGTATAGAATCATAGGTGCGTAGGTCAGGTTTGGATATTTTATTTTATTTTATTAACTTCCTTTGGATTCAAGCCTCTCCTTTCTCTTAGCTGAGTTTCCTTCGCCATTTGTCATTATGGCTGTACCAGCAAACTGAGATTAGTACCTGCCCACCCAAACGAGAATCTGAAGCCATGCTTTGATTATGGTTCGCAATTCTGGTTTGATCTGCAAGCACACACCATAAACATTTGCTACTTCAAAGGGAGGAAATTGGAACCTTTAAAGGGGAGATGGTTAGCCCAAGGCATTAGCGGCGGTACACAAACTGATCTGCAAAGTAGAAAAAGCAGAAGCCGGCAGACCTCTTCCGTCAAAAGAGGAAATTTACGTACAAGCCAGTTGCTGAGTGTTCCGTCTTTGTGGAACCCTTTATACCCACTAGTGGCAGGTGTAGGGGAGCCACTTCCCTACGGGGCAGTCTCTCATGAATGTAGCACGTGTGTATGTGAATATTGCTACCGTGTGGGAAAGGAGCTGTTCCCTGCTGATCATCTTCTTTCTTCCCGGTTTCTTGCGTGGTGATGGGATTTAACTGTGTAATATGGATCAAAGGATGCGGCTGCAGGGTTTCGCGTGCTTGCTTTGGTGTGACTGCAGAACAGAACCTAGTATAGAAACCCTTTTCTGGTCTGCATTTGGCTCGTAAATTTTTCTCCCTTCTAGATTCAGCTGGCCACGCAGAGTCATAGGACTATAACTTCCAGATTGGGCTCCTGTATGCGACATCCCCCCATGGGTCAGTAATGACTCAGTGCTTGTACAGGGGACTACCTTTATCTTTACCTTTAATGTGTTCTTCATTGGGAGGGAGCCCTTGGAGATGATTTTAGAAGCAAAAAATGCAGCCTCCTGCCCATTAGCTGGGGCCGAATGACTAGTGAGTCAATTTTGAAACAACTGCATAGGTTTCTTTCTTCAAATTACCAGCTCCTACCTGTCAAGTTCTCTGCAGCTTGGGTCTTGGCATACCAGAAGGGGCTGTCTCTTCCCATGTGCTGCTGCCCCAACTTAAATCCTTCCTGTCGATAGCACCCTTTTGCCCATATACTCTTCGGCAAGAGGAAAGAGCCCCTGCCTCTCCACTGTGGTTCCTGCTTTATAGGATGGCTTGCCAGAAGAGGTGAAATTTTGCAGGGCACGGAAGACTGTGGTGGTCTTGTGATTTCCAGTATTATGATCTTATCCTATTGGATATTGCGAATTTTGAAACGGGGAACTGAAGAACACGAGTAGAGCCTGCTGGATCAGACCAGCGGTCCATCTAGTCCAGCATAGCGTTGCGTGGAATGGGGAATCCGTTGTCCTGGAGAGCCAAACAGGCAGGGTAAGAAGCTACGGTCCTCCCAGTTCTGGTGTGTTTGCTGCCGCTGAATATGAAGATTTTCTTAACTTACCATGGCCTGTAGCTGTTGTCCAAGAATCTGTCTTGTAAAGCCATCTATGCTAAAGGCCATCTCTGCTTCCACTGGCGGGGAATTCCACAGGCACTCATTGAATAAAGACATTTCCTTTTCCTCCTCGTGAACCGATTTCCCATCCATTTCATTGAGTGCCGTCAAGTTCTAGTGTTATGGGAGATGCAAAAAAGCTGCCTCTGTCTGCTTTCTTCACCCCTTGCATCATTTTATAAACCTTTATCGCATCTTTCCTTAGCTGTCTTTTTTTCTAGACTGGAAAGTTCCAGACTCCACATAGGAAAGGAAACTGTGAATGGTTTTTGACTGTTGAAATGCATCTTATGACTGTAAGCCGCTTTGAACATTGGAAAGGTTTTAAATAGGATATGGTTTTAAGTGACTGCCACTGAGCCAAAAAATAAACAGATTATACAGCTGAGAAAAGAAAAAACATTCTTAGTGCAGATACTGAGGTTATGGGGGTATGGGGCGGGCAGGGTCAGACGTCACCTGCCTTGTGTCCCCTCTGGAAATGGAAGTGTGCAATTCAGCCCTATGGGAGAAAGTAGAGGACAGCACTCGGCACCATTACAGTGGAGGCAAAAGTCTACCTTTCCTCCCCTTCACACCGGAGGCTGTCGTGTGTGTCCATCTGCTCATATGTATTGTTCTCTGGGGTCTGCACCGTATCTAGGCTCTCCCACCACTGTTCACTGTCTAGTGTAATGGTGGATGTTTTGCTAACTTAGTAATGACTAGGTTAAAGCAACTTCAGGGTTGCCTCCATTCTGTATTCAAAATATTTTGCTGTTTGATTTTCAAATGGCTGCGTTTCCCCTACGTATATGTATTTATTCTGCTAGTTCCAACGTTCGACAGCCATTCTTCATCCACTTTCCTGCTCTTTATCTGCATGACCAATATAAGCATCTGTTTCTTTAAGCTTCGAGCGCTCTCCTTTTATCATTTTGGGGGTTTGAATCCTCTCCCCAATTGATTTTTTTAAAAGATTTCAGATTTTTCTGCAAACCTGTGGCATTTATCAGGGTTCCACGTTTTTCTGCAAGGGGGGGGTTGCCAAGGTTGCAAGGGCGTGTGTTCTGTTGACGTGGCCCTGATCTACAGATTTAAGTGTCTGCAGATCGAGGCCCCTTGGCTCTTAGTATGTAAGATGATTGCAAGTTACTAGGACTGTATTACTTGGCTTTAGTGAGTGCATAAATCACAAAACGCATTATCCTATATTATGGTTCACTGAATCAAAAAATCGCACGGGTATCCTATTTGTGGTGAAAGGGGAAATTGTCAACAAGAGCCGTCTGGGCTGTATTTTTGGGTTTTGTCCCTTTTGAATGTCACAGACTTTGACACAAATGTGACTGCATTTTTCTTTTTCTGTCTTTTGCTGGTGCTGTACTGATAAAAAGCCCTCCCTTCCAGTTGCCCAGGGTGGGAAATGATGATGGTACATGGAAGCCAAAAAGGGATTCTGGCTTGTAGGAGAAGGAGAGAGAAACTAGACATGTCCCAAAGATGACCAAACAGTTGGGTTCTGTAGTTGCTCAATGCACTCAGCCTGCCTGAGTAGTTAGCATTAACAGTAACTGCGGGTGTTTGTGTGTGTGCGTGTTTGTGTGTGTGCGTGTTTGTGTGTGTGCATGCATGCGTCGAGACAGTCTCCTGGTCTCCCAGGAACAGCAGATTCAGTCACAACCAGTTTGTTTGTCCCACAACATTTTTAGAGCCATGTGTCAGGGTGCCTGACTCTGACTCTGGGGGGATCGTCAGGGGTACTGCAGGCCCTTGCTCTGTGGCAGGAGGGGCGGTCTCCATCACCCTGACTCACTTGCTGACCCACTCAACCTGACCCAGCCATCACTCTCACTCCCCTCCTTCACCAACCTTCCTTTTCCTCCTTGCACATTCCTTTGCTTCCAACAACTCCATCACACCTCCTTCACAACCTCTCTCCTAAGCCAGCTTTTATAGGGTTGTCTCTACCTTCCCCCGCCCTTCCTCCCAGGCGCCTTCCCTCTCCTGATGCTGCCCAGCTGTGTCCGCCCTCAGGTGTTCCTTCCCTTTCGCTAGCTTCCCCTTGCATTGCTCTCCTCTCTTGCAGGGCGGGGCTGAATGTATCCAAGCTGGGGCTTCCCTCAGGTGTGCCTCCTTCCCCTCTTCCCTGCTCCCTCATTCTTTCCTGCAGTACAGGGGTGGCAGGGCCCTTCCAGGCGATGCACCGTGGCCTCCTCTGTCTTTGCTCACCAGGTGCTGTGCTGGTCTCCCAGAGTTCAGCCGGCTCCCTCAGGTGGCTGGGCTTGCTGGTTCCCCCTAGGGCTTGTGCAGGGGCTTACAGTACCTCTATCCCCTCGTTGGCCCCTTGGGCAGGTGTGGGTACCTCTTGCCCTTTGGGATGGGGTTGGGTGGCGTGCCCCTGGCTGCTGTCTCTCTCTGGCTCCCTTTCCCCTTCCCTTGCTGCTGCCTGTAGTTGCGCCCCCTCCCTGGGGCCTCCTGTGCCTGCTGCTGGCTTTCCATCGACTTTCAGGTAAGGGGGCTGCGGCAAGTCCGGGGCGCTTGAGGTGCTCAACCCCGGACACCATGCAGAATGTTTCATCTTGCTGTCGGCAGAAAGTATTGAGAGTTCAGTTCTAAAGGGAACTGGCCAGTAATATGTCCACACGTCGTCAGCAGACTAGAAAGAACCATAAACTACTGCCTCTGTCAACACAGTATTTCATTATTCTACTAACCAGCATGTTTACCTTTGAGAATGGTCTGCCTTTGATTATCACGTTCTCAAAAGGGAGCGCTGGCTGTTTTTCAAAAGCCCTCGGAAATGACTGAAACAATGGTATGTGCAGGCATGGAAATGGGCAGTATTACTCCGTGTTCCTCTGCCAGATCACCCTGTCCGCCAGTCAAGGTCCGTTATCGCCAGGCTCTGGTCTGGTTGCCCCACGTTCAGAAGTAACTGTGGATAGTGATCAGAGGTGGGACTTCCTCACTGTAGAGCCTTGGGCTGATTCAGCACACATTGGATAATCCACTTTCAGTGCACTTTATCCATCGTTTGAGGTGGATTTTTTGTTACGCACACAAAAAAATCCATTCCAGATAAAGAGGATTGGAAGTGCATTATCCAACGTGTGCGGAATCACTCTTGGTTGGGGAACGCCCTGCTCTCCCCACGGGGATCCGCCTGGCCCCTGATTCTTTTAAGCTTTGGCTGCCAGATAGAAATGCCTTCATTTTCTTGACTTTTTTTGTCCGTTGTGTGTGGGCACCCTTGCTGACGCTGCAAGTTTTCTCTGTTTTGTCCTGCGGTTTTATTTACTGTTTTATGGTTTACTGCTTCAGTGTACTTCAGAGGTTTTTTTTTTTTAATTGATTTTATTCTAAGCAGCTTCAGGCATATTTTATAAGAAAAGACAAAAACACTTCTGCAAACAAAAGTTGTGCTGCAGCACCTATGTGGCGGGGGCATTTAATTTCCTTCCACGCCCCATCTGGTTCTATATTTACTTTCAAGGATATGTTCATGGGGGGAGTATCATACGGTATAATGGTTTGGATCCTGCGATGAATGTCTGCTAGCGGACGGGATTAACAGCAGTGCAGTGGGACTTCCTCTCCCCCCACCTTCCCTCCGTAGTACAAAATAATCCCCAAAATGCTTCTCTTGGAGGACAGGATGAGAGAGAGCGAGAGAGAGAGAAACTAGTCAAAACTCCATCTCTCCTGTTAATGGAAATTTTCCATGGGATCCAAGCCAGTACTTGTGTCTTAACCAACCTCTTACTCAAATATTAACATGTTGTTTAATTTTGCTAGTGAGTTTTAATTTGGGGGGGGGGGTTGGTTGGAGAGTCATACGTTGGCGATTTTTGCCTTTCTTTAACCGTAGCTTGCCAGTGCTGCCTTTTTAATTTAATGCCGTCTCCCGTTACGCATGAGAACAGAGCTTTCATTCAGCGCGTCCTTTGTTGAAAGGCTCTGTGTATACTTTGCTAATTGCAGCAGGCGACGTAGCGACCAAACGCTGCTGGTAACTTTCTGAAATATTAATAAGCCGTATTGTACTGCGTTTTGTTCTGAACACTGATAGAGTGTTAAACAAAGTGGTAGAACGGTGGGGACAACTTGTCTTTGTCCTGAGTCGGTTGAGGGAGAGCCAGGCCTCCCGGTAGATATGCGCTTAGGGACGTGGTGCAAGGCCGAAGTGGGGCAGATGCTTTCCTGGGCTGAACTGGGGCTGTAGTGGTGGAGCTGACCTTTCCCTGCATTAATTCCAGCTATTTGTAAGCTTAAAAGGGGTTTGCATAATAATCTAGCATAAATCCTTACGCTGATGCAGGATCCAGGCAACATGTGTACTTGGATAGATTGAATGTGTTTAATGGAAAAGAGCCAAAGTTATAGTTAGAACAGGTTTTAGCCACATTTCACTATGCCGTGACGGTGATATGAATATGGGGTTTGAGCACTGCCGGATTGTCTGCCTGCCCTCCATTTAGATCGTAGCGTGTCAGTGGGAGGGTGCTACTCTAGTGGCACTTTCAGACGAAAAGAACAAGAGTCCAGTAGTATTTATATGGCTGACAAAATGTGTGGTAGGCTATGAGCTTTCATGAGCCACAGCTCACTTCTGCAGACCAGGTACTTTCAGGTGAAATTCTTCTTCTAGTGTCTCAGCTCTATTAGTTTTCTGAGCCGCCTTTCACTTTTATCAAAAACAAAGGAAAGAATTGATACAATATGATAAATAATTTAACTACGATCACTGCTTTTATTGCTGGTACTCATATAAGCTTTCGAGAATCACAATTCTCTTCGTCAGATGCATCTGACGAAGAGATCTGTGATTCTCGAAAGCTTATGCTACAGTAAAGTTGGTTAGTCTTAAAGGTGCTACTGGACTCTTTTCTATTTTGCTACTACAGACTAACACAGCTAACTCCCCTGGATGTATAAGATTGTGCCAATTTCCTCCAGTTCCCCCATGATTCCCCACTCCTCCGCTTGAAGCCAGCTGGGTGACCTTGGGTCAGACACAGCTCTCTCAGAACTCTCTCAGCCCCACCCACCTCACAGGGTGTTTTGTTGTGGAGATGATAACAACATACTTTGTAAACAGGTCTGAGTGGGTGTTAAGTTGTCTTAAAGGGCGGTATATAAATCGAACGTTGTTGTTGTTCTGGCACCCCCAGAAAAGGTGCCAGTACTCCGTACTGGTGAGTACGGCCGCAAAAAAAAGTCCTGACTACAATCAAATGTGTTTTGTTTGCAAGGGCTTTCAGTAGAGTATGGCGCGTGTGTCCGGATTGGTGCCAATGCATTCTGCGATTGCATTGCGTGGAGTTTTTCTTACTATTTTTATTGTTTGATATTGATTACAAGCTGGCATAAGGCAGGATATAATTGTTTTTTATTTAAATGTGGGCTTTGCTGTGTAATAATGAGAACACCAGCTGATGATGTTTGAGCAGGCTGGTGGCTGGGAGCAGCATCCTCATAGAAATATGTCATGCCCTTTCTCTGGAATCCGAGCTTTCCTTTTTAAAAAATTTAAGTCTCTTTTCATTGTGGAGATAGAAAGGAAAATGGGCAAGCAGTTTCGGTCTGCCTGCCTGGAAAAGAGCAGCAGAAGGAAAGCTACAATCAGCTGGAAGAGAATCAGTTAATTCCTTCTGCTCTATCTTATCACCTTTTCTCCCCAGACTCTTCTTGTTTGATTTCTCTCCGCTTTAAAATCTACAAGGGCAAGTGGTCAAAAAACTGGAAGAAATTTGTATTGTTTGCGGGGGGGGGGGGTGTTGCTTCCTCTTCTTGCACAGGGAAATTAGCCTCAGGGAAAGGTGGGTCAGGAGCAGTAAAATGAACTTCCAATTCCACTCAGTCTGGAATCTGCTTTTAATCATTAATTCCCAGCGACTTTGCTGCCGCGTGCCAGTGGGAAAGGACGTGTGCCTCTGAGCATGTGCCAAGTATCTTTTATTCACCAGTGGACAAGCACTCTCAAGTCTCTGTCCTCACTTCCTCCAATAGCTATCGTTCGGGCAAAAGGAGAACCTCTCTCTGCAGAAAAAGAAGCACTTAACTGTAGGAGGCCAAAGGGCTGAGGAGGAAGCATAATACCGAGGCAGAATCAAGCCCCACTATCACTCGCCGGAGAAAAATAGGGTCTTGGGAAGGCTTTAATTGGTTTGAGCCAAAAATAATCCCGGTTCTGAATGCCAAGACTGCAGAAACTCAGCATATGCTCAGAGGGCATTCCCCTCACTCCACAGTAATAGCACATATTTTCATACCTAGTATGGGTGTGTGTGAATTTCCAGATTGGAGTGAGTGATTTGCAGGCAGGTTTAATTCAAGAATCTCCTGTTTTAGTAATCAAAACACTGATCATTTGCTCTCTCTGCCTAATACGCTCCTAGTACCACACTGTTTTCTGGACTTGCCCCCCCCCCGCCCCCCCGTCTACCCTCTTAACAGAAACTGCAGTTTGTGATGGCTCCTTATTGAGAAGGAATTCCGGATGGCCTGTTCCACTTCTGCATTGTTGTCATTCCTTCGACTCTTTACAGGCCTCTCATACCTCTGGGTGAAATATTACTATTGTTGTCAGTGATGAGGTTGCAGGTTGATGTGCAATCATTATTTAATCCAAGAAGGCTGCGTTGTTGTGCATGGCGTAGGAGTCGGGTCGCCCTAGAGCGCCAGTTCTGGGCCCCTGGGTCTTAAAATCCAGTTCAATTTAAATAGTAGAATTGATTTCACTGTGTTTAGGCTGGAGCAACTCTGCATGGAATGGCAGTGTACATAACCTTTGCACACGTTGGATTTTCTTTGGCTTCTGCTGTTTAGTTTAGTTTTGGTTTATTCTAACCCGCCCTCCCCACAAGTGGGCTCAGGACGGGGTACAACCGTCATAAAATACAATTACAAAGCAGATTCTACAATAAAATTCAGCAATTAAAATTATATATATACACAAAAACCTGATTATAGTTGGCTACACATTCCTGCCCCCAGCATACAAAGAGGAGGTAGGCAGACGCGAGCTGTACTTCAATACCAGAGACCGGTGGGAGGCTCCGTGATGGTCCTGATGCTGGCCTCAACCGTAAGCCTGGTGGAACATCTCCGTTGACTTGTAACGCCCCCCCCCCCCATCACTTTGGAGTGTGGGACTCAAGCGTTGACCCCCAGACAGGCTTGGGGCTTCTTCTCCAGACCTCAGAGTGGCAAGTTGAAGCCTCACATCTGGGGGCTTATTTCCAGGGTCACAGGTTGGAATCTTGGGGCTGGCAGCTGGCCCGCGCAGTTGATGGCTTCTTATAAGACGTGCCTGCTTGTGATAACTACTGTACATATAAATTGGAAATGAGAGTCAATAACCTGGCATTAACAGCTCAAATGCATATAATTTCCATTTGGTTAACTTCTCGCACATGATAAATCATCTTGTCTCTTCAAATCACACAATTGTTATGAAATATACTTACAGATAATGCAAGGTATAATAATAACTAGCACAGTGGAAGTATTGCTATTCAGTGCTGCTGTCTGATGTGATATCACCGTGCCCTACCCGTTGAGTCTCAGAGTTAGAAGCTGTGGGAGACTGGCAACTGGGAACAGAAGTATGTATCAAAATACGAAAATGCATGTATTTATTCCAAAATAGTTTAAAAACAATTACAGGCCCAAATATAGCCTCAGTTCCAGTTGAAGTCATACAAAAAAACTCAAACAAGGATCAGGGTCAGATTTGGTCATTTGAGCTTTCTGTATGATTTTAATCTGAATTGAGGCAATGTTAGGGTCTGTATTTGTTTTTAGACCATTTTGGAATAAATACAAGTATTTTGATATATTGATATATATATTTATGTTCACTATTTAGCCATTATAATACTGGGCCCTTTGTTTGGGATTCATTTAACCTTCCTAGGTTCTTCATTCATTCTTTTGGGTTAAGTCTCCCTCCCCCTTTGTCTTCTTTGGCCTGGCAACTGTACCTCCTTATGTACCCTGCACCCCCACACCATAACATTTTAACTGACATCGTGTGTATTGCTTAGCAATGAAATTACACCAAAAGAGCATTCCCAATTTTATACTTGAGTGATTATTTAATTGAAGGTAAACTGATGCAACATTTCCAGTCATACGACCACGGTGAGGAAATTGGGACCATGCACTGGACTCTGGTGCGTTTCCCCTTTTGTCTGCCAGACGTTGTTTCTCTACAATGGTACTGAGATGGATGCGGTAGTGATGAATCTGAGGCACACGTGAGTAGTGGAAAATAATTACTGTCACATTTTGTGTTTAGATCTGTTGGAAAAGTCCCGTGTTGTTAAACAACCACGAGGTGAAAGAAATTTTCACATATTCTATCAGATATTGTCCGGAGGATCTGAAGATATGCTTAGTAAGTGTACAGTGCTACTTTTTTATTATATTGAACTGGCAATGAAGCCCGTTGTCGGGAAAAATACAAAGGGCTCTAGAAAGGGGAGGGCGGGCGGGCTGGCATTCCCTCCTCCTCCGCCACTGATCCCTGCCGGATGAAGGCAGGGGGGACACAGGCATGGCCACCTCCTCTGTGCCTGATCCCGGCCGAGTGAAGGTGGGGAGGGCCTTGCCACCTGCTCTGTGCCTGATCCCGGCTGGGTGAATGGGGGGTGGGCATTGCCTCTTGCTCCACACCTGATCACAGCTGGGTGAAGAAGGGATGGGCATTGCCTCCTGCTCTGTGCCTGATTCCGGTAGGTTGAACGGGAGGCGGGCATTGCCTCCTGCTCTACGCCTGCTCCACGCCGGGTGAAGGGGGCGGGCGTTGTCACCTTTTCCTCACCTGATCCCAGCCGGGTGAAGTTGGGGGCAGGCATTACCTCCTGCTCTGCACCTAATCCAGGCTGGGTGAAGGGGGATGGGCATTGCCACCTGCTCTGCTCCTGATCCCAGCTGGATGAAGACGTGGGGCAGGCATTGCCACCTGCTCCGCTCTTGTTCCCAGCTGGGTGAAAGCAAGAGGCGGGCATTGCCACTTGCTCTGCTCCTGATCCCAGCTGGGTGAAGGTGGGAGGCGGGGATTGCCACCTGCTCCGCTCCTGTTCCAAGCTGTGTGAAGGCGGGGGGCAGGCATTGCCACCTGCTCCACACCTGATCCTGGCCTCAGCTTCCCACCGTGGCGCGCTCTCTGGAGGTTTGGCTGCCTCATTTAGGCTTCCCTCCACAGCAGCGCCCTCTAATGGTGCACCAAGGTAGGAAGTGAGATTGCATAAGCACATCTCCAGTTTATTTCAGTGTTTTATGTAACACTGTTTACTTCGCACATTGCAAATAAGAGTCCCACTTACTGCCAAGGAAACCGCAAAGGGAAATCTTACTGTGAAAGGCTTCTTTCCTTTTTGTCAGAAACCCTGAAACTGGAGCGAGATTTCAGTCGCTACAACTACCTAAGCCTGGATTCAGCACAAGTGAATGGAGTGGACGATGCTGCCAACTTCAGAACTGTTAGGGTAAGAATCGGCGTCGTTCCGAGTTCTGAACTGGTTCAGCTTAAGCTTGAAATACAATACTTCCAGCTTATCCTAGTGCAAGATTTTAAAACTTGTTAAGGTTTCTAGCCGGTTGATCAAGAGCCTCGATTTTCAAACTGCATGAATGCTCCTTCTAAAAACATCGTACGTTTATTCATTCGGTGAGCTGCAAGAGATCCATGAGTAGGGTTGCCAACCTCCAGATGAGTCCTGGAGTTCTCCTGGAATTACATCTGATCATTAGACCAGAGAGATTGGTTCCTCTGGAGGAAATGGCAGCTTCAGCGGGGTAGACTCGGTGGAATTCTATCCCTCCCTCCCAGTGGAGTCGGCAAATCTATCTGTGGCCGAGTCTCCTGATATTTTGAGATTCCACTTAAAATCAGAGTATTACTAATTTTACCAGATATTGGTGCAGGGAGCTGAAGGCTTAGCTCTTCCTGTTTGGATGTATATTTCCTCCAGCAGGACAAATGGCAGCTCTGAGGAAAGTAGGAGGTGGGCAGTTTAGATCAGGAAAATGGGCATAGGGGAAATTATTTCTCCTCTCTTGAGTATGGCTTCCTTGATCAAGAAGCATCCGGCTGTGTCTTTTAACTGAAAATGTACACCAGGAGATCTAGTCCACCCACATCTCATCCCGTTGAGTCCTAAGGATCTTATCAGATTCCAGCTCTTGAATTATCTGTGTCTTGAAGATAATACAGTGCCGTCAGTAGGTTAATTATCAGTATGTAAAAAAAAGGGGAAGAGATAACGGTATAAAGGAGAGAAGATTAAGGAATAACCACTGTGATAATCTAACTACGACTACAATTTAAGCAAAGTTCTCTTGTGAAATACAACTATATCTATATACTTCTTTGTGTAAATATACAAAATTGCCTTCTCATCATACACCTATTCAAAAGCTGCTAAGATTATTCTAACCAATTGAGAGTCACAAAAATTATATAAATCCAAACAATTTCTTAAAGATGTATTGTCGAAGGCTTTCACGGCCGGAGAACGATGGTTGTTGTGGGTTTTCCGGGCTGTATTGCCGTGGTCTTGGCATTGTAGTTCCTGACGTTTCGCCAGCAGCTGTGCCAGCCACAGAGATGCCAGCCACAGCTGCTGGCGAAACGTCAGGAACTACAATGCCAAGACCACGGCAGTACAGCCCGGAAAACCCACAACAACCATCAATTTCTTAAAGGCTTGCACAAGATAGGCAGTATATAATGCACTTCAATAAACTGTTGTCTTCTGAACAAAACAACTCCCCCCAAACAGTCCAAGAGCGAGTGTTTGTCAGTTGCAGACGGCGTATGGCTGGCTGATTGTAAATCCCATTTCTGCCAAGATCGTAATCAGGTGTGTAGCCGTATCCCAAACGAATCTCTCGTGATCCAAGCGACTTGCTTTTGAAGGCTTAATGAGAATCTGCTTTAAAAGTAATTTGGGAATGTGTTATGCATTCAGGCTGCTTGAATGCAGAGGCTCAGTGAAAATGGGGTTTTGATGGTATGCTGTTTATGTGCGATCATACGAGATCCTCTTAATTATCAGTATGAGCAAATGTATGAATGTTTCTCTTTATAATGTCGATAAAGAAACGTTTTACTCCATTGCTGTGCCTTGCTGACTTAACGTAAAGCATACTGCGTCTCACCATAGATAGTATAGCAGGATTGTTATAGGACAATCCTGCTGTACTATGTATGGCAAGATGCGGTATGGTGGAGTGGATAGAACGTCAGGCTTAGACTAAGGAGGAGACTGGGTTTCATCCCAGCTCAGCCAGGGAGCCAGCGGGTGGACTTTGGGCCAGTCTCTCCTCCTCTCTCACAGGGTGTTCAGAGGTTCAGATATGGGAGAGAGCGCCGCTGTGCTCATTGGCCAATGCTTCTTGCAAAAAGGGCAGAATGATTTTTTAAAAAAAACGTAACGCATTGTGATTTCGTTTTTTCAGAACGCCATGCAGATTGTGGGATTTATGGACCATGAAACACAGTCCGTTTTTGAAGTCGTTGCCGCCGTCTTAAAATTAGGAAATATTGAATTCAAGCCTGAATCTCGAGTGAATGGTTTAGATGAAAGTAAAATCAAAGATAAAAACGGTAATGCAAGCTTTTATAGACATCGGTTAAAAAAGTATTATTGTTGAATAAGAAGGTGAACCATAGTGTTGAGTATTATCTTTTCTTAGAGGATAACTTTCACAATTATACTGTCTGGGATCCAGTGCTTATGAGAAACAAACAGTTTGTGGAAAGGATAGTTTCAGCTTCCCTAAGGAGGCAGCTCCATCGCTGAATGTCGAGGAACCTTCCAGATCGTGGCTCCTTACAGTATACAAGGTTTGGGCAAGAGCACGAGGACAGCCAGTTTCTGCTGAGCTCCCCTCCTTGACGTGTGCCTTCCCTGAGCCACATGGCGCGCAGCGCTGCAGGGTTCTATAACTTCTGCCCTGGCTTTTCAGAAAGCTCAAGTGGTTGTAGAGGGAAGGTGATAAATATCATGTCCACTAACTTGCGCCGTTTATACTAACTTTGGATTCAGTTTGTTATATTGATTGTAATAAATTAATGTCCTTAATTTACTGTATGGCTTTTCCTCTTGATTTTGGAGGTCTTTGAGTGACTTTTCCATACCTCCCAGGTTAACCTGGGAGTTATAGACTGTCACCTATGCGACTGTACTTAGAAGAAAACACTATTGAGCATAGCAAGGCTTAGTTCTGAATTTTAACATACAGGAATCAAGCTGTAAATTATTTGTGGTGTTTGTCACTTACTTGCATTCGCATTAATATTTTTATATTGTACATCCCCATCATATTATCACGTAATTATTTCATTGGAATCAGTGTTCCTAGGGTTTGGAGTTGGTCTGTTCTCCAGGTTGAATCCAAAGAATTGGGAGTTGGAAGAGAATTGCCTTGCATGTTGGGCTACAAACGAGGACAGTTCACACAGGGCTGTAAAGGTGGAGGGGGCGGGCTCTGCTGCCATTTTTATATTCCTGCCTGTATAAGAGGCTGGGCAAGCAGAATAATATCTGTACATATACACTGTAATGCTTTGCAGAGTTATGAGTCCAAGCCTGTTGAAATCTGGAGTAACTTTGCGTAGAATTGCTGTGTTAGACAGCGAGGTGTCTTTAATAGATGAGAAGCAAATTCAAAATATCTTAAATTTTGGTCTGGATTAGTGGATTTATTGGGATATCAACATATATCCTCCTTTTAACGTTTTTTAAAAAAAACCAAAGCCACTTCTTCCACGAGTAGAAGGTTTTCTGTACAGACAAGGACTCCATTCCAGTTTTCCAGAGTTGACTGAAGAGCACTATGACATAAAGCTGAAGCATGCGTTACATCCAGGGTTTTTTTTCTGGGAAAAGAGGTGGTGGAACTCAGTGGGTTGCCCTTGGAGAGAATGGTCACATGGCTGGTGGCCCCGCCCCCTGATCTCCAGACAGAGGGGAGTTGAGATTGCCCTCTGTGGAGTTCCGGAACCTCTTGAAAATGGTCACATGGCTGGTGGCCCCCCCCCCTTGATCGCCAGACAGAGGGGAGTTGAGATTGCCCTCTGTGGAGTTCCGGAACCTCTTGAAAATGGTCACATGGCTGGTGGCCCCGCCCCCTGATCTCCAGACAGAGGGGAGTTGAGATTGCCCTCCGCGCCGCTTGGGGGCAGGGCCACTGGCCATGTAACCATTTTCAAGAGGTTTCGGAACTCTGTTCCACTGCGTTCCAGCTGAAAAAAAGCCCTGGTTACATCAACATAGGGAGAACTCTGAAACGGCCTCCCCATGGCAATTACTCTAGCAACTTGTTACCATGCAGAATGTAGGCATCATTTCCCTGTGCCCCTCCCACAGCCTCGCTCCGTGCTGCTGGCCATCCCCGCGGGTGGCATGGAGACTTGCAGCGATGCCATGCGATAATCTCTCCAACGGTTACAGGCTTGGTGGCTTCCGTTGAGCTTTGTTCTCGGCAGCGTCCTTGTCCTGACGGTAACGCGTGCTACAGCTCTGACGCTCTCGTCTTGAAGATGCTTCCCTGTCGTTTTATAAGTCGGCGAGCTTCTAAGTCCATGAGCGCATAACGTATTTTAGCGTTGTTAATTTACTTAACGGGTATGCCAAAAGCAGAGAAATAAGTTAAGCGGAGGTCCTTTGTTTCCTTAGAACTCAAAGAAATATGTGAGCTGACTGGCATCGATCAGTCGGTGCTGGAAAGAGCGTTTAGCTTCCGTACTGTCGAAGCCAAGCAGGAGAAAGTCTCAACAACTCTAAACGTGGCCCAGGTAACAGCAGATTTTTAATGTATATAAGACATGTAGGAAGAATTTGCTCTTTGTTGTAGTAGCTTGTGTGCGGCCTGAGGTAAAGCCTTTAATTGTTACTCCTTTGAGAAAAAATTATTTTTCCCCATGAATCTTTTGTGGAAATCCAAATGATTATCTGTCTCAGATAAACTTTTCAGAACCTAGCCCACAGTGGGCCTCTTGTATTCTTAATAACAATCACATTTGACAATATAAAAAATGCCTTCTAGAACGTCCAGAATTTTTATTCTGGTTTCTTAATTAGGTCAGTCCTGCGCCATGCTAATGCCTTCTCACAGGTGTAGCAGAGTCATGATGCATGGCAGCGTGCGCGAATAGCATGAGCACATGGGCAAGACAGATGGGCAGGGGCCTTTTTAACCCCTGCCACCTCTTTTCCTGCTCAATAGGGGCCCAGCTGCCTATGAGAGGCAACTCTGCTCATGTGTCTGTGTCGTTCACAAACTCATACCTCTACATTGCAGGATGGTACACAGCTGAAATGGTTTCCACAGTGCTTCCTTCATGTGAGAACATTATCTTCCAAGATACAAAGAACCCGGCTTCCCTTGTGTTTAAGGCTCATTCGGGGCAGTGATCTCTTTAGAGATATTCATTTTTGCCGGGATCACACAGAGTGACTTCATAACAACAAAGGCATTTTATTTTATCAGTCTTCAAATAAATCAGAAATTCCCTCACATTTTAATAGGTCTGCAAACCAACCCCGAACAAACGTCGTCATGGGCTGCTCCACTTTGTGTGTGTGTACAGTGCCATCAACTTGCAGCCGACTTATAACGACCTCAAGGCAAGAGACAAATGGATGTGGTTTGCCATTGCCTGCCTCTGCGTAGGGACCCTGGACTTCCTTGGTGGTTTTCCTATCCAAATAATACCCTGCTTAACTTCTGAGATTTGACAAGATTGGGCCATCCATTTCAGGGCAACCTCTACCATAAGTCATGCCAGAGATATAAAGTGTCTGTGACAACCACAAATATCTAATGCTTGTGTGTGTTTTTGTTTTAAATTAGGCTTACTATGCCCGGGATGCTCTGGCAAAGAATCTTTACAGTAGACTCTTTTCTTGGCTTGTCACCAGAATCAATGAGAGCATTAAGGTAATCTTATCTGAAATCAATGTAACTAAATGAATAAGCATGGAGAGTTAAAAGTGCATGCCCATCTGTTTGTGGCACAGAAATGGAAAGTTGGCAGGAGGTTAAGAATACTTGTACTCTTAAAATGTATTTTTTTTCCTGTGAAAAGATTTTTCATCCATAAAAAATGATTGGGCAGTATTACTGTAATCTCACTTGATTTATGAAGCATATGAAAGTAATGCTAACTTTCTTCTAGGCACAAACGAAAGTAAGGAAGAAAGTCATGGGCGTTTTGGACATCTACGGCTTTGAAATTTTTGAGGTACTTTTATTTATTTTATGTCTGGAGCGAGAGGTGATATGTCCGATACTAGAGAAAGAATAAATACAGTTTCTCATAGCTATATCGGTCACTGCATTTTCCAGAAATGACAAAAAGGGGAAATGGGGTTGAAGGGAACGGTCTCCCCCCCACATCTGTTTTTGAGGATTTCCATTGCATACTTCTAAGACATTGTTCTAAGAATTGTTCCATGTAAGAGAGCGCTGAAATACTTGGCCATCACGCCTATGAAAGCAACATATTGCAGCAGGATTTGAGTCCAGTGGCATCTTAGAAACCAAGAACCCTGGTTATATGGGGGCCATCTTTTATACGGTATAAAAGGAGTGCTGCTATTTTTTACATTTTTGTATGATGCTTTTAAATGTTTTATATGGAATGTTTTAAATGTTCTTAATGCTGTTATCCGCCCTGAGCCTGCTTGCGGGGAGGGCGGAATACAAATATGATTAAATAAATAAATAAATAAATAAATAAAAGAAGATTTTCAGGGTATAAGCTTTCGAGATTCAAAGCTCCCTTCTTCAAAGTTCCCTCCTTCTTCTTTTTTTTTAAATTTTTTTATTGGTGAGTATACATTCCGAATTTAATACATACATTCCCTTAATATTTAATTAACCCTGTCTCCCACCCTTTTCCTCCCCCCTCCCTATCTTCCAACAGCTTTCCAACCCTTAACCCCTCTTATTACTTAATAGTATCCCTTACTCTAAGCACATTCTAATTTTTTTCAGACATTCTATCAAATATATCAAATATACTATCGATATAGTATACATCTATCAGTTATACTATCAATATAGTATAGTATACATCTTATACCCCTCAATATAGCAGACCAGTATAATACAATATAACATATAACAAGAATCTTAATTTAAACATATTCTATTTCTTTTAAACATATATTCTATCAGATATACTACTATCAATATAATATGTATTATAAAACCCCTAACTGTGTGCCATGCCACCAATGTAGCACAGCACACAACGCAATATAACACAGTCACATAATATAATATACAATCTGGTCTGCTAACATAATGTATTATATATAGTATACCCCATTAGTATGTCTATTTAGCTACTCTCATTATCATATATTCTGAATAAAATTCCCCTAACCCTTATACTAGCTTAGATTATTATTACATTTCCCCTAAATGGTGAGATCCCTTCTCTCTTCCCTTTTCCTTGTTTTTCTTTAAAAATTCTCAAACTGCCACAGTTCTCCTTTTAAAAGTTCCCTCCTTCTTCTGAAAGCTTGCACCCTGAAAATCTTCTTGGTCTCTAAGGTGCCATTGAACTCAAATCCTACTTTTCTACGGCAGACCAACCAACACAGCTACCTACCTGAAACCAGCATATTGTAACGCTCTTCATGGGTATCGCAACACTTCATGTTGGTTTATGTAAAGTCTATTTTAAAATTTGTTTCCTTAGAAACTATTTATTTATTTTATGTCATTTATAGTCTGCCTTTCTCACTGAGACTCAAGGCGGATTACACAGTATGAGCTTAGTACCATCAGTATCAAGTACATTTCCATACAATATCAAGTACATTTCTGTATAGTGTCAAGGAGATTTCCATAAACAGTGCCTTAGGGTAAATATAAACAAGTTTACAAAGACATACCTTTAGCAAGGATCCAATACAGAGTAGAAGAAATGCTGAAACAGAGCATAATGAATTCTAGGACTGACATTAGACAACATGAAGCTGAAACAGAACATAATAAATAACACATTCTGGGACTAACATTTGACAACATGAAGCACGGTAGTGCATAGGAGTATATATTTAAAGCAGCAGATAGTATGTAAGGCAACATAGTGGTGAAGTCTATGGTCCCTCACTCATTAGTGAAGCATCTGAGACTTTATCCCTACAGTGCAGCCCTCCTGTCTGAGTAAAAAGCCTTTTGTTTTGCCCCTGGCTTCCTGTATTAGCTCAAGGTGGTTTACACTCATGATTGATTGAGAGCCAAGCTACACGTGACGAATGACACTTGAACGGCAAGTGAACACTATGTGATCAAGCGGAGCACACGTGAGCAGGGAGGAATACACGTGAGTCTGTTCACTTGCCGGTCAAGTGTCATTCGTCACTTGTAGCTTGGCCCTTAGAACATTAATGATAAGCAGCAGATACTGTGGAGGAGGGATCACCAATGTGCTGACACCTGGCAATGCCTTGCCTTGAGCCCACCAATTGGCTTCAGAAAGTGGGTGGGGCCAGGTAGCGCTCTTGCCCAGCATGGCTTCTGATTGGCCATTGGAGATTTGATTGGCTATGCAAATTAAAATAGGGTTTCAGTGACAGCTGCCACCAGTGTTGGTTTTATCGTCTCCCTTATTCCTCTTTCCCAGTGTATTTTTAAAATTATTCCTCTTGTCCCCTGCACTTTGGCTTTGTGTGTGTGTGTGTGGCTTTGCCTCCTGCAGCATCCATTTTGTGGTTGGCTGTGCTGCCCATGGGAGCCATTTTGTGGTTGCACTCACCACCTTGTGTCAGAATGCTAGAGGTGCCCACAGGCTCAAAAAGGCTGGGCACCCCAGTTGCAGAGTCACAACATACTTTCAGCTACGTTATTTCATCAGAGCTATAAAATTATGCCTACTCACTCCAAGTAACTCCTGACCTTGGTATAGTTATTGTCAAAAAAATACTGACTTGCATCGGAGACTCTGGAAGGCTCAGCACTCATTAGTGAGACAGGTGGGATTAAGGCAGATGCCAGTAACTTAAGAAAAATCAGTGAGAAAGTTTACTTAAAAGCAGAAAATCCAGTCCACCTTTTCAGGAACTCATTGAGCAGATTTAAGGATGTGTGGCATGCACGGCGTTTGCTCAGAGTAAATCCCCGTGGATTAAACTTAGGGTAAACAGAGTTACAGGACTTTCATGGTCAAAAGACTGTGTACGTGCACGCTAAACTAAACGTTGACATACACATAATTTGCTTTTACACCCTTAGAGCCATTTGCAGTCAAACTCTGTTGGCTTGACACAAAACAGGAAGCTACAGTTGTTAAATTTTTATCCTGCTTTTCCATTATAACTCCCAGATGAGTATAGGTATACTTGTGTAACACACGTGTAGCTCTTTACGTGACTTTTCAGGTAAGCATCTAATAACATCAAGTTTGCATACTGACTAATAGCTTGCACAAATACAATTTAAAAATCAAGAAAATGCTTGCGAGCTACTTTCGCTCTCTTCTCAAAACTCGTTGCTGTATGGATCCACTGTAAGGACTGAAATTATGTGGAATATGGGTGCACATGTGGTACAATTGTTTTGAGATCCAGTGGAATGCCGCAGATGTCAAGTACATTTCCTCATTAAAGCTTTTAAAAAGTGTTGTTAAGCCAAATCAAAAAGAGTCCAGTAGCACCTTTAAGACTAACCAACTTTATTGTAGCATAAGCTTTCCAGAATCACAGTTCTCTTCGTCAGATGCATGGAGGGAAAAAAGAAACCCTCCATGCATCTGACGAAGAGAACTGTGATTCTCAAAAGCTTATGCTACAATAAAATTGGTTAGTCTTAAAGGTGCTACTGGACTCTTTTTGATTTTGCTGCTACAGACTAACACGGCTAACTCCTCTGCATTGTTAAGCCAAAGCGTTTTAAGTATTTATTTTACTTTTTAAACTTCTGTTCTGCCTTTCTCTAGAAAGGCAAGCCCTGAAACTGGACTTTCTCCACAAAGTCCTCTTTCAGCAAGAGAAACCCCCGTTAAAGTTGGTTCTGTTACTAGCTTGAATTGAGTGCTGATGTTTTATGCGATGATTCTAATAAAGAACGTAGCAGAATTCATTACTGAAGAAGTTGAGCTGATGGCACTCATACGTGCAGTAATAAGCGATGATTTCTTCCTGCCTTATAACCAGGAGACGTTTACGAGGTTTCCCCTAGGAGCTAATTACTCATTGTTGTTTGAGTTGCGGCATTGGCAATTGTTTGTTCTCTCCAAGATAATAACTTAAATTGTCGGTGCCAACCGGAACTGTATGCCGTGCGTACAGGGGGCTCAGAGGCTGGTATAAGCTGAGACAAAGGGGGAATAAAATGGCGGGCAGGCATAAAAAGAGGACAGGAAAGAGGTTTAAAAGCTATTTTGAAAGCCGTGTGTTGGGGGAGCTGTATGATTGAACTTTGGAGTTGGTACTTGCATAAGCCTGCTTATTTCAGTTCATTGGGAAGGCAGGCGTTAACTTTCTGCATGGCTGTTTTAAGCACATAAGAAGAGTCCTGATGGATCAGACCAGTGGCCCGTTTCGTCTGGCATCCTGCGCCACATAGCGGGTAACCGGTTGCCCTGAAGGCCTCTCCTTCAGCTTGGTCACCAGCTGCCAAGGGCCTCTCCTGCCACCTGGCACCGGGTGGCTAGTAGCCATTGAGGGACCTCTCCTCCTTGAATCAAGGAAGTGCCGAGTGTGAACGGGCTTTAAAAGCTCAGCAAGTGCTAGCAGTTCTTCATTCCTGACCCGGTGACGGTGCAGTGACCCAGTGCTGGGGTCTCCTTCCCCTCCTCCTCTGCCCTCGACTGCCGCTGCTGCCTCCACCAGTCTCAGCAGGAAAAACCTTGCTGACCTCTTTTTTAAAGATATATCACAGAATCATAGAATTGGAAGAGGCCTTACAGACCATCTAGTCCAACCCCTTGCCCATTGCAGGAACAGCCTAAAGCATCTCACTGGAAGCTGCATGTACCTTCTAGGGGTTTCAAAACTCTTGTGAAATTACTTCCTTTTGCGAGTCTCCGGACACCATTTTGCTTACCGTGGCAACGGACGCTGAGAAATAGTGACCAGATGCTTGTGAGAAGCAGGAGTTTTGTGAACGTTTGTGCAGTATCGCATCTGATTTGATGTGTTGGTTTTAAAGAAGATGGAAGGAACATGGAGGTCAGGTGGATTAACCCCTCCAGCCACCAAGGGGTGGGGGTGGGGGGATGACAGACAGGTGACTTGCAGGCAAGAGTGAAGAATGCCACCCCCCCCCCATCTTCCTTCTGAAACACTGGCTTGTTGTAGAGCCCGCCATGTTCTGGCTGATTGTTAAAGAATTGTTCCTTTTGGCAGATCAACGGAACTGTGCACATGAGTATTTCCTGTCCATGTACACATTTTATTTTTTTAATAGTTCCATACCTGCCTTTCTCCCATGTATCTCAGGTCCCAGGGCAGATAATAACAACGTAAAAACAATACTATTGATTGTATTGACTTACATGGTGTAATCTGCCTTGAGTGTCAGTGAGACAGGTGGACTATAAAAAATGTAAATCTCATAAAACATGAAAACAACAGGTCTAAAGAGCAGTCTAAAGTCTGTTCTCCCCCCCCCCCCCCGCCCCAAAGCAGGCTTGCCCGGGTTTGTGCCTTTTGCCCAGGATACCCCAAAAGCTCTCTGGAGCAGCCTTCCCTGAAAGCCGAGTGGGTAAGGAGGCTCCCTTTATCTGTCTGGAAGATTTCCATGCCTCCTAATCAGAGCATCTAACAAAAAAAAAATTAATACGAATTAAAATAACAAAATTGCTTCTTAGCCATTTGAAAAACAATGGAAGAGGAGGAGCCAGTTTTTTACATGAAAAGGAAAGTGGGGCTCCGCCCTGACGCTGATGCCTCCCTGCCTCACGGTGTGAAAGCATTTCCCCATTCCCCACACGGGCCCCGTCTCCTGTGCTGGGGCCATGCTTCGGGTTGGTCACGGTGCTTGTGATAAGGGAGCTCAGGGTGAGGGGGAAAGACTTTCGTTTCCCTCATCCATGTGCTCTCTTGCGTATAATAATAACATTAATAATAATAACATTCGATTTATATACCGCCCTTCAGGACAACTTAATGCCCACTCAGAGCAGTTTACAAAGTGTTATTATTACCCCACAACAATCACCCTGTGAGGTGGGTGGGGCTAAGAGAGCTCAAGAGAACTGTGACTCGCCCAAGGTCACCCAGCTGGCTTTGTGGAGGAGTGGGGAATCAAACCCGGCTCTCCAGATTAGAGCCCCGTGCTCTTAACCACTACACCATAAAAGTGAAGTATAAAAGTGAAGTCCTCCCCATTGCTTTTGCATATGAATGGGGGGAAGGCATGTGAACAGATCCGTACAGCTGCCCCTGTTGGTCTAGTTTAGCCTCTCCCATAAATGAAGCAAGTCTATTACTAGAGATACCATCTTATGAAGATACTCATTATTGGGCAGTGGGCCTCCATATACAGTGTGGACTGTGATGCATAGTTCAAATGTACTTTGAATCACCAGGTCTTTGGATTCCCACAGTCCCTTTTCTTTGCACGCATAAAGCTTGTAAGAATCAGATCTGCGCGTACATGTGCAGTAGAGGCAGCGTTCAAGCTCAGTGCCTCTTTGTATGTACAGTATTTCCAAAACTGAACACACGTGACCCAGCCCCGTGCAGTCCTTCAAGAGGGAAACTGAATCCGTTCTTAATGTTTCACTTATCATGCCTGCATTAATTCATTATGAAATAGCTCATCAAATAGTAACACTTGCTCTTCTGATTTAGAGGGCTCTATTAATCTAGCTAATGCATTCATTTCCAAATTTTGCTTTGAATATTATTCAGATGTCCTTTAAAGAGCACTTGGTTGATCTACCGAGCTTGAGAATGAGACGTGCATCACAGTTACAATCAAGAAGAAATGTCGGGTTAATTTGGTTCTCCCTGGGGCCGCTATGCTAGGAGTATTTAGCTTTATCTAGTATCTGTCATATGAGCTCTTCAGGTTTATTTGCTGAAGGATTCAGTCACTGGGCTTCTCATTCAAAACGCTTTTCATTGCTAGCTTGCTTTTCTTTCCTGTCAGAAAAGGGCAATGATGTAAGAATTCTGAGATTTCGGTGCCTGTTAGAACCCTGTTTTCTTGGATGATTGAGCAATATTTTTATTTATTTTTAAAATTTATTTAACAAAATTTATATTCCCTCTTTCTGCCCTCATAAGGCTCACCAAGGCCCTTGTGAAAATATACATAATAAAATCACATTTAAAAACCATTAAAACCAACCAAAACAACAACACGCCATTAAAACAATTAAAACCAGAGCTAAAATACATACCAAGACATAAAAACAACAATTCACATATTTAAAACATTGTTAACAAAGGAAAGATCACTGAGGGAACACCAAACCAAACAAAAAGGCTTCGCCTGCTGGCGGAAGACAGCTATAAAAGAGGATAGACAAATAAAGAGAAATTTAGAAAGGACAATTCTGTGTGTTGGGAGGTGTGGTGCCTGAGGGTAAGTGGACAACTGGCTGAATGAGTGCGATGTGAAGGTTAAAACCACAGTGCAACTCTTGACCTCCACAGAACTCTGCTGTTTTAGGGTTCTGTCTTACTTCCATTAAAATCCATGGCAACACACAAAAATGGAAGGGGGGAAAAGTTCCATCTATTCACACTATTGGTACAATAGAATATGGGAGAAGATAAAATGTCACCCTACTTGAAGAGAATGGAGAACCCTACCTGTACCTCCAACTGCCAAGAAAGATGGCTGACTTCTTTCTATACGCTGATTTAGATTGCAATCCTATAGAGAGTTACTCCAGTCTAAGCCCATTGACTTCAATTGACTTAGACTGGAGTAACTCTGCATAGGACTGCACTGTTAAATGTTGAGTCAAACAACAGTAAAGCCACACTTAGTCAAATCTGTGCAAGCAACACCATAGTTTCCTCTCTTTGTAGTTAAACTTCAGCGTGAACGGTTGTGTCCAAAATAACTCTTAGTAGTTCTTACTGTTGTCGCTGAGATCCTTCTATTTACTGTAATTATATCATGGTGCTACAGGTGTGTATTAACTTGTTGTAGACTTATATTTATGTGATAGAAGCTACGATTAATTTTGCAAAATAAAAGTTTAAATTAAAAAAAAAAAACTCTGCCATTTGATTTGAAAAGGTCACATTTAATCTACCGAGAAATAACTATGAAATAATCACAACCAGCTAGTGGGATGTTGGATTCTTGTCTTATTACAGATGCTAATTTTCTGCCTTTCCCACCTCCATGCGTATCTCCTCGCTCTAATCAAGCTGATGATGATTTTCATTGCATCCTGGCCCTTCTTTGCAAAACCTCACCCATCCACATAAAAAGACTGAGGGACCTTCATTCTTCTTTCTATCTGTCAAAGTGAGCTTTGACTCATGAAATATGATAGCTGGGCTTGAAGTTTTTTCAACCGCCACTTAAACATCAATTAAACAGGAAATCCCTTATGATATGAGAAACCTGGCCAGGAAGGGAAACCTCCCTCCAGGGTTGTGTGATGCTTGTGACCAGGGCTTTTTTCTGGGAAAAGAGGTGGTGGAACTCAGTGGGTTGCCCTCGGAGAAAATGGTCACATGGCTGGTGGCCCCGCCCCCTGATCTCCAGACAGAGGGGAGTTGAGATTGCCCTCCGCGCTGCTGGAGCGGCACGGAGGGCAATCTCAACTCCCCTCTGTCTGGAGATCAGGGGGCGGGGCCACCAGCCATGTGACCATTTTCAAGAGGTTCCGGAACTCCGTTCCACCGCGTTCCTGCTGGAAAAAAGCCCTGCTTGTGACTGTGAGTTCAGCAGCGAGTAATCTATATAATCGCTGACTTCCAGTCATTGGCATAGTGGCATATGCTGCGACCCAGCCTGCCCTGTTTTGTTTGTGGCCCGTTGGGTTTCTTGTGCTGGACAGGCTTCAGGGGTATTTTGGTTTTTCCTCAAAGTGGGCAAAAAGAGCCTTTGAACTAAACACCGCATGCAAAGAGTGATTGAAGCCCGATGGTCTTCAGTTACAACAGCTATCCCTGGGGTGGGTGTGTAAACTTTAAATCCACGAGAAACGTAAATGGCAAAACCTCCTTCCAAACTGTGGAGACCTGTGTTGCCAGTGCCAACAGTGTGGAGTGTCAGTGTTTTAAATAAACAAATAACATTTATTTTGAGTCCTGTGCATGATCACTGCTACTCTTCCCCTTTACTCATTTTGCAGGATAACAGTTTTGAGCAGTTCATCATTAATTACTGCAATGAGAAACTGCAACAGATCTTCATTGAGCTGACGTTGAAGGAAGAGCAAGAGGAGTACATTCGAGAGGTAATACACTTTCCCCCCCAGTTATTTATA
Organism: Eublepharis macularius; assembly: GCF_028583425.1. Classification (NCBI taxonomy): domain Eukaryota; kingdom Metazoa; phylum Chordata; class Lepidosauria; order Squamata; family Eublepharidae; genus Eublepharis; species Eublepharis macularius. Next base: position 223,166,915 of record NC_072791.1, on the reverse strand, counting down.
TACATTTATTTAGAACATTTATGGCCACCTTTCTGCCCAGTGAGTCTTTAGGGTTCCTAAGACAAAGGTCAAGGCACACAACAATGTAAATAAAATAATAAATAATAATAGCAAATGTGCTTACGTACAGCTCTGCTAAAGGGACTAGTGCCTCAGAGCGGTGAATAAAGTCAGTGTTGCTCTCCCTGCGGTACAGCTGGGGCTGGAAGGAGGGGCTGACCCATGACCTCCCGCTGAGTTTATGGCAGGAGTGCGATTCAAACCAGCAGAGTGCAGATTTGCAGCCCAACCACTATTCGGATGACGGAGAGTGCCCTCAAGTCATAACTGACTTACAGCAACCCTGGTGGGGGTTTCATGGCAAGGGACCAGCAGAGGTGGTTTGCCATTGCCTGCCTCTGCAACCTTGGTTTTTGCTGGAGGTTTCCCATCCAGTTACTAACCCAGACCTACCCTGCTTAGCTTCTGAGATCTGATGAGATGGGGCTCTCCTGGACTATCCGGGTCAGGGTAACCACTATTCTACAGCACCTACAAACAAGCTTGGGCATGTAAACAATAAGTGTCATCTCCTGATTTCAGTCCAACTCAGAAGCCTGGGGCAGAGGAGAGTGGAGTCTTTCACTTGGCCATCTGTAGAGGTGGTGCCATCTTACCTTCAGTGTGTGTTCGTGTATGTTCTCACACGCCTAGAAAAGTACAGCCTGCAGGGCAGTAGAGAGGAAAACTCATGGTCTCAAGCTATCTAATGTCACTAAAGACATGTTCCTGCTGAAGGTTGCTGGATGTGAAGACAGTCCTTCAAGATTCACCCAGACTTGATACTTTCCATGCAGCCTGGTATTCTTGTTGCCTTTTAACAAGGTGGCTTGAAAGCTTTTAACGTTTCTCCTTGCCAGTTGTGATGATCGAGTCACGTTTGATAAACTGTTAATGAAGAATGAGTACTACTAGCCCTGAAACTAAATACATAGTAGATGACAGGGTGCCAAATGAAACGGAAGAGAAGTGTAATACAGTTCTACAGGGTCAAGATGAGAACGACAGGCATGGCGGATGTCGCCTGCTCTTCAGAATCAGCATATTTTGTTCGTGTGTTCCCGAATGTCTCAAACCAAGTCCTTGATCCTAAGGTTTCCTGCCTTTATGTTAGGTCCTTAGGATGTGTTTCATTTTGAGTAGGCAAAACTATCTGAGTGGGCAGGATTGACCTTGATGGACCAGTGGTATGACAGTGTATAAGGCAGCTTCATCTGTGTTCAGATAATCTGTGTTTATTTTTATTTTTTTAACTTTGTGTTTCACTTTTCCTTTTTGCACAGTCGTAGCATCCCATGCCATAGATTTGGTTGAAAAAATAACTCGAGATCATCTGTGAGCTCCGCAGCTGAGCAGGGCAGTCGAACCTTGAGAATGCCATGTTCATGGCCCATAAATACAGTAGCCACAGCATTACACTAGTTGTGATAAGTCCCATCTAACATCCAATCTGTAATCACTGTGCTTTGTGAAATGACTGTTCAGCAAACATTGGGTCCACATGGAGCATGCATTTTATGCAGACCTGTTGATGCTACATTGCATTCGTATTTTGATATTGCAACGATTCCACTCTATTTAGTATGGTAATCAGGCATGTTTTAGACTATCACAGCTACAACAAAGGACCAAGTCCACGGGAAGTAAAATGCAATACTCAACAGTAAATTTACAAAAGGTATATTCAAAGTGCAAGTGCTGTAAATAGTGAAAATTCATACACATTGTGAATTCATACCCTTACATTCATTCCATAATCATCACAGATTTGTAAGGGAAGATACATCCATATACATTGAACAGTAGGGCTATAACTCCATAGGTCTTTTCATGAATTCTTATACAAGGTATTGTGCAAAGACTAGCAGTCCTGAGTCCTTCCAGATCAATGAGGAGCGACACAGTTGGAAATGAAAAGCAAAGTTCCAAACCACGCCCAAACATCCTTTGCACGTTTTAGACTATGGCTCACCATGTTACATGTCCACCTAAGCATTATGAAATGTTAATGTTCGGGCCATGTTTTTGATGGTCACCATATTCTATGTTTTTCTCCATTCTCATCACATCCAAATTGGAATGGATCCAAGTTTGTTTAATTAGGTATTTGAACTCCTCTTTTATCCCCAACGGAGACCCAGAGTGGCTTACATCTTTCTCCGCTCCTCCATTATCCCCACATCAACCCTGTGAGGGGGAATGACTGACTCGAGGCCATCTAGTGTACTTTCATGGCAGAGTAGGGATTCGAACCTGGCTCTCCCTGATGCTAGCCAGACACTCTGACTGCTACACCATGCTGATGCAAAGCAGTTGTGGCAAGACTCCTGTTGATCCAACACCAAGACTTAGCTGCGATCCAATGTTTAGTGTTGTCATGATAAGAATCATCTAGGGAGTGGTTGGCACAAGTGCCAGAAGTGGCGCTAACAGGACTGGAGCAGAGGTGTAAGGTGCTGGGGCAACTTCTTGACTGCCTCCCCAGCTGCCCCCCTCCACGAGAATTCGTCAGATTTGGATGGAGAAAATAATTATTTTTCTGTTCTAGCTCAGTGGAAGCTTAAAAGACAATGGCTTGCATCCTGTGATGCTGTTCAGCAAGTGTGGAGCCTTGTTTTGGAAGACGAGCCTCTTCCGCTCTTGGGAACGTGTGTCTGTTAAGTCCTTGGGAATCTTTAGGGTGCCGCAAGGCTCCTGTTTAATTTCCCCGGTCCTCTACTGCTACTTGATTCCCTGGCTCAGCAGACTAGAGGCAAACCCACACCAAGATAGCTCAGGGACAGGGAGATATCGCTTGTGTATTGAAGTCTGTGTGCTGGTGCCATTGTATATGTGTATATAAGGTCTGCTTTTACTGTCCATCTTTACCGCTTTTACTGTCACTTGGGGTTGATTCTGGACACTTGGACTCTATTCTGAGAGCATCACTTACATTTAGCAGGCCCCCCCCCAATGAAATTTAGACCAAAGAATGGGAAGCCTTCCTCCTGCACAGAAGCAATGTTGTTTCCCCTTATAAGTTCTGCACAGTTGTGCAAAGCATGGTTGACCCTCAGCTTTGCATTGGAAGGATTTGGCTGTGTTTCACTCAAGTGCATGGGAAATTGACACAGATGGAGAACGGAATGGAAAAGCAAGCCTGGCTGCCTTTCAAGGATGCTCATTTCACGCTGGCGAGGTTTAGTGGTTGCTGCATTTTTGACAAAATGCTAAAGATGCAGATATAATTGTGATGCTGTGGAGAGGGGTCAGTACTTTAAAAAAAGCCTAACATGTCCTTAGCAATTAAGGACACCCTCAGTCCACTGAGATGCTTTTAAGTCACTCCCTTTATGATAATACGTGTATATGAAGTCTGCTTTGACTGCCATCTTTACATGACTGTTGTTCTGGTTCTGGTTAAGCAGCACAGCTAACAGCTGAGCAGGCTAATGTTCCTAGGAGAATTGCTATCAGAACGGATAGAACAAAAAACTATCCTTTATGTCAGGTCCAGTGTATATCTAAACTGTACTGACTCCATTTTCTAATGCTTCTAGTGTTTGAGTATTCTCTTCCCAGGTGCACCAGTTCCCAGGCAGCATTCCCACCGGAGGAGACTGTTTTGTCTAACACCGTTCCACCAAGCATTGGCCTTGAAGGAGAGCAGCTTCCCAGGACTGAGAGATGTTGTTTTGAGAACTGTGGGGGGAGGCTGATCCAGATGGGTATTGTTACTCTGTATCTTATGCTTGCTCTTCATTGGTAACAATGATCATGTACCATCCTGATTCTCCTATTCAGGACAGTGGACTATAATGGACCTTTTCTGCAGTAAAGTTTCCTTTTCCAAACAATGGACTTGTGTTTGCTTCTAAAGGGAACCCTGTAGTGAGTGCCTTATTTAGCCACAGTCTGACATTTTGTTACCAATCATGTCTGAGTCGGGCCCAGCGGAATCCAAGGTTGTCCCGGACAGGGATCCTTTGTTTGATCCGTATGCGTCTCCCGACAATCAACCTGAGCAACCCGTGCAAGCCCAAGACTCCCAGGAGCTGGGAGCAGCCGGGAACGGAACCGGAGCCTCCACTTCCACCCCGCCTCTCATCGACCTCAGTACTCGGGCCGAGACCGAAGCCAACCTCGGGGCAAGGCCGAAAGCGACTGCTCTCCCTTTGATTTCGGTACCCACCCCGTCGGAGTGGGGAGCCAGACCCCGAGAAACCAGAGAGCGTCGGGCAGGTGGACTCCATCCACTAGTTTCGATGGAAGGGCGCCGAAGCCTAGGAACCGTCCCGGAGCTAGACAGCAGCCAACCATGGCGATATTGGAACAGGACGTCCGAACAGGCGGAGGGGGACACGTCTCGCCGCGGCGCCCTGAGTTGGGATTACTCCGAACTTGTTTCGTGGAAAGAGCCAACGGAGGTCCCTGAACAAAGTTGGGAGCAGATACAAGGTCGCACCTATGCGGTGGATACCAGCATCTCGGCCGTGACGGGTATGGCCAAGGGAATCCTAGCTGCGAGATCGAGAGTCGTCCAAGGGGACCCTCCTCCTTGGGGCCCCTTGTCCCCGGTGAGTGCAACGAATGAAGCTTCCATAAGCGAGCAACCGGGGGCAAGTCGAATGCAACAGCTAGAAGCTAAACTGATGGATATGGAAGAAAGTTTGGCCCATGCCATCCATTTAATTTCGGCAATGGGAGCAGGGGAAAGACTGTCCGCTGAAGAGATGGCGGTACAGATAGCTACCCTTCAAAGTGTTATCTCCTACCCGATGGAGAATGTCCAGCAGCGGCCGTTACCTACCGGCGAAGGGGACACCCATCCGGGCGAGACGGGAGAGCAACCCAAGGAACTTCCCGCACAGCAGGAAATTCCACCGGGCAAGGGAGACCCGGTTGAGCCACCCGGAGAGACCCCCACCGAACTTCCTAACCAGGCAGGAGATGTGCCGCCAGACGGGACTCCCGCTGAGAGGCCTACGGAAGGGGAAGAAAAGCCCAGTGATACACCGGTGAGACCCCCTCTTACTTCTTCTATAACGGTCCGGCCGGACCAAGAGGGAGCACACGCGGCTCCCTCTGAGGAGGGAGCCCCTCGTCAACCGCGAGACATTGTCCCCGCCGGGCAACCTACGGGGGACGGTCTAACAGCGCCAAGAGGCCAGCCGCTGCTTCCCAGATTAACAACACCCGGAGGGGCAAGCCCGCGCGGCCTTCCACCGGTTCAACCCTCGCCGCTGCGGCCTCTCTCACCTCGACCGCAGCTCATATTATTGCAGCAGCCCCAGGACCAGCCAGTTTTACCACCCCCGAACCAACCGGGACGGCCTGCACCACTACGACACCTTCAACCCCCTCCTCAGCGGCCGATTTCCACTCTCCCACACCAACCTCCTCCACCTCGACAGCTGCCACTAACGCCTCCCGTGTTACCGGCCAGACCGAGACTGCCGCCTCCTGCTCGCCTGCCACTACAGCCTCCGGCCCAACCAAGACCAACCCCGACACAGCAACCACGGCAACCTCCGCCCGCACAACCAGCCCAACCCCAGCCGGCACCGCAAGTTCAACCGCCACCCGTACAGCAGGCACCGTTGCCCCGACCGAGACTCCAGTTACCTCCTCCTGTTCCTCAGGCGCAACTAAGACTGCCGATGGACTTTTACCCAGCGCCTGCTCCGAGACAGGAACTCCCGATGGGTTGGGTGAAGCTGGAAGCCACCTTCGATGGGGATCCATCCAAATTGGGATTTTTCCTAGTCCAAGTGGTACAGTTTTTCAACCGGTGGGGGCACCTTTTCGGCAGTGAGGCCAGTCAAATCGAACATCTTGGATCTCGTTTACAGGGCAAAGCAGCAGACTGGTATGTGGGACTATACAATGTTGGGGCCCCAGAACTCGATACTCTTCAGGGGTTAGTGGATGCTATCCGAGCGCAGTATGAAGATCCCTTAGAAGAAACCCGGGCCCGAACAGAGTTGCAAGCCATCAAACAAGGCAGCATGTCAGCAAGAGACTATGTCACAAAATTCCGGCAATTAGCAGCCAAGTGCCCTAGGTGTGAGGAGTCCACCAAAATTATTCTGTTCAAACAAGGCCTTAACCCGAGACTTTTGGACCGAGCCCTCATGCAAGACAATCCCCCCACGTTGTTAGGGTGGATCCAACTTGTTTGCGAAGTAGAAAATCGCATGTTGGAAGTCCGTTTGGTTGAACAACAACAACAAACGGGACAAAGAAGGCCATTGACCTTACAAAGGGGAACACGGGGAGCTAGCTACGCCACCCGTGGAGCGAGAGATGCTAGATGGCAACAAGGGCTGTGTTTGCAATGCGGACAAGCTGGTCACTTTGCAGCACAATGCCCTTACCGGCCTGTGCAAAGACCTCCGCTCCAATTACGGCGTCCAACCCTTGCTCCGTTTCCTACGCTCCAACGCCCGACTCCAGCACCCCGAGCAAATAGAGGCCGCGGCGCTTCCCAAAGGCCAGCCTCGGAGAGAGGGCTGGAAGCGGAAGAAGTCATGGAATACGATCCCGCTTCCCCAACCGCAGAAGCTAATCCAGAAAGTCCCCAGTCGGGAAACGAAATGGATCTGTCGTGAAAGGACCCAAACGACAGATCCGTCCTAAGCCCGTCCCTGCACGGAACCGGCCGCCTGGGTCCATCTTATTCATGCCAGTGACTCTAATCAACCCAGAGAGGAAGATGCATATTCGGGTGCAAGCTCTTATTGACTCGGGCTGCTCAAGAGACATCATTGCCCCTGCTCTAGTCAATGGACTAGTCCTACCTACCCGGGATCTACAAAACCCAGTAATCTTTGAGCAAATGGATGGTACCAACATGAATCCTGTAACAACTGAAACCATCCCAGTGATCACAGGCATGGGACAACATTGGGAGAAGAGGTCCTTTGTCATCAGCTCGACTGCCAAGTACCCGTTAATTTTAGGCAGCAAATGGCTGTGTGATCACAATCCCTACATAGACTGGGCACAAGGATGTATTACCTTCAGTCATACCAACTGCAAAAATCACCGTTGGAATCAAAACTGGGGCGAAGATCCGACTCATAAAGAAAAGGCCCTTCTCACCCAAGAAGAAGTCAACCAAATACCCGAACCGTACTGGCCTTTTCTAAATGCTTTCTCTGAAGAGGAAGCAGATACTCTACCCCCGCACCGACGAACGGACTGTGCGGTAGAAATTTTACCCGGAGCCTCACTACCCAAAGGACGACTTTATCCCATGAGTCTCCATGAACGCGAAGAGCTCCGGAAATTCATCGACACCAACCTCCAACGAGGGTTCATCCGCCCAGCCGCTAGCCCCCACGCCGCGCCAGTCCTCTTCGTGAAAAAGAAGGACGGGGGACTTCGACTGTGCACAGATTTCCGAGGCTTGAATGCAGTGTCCACCAACAACGCCTATCCTATACCGCTCATCCGAGACCTTCTCAACGTCGTGGCCCAAGGTAAGATCTTTACGAAATTAGATCTAAAAGATGCTTACTTCCACGTTCGTATCAAGGCAGGGGATGAGTGGAAAACCGCTTTCAATACGCCCCTCGGACAATATGAATACTTAGTTATGCCTTTTGGTTTGACGGGAGCCCCGTCCGTATTCATGTCCATGATAAACGAAGTTCTACACGAATTTCTGTACAAAGGGGTGGTAGTGTACCTTGATGATGTGTTAATTTACTCAGACACCGAGGAAGAACATGTTCAAACGGTACAAAAGGTTTTAGCCACCCTGATGAAGAATAAGCTGCCCATCAAACTGTCCAAATGTGAATTCCATAAAACCGAACTCACTTACCTCGGGTATTGTATCTCCCAAGAAGGCCTGAAAATGGATCCAGCCAAAATACAGGCGATCCAGGACTGGCAGAAACCCACCACCCGTAAAGAACTGCAATCCTTCCTGGGTTTTGCCAACTTCTATAGAGACTTCATAGCAAATTTCGCCCAAATCACGCTCCCTTTAACAGACTTGCTGAAAACCAAAGATAAAGGGGACCAAGCTAAAAAACCCTCTGCCAAACTGCAATGGACCCCCGATTGCCAAACGGCCTTCGATTGTCTAAAAAAGCAATTTGTAACGGAACCCATCCTCTCCCACCCAAACGAACATTCCCCTTTCATAGTACAGGTTGACGCCAGCGATACGGCGATAGGGGGGGTTTTACTGCAGAAGGGGGAGGATGGCAGGCTGCGGCCGTGTGCTTTCTTGTCTAGAAAATTTTCGGAGGCGGAAAGGAATTGGAATGTGTGGGAGAAGGAGGCCTTTGCCGTAAAAGCGGCCCTTACTAACTGGAGACATTGGCTGGAGGGGGCGCGATACCCTTTCGAGGTCTGGACGGATCATAAAAATCTGGAGGCCCTCCGAAGCCCACGCAGACTGAATGCCAAGCAATTGCGATGGGCGGAATTCTTTTCCAAATTCAACTTCACTCTAAATTATCTCCCAGGCAAAACTAACTTTTTGGCAGACGCCCTATCGCGCATGCCCCAACATAAGAGCAAACGGGAGGAGACTGTCGACACTGTCTTCTCGCCTACGCAACTTGGGGGCGTGGTGACTACTCGCAGCCGTGCCAAGCAGCCCCTCCCGGCCAACCAAGAGTGGAAATCGAAACTTAAAACTGAGGTGGAGAAGGAGGGGGATAAGGCTCCGCGAAGCAAACTAACCCAAGCCCCACAAGGGGATTGGCTAGCCGGGAGCAAATTTTATGTCCCAGACAGCCTCAGACTGGAAGTTTTGCAGCGCTGTCATGACGCTCCCACTGCTGGACATTATGGGTATCTGAAAACTTTGCACCTAATCCAAAGACAATTCTGGTGGCCGGGCATGCGCAAAGACATTTCCCAATACGTTAGTTCCTGTCCTATTTGCCTCAGCGCCAAAACCAGAAAAGGGAAGCCTCCGGGTCTCCTGCAACCATTGGAAACGCCAAACAGACCCTGGGAAATAATATCTATGGACTTTATCACTGATCTACCTATCTCAAAAGGACATAATTGCATTTTAGTGGTGGTAGATCTGTTCTCCAAACAAGCTCATTTTATCCCCTGTACTACTATACCCTCCGCTCGAAAACTAGCAGATTTGTTTCTAAAACACATCGTAAAATTACATTCTTTTCCGTCCAAGGTGATTTCGGATCGCGGCGGACAGTTCGTTGCCAACTTCTGGCGGGAGCTTTTGAAAATGTTGAATATTGAACAAGGCATCAGTTCAAGCCACCACCCACAAACCGACGGGCAATCCGAAAAAACAAACCAAATTTTAGAACAGTTTCTTCGTTGCTACATTAATTTTCAACAAGATAATTGGGTGGACCTTCTCCCTCTGGCCGAGTTCTCTTATAACAACAGTGTACACGCTTCAACGGGGGAGGCCCCCTTCAAAATTGTCTACGGGACTCACTTCAATCCCTTCCCGTTGGATGCCCCCCCTCTCCATTCCTCTAAATCGCCAGATGTATCTTCGTGGTGGGGGGAGGCGGCGCAGCAATGGGATCTTATTAAGAAGCACCTTGACAAAGCCAAACTGGATTACAAAAAATACGCAGACCGCCATCGTGCGGCCGAATGGGAATTACAACCCGGAGATCATGTGTATATTTCCACAAAAAATCTAAGACTTGCTCAGACCAGCCGCAAACTCGCTCTGAAATTCCTAGGACCTTTTCCTGTGCGCAAGATAATAAATAAAGTGACTGTTGCTGTAACTCTGCCCAAGAACCTGCGCCATGTGCATGATACGTTCCATGTCAGTCTTCTAAAAAGAGCTCCCACCGACAACAAATGGCACGTCAGAGCTCCACCCATTCCCACGTTGATTGACGACCAAACACACTATGAAGTACAACAAATCTTGGACTCTAAACTTAAACGAAATCAGCTTTTTTACCTCATTAGGTGGAAGGACTTTGATTCTGGTTACGATGAATGGGTGAACTCTGCACATGTTCATGCTCCTAGATTAACCAAAGCTTTTCATACTCGCTATCCATATAAGCCAGGGGGGGATTTGTTTTAAGGGGGGCAGAATGTCAGGTCCAGTGTATATCTAAACTGTACTGACTCCATTTTCTAATGCTTCTAGTGTTTGAGTATTCTCTTCCCAGGTGCACCAGTTCCCAGGCAGCATTCCCACCGGAGGAGACTGTTTTGTCTAACACCGTTCCACCAAGCATTGGCCTTGAAGGAGAGCAGCTTCCCAGGACTGAGAGATGTTGTTTTGAGAACTGTGGGGGGAGGCTGATCCAGATGGGTATTGTTACTCTGTATCTTATGCTTGCTCTTCATTGGTAACAATGATCATGTACCATCCTGATTCTCCTATTCAGGACAGTGGACTATAATGGACCTTTTCTGCAGTAAAGTTTCCTTTTCCAAACAATGGACTTGTGTTTGCTTCTAAAGGGAACCCTGTAGTGAGTGCCTTATTTAGCCACAGTCTGACACTTTAAGCTTTACGGGGAGTTTTATTAGGGGTTGGATGGGCTGTGGACAGGAATGAAGTAAATGTTTAGCTTACTAAAACATGCCATAATTGGGATGGTGGAACTTGCAGTATTTACCAGTAGCTTCCAAAGGTTGTCCAAAGGTTGCTGATCTTCTTCTTCCTATACTTGGCAAAGAGGATGGAAAAGGTAATCCAGAAAGTTGATTATTGGGCTCGATATATAAGCAAATCCCTCCATGAATGTATCAGCCATAGACCTCTTGCTACAGTGAAAAGGTTGTGTATATATACCTGAACCTTGCTCTTCTCTCACATGCAGCAGAAAAGTTAGGCGTTCCGACTTCTGCCTACAACAAAAGAGCTGGTACAACCCCAAGTACTTACAATGCAAGTAAGGGAAGCTGAGCGCTGAACTGAGATGTAGCAAGGGGTGTTCTTTAAATTTTCTTTGGACACTGCCTGCCGAAAGAGTGACAATGAGACAGCAGTATACTCTCAGTATTTATTTAAAAAAATTAACAGTAGAACATAAATATCTTTTTGAAGACCAGTAGAGCGTAAATATCTTTTTGCATACCAAATGAAGTGTCACAAAGTAGTGAATGAATCAGAATTCTTCTGCAGGCTGGACGTTAAAGTTTTTTAAAAATCTAGGAATTAGGAAGGAAAGAGACTGTTATGTCCATGGTGAAATTGCTCCTCCATTAGGGTGGCTGGCTGACTGAAGGAAACCAAGCTCTGTCTCTCCAATAGAGGCTTAATGGGACATTATTTACCAGGTGATCTTACGTACCCCCCATGCCATGAAAAGCTTTGGCTGCCTATTTCCACATATCAAACCACGCTGCTAAAAGAACAGGACATTGTTCTCCCGGCCAGTTGTGAGATAAGAGTGGGACATGAAAATAATTTTCTTCTCTTTAATAATAATAATGCCCGTCTAAGATTAATAAAATTTTAAAACTAAAATCCCAAGTGTGCTTATGTGGGGGCATTGCATTGAACTCTCAGACTTCTGCTTTAGCATGCTTAGGAGCGTCCAGTCCTTAAAAAGTTTTCTGCCTCTGTTTTATTCCTCCGTTTACTTTCAACAGGGCATTGAATGGACCCACATTGAATTCTTCAACAACGCTATCATTTGTGACCTAATAGAAAACGTAAGTCACCATTACTGTTCTGAATACGAACCGTATGATGTGCTTTTCTGGAATGCCCTTACTCTGTAGTTGTCATTTAATCAGGTCTTAAGTGTGATGGTTTATATAGTTCCGCAAGGAACATATTGCACAATATGATTCCTTTTTGGCATTTGCATTCTATGTAGGGAGTAGGGAATTGGAGTAAGTTCTACAGTTTATGTCTTGCAAAAATATTGGAAACAAATACATTTAACAATGCAAAAAACATTAAAGAGTAACCTACAATTAAAGCCAGAGGTGTGCCTATTGAGTTTAGTGGATATGTCAATAGAAAATGAATTTGGAATTTTGATTAGATATATGACAATGGCTGCAAGATTAATTTACACATAATATTGGAAATCGAATAAATTTCCAACAGTAGATGATTGGCTAGTGAAGATGTTGGAGTTGGCGGAAATGGCAAAATTAACGAAATTGCTGAGGGACAAAGCGACAGCCAGTTTTGTGAAGATCTGGAAACCTTTCATGGACTTTCTGTATGTAAAAGAGAAGTCAGAGCTAATGATTTGTGGATTTGAAAATTAGAGTTAGAAGGTTGGCAACAAAGGATAGGCTGAAGTATGGGGGGAAATGCAGATATCTTCGCAGTAAAGTCGAAGTTATATATTTAGTTAAGATATGGGTATTACAAAAGTTATTAAGTAACGAGCTTAAATAAATTCTGTAAAATGTCCAAATTGTATGTCTCCCTCTGTTTTCATTCATTTTTTTTAATGTTTTTGTTTCTTTATGTGAACTTTTGCTTGTTGTTTGTTGTAATAAAATAAAATAAATGAAAAAAAAAATACCCAGAACCGCTCAACAAGAACTACTTTTAACAGTAGGTAGCATTCAGCTCCACAATTAATGATCTTTGTTTTGTACGCAGACTCAGGGACCTTAGTGGTTTGTTGAAGTGTGGTTCAGATACAGCAAGTACTTGTACTTGAAGATGGTAGTTCCAGTTGACTTTCTTCTGTGTTCCATTATTTCCTTGAGAACATTGACCGCTGGAATGAGGCCTTCAGTCGGCTACAGATGCGCGTGCTTAACTTTGTGCTTTTGTGGGAGGGCTTGTCTTATAGCGCAATCCTAAGAAGCGTTACTCCAGTCTAAGCCCATTGAAATCAGTGGGCTTAGACTGGTGTAACTCTTCTTAGGATTGCACTGTTAATGCTTTAAAAATCGTGGGGAACTTTAGCGTGTGATTCTCATGTAGCACTTGGCTAGTACAGGTTTAAAAAATGGGAAAAGGTACGTGGATGTACAATAGGTAGGGGCTGCCCAGCCCCTGTGCGTTTCAGGCCACATGTGATGTTACTTGAAGAAAGCCTTTGTGTCTGGGCCACGCAGCATTTCTGCACATTGACTGGCTATTGTGTATCCAGTGCGTCATTGGATTTGTAGCCTATTTCAAGGCGGCAGTGCAGATTCTACCGATTGTGTCCTAGCTTGGCATTAAAGGAGAAAGGGAGGGCCATGTAGGCCAGCTTCAGCTCACTGGAGAAAAGGTGAGACAAAAATGTGCTAGACTGGGATGTTACCTTAGCGCAGGGCTTTTTTTTCAGCGGGAACGCGGGGGAACGGAGTTCCAGCACCTCTTGAAAATGGTCACATGGCCAGTGGCCCCGCCCCCTGATCTCCAGACAGAGGGGAGTTGAGCGGCGCGGAGGGCACTCTAAACTCCTCTCTGTCTGGAGATCAGGGGGCGGGGCCACCAGCCATGTGACCATTTTCTCCGAGGGCAAGTCACTGAGTTCCACCACCTCTTTTCCCTGAAAAAAGCCCTGCCTTAGAGTAACCACTTTACCTATTCTCGGCCTGCCATCTGGTGCCTGTTTGAGACATGAGCTGGACCCGGTTCAAGTTTGTTTTTTCGAGATTGGCACTGGGGTGATTTCTGGTGCCCAACTCCCAAAGGTTCAAAATGAGGGAAATAAATGGGGCAAGTTTCAATTGCTACTTGGCGCACTTGTTTAAGAAAAGCCAGTTGTTTAAGAAAAGCCAGTTGTTTAAGAAAAGCCAGTTGTTTAAGAAAAGCCAGCTTCCATTGTTTAAGGGCCACATCTGTTTCCACTGTGCTTTGCTATGCACTTTGCCTTAGATGATTGCCCCCAGTTTATCTTGCCTACGAATCTAAGAGATGGCCCGAGGGTCTCATCCTGAAATCTAAAGTGTGTAAACTCAGTGCTCCTCTTGTGTGAAAAGAGGGCTCCCCTCTAGTAATGCGACTTGTGATCTGTAGACACGTTTTTAAGGGCTCTTATCTGTGTGCCAGATCTGTTCAGCGTTGTTTCCCAAACCACACACACTATTCAGTGTTTGAAGCCCTGTTCCCTAGCTCCTAATAATTTCACTGCTTATTTGAAGAGTAAAGCTTTGTTGGACAGTGTTTCTTAGCAAAAAAAAAACCCCTCTTCAGCTTTCAGAGTCTAAAACAGGAGCAGGCTGGCGGTAGTCAAGTTGTCCAGGTTTTGTTAACCTTTTTTGCTGGGCAGGTATCAGCTGTGTGCTGAACTGTAGCACTGTGAGCAGATGTGAATGTTCTTCCCCCTTACAGTTCTTTGCTATCCTTCTAACCTCTTGCTTGTAAAGAAGCTTTGATAGTTAGTAGAATTCCTGCCAACTGTGTTGAATGTATCTTTAAACATGGCTGTAGCTGAATGGATAGGTCAGTGCCGGCCACAGTTTCTGTTTTCTTAGCTCTTCTTTGCCAAGAATTTCTGACCCTTTGTTTCCATTAGTGTCACCCCTACCCCCCGCACCCTGGAAGGCATCTTGGGTGTTGCCTCGGATGTAAGAAAACTGTGCAATGATCAGTCCTAGAACAACCAATGCAGTATTTTCCATCTCTACATCTTTGTCAGGCAGTTTCTAAAGGCGCCAGAGGAAATGTAGCAACCTTAACTTCAACCTGTGGAGATCAATGCTCAGGCAGACCCAGAGTTTCTTCCTAGCATGAACCAACTAAGGGTCAAGTTGACATCCCCTCCTAGGAATGTCCTAAAATTCCTTTTAAAACAGTTTCTCTGCATTGAGAGAACTTCCTCCCCGTTGCTGTTCCTGTAGGGTGGGGTATTTGAAAAAATCCTCTTTCGAGCAAAAAGTTCACTGTTTCCTTAAATGCAGTCTCTGATCTCCCCTTCCCTGTTGACATTCTTCCAGCGGCTTTTCCTGCCCGTACCAATGACATTGTGCAAGATGAGATGGATGAAATTTCTGTTTCTGGTTAGCATATTGAATTAAACAAGCACTTAATTGCGAGGGGCTGTGGCTGTGTGGTAGAGCCTCTAGGTCCCAGGTTCAATTCTCAGCATCTCCAACTTAAAGGTATTAGGTAGTATGGTGAAGAGGGAACCTTTGCTCATTGCTGGTGGGAATGTACAGGAATTAGACAATTTTGGGAGGAGGTACTAATGAAAATTAAAGACATCACTAATTATGAACTTCCCTTTGACCCGAAAATGATCTTTTTAGACCTGTGGGAAAATGTACACATCCCCAAACCCAGAAAGGAATTTATTGCCTCATTCTTTATAGCAGCTAAGAGTGCCATAGCAACAGTATGGAAATCAAAAAGACTACCAACAATTGAGACTTGGTTTTCTAAAGTTTGGAACCATTTTATATTAGAAAAAATAAGTAATGACATACAAAATGCAGAACACTTCACAGAAAATACTTTTTTTATTGAAAAATGGCTCCCATTTCTGGAATACATAGAAGAGAATAATCTGCAACCTAAATCAAAAATTTTACAAGTTATAACAAACAATGGATATCTCTCTTTCTATTACACTAATAGTATAATAATGTAAATACATGGATATATTTATGACAACTAATAAGAATACAAGACTAACTTTGTATTGTACACTGATCTTTTAATCAGATTTGTAATGATGTTTATTGCTTGTAAGTTATTTGTTGCAACAAATGTTTCAATAAAAGAAAATTTATTTTAAAAAAAGGGTATTAGGTAGTAGGTGGGGTGGAAGAGCTCCACCCGAGACCCTGGATAGCGGCTGCCAGTGTGAGCAGACAATACTGACCACGATGGATCGATGAACTGATTCAACATAAGGCAGCTTCATTGAGGGGAGGGGCCGTGCCTTTGCGGTACTTGGCAAGTGGAAGATCCCAGGTTCAATTCCTGACATTTCCAGCTAAAAGGATCAGTTAGCAGGTGATGTGAAATGCTCCTACTAGAGACCCTGAGTAGACAATACTGACTGTGATGGACTGATTACTGATTCAGTGTAAGGCAGGTTCATGTGTCTTTGTGTGACCACAAATGGCAAAAGTACGAGCCTATTTCTTTACCTTGCAAATAAATAAATAAAAACAAAAAGAAGATTCAAGAGCTGTGGGGTGGAGCATCTGCTTTGGACGAAAAGCTTCCACGTTTTATCCAGGGCATCTCTGATTAAAGGATCAGGTAGTAAATGATATGAAAGACCAGGGCTTTTTTTCAGTAGGAATGCGGTGGAACGGAGTTCCGGAACCTCTTGAGAATGGTCACATGGCTGGTGGCCCCGCCCCCTGATCTCCAGACAGAGGGGAGTTTAGATTGCCCTCCACTCCGTGTGGCGCAGAGGGCAATCTAAGCTCCCTTGTCTGGAGATCAGGGGGCGGGGCCACCGGCCATGTGACCATTTTCTCTGAGGGCAACCCACTGAGTTCCACCACCTCTTTTCCCAGAAAAAAAGCCCTGTGAAAGACCCTGAAGAGGAACAATCGGACTTGTGCTAAGGCTTATTGTGTGGATACGTCCTGCCCGTTTTTTAAGACTGGTGTTCTTGTTTGTTAACGTCGGTTTTAACTTTGTTGTTGTACTGGGAATACTTCTTATTGGGTATGGTGCTCGAACGCCAACTGAGTTGACCTTCTTGTTCAACGGCAGCACCAGAATGGAATTCTGGCCATGCTGGATGAGGAATGCCTGCGACCGGGGGTCGTTACTGATGACACCTTCTTGGAAAAGTTGAACCAGGTGTGCGCCACACACCAGCACTTCGAAAGCAGGATGAGCAAATGCTCGCGGTTCTTGAATGATACTTCCCTACCGCACAGTTGCTTCAGAATTCAGCATTACGCGGGAAAGGTAATATATATATATATAGACCTCTGTATTTGTGCACTCTTTGAATAGTCCGGCTTTGAACACTTGAAAACGTGGTTGCTTTTGAAGTTCCAGGGACATGTATAAATCAGGACTCCAGGAAAGGAGGCACACACATATACACAAATATATGAGAATCACACGAAGGCTCAGTTTTCCTTCCTGATTTCACTTGTGCTGAAGAGACAGGGCATAGTGCTGAAAAGACAAGCCGCAAGCTTGCTTCTTTTTGAGATACATTCAAAACAAGGATACCTATGGTAGTTTGGTGTAGTGGTTATGAGCAGCAGGACTCTAAACTGGAGAACCGGATTTGATTCCCCTCTCCCCCGCTTGAAGCCAGCTGGGTGACCTTGGGTTAGTCACAGCTCTCTCAGAGCTCTCTCAGCCCCACCCACCTCACAGGGTGATTGTCGTGAGGATAACAACAACACACTTTGTAAACCACTCCGAGTGGGCATTAAGTTGGTCTGAAGGGCAGTATATAAATTGAACATTGTTGTTGTTGTTGTTATGTGAAACTGTGCAGAAAGAACATTTTTGGGGTGCAAGCAGTTATTATTATCTTACCCCTAATTGATTATCCACTCTGAATCATGAAATTTGCTTTTGCTTATTGAGATTCCTGATCTGCCCCTTTTAGGTGATGTATCAGGTGGAAGGATTTGTTGACAAAAATAACGACCTGCTGTACCGTGATCTGTCACAAGCCATGTGGAAAGCCAACCACCCCCTCATTAAATCACTCTTCCCAGAAGGAAACCCTGCCAAGATTAACTTAAAAAGACCTCCAACAGCTGGTTCACAGTTCAAGGCGTCCGTAGCAACCTTGATGAGGAACTTACAAACCAAAAATCCCAACTACATCAGGTAACGTCTAAGGAATTCAGCAAAGTTTTAGAAAATGATTACTTTCAGTCTGGTGAAGGAAAAGTGGCCCAACAGATGCCAGGAAACTTGTCTGAGTGCAGGAGGGTCTGTTATACTTGGCTCTTGGGCATTATACTGCAAGAAAAAGCCATGCCTTGTTTATTCCAGCCGAAGTTCAATATGCTGGAAGGAGGTTTGCAGGCTACACAGAACCCTCCTTCAGATTCAACATCTGAAAGCAAGAATTGAACGCGTGTGTTCTCGACTCTCTCCATCATGGGAATGGAATCTGTCATTGTTTGAGTTGGATGAAAGTGTCTTAACTTCAGAGTTAATAATTTTTGGTTGTTGTGGGTTTTCCGGGCTGTATGGCCGTGGTCTTGGCATTGTAGTTCCTGACGTTTCGCCAGCAGTTGTGACTGGCATCTTCAGAGGTGTAGCAAAAGAACCTCCTCAGGATACAGTGAAGCCTCCCTCCATTAGCATTCCACATCCTGGGAAACTCTTACAGGATGACTCAGCCCAAACCCACCTTCCTGAGTAGATATAAATTACCTGCCAACATCCTCTCCACACTGTGACACTGAGAGATCTCTGACTTTCGGTGCTACACGTCTGACGATGCCAGTCACAGCTGCTGGCGAAACGTCAGGAACTACAACGCCAAGACCACCGCCATACAGCCCGGAAAATCCACAACAACCATCGTTCTCCGGCCGTGAAAGCCTTCGACAATATATTAATAATTTTTATTAAGTCCAGTGGTGATGAAACCCTGAATATTTTGCTGATACTGCTGGAGCTGCTTTCTTAGCCATAGGTGGCTTGAGAGCCTGTGGTCATGAAACCGCTCTGTTGCATGCTCACCTGCAATTAGTCAGTAGCTAATACTATAATGGCATCGGGTCAATTAAGCTCACTCGCTGACTCAGGCCAGTTGTGATGATATCTGACTAAAGCTTAGAATGAATTTTTATCCCATGAACGATCTTGGCAGGTGGTCTGTATCTGTTTGCAGGCTCGGGTCAATTTGAAATTAGCTTATGCAAATTGAAAGATACTTGGCGAAAGCAAATCTGAGAAGTTGCAGTAGAATCAAACCTAACAGTCAGGATTTTATCAGGCAGGGGGGAGCTGTTCTGAAACAGTTTTTAATGACAAGAGACACTTAAAGCAAGACCCCGGAGTGAGGGGGGGGGTTGGGGGTGGGGAGGGGGGTTACTTAGATGATGTTCTATCATTTTTAAGATTACAGCAACCAGCCTGTTGCTTTAAGGTGCTTGTAATTTGCCCCCCCCCCCCCCCCCGGTGAAACTGTTGGGGAGCCGTCTGTTTAGGAAGCAACTTGACACTGTGTTTGCCAAGAAGCATTACGGAACTCTGGAACTAAAAGGAGCCGATAGCATCTTTAATAAGATCTGCAGCAGCCCCCCACCCCCACCCCATACTGTCCAAGCCAGGAATAGGGAGCCCCTATTGTGCATGCCGTGGGCTGACGCAGCAGACCCTGTTGATTAAGGCAGAGGGCCAATTCTCTGCCCAAAAAATTCAGGTGCAGCCAGTGCTCCTGGGGCTGATCTTACTCTCACTATATCAGGCCAAGTACCACCCTTGTGGATATTTCCTACTTCACCTCCTTTGATACTATGAGACTTTGATACTCCTTTGATGCTCTAGTATTATAAATTGCAATTGTTCATCTATTTGCACAGCTTAACATGTCTTTGCCTTGACCTGGATAGCCCAGGTGAGCCTGATCTCCTCATATCTCAGAAGCTAAGCAGGGTTGGTCTTGGTTAGCAGTTGGATGGGAGACCTCCAGCGAAGACCAGGGTTGTAGAGGCAAGCAATGGCAAACCACCTCTGTTAGTCTCTTGCCATGAAAACCCCACCAGGGGTCACCCTAAGCCAGCTGTGACTCGAAGGCACTCTCCGCCGATGTGTCTTTACTTAATGCTTTAAACTATAAAAGGCAGTATGTGTGTGTGGGGCCAAGGAA
This sequence comes from Eublepharis macularius, assembly GCF_028583425.1. Lineage (NCBI taxonomy): Eukaryota > Metazoa > Chordata > Lepidosauria > Squamata > Eublepharidae > Eublepharis > Eublepharis macularius. The sequence goes on along the minus strand of NC_072791.1, from coordinate 223,147,239 downwards.
TTATCTTAACATCGCACGCTAGAAGTTAATAGTACAACGTATTTTTTAAAAAGGCTATTTTACTTGCAGGTGCATTAAGCCTAATGAGAAAAAAGCGGCACACGTCTTCAGCGAGGCTCTGGTGTGTCATCAGGTTCGCTACTTGGGTCTCCTGGAAAACGTCCGTGTCAGGAGGGCAGGATATGCGTTCAGGCAGCCGTATGAACCTTGTTTAGAGAGGTATAAAATGCTGTGCAAGCAAACGTGGCCCCACTGGAGAGGCCCGGCCAGGTAAGGATTCTCTCAAGTATCGACATCTTAAAGGATGAAAAGGGATTGGTGCTGACATCGTTCTCATCAGCTTCAAAATATAGTAGTTAATGGTGCAGCTGATATGACAGAATACTGCTTAACTATGGATAAACTTGGGAAGGTGGGATTTTTCCAGTCCAGAGGAAAGATGAGAGCAGAATGCACAATCTCACCACTCTATCCAGCTTCCTTAAGCAGTAGGAAAATTAGATCCAGAGGAGTTAGCCGTGTTAGTCTGTAGTAGCAAAAATAGAAAAGAGTCCAGTAGCACCTTTAAGACTAACCAACTTTACTGTAGCATAAGCTTTCGAGAATCACAGTTCTCTACATCAGATGCATCATCAGTTTTCGAAAACCACAGCTCTGTGCATCTGATGAAGAGAGCTGTGGTTCTTGAAACCTGATGATGCATCTGACAAAGAGAACTGTGATTCTCGAAAGCTTATGCTACAGTAAAGTTGGTTAGTCTTAAAGGTGCTACTGGACTCTGTTCAGTAGGAAAATTGACACTGATATCATCTTAAACCACCAATACAAATGTGGACTTATCCATCCACCTTTTTGCCATACCTGGATTGCAAAATGCAAATAGAAAGTCGATGATGGCATTATCCTCCGGAAGTATAATTTTTTTCATGCTTCCACAACAGTCCTTAATGTGCTCAAAGGAGGAAGGGAGCGCAATTGTGGCTGGTGCTCTTAAAAGTGCAGATGCCCCATTTAATTTGCAGGTGAGCCCTAGTGCAATCCCATTCAGAAAGGGAAGGCTATAGCTGCTAGCACAAAGTAGTTATGCAGACAAAACCTGACATCACCACTCTGTGCACATTTTCCTAGAAATTTAGTATGACATATGAGGATTGGATGGTCATTTGGTTATTGTTACATTTCTGTAGCCTTTCAGTTGTGTGAAAAAGTATTTTCAGGATCTTGGCTGACCTTCGCAGTTCTGAAACAGAACCGTTTTTGTCCTCTTTTGACTATCTCACAACCTGCTTTTGAAATAGTATCTAATCATTTATCAAAACAGAAATGTCTGTTTTTACACTTGTGGAGTATGAGGTTTTTGTAAACAGAATGGGGAAAAGGTATTGGCTGTTTTTATGCCCTCTGCTTATGCTGTTTCTTCTGTTTTACAGTCTAATGAGGGCAAATTTAGCAAGTTTTTAAGTTTTGTGGCGGCCAGGGCTTTTTTTCTGGGAGAAGAGATGGTGGAACTCAGGACCACACAGTGACGTCACTTTGGGTCAGCTGGAACAAAGGGGGAGTTTTTTAAAGTTTAAATCGCCCTCTGTGAAAATGGTCACGTGGTCGGTTGCCCTCCGCTCGGCGCAGAGGGCAATCTAAGCTCCCCTCTGTCTGGAGATCGGGGCGGGGCCACCGGCCATGTGACCATTTTCAAGAGGTTCCAGAACTCCGTTCCACTGCGTTCCCACTGAAAAAAAGCCCTGGTGGCAGCTATAATAGTTTGCAAACATTTGTGTGCTTTCTTAAAATAGAGCCGGAGTAGAGGTACTATTTAATGACCTGCAGATCCCCGAAGAAGAATACTCCTTTGGTAGATCGAAAATATTCATCCGCAATCCAAGAACAGTACGTAAACTAACTCTTTCTCAAAAGCTGCTTGAAAGAGGATTTGTTGGTATTTTTCAGATTGTTAAGTAATCAAGGGTTAATGATTTAGAAGGATTGGGAAATACCTGTAGAGTACATGGTATTTAGGTTATTTTTTATCATGGTGACCTGACATCTGCTGACTTTAGCCCGCATTCTTTGAAATACAAATTGAGTGTCCTTCCTAAACTGCAGACAAAAAACAAAAATACTTTGCAGATTTTGTTGCTTTTGTATTTTAGTAATAACACCTGTGCAGTACAGGTGAAACTGAGGAAGAGTGACTCACCCAAAGCCATTCAGTAAGCATCCCATCCGGGCATGTTTCTCATACTCAAGATCAGTTTTCCCATCACTGTACTGAACTCACTTTCTTTGGGGAGTGGGAGAACACGTTCTGCTAAACTATTTTTATTCTGCTCTTTTCTTTCTGTCTGTCTTTCTGTCTTTTTTCTCCCAACCTATCCAACCTGCGTAGCTCTTCAGATTAGAAGACCTGCGGAAACAGCGCCTTGAGGACTTGGCAACATTAATCCAGAAGATCTACAAAGGCTGGAAGTGCCGTACGCAGTTTCTTCTCATGAAGAAAAGTCAGATTGTGATTGCTGCCTGGTACAGGAGATACGCGGTAAGACAGGATTTTATTTATTCAAGTTCTTACCCTGTTCTGTCTTGAGGGCTCCATGCAGATAACAGTTCCTTAAAACTGAAACACGGTGTCACGCATTCCTAAATAAAAGACAAATTGAAATAGAATTAATTGCTGTGCAATCCAGCCAGCCCTGAAACACTGTTTGTCTAGACTTGGGAGAGTCTGCCACAGCAGAGAGAGTCCCATATGGGTAAGGTAGCAATTTGAGAAAACATCTCTTCTTTGTAGGTCACAAATAGCTTTTTGAACTAAACTTAGTAGGGTGTAGAAAAACTAGCATAGACCTTGGCCTAGTGCAGATACAGCAGTGAACTGTAATTAGTGTATATCATACTTTATTATTGTATCCTGACCAGGGCTTTTTTCCAGCTGGAACGTGGTGGAACGGCGTTCTGGAACCTCATGAAAATGGTCACATGGCTGGTGGCCCCGCCCCCTGATCTCCAGACAGAGGGGAGTTTAGATTGCCCTCCGCGCCGCTCCAGTGGCATGGAGGGCAATCTAAACTCCCCTCTGTCTGGAGATCAGGGGGCGGGGCCACCAGCCATGTGACCATTTTCTCCAAGGGCAACCCACTGAGTTCCACCACCCCTTTTCCCAGAAAAAAGCCCTGATCCTGACTGTATCCAATATACAGTTAATTCTATCCCCCCGCCCCCGGTCCTCCCTCCAGAGGCACATAGGTAGATACTTGAGATGTACTTATCTCATGAGTCGATAGGCTCGTTAGCTGGGGAGCCTGTCAGTCTTGTTCTGCTTTGTGTGCATAACCATGGTTAACTTAAACATGTTTTGCAAACCTGCTTCTAACCAAGAGTCACATCCTGATCTGTTGCCATGATGACTTGGTTATTCAGACATACATAGTTAACCACGGTAAAGGACAGGCGTCACATCTCCACGGGGCCACTGATGTGGCATGCTTCCAGTAACCAGCCCCGTTTAGGGGGTGTGAACCTGCCGTGTGTACAAAGACATCAAGGGCAATGCCGCATGGAATGCCGTCACAACAGCACCATTGTCAGGGGCGAGAGATTCTGAAACGCTGTTTCATTTTTCCTCCTTGTCAGCTTGGAAGTACATGATGGATTTTTACTTTTGCACCACTTTCAGATCTGGCATGCATCGTACACACACACTCTCACACACACACGAATGGTTCAATTAGTACTCCTATGTTTTAGAATCCTGGTTTCATTCCTTTGATGCATATGCCCACTTGTCTTCAATACAGCAACAGAAGAAATACCAGCGGACCAAGAGTTCTGCCATCGTAGTTCAGTCATATATCAGAGGGTGGAAGGTGAGTTTGTATATTGTGAACGTGCTTGTGTTCTCCTACCCACCGTGACCCCATCTCGTGCGTTTTCATACCGCCCTTCCACCAAGGTCATAGATGGGGTTTCCCCTCCTCCATTCGATCTTTATGACAACCTCGTGGGGTTGAAGGTGGGCTTGGTCCAGAGGCATCCAGTGAGCTTCACGGCAGACGGGGAATGTGAACCTGTCTCTGTTCAGACCAGTCCTATTCAGACCCTCTTGACTACCATAACAAACTGCAAAATAGTTTATTTCTTTACTTACTTACTTCATTTGTGCCCCATTTATGCCCCAGTGCAGGCCTTTGCCCCAATGGGGGCCTAAGGTGGCGCACGTCATTCTCCTCTCCGCCTTCATACTTACATGGAAAGTATAAGCAGGAACTGCAAGAACTGTGTGTGGCCAAGCCTGGTTCCTCAGTCCCAGCTGCTGGATCTCCGCAGCACAGCCGTGTCAGGAAGGAGCAATATGCAGGGGAGGAGGGGCGCATATTTTCCCTGCTCACTTCTCTCCTCCATCCTTTCCCCTTTTCTGATTATATATTAGAAATGCAAGTCTGGAACCTGAGCAGTGGGGTGGGTGAGAATAGCAAGGGAGGGAAGCAGTGGGCAAAGGAAGCCTGTACCACTTTACATCGGAGAATAAGCCGTTGAGGTATGGACAGGGATCTTGGTCGCATCGTGTGGAGTTCCAGCCTCCAAGGATTCCCGTGTTTCCGGTTTCTTCCGCCACAAGAATCCAAAACGCAAAAACTGGCCGAGTAAAACGTGGGCTGCCTAAATGTTGTTTGGACTGTTGTGCTAAAAATAATCAGCGACCCAATAAAAACTTGTTTAGCTTAAGTTTTCTCTAGAATCTGCATTGTATGTGATCTGGCGAGCATTTTAAGAACATGATTGTGGCTTAGAATCCCAAGTCAACAAGAGAATTAGACAACTCTGAGAAATTTAGGTTAGGCGCCAGTCTGGTAATGTTTCTTAGGAAATAAAGGCTGTCCCTCCCACCCACCCCCCGCTTTGTTAAAAGCCCTGCCTGTTTAGTACCGTAACCCCAAGCACACAATGAGCAGAAATCGGTTAAATCTGAAGATTTAGCTGAAAGAATTAAAATGCGTTTTTGTCATCTAGGGGATAAGGAGGTGGGTATGTTGTTGGCCCCATAACTTTTCTGAGGGCCAAATCACATGTGATGCCGGAGGGCCATAAATTGGAACTCGACACATGCCATTTTGCCTTGGAGGGATGTTGGATGAATTGGGGCTTTTCCTCCATGACCTTTCCTTAATGAGCAATGGGCTTCTCACATAGTGATCAAGTGGAGGGCAAGTGGGCAAGTGAACAGGGAGGAATACACACGAGTCTGTTCACTCGCCGTTCAAGTGTCATTCCTCACTTGTAGCTTGGCCCCCAGACTACACACCTGGAGCTTCCGTGGGAGGAACTCCAGCCTCATACATAGCATGGCCCTAAATCTGTATTGCTTGTGGTGACTTTTTCTGTATGGGGGCGGGGGTCTTTTCACAGGCTCGAAAGCTGCTTCGAGAGCTGAAGCACCAGAAGCGGTGTGAAGAAGCGGTCACCACAATCGCGGCCTACTGGCACGGTTCTCAGGTAAGAAGACCTGAACAGACTCCTGTTGTTTAGAACCCTTGCTGGGAACAAAGGTCCTGTAGATAAGAGCTCCACGAGAAACGATTTCAGTTGCTTTAGGTTACATCACTTGTGGTTTTTTCATCCTCTCCCGCCACTGTGCTTTGACGAGTTTCAGTCCAGAAAAGCTCACGCTTTTGTTTTTACTGTATAATATGACTTGGTTTCTCTCTCTCTTTCTCTCTCTCTCTCTCTCTTTCCTGGGAATTGGAAACAACCTTTTCTTTCTCAAAATTTTTCTATCATTCATTTTCAAATGCACCACAGGCGCGAAGGGAACTGAGGCGGCTGAAGGAGGCGGCTAGGAATAAACTTGCTATTGCTGTTATATGGGCTTGCTGGCTTGGATTTAAGGTACTCCACGCAAATGTCATGTGCCCCCCTCCCTTTCCTTAATCACCAACACCCAATCTTCATCTGTAGCCAAAAGTAAGAATTAATCCTGTTTTAAAACTGGCTTAGTGAACATCAGCATGTCGTCGTTGATAACCTTCCGTCTCCGTCTGTGCCTCACTTCAACTGCAAAACTTCTGTACTAAAAAACCTCTCAGCATGCCCGGCTGTGTCGCTCTAATTGCTTGCTAATGAGCCATTAAATATCTAGTTTGAATATGAGTAGACTAGATCTCTAAAATGTGTCCGGCTAAACCTATATGCTTCACAACGAAAGATCGTTATTAGCATGCACTTGCAGTAATAGATTTCAGTAGGGTCGCACACCAAGACCGTTAACACAATTATACTCTAATTAAATCCACAGCTGTTCTAATGCTTTGCATTTTATGACACGATACAGTTTTTTCATTCCAAAACATTGTTAATGTTATATTGTCGAAGGCTTTCACGGCCGGAGAACGATGGTTGTTGTGGATTTTCCGGGCTGTATCACCGTGGTCTTGGCATTGTAGTTCCTGACGTTTCGCCAGCAGCTGTGACTGGCATCTTCAGAGGTGTAGCACCGAAAGATAGAGATCTCTGTCTTTCCTGGCGAAATGTCAGGAACTACAATGCCAAGACCACGGCGATACAGCCCAGAAAATCCACAACAACCATTGATAAAGATATTTCCCTTTTTTTAAAAAAATGGATGGAATAACCCATATGATTGTAAACAAAATGCTTGGGATCCTTCATGGGTCCCTTATATATCCTATCAGAGCATACAGAACTCTGTATGAGTGAGTCTTGATTTAAACATGATGCTGCTGGAGCGCATGCATGCTCTCATGGGGCTTTGCATTTGTACAATGTCGTTTAAACAGGGTTGCTACCCATGTGCAAGAGCCACGTGGCTCGTGCGAGCAGCAGCCCAGTTTAAATAAGATGCTGCCAAAATTCAAGTGCTGCTGTTACGTTTCAAGCCTTCCTGAACTGTTTTTCGTATGAGGCAAAAAAGAACGCCCTTAATAACCGAAGGAGACCGGTCTACTAACAGCAGCCTCTGCAATGCACAGCATCAGCTTCTCCCCAGATCCCCGCTGAAAGCTAGCAGGTGTCAAGGTGTTGGCCAGCGTTTACAGACCAGGCGAAGGATTTGAGATTGTTTGGTTGGTAGAAAAGGAGACTTCAAGGAGAGGAATGTTTGGACTGGTGGCAGGCGGTTGGTGGTGGTGGAGAGCTCTCTGGGGCATGTGAGAGGATGTTTGGAGGACAAGCCATGCTACGTGAGGAGGAAAAAGTCGTAAGCTGCCAGTTGGTCTTCTGACTGGGGAAGGGCAGCAACAGAAGGGGGTGCCAATAGGATAGATATAAAAGGTTGAACATTTTTAGAAGCGAATCCTGGGCCCCCAGCTCCCTCTCTATCCTATATGGGTTTCTGGTGCAGAATTAAAAGTTTGTGGCCACTGGCATATGCTAGGTGGAGAAATTTGGCCCTATGATACCCACCTGAGGCCTTAGAAATGGTGGTAGCAGACTGTTGGCAGTTTTGGACTGCTGGAGGTGCCACGTTCAGTATTGTAGCTTTATAAAGTTTGTTTTCAGAAATAGGATTTTGCCCATTCCGTCAGTATGAGTCCATTTTAAAGGAAAACGCCAGCGCTGGAAATCCAGTATAACGCTACGTTCAGATTTTTTTTTCCCAAGAGAAAGCAATTAACATGCAAAGCTAATCTTGTGGCTCTGGGGGAAAAGAATCCCAAGAATTCCAGCACCAGCATTTTCTCTTTGACAAACAGAAACACACTTGCTAATCCTGTTGTCTCTCTATTACGTGCCTTGATCGAGAAACTTTCCTTCCCTTTGCGAGTATCCCTCCCCCATAAATACTCATCATTGGGTTGCTCCTCCTCCCCTCCTTTCCCACCATATTTGCTCATCAGTAGCAATCGTCTCTTCAATGACCCGCTGAGTTCCCATATAGTGGCAGGTCCTGCCCCACAATACAGCAGCCCCAAGGTCAACAATCAGGGCTTTTTTCTGGGAAAAGAGGTGGCAGAACTCAGGACCGCACAATGACGTCACTTTGGGTCAGCTGGAACAAGGGGGGAGTTTTTTAAAGTTTAAATCTCCCTAGGTGAAAATGGTCACATGGCCGGTGGCCCCGCCCTCTGATCTCCAGACAGAGGGGATGTGACCATGTGACCATTTTGAAGAGGTACCGGAACTCCGGTCCACCACGTTCCAGCTGAAAAAAACCCCGGCCTGCAATAGACACCAAGAAAGACATGGCAGCTACCTTCTGTAGGTGACTGCTGAGTCCTACCTCCCGCTTGCCTCTCAGGGCTGCCTGAACATAACCGCCCTGCAGAATAACTAGTTGAATCTCGCCACGGAAGCATAATAATAATTGCACTTACATGCCATTCTCCGAGACAAGTTAGCACCCCACCAATGGAGGGCCATTGTGAGTCCAGCGTAACCTGTTCTGGGCTAGATGGAGCCAGTGGAATTATTAAAAAGAATAATGTTGGTCTAGGCAGGTTGTATATCAGAAATAGTAATTTGGGGGTCCGTTTTGGAGAACCAGATTTAGCTTCATGAGCTGCACTGAAGGCTGCTGAAGTGAAATCACCCTGGGTCAGGCCGTAGGTAGTTTTTCTTCAGATGACGCCAGCGTTTTACGATGACGAACGGAAATTCTTTGGCAAGATAGGTTTGAATTGTTTCCGGTTCACGTACTGCAGATCATGTGATGAACTCCTTGATGAAAATTCATCTGTTGCTGTCCTTTCTTAATATAAAGCTGATCGCAAAACAAAATAGCAGTCCCCCTGAGGGAAGTCCATCAATTGGTCCAAAAGGCAATTGCGGAACAGGGATATTAAAACGGGGGAGGCAGAAAGACGCTTTCTTCAAAATCTATACACTGCAGGGGGTTTTTTTACTTACTAATATGTCTCATACTCAAAACTAAAATGTGCTCCATTGTACAACTTTAAAAAACACACACACACTTAAAATAACAGATGGTTTGACATTGCGATCTTTCAAACAACATTTGCAAAAACAAATCTTTTGCAAAGATGAGCAAGTCATGTAAACTGCAGGTGCATCGCTATGGCTGGCGTGTGATGATGTGTCCAGCGGTTTCAACAAAGAAGGTGTCTGTCCTCTACTAATACTAGAATGCAACAAAAGGAATGACAGAAACTCATGCCTGCGTTGTGTTGATTTATGTTTATTTTTTGCTTTAAAAAAAAAACCACAAAAATGTGTTTCCCTATTCCTGTTTTATTATCGGTACCAAGCTGATGTTTATATGATGTGATATTTGTGTTATATCTCTCTGTGGCATCAAAGAAACAAGTTAATTTACAAGCTTTGGGAAGAATAGGAGTTAGCACCAAAGCCCTTAAGAATAGCTGCAGAGAGGTGACTATTCCTTGCTCGTGCCTTTGGGTCAATCCCATTTGTGCTTTGGGTCTCAGTCTTCCTTGAACTGGCATCTGATGGCCTCTTTGAATTACTGTCCTTTTAGAGCGGGGGTCTGCAGATTGACATCTTCAGAGCCAAAGGCGGCTCCTTAAGGAATTGAATATAGTTCTTTCAAAAAGAAAATCAAATCTTTACGTCAAAGTATTCATAGTGGAATACTAGAATAATGGCAGGCCAAAAAAAATTGTGGGACTAAAGGGCTCCTTTGGAGATATTTTACAGAAAGGGAAATGATAGAGGTGAGCAGTTTCCAGTAATTCCAAGTCCACATCATGGACAGGCTTACAGCACATTAAAACCATTGTGCAGGCTGTTCCTTTGTCTATTTATGACTTACTGTGAGACCTCATGTGTGCCTCTTTTTCATAAGTGACGTGCAACAGCCAGTGTTGGGGCTGCAGAAACCCTTACGGATTATTAACCAATACATCAATTATCAGTCGTGTTAGATTGAATAGCTTTGGTTACACAAAGGCTTTCTTTGACTGGCAAAAAGTTGTTGAGCTCTGAACGTTGACATTGTTTGGCTCTTGAGTTGTGTAAGGTTGCAGACCCCAGCTTGGAGGAATCATTCGGCCCTTATGATCGGGCAGACTTAGCGTGCCATAGAAGAGTGCCAGCACAGAGGGTGTTTCTGCCCCTCCTAATTGGGGAATCTTCTTAGGGGTCTGTCGGCCCTTTGACCCTGTCCCCTCTCTGCCATGCTGGGTCTTAAAGGCTCTATACTGTTCTTTTCTCTTCTTGTATCTGCTGCTCTTATCAGTGGGCAAAATCCTCTTTCTGGTCGCTGTGCTGTCTGCATCAGGCGGTCTCTGTGATTCACTATCTAAACATTTTAGGCTCGAAGGGAGTTGAAACGCTTGAAGGAGGAAGCTAGGCGTAAGCATGCTGTTGCGGTCATTTGGGCTTACTGGCTTGGACTGAAGGTACTTTTCTCCAACAACTCCCTTGTGTTAATAATGAACTCAATAAAACGTGGCATCTACTAACCCATAATCAACTCCTGGTGCTCTGGGGCTGCTCTAGCAAGCATGGTCTTTCAGGAATTTTTTTTCCCATTGATTTTTTTTAAATTAAAAAAAAATGCTATTGCATTAAACCCCCTGCAGTCTTTTTCCCCCCAAAGTCTTATTTGCAGCCTGCCTTACTTTGAAGACGCTGCTAATCTTTCCAGGCGTGTGGATTATCAGAGGGACAATAAAATGCCCCGGAGGGATACCCTTGCAGTTATTGACATTGACTTGTGTTGGCAACTGTTCAGACCGCAGTGGCTTGAGACAGTTCTTTGGTAAATCTCCTCTTGCTTTGGTAGGAAACAATTGTGATTCGTCCCGTCCCCCGTCCCCCCCGGGGGTCTGGTATGTTACTTCTGGGAATGTTTAATTGCAGAGCACAATCAATTTTCCCTCAGAGTATTCTGGTAACACTGGATCCCAGCAGAATGTTTCCAGTCCTCAAGCAATTGAGGAGTATCTGGAGCCGGGTTTGCCGCTGGGTCGTTCTTATATGGAGGCGTCATTTTGTGTGAACCGGCACTTGTGAGTGTAACCCCCAGAGTCAAGAGGACCCGGTTCAATGTTTACCCATTCAAAATATAAATCTAATTTATTTAAACGCAACTGTGAAACATTTCCAGAGTTATCAATGCTGGATCAGTAACCAGTGACCCCAGCGCCAAGTCCTACTCACAATCCCTTGGTAAAGTACGCAGGCAGTTCTGTGGATTTGGCCAGAGGTGAGGCCTGGAACAGCGTCCGAAATACCCAAAGGACCTTGCCACAGCAGGACTCTTCTGTTTGTGAAGATGCTGCCTGAATCCTGGAGCTTGCTTGTTGCCCTAGGAGCAGTCCCCCTTTCCTCCCCGCAAGATGAAGTGGGGCTGCTCTGTCCTAGGGTGCTGGTCTCCAAGAGTCAATGAGTTCAGGTGCCAGCAATTCCTGGGCTTTGCTCTTCCTTGCTTCTTCAGCTCTTGTCAGTCACTGCAGTTCTCCCAAGAAGAGTTCAGCTCTTCCAGCTAGCAGCTTCAGCTCTCTGATCTTAGCTCCAAAGCTTGGAAGCAAGCTTTGCCTTCCAAAGAGCAGCAGCTTCAGCTCTCTTCTCTCCCTCCCTCCAGTCTTTCCAGCTAGCCCAGTCCTGCATTATACCACCCCTCCTAGTCATGGTGACCTCTTTTTTATATACATGCCCTATGGGCCTTTGCTAAACATGCAAATTAAACCACCCAAGGTACAGCTCAGTTCTCTGCTAGTCTGGTCTATCTACGTTTCTGCAGTCTATTAACCAGGCCTAGGTCCTAGGCTCCAAACCCTTTTCCCAGTACAGGCTTACATGAGGAGGGGCTATATGAGCAGCCACTACTGTTTCTGCGCTTTCAGCGGCACTTCGTAACTGGCGATTGTACAAAGCGCAGCAGCTGTATCAACGAAAGTGACAGAAATGGCTCCTTCCCATGAGCTCAGAGTCTGCTGGGGTCACCAGCAGGTATGAAACGGGGCCCCCCAGTATCAACCAGGTCTGTGACGTTGCTATGAATTTAAGTCCACTAACATTCCTTCTCATTTGCATTCACTTCAAGCAACCAACTTTGACTAGTTCTCCTCATTGCCGCCCCCCCTTCCAATAAACTAAGTTATTCAATTTTAGGTAAGCTAATTTTGGATTAAACGAGGACTGACATTTTAGAGAGACAGTTGACATTTAATGCTCCAGGTGTTTCTGCTACAGTATGCACCATTCAGAAAATGAGTTTTCAAATTGATCAAAGTCCAAACTTTATATAACATTGGCAGGCCCGTGCTATATCTTCAAACTGGAGTTTGCTCTAATCTCCTCTAAGGGGGGATTATTCAGCCCCTCCCCCAAATGGTTCTGTCCAGCCAGGACCCCTGTCGGGATCAAAACATGGGTGTGCAGGATGAACTTGTGTAGAGGGAGGTAAGTGGAGCAGTGACGATGGTTGGTTTCAGGACCCAGCTGGTGCTTTAAATGGCCCCTTATACTGTAGAGAGGGTGAGTGCAGAACTGCATTGGAAGAGAAGGATTTACCCCCTCCCCCCCACCTGTCATATGTAATTGGGTCCTGAAACTATTTAATTTTTAGGGTCACGCAGAGAAGATGCAGAAAGAAAGGATATTTTTGCATAACTCTTCTGAAAGAAGCTTTTTATGTTTCATCAACATTAAGATGAAGAATGGTTAATATGTCTTGTAACGGGCAGCACCCGCACCCAGTTATTCGTGCAAATGCCGTCTCTAGCTGCTACGTAATTCAAGCTTCTCTGGAAAGTAGCAAGATGTTTCAAAGGACTTTACCCTCTCAGCATACAATGCCAGGTCAAGGAACGTGGCCCCTTTTGCTGGCTGTGGGGAGCCCTTCCTCTGCATTTCATTTTCCACCCTATTTTTGTGGTGGCAGACATTTTCTTACCCTGAGAGGATGCATAATTCTTCTTCCGTGGTTAAATATATTCTTGTTTTGGTCAATGTAAGAATGTCCTTCCAAAACCTGCGTTCGAATTTTACTGGTGTGACTTTTGTATATACAATTTCATCTTTAAACTGGGAATGAAATCCTAGATCAAGCCACTTCCACCCTTCCTCCGCAGAATGGAAGTTCACTAACCACTCGTAAGTGGGAATGTGTGTGGACACTCCGTGGACATACTCGGCAAATGGGAGGGGTGTCTTTGAGAGATCGCCCATACGCGTCTCTTGCCTTTTCCCTCCTCCATCCTTGCTCGTGGCCAGTGCTGTGCTGTCTTTGCCTTTGACTTCAGACTGAAGGGGGAGCAGTCCCCCCCTACTATCTGGAACACTATTTGCTAATGTGGCCAAGCCAAGTGACTAGGGTGGGGTGAGAGGCGATGCCTTGTAAGTCACTGCAGGAGGGCCGTGCCTGTAAGTGCACCTGTGGGTGGGCCGCCCTCGAAGAATACCACCCGACAGGTAAGCCTCTATGCCAGGGACAGTGAGTCCCAATATGCTCAGAGTGCCATCCCGCGCAGTTAAAAAACCAGTCGAGTGTTTTTGTCAAGGGCTACAGATATTGTGCCGTAAAGCAAATAGCTGGAGCTATTGCTGACTCTTGTTAGCGTCTCGCAAGGCCACAGCCAGCCATGGTCTGGCACGATCATACTAGCCTGTGTGTGTGTGACTTTAATTTTGTAAAGCTTCCCGATCTCAGGGAAAGCGTGTCCTCCCTCCAAATACCTGGATCCAACCTGAATGCGATTGGGCAGAACAGGAAGTTGCTAATCGGCTGACAAGCAATTGCTAAGAGGAAAATGTGCATGAAATAGAATCTGCTGCCTGTGTGACATCAGCTAACGTGAGAACACCTTAATGACAGAGAGACTGAAATCTCTCTATACTGGTGAAGTTGGGCAGAATTTGAGCGCTGATTTCACCGACACTTCTTCTTTTTAAAAAAAAATGCCTTCTTGTAGAAAACAAACGCGCTTGGAGAGCTCCTAGAGAGCCGTGTCCATGGAAGCATTTCTGCAGAGCACCCCTGAAGTCCACCTGATAGCAGTCGAATAAACTCTTTATCGTTGCGCTAAAGAAACACACACCTGAATACTTACTCTGATCCTTTTCTCAGGTCCGTAGAGAGTACAGGAAGTTTTTCCGAGCCAACGCGGGAAGGAAAATCTATGAGTTTATACTTCAGAAAATCGTACGTATTTTCATAGTCATAATAATGTTCAAGTATTCTTTCAGCTATACTGTCTTACTGGGAAAGAACAACATGGTACCTAAAGATACTTCTCATTGTGAATAAAATGGACCGATTTAAGAAAACTGTTCTTACGTTACGTAGCAAATCATACCCTTACTAACTATTTGAATTGACTGTGCTGTAAACAGTGCCTGTGGTGCTCTTCTGTGTGGAGTTGAAATGTAGCAGCCGTGATCCTGGGTTTCAAGAGTCACACGTTTGCGTGTAATTTTTAAAAAAATCATACCAATTTGTTTTAGCTAGAATGTGAAGCACCCGCCCTAAATATGTCGTCATGAACAAAAATGTATCACTTAAAAGGCCCACAGATTCTCAGATCTGATCGTTCACAGTTTTCTACTCAAATGGACCCCTTAATTAAAAAGAAGAGTTTGCACTTCTAGGATATAAACACCGAAGACAGATCTTTTGTGGGGTTTGGGAATACATAAAACATTGGTGCAGTTCCAATCTACTACAACTTCTCATTCAGTCATATTCAGAAACATCATCGTTTTTAATTGACATATAACTGGATGCGTGTGAATATGTGTGAATCCTTATAAGCCTTGTGTGTGAAACCTTACAGTCCTATTGAATATTTCAGGAAGTAATATTTAATATTCTACACCCGCCAATTTTAATGGTTTTTTTATACGATGTTTTAATGTTTTTATAATGTTTTTACTGTTTTTAATTTGTTGTCAAACCGCCCTGAGCCCGTCTGACGGGGAGGGCGGTCTAAAAAATGTAATTAAATAAATAAATAAAATAAATAAAGTATTGATTAATCAGAATGCCTTTATTTTTCTTAACGTAGATTCAAAAATATTTCTTGGAAATGAAGAATAAGATGCCTTCTTTATCACCGATAGACAAAAACTGGCCAGCAAGGCCTTACCTCTTTTTGGATTCAACACACAAGGAACTGAAGAGGATATTCCACTTATGGAGGGTAACGTTATACAAGCATTTTTCTGTATGGAGTTAAGATTCTGCTTTTCATTAAAAGTTGAGGTTACAGCAAAAAAAATAATAATACTCCACTAGCTGCCGTGAATATGCCATTATTAAAGCCAGTGGCCTCAGTCAAGAGAAACTGAACAGCATTTAGGTCCCATCCGTTGAGTGGAGAGTCCAGGTAACATTAGTTGTACTATATGGTCTTCAGTCTTGAGAATTTGGGTAGTCGTTAAAATCACGTTACCTGAAGCTTGCAGCAGGAACAATGGACAATTTCTCTGGACAGTTTTGGCATAATACAGGTGGCTTTGTTGGTTTCAGGATTGTGTTTTTTCTGCTTACCTGAGAAACGTACTTATTGAAAATGGCTGAAATTAAAGCCAATAAATAAATATATAAACAGGACAAATCTACTTGTAATCATTTTCTAGTTTCCACTTGGCTCACCACACATATACTGGTATGTGTGTTAGTAATTAGTTTTAAAATAACAAATGAGGCAGCTAAAAATACAGTAGCCAGAACAGTTGTTTAAGAATCAAGTAAGCAGGTAGCATTGGCCAGGTTGGGGGCAGGCTTTAAAGACTCATTAAAGACACATTGAAGACTCACTTGATTTTGTGGCATACATCTGCTTAGAGGTTTAGAAGGTCAGTAGAAAATGATGATGTCGTGGCCAGGTTGGGGGCAGGCTTTAAAGACTCGTTAAAGACACATTAAAGAATCACTTGATTTTGTGGCATACGTCTGTTTAGAGGTTTAGAAGGTCAGTAGAAAATGATGATGTCGTGGTGATTGTGGCATACACAGCGGTCATGCTGGATCCAATCCAGAAATGCATTAGAAAATGTATATTGAGTACCAAGTGACAGCTTGCTTCTGAAGCTGTTTTCAAAGAATAACGTTGTGGTTCATTCATTATGCTTCTTGCAGTGTAAAAAGTACAGAGATGAATTCACAGATCAGAAGAGAGCTGTTTATGAAGAAAAACTGGAAGCCAGCGAACTTTTCAAGGACAAGAAAGCTTTATATCCAGCCAGGTAAAGAGCTCTTCTGCTGCCTGATAAAAACGGCCTAATTTCTGGGAGGTTGCTGCCTCCCCCCACCTCTCTTTCGTAGCAGAGACTACCCCGTTTTAGACCTGCATCCATTTGCTATTCCCCAATGGCCCACCTGCATTACTTGGCACTTTGCTTATTTAGTGAATTTCACAAGATATGGTTTTTGATTTTTGACTCCTTAGTCACTGGGTTTCTTGTTGTGTTGTTACTTGGCTGATTGGCTTAAGCGATTTCTTCTACATTTTTTACATTTGAAAAACAAATCTAACAGAATGATTTCTTCCATGGTTTTTACATTTGTAAAACAGAAAATCTAACAAAAACAGAAAATCTAACAGAAATCTAACCCCGCCAAGGGGGACCCACAGAGAAGTAGTGAATTGAGGCACTACGTGGGTTAAAAATAGATGTTAACTTACTGTCTAACTTAAGAATTCAGCTGCATTGAAGGACCTGTCCTGCTGCACTGCATTCCAAAGAGTGTACCACTTAAAAAACTTTACCAAAATCCCACAGACTGTGATGTGTTTACCCTTGATGGAATTGGAAAATAAACATGGTATCCTATTTCTATATATGACAATGGTGCTAAGCTTTTATATGCACAAAAATGGACAAGTACAGTATTGGCTTCAGTGGATGACTGGATTGTGAAAATGACAGAGTTAGCGGAGATGGCTAAAATGACAGCTCTGATCAGAGATAAAGCACTTTCTATAATTATGGTTAATTGGAAACCCCTTATTGACTTTCTGCGTGAGACAAGAAAAAACAAGCTGATGATTTGTGGATTTAATTTCTAAGAAAATAAATTTGGGAAAAATAAATAGAAGAGGGGCAGTATCGAAAAGGTAAATTCTGGCGGTATGAGAACTACAAGTATATTGTTTGTAATGATATGATAGGTGGTGTAGAGAAAATTGGGAAATGAAATACGTATTATTTTTCTTTGGGTTTCCCCCTTTTTTTCCTTTAATTTTTGTTCTTCTCTTTTTCTCCTTTTTAAATTCCTTTTCTTTCTCTTTTCTCTGCCCTTTTTATTGGGCCTTTAATCTTATCAATAAAATAAAGTCAGTCAAGCAAGCCCTTATTGGCGTATATAAAATACAAAATTTTAAATACAGAGACTCCA
Organism: Eublepharis macularius; assembly: GCF_028583425.1. Taxonomy (NCBI): domain Eukaryota; kingdom Metazoa; phylum Chordata; class Lepidosauria; order Squamata; family Eublepharidae; genus Eublepharis; species Eublepharis macularius. The sequence goes on along the minus strand of NC_072791.1, from coordinate 223,129,964 downwards.
TACAAAATGAGATTAAAATACAGATAGGAGCAGGGCAACAGTGCAACAAAACCAGTACAGAATATTACTTGTCAGGACATATAGCCGTGGCACTGTAGAGAAACTTAGCTACTGTTTCAGTTATTTCCCCATCTGGGTTGTCAAGCAGGAACTGAACCTTAAAATCATCAGAAAACTCTGAAAGTTGGGCTAATATAGGATGTAGAAGTTCCCGGCGTGGCTCCAGATAAAAAGGGCACTGGAGAAGAACATGGGAAACAGTTTCAACACAGCTCATCAAACAAGGACAACACCTGCTATATAATAAGGAATCCCATGACATCTGCCAGATAAAATGGCTGAAGGAAGAACATTAAATCTGGTCAGAGAAAAGGCTCTACGTAAATTGGGGGCCAGGAGTTGGTAAAGGTATGCTGCTATCAATAAAATAAAAAGTATTCTTCAAAAAAATCCCTTGATGGCATCCTTCAGCTGAAGTTTGTAAATATTGTACATATTGTTCTAGTCACATGAAGATGCTTAAATGAGCCCATCCAGGTTTCGGGAAAGTACCCATTTTGTGAAATGGTCAACTTGGTTTATCACAGAGAGAGAGAGAGAGAGAGAGAGAGAGAGAGAGAGAGAGAAAATCTCTGAAATACGGAATGTGATATGGCACGTACTGTTTTTGTGTACATGAGCAAGCGCTTCCCCCTTCAGCTAATGTTTGGGTGACCCAGAGGAAGAGCCTGTTTTCTTTATCAATGTTTCAAAACTGCATTGGAAACAAGGAGGCGGCACCCTCTCTTCCCTCGTTGCCTAGCTATAACCAGTTCCCTTGTAAAGACTCCCGAGCAGCAGCGGTGTTTATATCAGCAAAAATAAGCAGGAGCCATGGGGCATGTTAAGGACTTCACAAGTTTATACTCCAGCGTAAGATTTTGTGGACCGGAGCCCACTGACATGAGATACAAACGAGATATAAACAGCAGGGTCAAATGGTGATGAAATGCAGAATGTACATGGGGGGAGCTGGAAGTATGTGAGAGGCAAATGTAATCAAGAAAATTAGCAGCAGGAACAACTTAGCATTTGGGCTCTGCTTTACACAGTCACCTCTCGAACACTTTTGATCCAGACGTTGTTTAAATTCATTAGAAAATTCCTAGCTTGAAGGAGTTTGAAACAGATCTCAGCCACAAGGGGCTTGGAAAAGACCTGAGGAGAATGGGTTGGTTTTGGTCTTCAACCAGCAGTTCCCACTGCTGAGCTAAGCTCACCTTGGGTGACTGTAGCAGCTCTCGAGTCTAACAGCAGCTGCAGCCACCCATGATGGTCTCACTTCCGTCTCTCCCTGCTTCCTGCCCTTCTTACCTCCTGAAGCTCTTTTGCTGTCTAGCAGCAGCAAAGAGAAACAAGGAAAATAAGACAGAGGGGTTTTTTTTGCCCCATTGAGATCAGAACTTCGTGATCATATTCCACATAATAGGAGCAGAATGCAATAAAGTAGGGCAATGTCTGCCGTGAGATAAATGGGCAGTTGGGTTGCAGAGGAGGGTATATAGAAAACGCCAGTTGTGCACTGCCGTGTTCTTGTAATTAAATAAGTGAAGACTCTTTTCCTTGAGGAAGACTGGTTCCGACCCCTCTCACGCTCAGGTCTTTTTTCACAGCATTACACTTCCTATCTTAGGTACGTGACTGCTGGTTTCTCTTATCAGTTTCTCAGACAGGTAGAAGCCTGCCGTCCTGCCGAACCTTATCCAGCACTACTTGTTCCCGACACTGCGGGCGGGTGGGGAGCGGTGTGGGTTGCCCAGTTCATATTGCTTAAGGTAGAGAAACGCCGTCTGCGTTCTTTCTTTCCTCCCCTTTGGAAGCAGACATACTTATCTCGTGCGATAAAGACAGCAAACATAACTTTTGAAATTTTGAGGAATTACTATTGTTCAAAATTAATCTCTTGGCTAAAATTAACCCAGTTTGGGCGGCTGAAGTGCTTTGTGTCCCTCTTCCTTCGAGAGTTCTTTAAAATTGGGGTAGATTATTTAGACAGGAAGATACGAACTGGTGCCCCTTGGTTTTTTTCCTGCTGGCTGCCTCCAGTCCACACCTTGGTAGAGGGGCGCCCGATTTGCACGAGCGGACAAATGAAGAAGGGTGAAGGGGTAGAATGCCAGCACAGTGAAATAGACGGTCTCTCTTCAGATGATCGGTGGAGGATCATAGCGAATCACCATCTGGAATATACCTTTATGTGGAAAACGTCCTGCAAGCAGAAAACCAGCCCACCAAAGACAGGAGATAGTTTCGTTTATTTGATTTTTAGCCCGCCAGCCCTGCAAGCAGGCTCAGGGCAGATTACAACAGTATTAAAATACAGAACTACAGAATAATAAACAATATACAACAAAACTATAAATATACAATGAAACAAATCTAAAATACCTGATTAAACAGTAGTAACTACTTGAATGGCAGGTGGAAGCTACTTTTCTGTTTGCATGGAGGGTTTTTTATGCAAAGGAGCATGCCGAGCAGCGGCCCGTTCCATTCTACCATCTCCTTCTGCAGCAAGTGTGAACTGGGCATGAGTCTTAGCCACTCGGGGATGGTGTTCAGCCCAATCACACAGTTTACTGCAGGTCATAGCAACTGGTTGCTTCTGAAAACTTGCAGAGCACCACTTTTTTCTCACCTCTTGCATTTGCCAGTAGGGAAGATCTCCTTGGCATGCCGTTCAAGAATAGACCCGTGATTCCCATCTGCCCGCCCCACAAATCCAAAGCAGCCATGCACAGAAGTTCATGATTGTTACTTGCCTGTATTTTAAAATAAGTTTTATTAACCCGCCTGTCCATGTATATGGAACTTAGTCATTTGTGGTGCATTTATATTCTGGAAGGGGTAAGGAACAACACTCTCCCGGTTCATAAAAGCTTGGATCACATGCAAGCAAGCACTTCTTTCCTGCCCTTGACAGCCAGGCATGTCGTTACTTACACGTCTGGTTCGCCTTGCGTCTTAAGTGCTCCCAGATTCCTTCTCCTATTGATCCTTTATTAATGTTTATTTCCTTTGTCTCCCTAAAGCGTCGGGCAGCCATTCCAAGGGGCTTACCTTGAAATCAGCAAGAACCCCAAGTACAAAAAACTAAAAGACGCCGTGGAGGAGAAAATTATCATTGCCGAAGTAGTAAACAAAATCAACAGAGCAAATGGGAAGGTAAGAATGTGTGTGTTCTGTTGAGGACTGGTTCTGTGTGTAAGAGGCTTAATTTGGTTCTGATGCGTAAGACTTAATTTGTTGTAAACTTGTATTATGGGAGAGATCTATTTTTCTGGATATTTCCGTTTGTGTTAAATCAGCTTTTTACTGGACTGCTTGCTATGAATCAATAGCAACAGTAGTTGCATTTAATATTCTAGTGTTTCTAGTTTTTACACGTGGCCAGTTCTGGTTGACCTTACTGTTGACTTCAGGCTGTTTCATCTTGGTGTCCTGTTTTCACACATGAACATCAGACAATCAACTTTAACTTGCTTCCCCGCAACATTTGTCAAGGATGGAGCAGTCTTCAGAACGGGAAGGCACCCTTGGGTGCAAGCAAGGTTGTCACTCAGAGTAGCAGAAAACCAAGTGGTTTCCTTTCAGACTGGCCCTGTCTGGCCTGCAAATAGCAGGTTACAATCCTGGCTCTACTTTGCTGGAATTACGGAGAGCAGAAAACTTCTCCTTCGGAACCACTGACCTGCCTCCCTATTCAGCCTGGAGCAAAAGCGTTGCTGCAGTTGCATTTCACAGGAGAGATCATCGGTCACCTCCTATCCCCTTCGACAACTGTGGTGGAAAAAGTAGTGTGGTTGTTGTGGATTTTCCGGGCTGTATAGCCGTGGGCTCGGCATTGTAGTTCCTGACGTTTCGCCAGCAGCTGTGACTGACATCTTCAGAGATGTAGCACAAAAAGACAGAGATCTCTCAGTGTCACAGTGTGGAGAAGATGTTGGCAGGTAATTTATATCTACTCAGGAAAGTGGGTTTGGGCTGAGTCATCCTGTAAGAGTTTCCCAGGGTGTGGAATGCTAATGGAGGGAGGCTTCACTGTATCCTGAGGAGGTTCTTTTGCATATGGATTGGTGAAACGTCAGAAACTACAATGCCAAGACCACAGCTATACAGCCCGGAAAATCCACAACAACCATCGTTCTCGGTCCGTGAAAGCCTTTGACAATACATCGAAAAAGAAGTAAGCTGCGCAATCCCCCTCCAGCTAAAAAAAAGATGCTTTGGGCAAAATCCTCTGCTTTTTTTCCTTTCCTCTCTGGCCAGGAAAGAGCAAGAGCAGCTGGTGGCATCTTTAAGGGGAGAAAATGGGCTCCCGAGTGTTGCTGTTCTTCTCCGTGCTTCCTTGGAGGTCAAAAAACAAGGGCTTCCTTCTGCTCTCCCTGCTCGCCTCCCTCCTCTCAGCTAGGGAAGAACTTAAGCCCAGTGACTTTCTCACTGCACCTGGTGTGGCCGGTGTGTCCTAACTGAGCCCCAGGCGGCTTCGCTCTACTGCCCCACGGCCCCACCTTTCCCTCTCAGGAACCCTTCCTGCCCCTGGGGCAATTCGAGCCTTGCCTGCTAGCCTTGATTCAGGCAGCCTGCTTTTCATGGTGCCTAGCTGCCTCCTCGAGGTGAGGCCTTTTCCTTCTACCTTTGCACTCTGTTAACATCATTGGCTACGGCGCCCCTGGCTGGTATTCAGAGCCCTTCCCAGAAACGGGTTCGTCCAGCCCTCCAGAACCAGAACACTCCAGGCTGTTCATCAGCTATTAGCAAGGGGGCCACAGAATGGGCACTAACACCTCATCATCTGTTGAGGGTCTTCTCCATCTTTTTCATCGCCCGCAAGAAAAATGCAGACACCAAGAGCGGTCTGGAATGTGAAATGGTTAAACCACTGGATAAAAAAATAGATCTGAAGAAGAGAGCTGTGGTTCTCGAAAGCTTATGCTACAGTAAAGTTGGTTAGTCTTAAAGGGGCTACTGGACTCTTTACTATTTTGCTACTGCAGACGAACACGGCTAACTCTTCTGGATCTATGACCACGGGATAAAGTGATTTTGGACGGAGACTTTCACAGCAGTCGTCTGGGACATTCAGCCCCGCGGTTTTTATTGTCTCAGCAGGCCTGTTGGACAGCCATCTATATACCCCCATCAGGGAATCCCACAGTGGGGGGCTTTTTCAATCATAAATATGAGGCGCCACTTTCAATTTTGAGCCTGCCAGTCGTGTCCTTGCTTCCTTTCCTTGGATATTTACTGGTTGCCCTAATCCCCCACCCTTGGCTCTAGGACCTCTTGCTTCCCATATGTTTTAATGATAACCTAATGAGATTGTCCAGCCCTTTAGCAGGAAATGCAGGATGTTGGCACCTCTCCCGCCACCCTCCAAAGCTTCAGAGTCGACCAGAAGAAAAGCACCCTTGGGCCCAGCCAGCAGGTTCAGCACCTGGGAGTTTGAACAAACCCTTAGAGGGAATAGATCTTCCCCTCTGGGCAAAGAATGACAAAGGTCAGGGATCTCCCCCGCCCAAGACATTCAAGTGCCATAAACATCCGATGACACCCTGAAAAACACCAGGCTAACGAAACACTCTATACCTGACAATAGCCCTGCAGAGAAGATTAGTACATCAAGCGCCAATCCATATGCAAAAGAACCTCCTCAGGATACAGTGAAGCCTCCCGCCATTAGCATTCCACACCCTGGGAAACTCTTACAGGATGACTCAGCTCAACCCCACCCCTCCTGAGTAGATATAAATGACCTGCCAACATCTTTTCCACACTGTGACACTGAGAGATCTCTGTCTTTCGGTGCTACACCTCTGAAGATGCCAGCCACAGCTGCTGGCGAAACGTCAGGAACTACAATGCCAAGACCACGGCAATACAGCCCGGAAAACCCACAACCATCCTATGACACTCTTCTTCTGTGTACGCTAGACTCTTGCAAAGAAGTAATTATTTGGGCGAGATTCCACGCACTGCAGCTACAGAGACTTCTTGCTTTCTGAGTAGTGATACCACAACAGGCCAGCATTATAGTGCGTGTTCCAGTCTTCACACGGAGTCAGCTAATGTCATGGCTGGATGGGAAGTAAGAGCACTCTAGGCCACTCGTTTAAGAACCGATGCACCTCCTAGTTGAAACTGAACTCCGACAAGACTGAAGTGATGCTTGTTGGGAAGGCAGGGGTCTTGAAAGACTCCCACTTTCGATGGAGTTCGTCTGACCCTCACAGACTCGGTTAAGAGCCTAGAGGTTATACTGGGTCCAGCGCTACTACTAGAAAAACAAGTTAAGGCGGCCACAAAAAATGCTTAGTACAATCTCACCTTAGCCTGGAAGATGGCTTCTTACCTCGACATGGCCGACCTGGTCACCTGGATTCATGCTATGGTAACATCAAGGCTATTATAATGCACTATACATTGGTCTCCCATGTAAGTTAACTAGGAGACTCCAATTGGTGCAAAATGCTGCAGCTTGACTGTTAGCAGGAGCGAGCAGGAGCATGAACATCACCGCCATCCTACATCTGACGAAGAGAACTGTGGTTCTCGAAAGCTTATGCCACAGTAAAGTTGGTTAGTCTTAAAGGTGCTACTGGACTAGTTTCTATTTTGCTACTGCAGACGAACACAGCTAACTCCTGGATCTATGCCATCCTACAGTCACTCCATCCTACAGTCACTCCATATCAGTTACCATGCTCAGTTCAAGGTATTGGTTATTACATACAAAGCTCTTCACGGCCTTGGCCCAGCATACCTGTGAGACCACCACCCTTCCTATGCTCCTCCACGGCATCTTTGCTCATCAGAACAGGGTCTCTTGCAGGTGCCAGCCTGCACATGGGTGAAATCAACAGCAGCCCACACACGGGCTTTCTCTGGTGGCCCCTGCCCTGTGGAACGGCCTGCCTGAGGAGGTCAGGAGAGCCCCCACTCTCCTGGCTTTCCACAAACGATGCAAAACCGAATTATTCAAGCAGGCTTTTTTACTCAGATAGGAGGGAACTATTGTAGGGAGGGGTGGGGGTCTCAGCTGCTTTGTTAATGAGTTAGGGACTATAGACTTCACCACTACGTTGCCTTGCATATTATCTGTTGCTTTGAATATGTACTCCTGTATACTACCTGTGCTTCATGTTACATAATGTCAGTCCTAGAATTGATTCTGTTCTGTTTTGGCAATTCTTCAACTCTGTATTGGATGCTTGCTAATGCTATGTCTTTGTAAAATCCTATGGCATTGTTTATGGAAATGCCCTTGACACTGTATGGAAATGTCCTTGATATTGATTGTACTAATTTCACACTATGTAATCCGCCTTGAGTCTCAGTGAGAAAGGCGGACTATAAATGACAAATAAATAAATAAATAAATTGCCATAGATGCCACTCTAGCATGCTGGGAGGACCCACTTGATGGCACAGCTCCACTGCACCAAGCAGGGGTCAGAGAAGATCACTGACCGATTAGAGCCCTTACAGTGAAATCCTAAACAGAGTTACTCCGATCTAAGCCCAGTGAAATCAGTGGTCTTAAACTGAAGTAACTCTGCTTAGGATTGCACTGTGAGTTGCTAAATTTTTAGGAGCAAAGATACCAAAAAATCAGAAGCCCCATAAGTTTCCTTTTTGAGAATGTTCTCCTCTATAGCTAGACGCATCAAGGAATGTATCTGTTGTTTCTACTAATCTACGGTAACAGCCTCTGGAGGCTATAATCCTTCACCCCCTTAGAGGAGCCATGACATCAGCAGCCTACAGAAGTTGCCTATCCTTAGAAACAGTGTGTAAGGTGACTGCACGGAAGTCCGTTCCCTCCTCTGCCAAGCGTCACTGCATAGGTTGCTTTTACTCGACCGAAGCCGCTTTTGGAAGGTGGCTATTGCCGAAGGTATTACCAGATAACTAGACTGCCCCCAAAGGGTCTGCTCAGCTCTCTCCCTTCTTGAAGGCTGCCCCAACCCAGGAACCGTGAGAAAATGAGAGCAAGTTTGGTGTAGTGGTTAAGAGCGCGGGACTCTAATCTGGAGAGCCAGGTTTGATTCCCCACTCCTCCGCTTGAAGCCAGCTGGGTGACCTTGGGCGAGTCACAGCTCTCTCAGAGCGCTCTCAGCCCCACCCACCTCACAGGGTGTTTTGTTGTGGGGATGATAACAACATACTTTGTAAACCGCTCCGAGTGGGCATTAAGTTGTTCTGAAGGGCGGTATATAAATCTATTATTATTATTATTATTATTATTATTATTATTATTATTATTATTATTATTATTATTATTATTAAATTACATTGTAAGCCACCTTGTGTTCCTGCAAGGTTGAAAGGCAGCTAATAAATATGTTAAATGAAAATCATAAATAATGTAAGTAGTAAAAAAAAAATCAATACTTTCCGTGAAGTGTCATTTTTAGCAGTTCTGGAATAGGGCAGGAGGCGGCACGTTGTCCTAACACAGAGCTTTCATTGATTGTTTTGGGACAGCCAGCCTGACTCATCATAGGCTTATAGTGAAATCCTAAACAGAGTTATTCTAGTCTAAGCGCATTGATTTTAATGGGCTTAGACTGGAGTAACTCTGCTTAGGATTTCACTGTTCAGGTTCCGAGCGATGTCCCTTTTCTCTGTTCTGGGTTGGTTTCTTCTGGTTAGTTCAGTTATAGGAGACACGTATAGGGGCTGTTCCAGACTAAAGTTCCATTTGAGGGAAGTCCCGCCCCTCGTTTCTCCTTTGAACAACCGTTTTGTCTGCAACCGAGAGGAATTGGTGGATGTCTTGAAGACTGCCCCACCTCGGAACCACTGAGAAGGAAATTTCTCAATGAATCTCACTTGGCCGTTGGGCAGTTCATCCTAAGAGATTTAGTCGCCATGCTGTGTTCTTTGGACCATCTTGGTCATCCGGATTTTTGAAAACATTGGTGCACATTTGACTTGAAAAGGTGTTGGGGAACATGTACTTCTACAGGCCCAGAAATAACCTTTTATCGTTCTTTCGCAGTGCACTGCTCGGATTTTCTTGCTCACAAAAAATAATGTCCTCCTTGCCGATCAAAAGTCAGGGAATATCAAGTCAGAGCTTCCCCTAGGAGATGTCACTAAGGTGTCCATGAGCTCTCAGAACGATGGCTTCTTTGCTGTACACCTCAGAGAGGTAGGTGTCCAGTCTCATATGATACATCCACATACACAAATTGCTGTTCTCAACACCTAGTTTCCTTTCTCTGCCAGGGGTCGGGAGCAGCTGGGAAGGGAGACTTCCTGTTCAGCAGCGATCATCTGATCGAAATGGCTACCAAGCTTTACCGCACCACGCTCAGCCAAACCAACCAGAAACTCAACATTGAAATATCTGATGAGTATGTTTTTGGCTCTGCATGTTTTTTAATGCTAAAAATATTCAAACAAGGTACAACGGGTTAAAAAGAAGAAATTCCAATATAGAAACCAGTAAAAACATAAGATGCTAAGAAAAAAATTATCAAGACCAGGGAAAGCTTGTGAAAAATAGAGTAGTTTTCACCTGCTGGCAAGACGATGTAACTTAATATACCTCCCTGGACAGGGAACATATAGTATGGGTGCCACAACAGAGAAGGCCCTGCTCCATTCCCTTATTTCTCCTTTCAACCTGACTAACGGCATAAGCCAGGTTTGGTGTTCCTCCTTGGCCTAAGACTGTTTGCACAAAGGAACCTTCTGATTGTTTTCTGTCTCTGATTACTCTGGCTTACCTACATAATACCTGGAAGTCAAGTGCCAAGGTGACTGCATCAGCTATTAGGGCCTCCTCCTCGTTGGTATTTAAGCATGGATGCACATCCATAGGCATTTCTTTCTTCACAGAGCCATGTTCTTCTTGACATCCTCACTGTTAGGAATGTATGGAACGTAATTGATCGCATTTCATGACAAGTCGGCCTTCCTGAGAACAAAGGGCGGCCAAATCAGCCCCTCCTAGTAATCGTTGTGGTGCGTGTTCTCATAAAATGGAGCCTTGTGGCTCACTAATTTATTGCTGTGGAATTCCTAGCCTGCCGGAGGGTCTGGAAAAAAATGAGACTGAAGAATTTTTAGTATATTTAGCATGAGTAGAAATTGGTGTTTCTTGGAAGTATGTGGGAGTTTTCTTAAGAGAATAAAAAGCATGTTTAGTTTATTGCATATAAGTTGTTGATGTTCTTGACTGGTCAAGTTTGTCTTGTCTAGGATCTCCTTCCCATGTGTGATAATGCCTTTGATTTCTAAAGGCTGTGTTACACAAATCAGATTTTCTATACAGGTGCCATTTACATGTAAGAAAATTACATTGCCCGCCCCCTCCCTCTCTGTCTCCCCCCTCTCTCTCTCCCTCCCCCTCTCTCCCTCTCTCTCCGTCTCTCCCCCTCTCCCCCTTGCTCTCCCTCTCTCTTCCCCCTCTCTCCCCCCTCCCCCTCCCCTCCCCCCCCAACACACACACTCACACACCACCACCACCCCTGCTGCAGGAACCACTGTCAAGTGGTGCCCCTGCTTTGAAAATATACTTGGCAACATAGACCATAAGAACTGCCCTTCCATGCAAAATTGCAAATAGGACATGGCTCTGGAGAGAAGTTGGCCTAACAACAGTGATGAAATATTATTAGAAATGGCACTCAAGAAAAGAAACTGAGTTCCTGAATAGACAAACAGATGGATGTGGATTTATAATAGTCATATTATGGTATGATATTATAAATTAAGTTGTCAGTCTAGCCCCATCTGAAAGTTGTGAGAAAAAGAGAATTGGGGAATGAATCACTGTGGCAGTTGCCGCTGGAGCCTGCAGAAGTCTGCCACCTGCTCTCTGAAATGTTTGTATCTTTTAAATGTAATGTGAACGGAGCGACAGTGTTATGCAGTGGTTAGTGTCAGGGTAGGATCTGGGATACCCAGGTTTGTTTTTTTTTAAACAATTTTTATTGGGTGAGTTAGTACATAAATCATTTCATACATAATCTGTTATTCCCCATATCCTAATTTCCCCCACCCACTCCTCCCCCCTTTTTTACTAGACTTCCAACAGTTTTCCAACCCATTATCCAATTATATCTACTATATACTATTATATTACTTAAAGTAAAATATTATTTCTTAAAAACATTATCTTATCTTCACAAATATCTATTTACCCTTCGTAAAGATCACTTTACCCCCCCCCCTTAAAAATTATGGGATACCCGGGTTTGAATTCCTACTTCAAAAAGCAAAACGCCGAAGCTCAAGGAAGTGAAAAATGGGGTTACAAAGAAACACCCTGTGCACGTAAATAGATAGTCAATTTCAATGTTATATTCCACACAGTACGTATCTGTTACAATTCATCACATACAATCAATCACGTAGTCCAATACCCCATTATATTTACTGGGTATGCATCATTAATCATTTATGGGTTGGGACAATGATTTTACTGCAGCCTGGATTTGAGAAAGGTTCATTAAGAAAATTAATAAATTGGCTAGAGGAAGACAAGACTCGAAATGAGCCGATAGCAAAAGAGCTGGCAAAGCTCGTAGCCTACACCGTCTACACCTTTGAAGTACTGCTTCCACTTCACCACACCAGAGGAAACAAACAGCTTGCGTGGACTTTGTGCCGGGCGATTTTGTGTGCTCGACAAAGGCGACATAAAAACGGAAAGGACAGATGAAATAATTTAATGACTCATACCCAGTAAATATAATGGGGTATTGGACTATGTGATTGATTGTATGTGATGAATTGTAACAGATACATACTGTGTGGAATATAACATTGAAATTGACTATCTATGTGCATAGGGTGTTTCTTTGTAACCCCATTTTTCACCTCCTTGAGCTTCTGCTTTTTGATTACTGGTTTATTAGGAGGTTTCCCTCTTGAGTTTGGTTTGAATTCCTACTTGCCATAGAAGCTTGCTGGCCCTTTTGACCCCCTCTGGTTCCTTGGATAAAAGTTGCAGTTCTCCCTGCAGGGGACCTGGGATCCCTTTGTGTGCTTTTAGCCTCTCTGCCAAGTGACAGCCTTGCTCTGTGGTATACATACGTTTGAGTCTGCTCTGAAGTACTGCCTGGGTGTGTGTGTTGTGTGTTTACTTTAATCTCTGTTGGAAGCTTCCTTTGTGTTAAAATGCCTTCTAGAATGGTGGCAGCGGAGGTGGCCTTCTGTTCTGTTCCCCTTCTTTACTCTTATTTATTTATTTATTTTATCACATTTCTAGACCGCCCTCCCCGTCAGACAGGCTCAGGGCGGTTTAACAACAGTTTAAAACAGTAAAAGCATTATAAAAACATTAAAACATTATGGGTGGTGGAAGGTCTTCAGTGGTATGGCCGGGGAGAGGACAGCCTAGCCCCCACCAAATGTCTGGCGGAACATCTCCGTCTTGCAGGCCTGGCGGAAAGATAACAAATCCTGCCGGGCCCTAGTTTCAAGGCAGCACGCATGGTTTTATCCAGTCTGTCCTCACAGCAACCCTGTGAGCTAGCTGAGGCCTAGCGAGTGACTGTACCAAAGTCGTCCAGTGTGTTTTACGTTAGTGGGAGGATTTGAACGCAGGTCTTACCAGTCATAGTCGAATGCTCTCACTACTACACAACATTGGCTAGCCACCTGTGGCACTGGGGCAAGTTAAATAGCGATACGGTGCTTTCGCTGTTTATTTCCAGGGTTTCTACATGAATGTTTTTGTGGGAAAGGACATTCAGGAATGCAGAAATTAATTATTTGTGCACAGTAGAGAATTTTGCCTACCGACTGGGAAAGTATCAGAAACTGTATAATAGCACCAAAAGAGTGATGAAAATGGACTGCAAAAATTTGTGTGACCGCTTTGGAAAAGCTGGCTAGGAATGGAACTTGACATTCATTTAAAAAGGGCGATAAAAATATACTTCCGTCTTTCATGTAATTCTTGAGGCTTTCAGGAAAATTGAATACATTAAGCCCTAATAGATGGAGGTGCCAAGTTGCTCATCTGCTTTTACCACGTAAAAAGTTCTAGTAGAACTTGGGTTTTAAGAGCCATCTGTCCGTTTGAGCTACCTATCAGCTGAAAAGTTTACTTACTCCATTTATACCCCACTTTCTCCCCAATGGGGACTCAAAGCAGCTGACATAGTTCTCTCTTCCATATTATCCTCACAACAGCCCTGCGAGGTAGGTTAGGCTGAGTGTGTGTGACTGGCCAAAGGTCACCCAGCAAGCTTTCTTGGGAAAGTGGGGATTCAAACCTGGATCTCCCAGATCCTAGTCCGACACCTTAACCACTATACCATGCTGGCGGGCTGTGCAGCTTAGCCCAAAAAGCAATCAGGACTTTGAATATTTTCTTAAAGCAAGGATAAAAGTCCTTCATATTGTTAAGAAAACTCTGAAAACGTAATTGTCCTATAGGCAAGGAACATCCCCCAAATTCCCTAGCATGTCATTCCAAATCTCTTAAGACGTGATCCAGCCAAAGTTAAGCATTCTAAGATTCCCTTTTTTCCCAGTGGGAGAAAATTATGCACACGATTAATTTGAAATCCCAGTGAAATCAATGGGATTTAGAAGTGGGGTCCCCCCCCCGGAGGGTGCCCACAGTAATTTTCTAAGCCCATGCACATCTTGTTTGGTCAGGGCCAGGTGTGTCAAGACTGTAAGCACTTTCGTATTGAAGCTGCAGGTGGAAGAGAGGAATGTTTGAGGGTTTTGGAAGAAAGGAAGAAGCTGACACCCGAGTCTCAGAAATGGGAGTGGCGATACTGTAGCGTTTTAAGTGGCTTTTTTTGTGCATGGACACTTGGAGAATTAGGAACAGAATCCTTTGGAGTTCAGGCCAAAGGGCTTGTTCTGTATTTGTAGTGGAGGCTGGTGGGAGTACATCATAAGCCCTTAGGAAGGGTGTGAGTAGTTTGTGGGAGGTGTGAGCTGCTATATTTTCTGACCAAGCAAGTTGAACAGTTACCTCCTGTGGGCAACAACTGTTGTTAGTTGGCTTTAGTGGGTAAAAATGACAGTGTTACAACACCCATCAATTAGTTAGCAATGATTTTATGAATGAAAGCGTGCCCTAGTGATTGAGCAGGGAAGTCGTTACAGTTCAACTTTCTTCTGTAATGTACTGGAGGTGGGTAAATGAGTTTTATTGTGGACTAATTTAGGAAATGTTTGCCTTGCCTTCTGGCCAAATTAAATTAGCACTCAATTATTCCCTTATGTCTCATAGTGGAGAAGATTTGTGGCTAAAATAAAGATTTGTATATCATGGGGCTGAGGGCCAAGCTAATAGCAACCATGGCGGGTGGGCTGGGGGGCTTGGATTAAGGCTCTGTGGTTCAGAGAAGGGGCTTTTTAATCCCTACTGTCTATGTTGTTTACGCAGTGTCGCTGCCGTTTGCCTGGTGGAGGAAAGCATATGGAGACGGGGGTTGTTTTTGCATTGGGAAAATGGCACTGGAAAGCGGGTAGGGGAAGGAAAGCACCATTCCCCCCAGCACTGGGGTCCCCGTCTTCTTATTCTCCCCCCACGACTAGCTTTTTTTTTAAAAAAGCAAAGTTATGATCACAGATCTCTCCTGTCCCTGACATTTGACCCCTGAGCACAGCATTGCATCCTCCAGATGAACAAATTCATATCTGAACAAGAAAATCAAACTGTCTCTCAGTTTGTAGTGAGAGACAAACTGAGAGACTGTCTCTCAGTTTGTTGTGTATATTTAATAGATTATTGAGATCTCAACTTTTCTTGATTTCCTGGTATCAAGTGGAAGGAGGGGGAACTATCTTTGCACTAAATGTGCTGGATGCTCAAAATACAGCTGAAACAAATTTTCTGATTGTTTCAGCCAGTGGTAGAATTTCCTGTGCGCCATATTGATCCAATCTGGAAAGTAAAGTCAGCATTTGTATCAATTCCACATCTAGCGAAAGTGCTTTCTTTCTCTCTCTGTATATGTCTAGAGATACACAGAGAGATATACATGCATGTGTGTTTGATCTAAATTATTTTAAGCACACTAAATGCTGTACGGCAGTGCAGTAAGTGTGTGAGCCAATCTCCTCACCCTTTTTCTCCAGTCCAAAACTGGGCACGATGCCAGGAGCTGGTGACCCCAGCCACTGGGGAGGTCAAGGCTGGTAGATCACGTGAACTCAGGAGTTCTGGGGCTGCAGTGAGCTCTGCCGATCAGGCGTCCAAACTAAGTTTGGCATCCATATGGTAAGCCCCGGGGGAGCTGGAGCCCACCAGGTCGCCTAAGGTGGGTGAACCGACTCGGTGTGTAGATAGAGCTCTTGCAGTGACAATGCATAACCAGCTGGAGGGAAGATTTTTCCATCCTCTCAGTAACACCCATGGGTGAAATTCCCCATAAAGGACATTTTAAAAAGAGAGTAGTTCTTCATGTGATTCTTCATTTAACATTTGGGAGAGACACAAAACATAGAGATGACCACCAGTTTCAGGGGCTTTAAAGCAGGATGGGAGGATTAGACTCCCAGGAATTAGCGTCCCATGAGAGCTAAATTAAACTTCCCAGTTCCAAGAAAATATGCATCTGAATACTAGTTGGTGGGAAGCAACAGTGAGGGGAGGTAGTATTGTGTGAGAGAGGCTGCTGCTCCCCCCCCCATTGAGAAATGGGACTCAGAGAGGTTTTTTTTTTGCTGTGCCTATACCCTGTACCCCGTTTATTCCTGAAATAAATGTTTCCTCTTGAAAGTTCTCCACTCTAGTCTTGTTAGTTGGGCAGTCCGCACCAGGTCAAACAAATTTGCAGTTTGTGCAACACTAGATTGACTTTGGTCTGATCCGTCAGTGCTCAGTCTTCTTGTGTAGGCTGGCAGATACCAGAGTTGGCCAGGTGCTTTTTCACACACATGAAGCTGTCTTACCGCAAATCAGACCTTTGGGTCCTTCAAGGTCAGTATTCCCTACTCAGATCGGCAGTGGCTCTGCGGGGTCTCAGGATGAGTTCTTTCACACCACTTGTTCTTTTAACTGGGGGGTTGAATGTGGGACCTCCTACATGCAAAACAGAAGCTCTGCCGGCAAGCCACAGCCCCTCTAAGCTGCATTTATTTCTTAAAATATTTGTGTGCTCACTTTCTTTGAGGACTCGAGCTGGCTAACAAAAATGCCTCCAAGCAGCAGGGAAAAAAAATACAGCACAATCACAAATGTAAGATAAGACAGACCTATCAAAGAAATAGTTAACTGACATGAACATAGTCTTTCGGCTTTACTGACGGCAACGAAAGCAGCCTGCTCGTCTGCAAATCATCCAAAATAGAACGGCTTTAAAAGACATCCTAAAAAAAGACAGTTAAGGGTATCCTCCAGACTTCCTCCCCTAATTATATCCAAAGAATTGGTTCAGTTGGAGAGGAGGAGAGGAATGTACAGATCTGTGGGAGGGCATTGAGTGGCAGCTGCCTAGATGAGCGTAATTGGCTTGTGGGGATATCTAGGGAGTTGCAGTCGTTCAATTATGAGGGTCCCAGGCCGAGATACGTTTAAAGGCTGCCTCAAATTGATCCCAGAAGCAAAGAGATGGCTAGAGAAGTCGCTTCAGAGCTGGAGTTAGAAGTTCAACGTAGCTGATACATTCTGCATTAATTGAAAGTTCCAGTAATTTAAGGGCAGCCCCCACATAAAGTGCATTATAGTAGTCCGGCCCAAAGGGGTCAACAGGGAAGCATTTCTCATTCGCATGTAAGTAAAGATCATTCACCAGAATTACTAATATTGTCCCAATCCCATGTCTAGGTCAGACACTGGAACAGATCACGGGCAGATGTGTCATCCAGGTAGACCTGAAGTCCCACATCTGCCAACAGAGGCCAGTTAAAAATAGGCCTATAACTTGTTGCATCTTCTTCCGCCAAATAAGACTCAAGACGAGTTTTAATCACCACCTTTTTCAAAGGTCATGGGACGACTCCTGCCATAAAAGACGTATGAATAGCCTTGGCTAGAGGCATCGTGACTTCCGGTGCAATTTAACTCGCCGAGAGAGGCAGGGAATCCCGTTTGGAGGTGGCGGTTTTCACAGTGCCAAGCACCCCGTTCACATCCGCCCGAAGCCTTTGCGGTCGTCCTCACGTGGGCCTACAAATGAACTCTGTGGAGTATTGATCTGGCAAACACTCCATCTTGTGAGACTTTTGGGCTTCCAACTTGCTAGCTAAGCCAAGGAGTGGTCTTGGAGGGTGCGAGAGAACAGGAGGCAACACCCCCCCCCCCCGCCCCATAGCGTAGCATTCCAAACCATAGCAGAGTCCACCATCAAGACACTCAAAATCCTCCAGAGCAATCTGTCAACAGTTGAATCTCTTGGGGCAGACTGCTGTGTAAGTGGTTATCCACCCTTGCCAAGGCATAACTTCACCTTTTGTTGATAATAAATCTAACAACGACAAGGGTTTTTAATTCTAACCCCCTAACTTGATCACCAGTACCTTGTTTGGTACAGAAAAGTAAATCCAGCGGATGATCTTTGTCGAGTGTTCAAGTCCAACACAGGCTGCAGTAGGAACAACTGGTGCTCAGGGAACTCCATGCGACTGGACTCTGTTCTGGTCACGCATGACAGCTGTCTTGCATCAGCTGCACTGGCTTCCAGTGGAGTTCCGGATCAGGAGTGATTCCGCTCACGTTGGATAATGCACTTCCAATCCTCTTTATAGATGATTTGGAACGGATTTTTTTGTGTGCGGAACAAAAAATCCACCTCAAATGATTGATAAAGTGCATTGAAAGTGCATTATTCAACGTGTGCGGAATCAGCCCATGTTCAACAACAACAAAGTTTATTAGCCGGAGGCCATCACATTCTTGAAAACAATTCAAAATTACATGATTGCACATCAGCGAGACACACGCCATTTTAAAATAAATATTTAAAAGGTACATATTTCAACAAATTACCACCTTTAGAAATTTACTTAATAAACCAATCTTTAAATAAAATAAAATAATATATCAGTAAGCATAATTATTTGGCAACAATATAAACATAAAATATCCAGGCAATCATTAAAATTGTATCTTACTATAATTTACATAATATAAATACCTAAAATTCAAATTACCTTATATTATCAAATTATAACAATACTTATCTAGGATTCTGCACACTAAGCCAGGATTTCCTCCTATTAATGACCATCCAGCCATATTTTGCCACTTGGAGCGTTGTTTCCCTATTCCTGTCTGCTAGCATGATTGGAATATAATTTTTTCTCTCTTTCCCCGGAAGACTATCAATAATAGGTTTAATATATATTTCCCTAATATGATCATATATTTTACACGCAAAGAAACCATGTAATAGGGACTCAACACTCCCATCTCCACATGGGCACAAACCTTTTTCATAAGGTGTCTTCTTATATTTGCCGTCCAGGACAGCAGAGGGTAAGACATCAGATCTTAATAGGGTAAAAGCTCTTCTATAATCAGGATTCCCCAAGCTGTTTGTATAAGGCATTGGTGCAACCCTATTCATAATACTTCTTTCCAATAAATAGTTCTCAACTCTGGTCAGGTCATGTTGCCTTTCCACATCTAGGATCAGGTTCAAGGTTTGATTCTAACCTTTAAAGACCTTAGCAGACTGGGACTGACATATCTGCGGGACTGCCTTTCACCTGTATTCCCTGGGGGTTGCTCTGGTCAGCAGATGAACAGCCCCTGGTGGTCCCTGACCCCAAGGAGGTTTGCCTCGCCTCATCCAGGGTCAGGGCTTTTTCAGCCTGGGCACCTATCTGGTGGAACTCTCTGTCCGTGGAGGCCTGGCCTCAGCAGGACTTGTTATTGTTTCCCCTGGCCTATAAGATGGAGATGTTCTTCCAGGCTTATGGTGGTCGAGGCTGGCGGATCATCCAATCAGCCTCCTGCCAGTCCTGTAATAATTAGCTCTTGGCCACCCTGCCCCATGGCCTCTGAAGATATTTGAGAACTGAGATGTGGGATGCATTGTGCACTGCCCTAAAATGATTTACGTAATATCTCTATGATGGTATTAGTGTTTTTCATTGTATATATTTATTACGTCGTCGTCCTCTCTGAGCCTGCTTGCCGAGAGAGCAGATTGTAAATCAAATCAAAATAAAATCGGGTTGGATCCTATGACTTCCTTCCGCTAACTTTGATCCAACAGTCTCTCAGAGAATGATTCTCTCCAATAGAGAGAGGAAAGATGGGGAAAGGAGTCCTTCGAAGGAGAAAAGTCTTTCTGTGTTGGAGGACGGCTTGGCAGAAGATGTACATAGGATCCTGCCCCTAATCTTTGTGTCAGAACCACTTGTTCCTGCGGTTTCTCTGTAGTTTTAGTACCTATTGCCCTTCCATAGTATTTCATTTTCCTAATGAAGTTGACAAAAATGCAATCTAGTGATTGATCGTGAGGCACCTGGGTCTGCTCTGGTTGTATCTTACTAGTAGATATAGTTGGTCAGAATTTTTTCTCTTGTGTATTTTTTTAAAAATATCCTGGCCCAAGGGGGCTGGACAGGAAATCCCTCTGTTCGATGTATTGTTGAAGGCTTTCACGGCCGGAGAACGATGGTTGTTGTGGGTTTTCCGGGCTGTATTGCCGTGGTCTTGGCATTGTAGTTCCTGACGTTTCGCCAGCAGCTGTGGCTGGCATCTTCAGAGGTGTAGCACCAAAAGACAGAGATCTCTGTGTCACTATTGTCGAAGGCTTTCACGGCCGGAGAACGATGGTTGTTGTGGGTTTTCCGGGCTGTATTGCCGTGGTCTTGGCATTGTAGTTCCTGACGTTTCGCCACAGCTGTGGCTGGCATCTTCAGAGGTGTAGCACCAAAAGACAGAGATCTCTCAGTGTCACTATTGTCGAAGGCTTTCACGGCCGGAGAACAATGGTTGTTGTGGGTTTTCCGGGCTGTATTGTCGTGGTCTTGGCATTGTAGTTCCTGACGTTTCGCCAGCAGCTGTGGCTGGCATCTTCAGAGGTGTAGCACCAAAAGACAGAGATCTCTCAGTGTCAGTGACGTCTGACACTGACACTGAGAGACACTGAGAGGCGAAACGTCAGGAACTACAATGCCAAGACCATGGCAATACAGCCCGGAAAACCCACAACAACAATCCCTCTGTTCTTTGTTTTCTTCTTTCTAGAATGGTATAATTTTTATAGCTAGAAAGCCCAGCAGAACTGGAAAAGTTATGGCTGCTCTTTCGAAGGTAAAGTTGAGGTTGAATCCCATGGGTGGTGCAGAGACTTTTACACCCGGTGTAACATTTGTTTACACTTTCTCTAATTGTCGCCTTTGAACTTTTTAAATGGTCTTTCTAAGGTGAGAATGAACTTTGTATTAGGTGAACCATAAGGTGTTTTGTTTCCTGAGGCACAAAATCCAAATAAACCTCTCCCTTACTCCCAAAGAGTGAAAATAACCGACCGTTTTCTGTCAGAAGTTTGCTGCCTGAAGCAACTTGTCTTGGTTTGCATACTGGTAGGGTTGGCCCTGAAACAAGTGTATTTTGAAGACATCCCACAAACGTTCAGCCGGAGTCCTTGAAGAGAGGTCTTGTGGAAAGCCAGAGACCTTGAAGAGAGAAATATTAAATCATGTGATTCACTTCTTCTATTTTTCTTGATGATACAGACAGGGCTGGGGAAGTGCTAATGCCTCATGCTTTTCCGTACAGAGAACATACGGCAGTGAGCTGTACAAAGACCGATTTCTCCAACTGAACTGTGCCTCCCTAATTAAAACTTGTTTTTATGGTCTCTTCTAGGTTCCTCGTTCAGTTTCGACAGGACAAAGTGTGCGTGAAGTTTGTGCGGGGGAACCAGAAAAATGGCAACATTCCAACTTGCAAGCGAAAAAACAACCGACTTCTTGAAGTTGCTGTGCCTTAATTCTCTGTGCTCCTCCCTTTACACGGATCCCTTCTTTGTAACGGTGCAATTTTAGCAGGGGTGGGGATTTTCGTGGGACTGGAAGGGTTGTTCTGCCAACAGCTTTGGGAAATCCTTGCCGAAAGATGCAACGAAGTTATCGACACACAGATGTTTTAGTATGATAATCTCTAAGGTCCATATGTGGACTTTGTCCACCGACTGCGTATTATAGGCAGGCCAAATGCCTTCTCATACTTCTAATCGTTTTTATTTATTCTTCACTTTTTAGTGCTGCTTATTATAAATCCATATACCTTACAGCCCTGATCTTCATACTTGTTTGCTGGAATCCTGCCCCTCCGGCCACGCAAGCCGCACCGGGAAGCCATTCGTTGCGTCTCTTCCCTGCTTGTTCTATTCTATGGCAAAGCTCAGACCAAAGGGTTAATTGTAAGACCGTATTGGAGACTCTGACAAACTTCTCAGTGAGAAGCAGTTACCCCGTTAATTGCAAACAGCGCAGAGAGCTCTGTAATTGGATCTTTAAGAGCGTCAAGGGCAGGAAACCCTTAATTCTGCAAAGCAGAAGGAATGTATGACCACATACGCAGCATCTGCGTATGTTTTTGTTTTATTTGCATCAAAGAAGCTGGTGTTTTGCAGTGGGCTTTATAATTGTCAACTTTTAATGCCTTTACAAGCGTAGGAAACTGTATGAGTCTATGAAGCAGGCAACACGTATATTGGGGGGTTCCTGTAGCCATGCAGCCTGAGGTACGTCCTTTGTTTTGTGTAAGGTTCCCCTATCAATTTAAAATTATCCTTTAAATGTTAAATCTCCAGAGGGTACAATTGCTTGCACAGGGGGGCCATGCGCAAGTGATTTTAAATAACATGTCTGTCAAATGGGATCTAATCTCCCCCCTCCCCCCAGACATTGGCATATGCTCTATACAATGTGCAATAAAGCATTCATACAGCTTGCAAAACTTATTTATAATAACTTTTGTGGGGGGAAGGCACGGGTTAAGACATCCTGCATATTTGTTGTTCAAAAGACTGAAATTAGGTCTGTACCGTGTCAATCTGAAGGGAGCGTTTCCAGATGTACACTACAGTTATCGCTATTGGAGACAATGTACATACATTTGATTTTAATGGTAAATAATTGTTTTAATTCTGTGCTGTTTGGTACTCTTGTGATAACCATATTTTTGTATTTCAAACAGTTTTATATAAGTTTGTGCACCTGATATGTATTGTGTGCACAGAAACACGTTACAGTCAAGACCTGCATTCTCACTTTCAGAACACAGATTGCAAACTTTAAAGCCTTGTATAAACCAGGAGAATTATTCGGGAGCCTTGATTTGTGGGGCGTCATTTTCAAGTGTTTAGGCAGAAGTTAGCTAAAGAAGATTGTTTGAATGTGATTGTTTGACTTTGTTGATGGTTTTAGACATGTTGTATCCTCAGTCTGATGCCTTCCAGGGGAGATTACTGCACAAATCGTGCAATGCTAAAAACCCAAGTATAAATAAAGAAAAGCTTTGAAAATTATTTTGTCTGACATCAAGTCATTTATTAAGAATGTCAAGATTTTTTTGAACGCTAGAAAAGGTAATCAAAGCAGATCCATCAATAATGTCTTTTTCCCCTTTAGATGAATGGCCATCTTAAATAACAAGTGAGGTACAAAGGTTTAGGGATCTCCATTCTCACTTGTATCTGACCAAGGGAGTGTTGACTCTCAAAAGTTTAAACCCCAGAACATCTTATAGGTGCCACTGGACTCAAATCCTGCTGTTCTACTGTCAACCAACATGGCTACCCAACCTGAAACCATCTTAAATAAAAATAAGTACTTCTGCATTCGCTGTTCAAGTTCTTTCCCTTTTGATCTTCAAAGAAATGGCTTTCAAATTACCTTGAAGATAATTTTAATAGCTTGCTGTTTCTCTTCTGCTTCATATGTAATTCACAAATACCAAATTTGAGTTGAGAAGATTTATAGTCCATAGTAGTTTCACAGTAGGTAGCAGGAAGATTCTCCCAAATGTGACAAGCACGGTGGGTTCATGTATGGTGTAGCTGAACTATGCATTTTAATAGCTGCTAAATCAACGTCCAGCTTTGCATCCTTCTTGCATTATCATGAAACCAGAACCCAGATGAAGCCCTGCAGGTAAAGAGGTGGGTTTAATCTTCATCCCATGGCACCCCAGTTTTACTTACACCCGTTAGCAAAAGGCTGGCATTCATTCTTACAGGGAAAAATAAAAGATGGCGTTTAGGGTGAACGCTACCACCGAGGGCAAAACTTTCCAACCTCCTTAACACTGCATTGTCGAAAGCTTTCACGGCCGGAGAACGATGGTTGTTGTGGGTTTTCCGGGCTGTATTGCCGTGGTCTTGGCATTGCAGGAGTATACTGTATACCCTGCAGCTGTGGACAAGTTTACATCGGGACCACAAAGCGTAGCATCCAGACAAGAATAAAAGAACATGAAAGACCCTGCAGACTTGGACAACCTGAAAAATCAGCAGTGGCTGAACATAGCCTAACTCAAACAGGGCACATTATCTTATTCCAGGACACCAAAAGACTGGACGACACTTCCAACTACTTTGTCAGACTGCACAGGGAAGCCATTGAAATTCACAAGCACAAGCAAAACTTCAACAGGAAAGAAGAAACCTTAAGAATGAACAGAGCATGGTTTCCAGTTCTGAAAAACACCAGGCTAACAAAACACTCTACACCCGACAATAGCCCTGCAGAGAAGATTAGCACATCAAGCACCAATCCATATGCAAAAGAACCTCCTCAGGATACAGTGAAGCCTCCCTCCATTAGCATTCCACACCCTGGGAAACTCTTACAGGATGACTCAGCCCAACCCCACCCCTCCTGAGTAGATACAAATGACCTGCCAACATCTTTTCCACACTGTGACACTGAGGGATCTCTGTCTTTTGGTGCTACACCTCTGAAGATGCCAGCCACAGCTGCTGGCGAAACGTCAGGAACTACAATGCCAAGACCACAGCAATACAGCCCGGAAAACCCACAACAACCTCCTTAACACTGTATGGGTCACTGACAACTGACAAGGAAATATTTACTCTCCCTGTCGACATCAAAGTTGCCACTGAATGCAAGCATGCCCTGTGCTGCCAAGATGGAGCCTTCTGCCAAGTCCTTGTTGACAGGGAAAGTGTTTAACCTCCTGGAGTCCTTTCAGTAGGCAAATCCTACTACCTTATGTGCCCTCTTGGTTATGACGAGCATTTTGCTAATGGTAACTGCAAATATAAAATAGAACCCATTTCTTTACTGAAAAGCGATGTCTTGTTCTTGCCGTCTTCTAGAGCAGCGAAGACCTGCATTTGCTGAGAATAGTTCTGCATGTGACGAAGAGAGCTGTGGTTCTCAAAAGCTTATGCCACAAATAAGTTGGTTAGTTTTAAAGGTGCTACTGGGCTCTTGACTATTTGGCCGAGAATAGCGAAACAGTTTACATGTTTTGGATCAACATGCCATAAATATAGAACACAATGATCTTGGTGGCTTTGCTTCTCATCAGAGCTCTCAATAACTACAGGTGGTTGTACAAAGAGTTAGGAAAAGGAAGCTTGTCCAATCCATTTTGAGTTTTTGACATGGTATCAGTTCTCATTGAGGAGCAAAGCTCTAACACTGTGTCGTTTCCCTCCTCAGATACCAACTTGTAGTCCATGAAATAAGCTCCTTCTCCAAAACTCCGCTCTCCAAGCCCCTTCCTGCTGAGGTGGGACAGAATCAGGTTTTGCTCTGTGTGACTCCCTCACCTTTGGAACAGCACCTCCCTTGAAGCTTTCTTGGCACCAGGGCTTTTTTTCAGCAGGAACGCGGTGGAAAGGAGTTCTAGAACCTCTTGAAAATGGTCACATGGCTGGTGGCCCCGCCCCCTGATCTCCAGACAGAGGGGAGTTGAGATTGCCCTACATGCTGCTCCAGCGGCGTGGAGGGCAATCTCAACTCCCCTCTGTCTGGAGATCAGGGGGCGGGGCCACCGGCCATGTGACCATTCTCAAGAGGCCAATCTCAACTCCCCTCTGTCTGGAGATCAGGGGGCGGGGCCACCAGCCATGTGACCATTCTCAAGAGGCCAATCTCAACTCCCCTCTGTCTGGAGATCAGGGGGCGGGGCCACCAGCCATGTGACCATTCTCAAGAGGCCAATCTCAACTCCCCTCTGTCTGGAGATCAGGGGGCGGGGCCACCAGCCATGTGACCATTCTCAAGAGGCCAATCTCAACTCCCCTCTGTCTGGAGATCAGGGGGCGGGGCCACCAGCCATGTGACCATTCTCAAGAGGCCAATCTCAACTCCCCTCTGTCTGGAGATCAGGGGGCGGGGCCACCAGCCATGTGACCATTCTCAAGAGGCCAATCTCAACTCCCCTCTGTCTGGAGATCAGGGGGCGGGGCCACCAGCCATGTGACCATTTTCTCCGAGGGCAGCCCACTGAGTTCCGCCACCTCTTTCCCCAGAAAAAGAGCCCTGCTTGGCACCAAATGTACTGTCTATTTTGGGCACCAGACCAAAGCGTTTCTTTTCATGCAGGCTTTGAACTAGGAAGTCAGTCTTTCAGATTGTTTTACAGGCTTCATATAGTCCTTTTAAACTGTTGGAAGTTTTATGATGTACTTACACTCTGGCTTGGTTGCTGTCGGGGTTTTTTTTTTTTAATGCTTTATTAGCTAGCCGGTGCCTTTCCGCATGTAATTTAAGCCCTATTTTTTCAGGATAATCTGTGGATTTTGCCTGCGTGCTCTCGCTGTCTTTTCTTTCATTAGTGGAAACTCTGTGGAATTTGGAGGGCTGGGAAAGGGGGGGGAGCCACAGGTGGGGGGGGGATTTTGCAGTCCACTTGCACCTGCCCCATATAGACACCGTGGGAGGGAACAGCGATTTCTCATTCCCTGCTCACCTCAGCTGCCCTCTGTGACTTCATAGGAAGAAGTCAGGATGAGGTTGCTTCTAGCAGCTACCAAGGCAAATTTTGCAGGGCCCGTGAGTATTCCTTCGCCCTCCCTCCCTCCCTCTCCATTGTGTGGGCTCTGCCATCATACTTACTCTTTAGAGGCTGTAGTGATGCTTGGCAAAAGCAAAAGTTCATAGAGGATACGAGCCGGCGTATTCTTTATGGGACAGATTTTTGACAGTTTCTCTTTCTGCAGCCGCCCCTCTGTGCCCCCAATTGATTTGGCAAATGTAACGCATATAGTTTTGCATTGGTGGTGAGGAATTTAGATGCAGTTATCATCAGTGCTTCTAACCTCTAACTAAATTTGATTAAAATTCAAGATTAAACAATTGAAACTCTTCCTGGATTTTTTTGGTCTCCGGTTTGGTCTCTGGTTTGACTTTAAGCCTGTGTCCTCTCTCTCCTTGTTTTTGAACTTTCCGTTTCTGAGAGCAGGCTGCCTTAGATAATACTTTAAGATTTCGGGAAGTCAGCTTCCCGAAAGCTGACTTCAGAGGCATTCCAAATGCTTTTGATGAGGAGTGCAAAATCTTAGCGTGTAGTGCAGCTAGGAGAGTATTGGTGTGATAATTCTGTTCTGGTTTATTCTACGGTGCCTCACGCCTTGGACTTCTGGCAAGTCCAATACAGGGTCGTGCACTGTCGATTAGTCATGCTGCTTCTGCTTTGGCTGCATAACAAGGGAGGAACACAAGAGAAATGCTCTTCTCTAAAGAAGAACAGTGGGACCAGCCATAAACCTGCACAAGGCCCCCTGTCGCACCGTGACCCCCCCCATGCCCAAAACCTTTTAAGGATGGCCAGCTGCCCTGGGAGAGCTCCCCCACCCCAGGCTAGTTTTATTTATTATCATTCTTCAAGGTGGTAGAGGAAAATTTTTGCTCAAAGGTAGATCTGTGCTAAAAAAGATAGGGCAAAAGGTGCTGGAGAGTCCATGCTATGAACTGTGTGCAGATGTTTTGCAGCTGTAAACTGCCCTGCATTGCATTGTTCTCAGTTTAAAACAATGCTGTAATCTTGTGGACCAAAGCATATGTGTGCATGCGTGTGCATGTCCTTGCATGCGTCAGATGTGGGCCAATTCAGATGTGCAATGCTATTTAGCATCTTGGTGTGTGTGTGCATGTGTCATATGTGAACAAATTCATATGTACAATGCTGTGTAGCATGGGGGGGTGCGATGTGCTTCCAAACACACTTCTAAAATTTGGTTTGCGAATAGATACTAACTTGCTTGCAACTTTCCTTAACTTTGTGATGTTTACTCACACATTTTCTTGTGAGGAGATGCACATTGATGTAATATGCTGCTTTTCTGAGGAGGTGCTGTTGGAAAAGGCACCAGCGATTTGGTCCCTCGGATCCCAGAACTGTGTGTTCTGCCTGCGTGTTCAGAAAAAGAAGCCAAGTGGCAATTTGAAGGCCAAACCGACATGGGGTGAAAAAATGTCACTGTAGTTCAGACACGGCCTATGCGCCGTACTCAGAGTGACAGCCTGATTAAATGATTCCTTGTGCCAATATATGTGTCGTTCAAATGAATCAATGAGGTTAGGAAGTCTCCTGCTCTCCCGGCTTTCCACAAACTATGCAAAGCATTTATTCGGGAGGGTAATAGTTCTGTAATGTGATGAAATGGTCCAGAAAGATGCTTTAGCGAAGGGATAGGGACTGTGGACTGTGCTACTATCTCCTGTTGGTTACTATAAATATGCTCTGATGATGGAATTTCTGCTTATGGTTTGTTTCAGCTCTTGTTTTCAGATTTCTGCTGGTCTTCAGAGCTCTGTAATCCCAAACCTATCATACTTTTACTGGATGCCTCATGGTGTTGATTGTATTTGACATATACTATGTAATCTGCCTGAGTCTCAGCAACAAAGGAGGACAATAAAGAACGCAAGTGGATAACTGTTGCCATGATACTGTGGGGTGGATCCTACCCTGTCCCCCCACTCAACCTATCAATGGACGAGCTGTTGGGAAGTTGGAGGAAAGTTCCTTAGGCAGGAGGAAGGGTTACTCAAGAGTTTTTCTACATGAGACATCTGACACGTGAAGAACTTGTGTCGGGAGATGCAATGTTAGCTGGGAAGGGTAGTTTAAAAAGACAGAGCCGGCAGCAGGGCAAAGGAGCTGTGTGAAGTTTCCCTTCTGTATTGCCAGAAGGGAAACTTCAGCCCGTTCTAACCTCTCCAGGTCCAAGTCTGGCTCTGGAAGGCAGCTCCAGCCCATTTCCATTCCTGGCTGCCCTCTGGTTGTGATCCCACACAGTTTTAGACAGGAGAGGTGAAATTGACAGAGCTTTCAGGGAGGCAAAGATGAAATTAACAAACCCCGAGGAGCGATCTCCACCAGCTATATCTTTTAAAACTACCCTTCCCAGCTAACATTGTGTCTCCCAACACTTGACAAACATGCACTGAGGCATCTTGTGTAGAGAGATCCTCAGTGGAGTGGTAGAATAGGGGTAGGATCCATCCCACAGCTGGTTTTACTCCAACAAAGAAAGATGACCGAGACCATGGGTTGGGTTCAGCAGAGGAGAATGGATTTTTGCCCTTCCACCAGCAGCAGAAGAATCTTCAAAATGTTGCCTTGAGCTGTTGTACAAAACCAGGAACAGATGACAACCGAGGGTTATAAACATAAGAACTTCAGCCTATCAGAGCAGTATTTGGATAGAACATTATTCATTTTCTTGTCTGTCTAAACCCAGCTTTTTTTCTCCTGTGTGACACGACGTATAGAAGCCGACAGGAAATGGGGCGTAGGGAGGCAGATGGTTACAGATGGAGTGTTTATGTGAATGTTCTGACGTGGTCCGTTACTGCTGCCCTCTTTCCAGCCCAAATATTTTATAGCTTATCTTTGTGGAAATGATGTTGGAATCCAGTACTACGTAGAATGGGCTAAAGCTCTGTTCTTCTGGGGAGTGAGGGAGGGCTTCCTTTCCCCTCCCTTAAGAAAACGGATCGCACCTAATTTAAGGAGCATTTTGGCAACTTTAAAAACCATTCCATTTTAATGTGTGCAAATGAGCTCTGAACCAAAAAACGAGCAGCCATCCCCGTCGTTCCTCAACATCTTTTGCAAGCTTGTTCTTTCACTCCAGATGTTTTACATCGCAAATGGGGAAATATTTAGGGTTTGAATTTTTGTTTGAAACTTGATTGTTGATAGTCTCTTGAGACAGCTTGTGACAAACTGTATAATAAAAATGTTAAAAATAGCACAACTCTTCCCTGGCAAAGCAAAAATTCCCACAATTCAGTGTGCTGGGAAAGTTGCTGAACTTTCTTTTGACCGAATGTGCCGGTTCTCTGCTCCTGCAACCTTCCCCTGATCCTCAGTTCCTTGTTTACATGCAATTCTTTTTCTACTCTCTCCAAGTAAATTTCTGTTCAGCTTCTCCAAAGACACCGCAGAAGGTCTTCTGTGCTCTTGGGGGGAAAACTGTATACATGAGGAAATAAAGGCTGGTTGAAAAATGTTCGATCCTTGCCAGACTTCCAAAGCCGAGCAGCAAAGCTTTCCACGAGTAGTTTTGCAGGGCAGTAAATGTTGAACACCAGCCCTGATCACCCGGACGAACCTGATCTCACCAGAGCTTGGAAGCTAAGTAAGGTCAGCCGCGGTCAGGACTTGGATGGGAAATCACCAAGGAAGACTTACGATGCAATCCTAAACAGAGTTACAGCAATCTAAGCCTGGGCTCAGACTGGAGTAACTATGCATAGGATTGCACTGTGAGATTACTACACAAAGGAATAAGAGAATCACAGAGTTGGAAGGGGCCATACAGACCATCTAGTTCAACCCCCTGCCCAGTGCAGGATCAGCCTAAAGCATCTCTGACAAATATTCATCCAGCCTCTTTTTGAAAACTGCCAGTGAAGGGGCGCTCACCACCTCCCTAGGCAGCTGATTCCACTTTTGAACTACTCTGACCGTGAAAAAGTTTTTCCTAATATCCAGTCGGTACCTTTGTGCATGTAGTTTTAGCCCATTGCTTCGTGTCCTACCCTCTGCTGCCAATTGGAACAGCTCCCTGCCCTCCTCCAAATGACAGCCTTTCAGATATTTAAAGAGAGCAATCATGTCCCCCCCCTCAACCTCCTCTTCTCCAAACTAAACATTCCCAAGGCCCTCAGCCTTTCCTCGTAGGGCTCAGTCTCCAGACCCCTGGTCATTCTTGTCGCTCTCCTCTGCACCCTCTCGATTTTGTCCACATCCTTTTTGAAGTGAGGCCTCCAGAACTGCACACAATACTCCATGCGTGGCCTGACCAAGGCAGTATAGAGAGGGGCTATGACCTCCTGCGATTGCGACGCTGTGACCCCTTTGATACAACCCAGGATTGAATTGGCCTTTCCGGAAGGCAAATGGCGACCCTCCTCTGCTCCTCTCTTGCCTTGAAAACCCCATGATGTGGGGGCTCCTTTCAGGGGGTCACCATGAGGCAGTTGCAACTTGACAGCACACTAAATTTGACTAAATGTTGAAAAATCACTTGCTCAGAAGAAAAGCCCTAGGAGCTTTCTGGGAACTAAGGTTCTAGATACATGACTTTATGCTCAAATCAGAAATCTGCTCCATGCAAGGGAATTGTGGTGTCAGAGGGGCGGCGGCCCCACCCTCACACTCACCTACCCCAGAGAATCCTCTGGAAGTGGCCAGCCTCACCCAGGCACTGCTGAGGCAGGCGGCTGTGGGCAAAGACGCAAGGGTGAGGCCATGCCCAGAGGTGCACCAGCAGTGGCCTCAGAGCCTGGCACGTTCCTCAAGAGGGAGGTGAGGCTCAGGTAGCAGACTGCACCTGGGGACAGGCCAGAGGAAGAGGGCAGCAGCAAGGGGGCCCTGGGGAGGCAGCGCCTTAAAACCTCTAAAGAGGGTGCAGCAGGAGCAGGGAGGGCTCAGCCAGGGAGGCCGTTGGTCCTCATCTCCTTCACTCACCAGAGGCCCACCCCTGAAGAGAGAGCATTGGGCGAGCCCAAAGTCAGCCCACCTCCAGGCGATCCTTTATTAGGCCGGCCCAGGGAGCCCTGAGGAAGAAGGGCCAGAGCGCTCCCAAGATGCTGTGGGAGAGGCAAAGGCTTTGAAAGGGGGAGGCAACAGGGCGAGTCAATTCCCCCCCCCCCCCAGCTGAGGCTCATCCAAGGATGGACCAAGGAAGAGGGACACTGGCGGACACCACAGCCCCAGGCTCTGACCCTATGGTGGAGTCTGATGCCTGATGCACACGCAGCACGTGGCTGTAGAGAACAGCTTCCTATGCATTTCACTGGAGGGAGTCCGTCATATGATCTAGGGTTGCTAACTGCCAGGGAGGCTGGAGATCTTCTGGTCCTGGAATTACAACTGATCTCCAGACTAGAGAGAGCCGTTCCCCTGGAGAATGTGGCTGCTTTGGATGGTGGACTCTATGGCATTATAATCTACTGAGCTACAGCCCCACCCCAAATCTTGCCCTCCTTAGGCCCCACCCCCCAAATCTCCAGATATTTCCCAACCTGGAGTTAACATAGCAACTCAATTCATCTCACACATTCCTAAGCACGTGTAGAACAGGCTCTGCAGTTGGAATGATGTCTGTACCTATAGCCCTTCCAAACAGGGTTGCCAGCTCCAAGTTGGGAAATTCCGGGAGATTTGGGGGGTGAAACCTGGAGAAAGTGGGGTTTGGGGAGGGAGAGGACCTTGGCATGGCATAATTCCATAGGATCTACACACACACACACCCCCCAAAGGAGCCATTTTCTCCAGGTGAACTGATCTCTGTGGCCTAGAGCCCAGGTGCAATTCCAGGAGATCTCCAGCCACTACCTGGAGGCTGGCAACCCTAATTCCAAATGTACTGCCCGTTCTACATGTGCTTCGAAATGTGTGAGATGATGGCTACTGTGCATATATAGAGCCTGGGCATGTACAGGACTTTGCATGTTCCTGTTTTGTGACAGCTTTGCCTTCTGCAACAGCTCAAAATGGGGGAACTGATCATGTGATATGTGATCATGTGATCAGTACTGCCTTTCAATAAAGAAGTTTGTTCCTGGTCAAATTATATGTAACCAAATAGCAGCAGCCAGAATGTAAAAGTGCAGGGAGGGCGGCTGAATAGGGTTGTCAGCTCCAGGTGGGGAAATTCCTGGAGATTTGGGGGGGTGGAGCCTGGAGAGGGCGGGGTTTGGGAAGGAGAGGGACATCAGCTCTGTATAATGACAGTCCACTTCCAAAGCAGCCATTTTCTCCAGGCGAACTGATGACCTCTATGGCCTGGAGACCAGTTGTCATGTAATTCTGGGAGATCTCCAGCCCCTACCTGGAGGCTGGCAACCATGGCTGAAAATAACATCTCATCAAACCATCATAAGTAGGGCTGCCAGCTCCAAGTTGGGAAATTCCGGGAGATCTGGAGGGAGAAACCTGGAGAAAGGGGGGTTTGGGGAGGGAAAGGACCTTGGCATGGCATAATTCCATAGAGTCCACCCTGCAAAGTAGCCATTTTCTCCTGGTAAACTGATCTCTGTGGCCTGGAGACCAGTTGTAATTCCGGGAGATCTCCAGCCACTACCTGGAGGCTGGCAACCCTAATCAGAAGAACATCCAGAGCTTTTTCTGTTCTGCCCAGTCAGAACTTTCTGCTCCCTTGGTAGTTTCGTGCTTTTTCTTCGCAAACTTCAGTCATCACTTGGAAGGGGACATGTAAGGACAAGGAAGGAGGGGTGGTTTAGCTCTCCCCCCCCCGCCATCACCCCCGTAAGGACAAAAGAATCACAGAGCTGGACGTGGCCTTGTGGTTTCATCTCAAAAACCACGGGCACCCTCGGGGATTCCTCTTGATGGCTTAAGACTGCTAAATAAACAGCCCTACATTGAGTCCCTCTCCCTGCTAGAGGCCTTGATTCTACTCTCCGGCTTTTGTTCTTGCAGCATTAAGAAATGGCAAGAGTTTGTCATTTACAAGCCGTTGGTCAGAATGAAAGGGGGATGCTGGACTCCTGTTCATAATCACAAGTTGGCAGTCGTGTGAATAAGTTCTCTGCGTGTGAAAGCTTCAGTGCAGAAGGCAGGGTCCTCCGCACCTTGCAGAAGCTCTGTGGAGACACTCAGGGCCAAGCTACAAGTGACGAATGACGCTTGAACGGCAAGTGGATCAAGTGGAGGGCAAGTGGAGGGCAAGTGAACAGGGAGGAATACACTTGCCATTCAAGCGTCATTCGTCACTTGTAGTTTGGCCCCCAGAGAACATAAAGAGTGGGGGTCACATTCGTGGCAGCCACAGGCCAGGCTTCTGTGCTTTGGATCTTATTACTGTTAGGTGGATCTGTAATTGGTTGACAGATTCCCACCCAAAGAATGCTTGTTATCCGTTCATAAGCTTTTGAGATCTACAGCTCTCTTCATCAGATGCACGCATCTGACGAAGAGAGCTGTGGTTCTCGAAAGCTTATGCTACAATAAAGTTGGTTAGTCTTCAAGGTGCTACTGGACTCTTTACGATTTTGCAACTACAGACTAACACGGCTAACACCCCTGGATCTATGTTATTGGTTCCTCATCCTCTTGGAGAAGAGTGACAAGTGGAGGGCCTCAGGACATCCTACAGCTAAAACTAGGGACAGCTCTAGACCGTTACTTTGCCAGCAGATTTTAGATTTTAGCAATCTCAAATGAAAGTGGGGGGAAATAATGCAAAAAAAAAAAAAAGCCACCGGTCTGCAGGTGGTCTGTGGGTTATTCCCAGAGTGGACACTAAAAACTAGGGACAGCTCTAGACCGTTACTTTGCCAGCAGATTTTAGATTTTAGCAATCTCAAATGAAAGTGGGGGGAAATAATGCAAAAAAAAAAAAAGCCACCGGTCTGCAGGTGGTCTGTGGGTTATTCCCAGAGTGGACACTATTCGTGAGAATTTCCTGGGTCGGAAGCTGCTGGACTGAGATTGACAATATTCAGAACTGCTGTCGAAAGGCATAAAAAGGGATTTTTTTCTCTGCGATTCAGGGAATGCTAAAATAACAAAAGCCATTTACGTACAGCCCTAAAAGGTAGCATTCCTATTTCCCTCCCCTCTAATCTAAAATACATTTTCTCCAGACATAAATCTAGTTTTAAAAGATGCTGTCCAACCTCTGTTGTCTACAGTGCATCGCTATTAATGCTGGGCAGCCAGAGCAGGCATTCGGAGTGTGTCAATGTTGGGTCGGACTGGAATCTCAACTTTGCTGGGAGTTTGATTGTTTTGGTTGTCAACGGGCCATTTCACTTACATCAAAAATTCCTACCGGGCCACTGCTTTGGAGAGCCGCCACGCCCCAGCCACTCTGCCAGCACGGCAGGAGGCCACTTGGCTCTGGCTGGGACAGCACACCCGTTTCTACCTCCTGTACCACCACCAGTTGAAGAGGCAATATTTGAGCCAACGCTTGTAAGTTGGTGCTGCTGGCCATGTCCGGCCTCTGCAATGCAAGCCACTCCGCCCGTCTTGTTCCTGGGCCACTGTAACATCTCAGTCCATCTAGGCTTCCCACTTGCCCACGTCTTGTGGGGAAGTCCTGCCCCGGGCCCCGATCTCCCACCCTCAGGAAACTGAGAGCCTAGCTAGATGTTTTAATGTACCCCCCACAATCACATAGTAGCTCCAGGATTTGCCTGGTTCGATTCCCCACTCCTCCGCTTGAAGCCAGCTGGGTGACCTTGGGCCAGTCACAGCTCTCTCAGAGCTCTCTCAACCCCACCTACCTCGCAGGGTGATTGTTGTGATAACACACTTTGTAAATCACTTTGCGTAGGCGTTAAGTTATCCTGGAGGGTGGTTTATAAATCGAAAGTTACTATTGTTGTTGTCTTAATCAACATAGGTCAACCTGCTTTGTGTTGGTGGTACATTTTTTCCTGATTCCAATTCAACTGGCTGGTACCTTTCAAGCCCTACAGATGGAAAATAGCAGGGCTTTTTTTCAGCTGGAACGCGGTGGAACGGAGTTCCGGAACCTCTTGAAAATGGTCACATGGCTGGTGGCCCCGCCCCCTGATCTCCAGACAGAGGGGAGTTTAGATGGCCCGGCGCGGAGGTCAATCTAAACTCGCCTCTGTCTGGAGATCAGGGGACGGGGCCACCAGCCATGTGACCATTTTCTCCGAGGGCAACCCACTGAGTTCCACAACCTCTTATCCCCGAAAAAAAGCCCTGGAAAATAGCAAAGCCCTGAAAAGTGGCTGGCCTTCTAGACGCATAAAGAAAAGTGGACTTCCAGTGACTGAGAAGCTTTGTGCTGGTTTCTTTCGCTGAGTCTGCAGGACGCTGGAATGTAGGTGCCTGAATTGTGGAGAAATCGCTATTTGGTAATCAGACGCTTTGTGACCTTCTGTTGCAGCAGAAGTCCACAGTTTTAACTCGCGAGGGGTACAGTAACAGCCTGAATGGCATTTGGCGTCACAGCCAGGCTAGAAACCAGAATCTATCAAGTCGATAGCAGTTGCTGCTTTTGGCAGCAAACACTCGGAGCAGTTGGGGAACGATATACTTCATTCTGCTTGAATTCGTTAACCTTTTCATAATTGTTGCTTTCAGGCTGAGCCACCTTTTGTTCTGTTTCCTAGCACCCAGTAAAATGCCTGCCTTGGGTTCCTCCTGACTTTAACTTACGGTATGAAATCTTAAGTGACACCTGAAATCAGTGCCCACCAATTTTACCCCAGAATGAAAACACAACAGATGCCCCCTCCCCAGTCGGGCGGAGACAGGAGTCCGCTTCCCTAGGAGCTCTGAGGAGACTTCAAGGTTTCAAAGGTTTTTAAATAACTACAAACAGCTTTTTGTGCTTGAAAATTGTCGTCTTGCATTCTAAAGAGCTCCCTCTCGAACATACTCATCCCAAGACATGTCCCATCTGCCCATTGCAGATGGAAGTTAGGGGATCCTTTGGCCTAAGAGCTCTGAGGAGGTTGTTACCCCTTCCTTCTTGGGAAGAACATCTTAGCAAGGAGGCTGCCAGGTGGACCCAGAGGTGCCCAGCCTTGGAGGCCGGCCAGTAGAGGTTAACACGAATCGAATTACGACCCAAAAAACTGTATGAAACAGGCCGGTTCGTGGTTCATTAACTCGCGGTTCGTGCCAGTGAGCAGCAGGAGAAAGGGCTGTCAGTTTCACACACCCTGCGCTGGGTTCAGCCCATGGGCTGAAGCTGAGGCCAACGTGGGGTGAGTTAAACTGACAGCTCTCGTTCTCCTCCCGCCCAGGGTGGCAGGAAAATGAGAGCTGTCAGTTTGACAGACCTAGTGCTGGGTTCAGCCCTGTTTTCCTGCCGCCCTGGGTGGAAAGAGAACGAGGGCTGTCAGTTTCACCTGGGGCC
The DNA here is from genome assembly GCF_028583425.1 of Eublepharis macularius. NCBI lineage: Eukaryota > Metazoa > Chordata > Lepidosauria > Squamata > Eublepharidae > Eublepharis > Eublepharis macularius. The sequence continues at coordinate 223,093,674 of NC_072791.1, read as the reverse complement.
AGTTTCACCTGGCACTCACATATTTTGCGGTCTTCATATCCACACTTTACACAGGCACGCTCCTGAGCTGCGCAATGTCACTTCTGGGAAGTGATGTCATCGTGCAGGGTCTTATGCCAGCCCTGGGAGCGCTCCTGCGCTCCACAGTGGGCCGATTTTGGCTCATTTGGGGCCAAATCAGGCCCATTTGGAACCTAAATTGGCCCGCTGTGAAGCACAAGAGCTTTCCAGGGCCCTCCTGGCAAGGTGACATGATGGACCCTGGAGTGCTCCTGAGCTTTGCAGTGGGCTGATTTTGGCCCCAAACGGGTCTGAATGAATGAAGGATTGAATGAATGAATTTATTTGTGGTCAGAGACCATAACAATGACAACACATCCTTATCAGTCAATAAAATAGTTAAATCCAGCGTAAAAATGTAAAGGACATAAAAAAATACATTTAGCATTTAAAATCTTATCTTAAAATGTATATAGTTCTCTGGGAACCGCAGGAATTCTAGTATTAAAAACACTGACATTAAAATAGTTAAAATTGTAAAAAGAGCAGGAGAGTATGTATGGCTATTCTTTTTATTATGGAATTTAAACAAATTAGAGACAGAATTTGGCTATTTGCCTGGAGATGGTTGGGTTTTCCTCAATTAGGAGTTTCTCCAGGCAGGTCTCATTTGCCTCTGCAAACGGACCTGATTCAGCCATAGGCAAAACGGGCAAGGCAGCGATAGACGCCCCAACCACACAACTCCTGCCCCCTCAAGCGGGATCAAGACAACCAACCTCTTCTGTAACTTTAGCTTTGGTTGGATTTTTGCAAATAGAACATTTGAAAACTAGACAGCCCTCGCTAGGAATGTTTTCTCCTGAAGCAATCACCCCACGGTTGCTTCAGGAGTGCGGTATCGGCAAGACCGCCTCTCCCCATATGTGCCCCAGAGGATGCTCCGAACGGGAGAGAAACAGTCAGAGGGCGGGAATCGATAGGGAGCAAGCACGGCTCGACAAGATAAAGTGATGGACAGCCCTGGTAGGGAGGGATTCTGGTTTTATATTCTCTGGGTTTTTTGGGCCAGCAGATGCCAAGCCCTACCTCAGCCATATGCCTGGCGGAACATCTCTGTCTTACAGGCCTGGCGAAACGATAACAAATCGTGCCGGGCCCTGGTCTCAGTAGACAGAGAGTTCCACCAGGCCGGAGCCAGGACCGAGAATTCCCTGGCTCTGGTTGAGGTCAGGCGGGCCTCCTTGGGGCCAGGGACCACCAATAGATGTTTCTCTCCTGTTCAGAGCATCCTCTGGGGCACATATGGGGAGAGGCGGTCTTGCCGATACCGCACTCCTGAAGCAACCGTGGGGTGATTGCTTCAGGAGAAAACATTCCTAGCAAGGACTGTCTTGTTTTCAAATGTTCTATTTGCAAAAATCCAACCAAAGTTAAAGTTTAATGTGATTTTCAAAATGCGGAGGTTAACAGGCACGAGACCTTGCAACTGAGTTAATTCCCCCCCCCCTTTCTTCTTGCCTCCTCAAACCATTCCAGCAGATGCCGTGAGCTAGTGACCTTCTGAGATGACCATCTGCCTGGAGAGGAGGGCTGTGGGGTCTCTAGCTCGTCAAGCGTCTCTTTGTCCTTTTCACCCCAGCTGCTTTCCCAAGCTTCTCAAGGGGGAACATCCTCTCCAAACATCGGCCACAAGTCCCATCTTCTCCATGATGCTCAACAGATGCAACCGCCGAGGTCAATTTGTTGCGGGTGGCAAATTAATCGGATTTGGAATGTTTCCATTTATCAGCATTTTAAAAAAAGCTCGGGACAAAGGATTTACAAATGGAAATAGTAAAATTCAAAGAAACCTTTTATGGACTTTGGAGGGGCAAGCTGTTGTTGTTAGGATTGCCAGCTCCAAGTTAAGAAATTCCTGGAGATTGAGGGATGGATCCTATGGAGGATGGAGTTTAGGGAAAGGAGGAACCTCAGCGAGCTATAATGCCATAGAATCTACCCTCCACCCTCCCAAGCAGACACTTGCCCCGGGGAGCGGATCTCTGTAGCCTGGAGATCAGTTGTCATTCTAGAAGAACTCCAGGCCCTGCCTGGAGGCTGGCAACCACCATCATCACCATCACCACCACCAGGACCATGAGCTTGGCTTAATGAATGGCGATATACAGATCTATTATTATTATTATTATTATTATTATTATTATTATTATTATTATTTACATTTCTAACTCGCCCTTCCCACAAGTGGGCTCAGGGCAAGTTACAGCAGTTATAAAAATATAATACAAATATTAAAACAATTCATAAAACAACAGTCATAAAACAACAATCTAGCCTCTGCAGTCAATATACAACATCTTTGGTGTGCATTAATTTCTTCTAATCCAGACTGCTGGTGGTAACAATTGCAAGAACTACATAGGCAGAGTTGCCAGACCTCCTGGTGGGGGCTAAAGTTCTCCCAGAATTAAAGCTGACCTCCAGACTACAGAGATGAGTTCCCCTGGAGGAAATGGGGGCTTCAGAGGGTGGGCTGTAGGGCATCACATCCTCGCTGAGGTCTCTCCCCTCTCCAAATCCTTCAGTTCCCAGTTTCCACCCCCAAATTTCCAAGATTTTGATTTGGGGTTCTCCAGATTAGAGTCCCATCGCTCTTAACCATTGCACCAAACTGGATGTATCCCAGGGACGGTAAGGTTTGGAGAGGGGAGGGACTTCAGCGGGGCATGATACTGTGAGACTCTGCTCTTCAAAGCATCTATTTCCTTCAGACGAAATGATCTCTGTAGTCTGACGACGAGTTGCAATTCTGATAAATCTCCAGGCCTTACCTGGCGGTTGGCAACAGTTAAGCTTCTTTATAAAGCCATTGACTGTAGAGTTGTCATATTATCTAGCTGATGAGATTTTTACCCAGAATCTGAGCACGCTACCCAGTCCCTGTTTGGTTCCATAGCCTGGCCCCGATTCCCAGTTTTCATTTCAAAACAATCCAAGTCTCTAGGTCTGCTAGATTCAAGACGCTTAGACAAGTTTCTGCCTAATTTCTGTAGTCAAAACAGGCCCGTTCTGCCTTCTCTTTGTTTTAGCCAGTTGGGGAAATCGTGGCTCTCAGATGGGAAGCAAGAAGAGGGCATGTTTTCTGCCAGGCACGGCTTGATTAAAAGCTTGGAGGCCACAGAAATTGGTTGCGCCTTCTGTTTTTTCTGCTTTGTGAGCTTTATCTGGCTTCTAAAAGTACTTTTAAGGGAAAATATCTCATGCCCTCTTTGAATTTCCCAATTACTGAAAAAAGTTATACAATAAAAACTGAGTCTCTACAAATATAAAAGGTCACTGTTTATCCATCCCCACCCCAGTCCAGTCCTTTTATAAGCCGCAGAGCAACATAAAAACAATGTGATCCATATTTTCAAACCTGGAAAATAAGTTTAGATGTTGCCTTAGCAAGACAAAAGAGCCCATATTTGGGTGGTGTTACCTACAGCACAGAGGGCATACCATAATTAGGGTTGCCAGGCTCCAGGTGGGCTGGAGATCTCCTGGAATTACAACTGATCTCCAGGCCAGAGAGATCAGCTCCCCTGGAGAAAATGGCTGCATTGAAGAGTGGATTCGATGGTATTATACTCTGCTGAGGTCTCTCCTCTCCCCCAACCCTCTCCTCTTCAGGCTCCATTCTCCAAATCTCCAGGAATTTCCCAACCTGGAGTTGGCAACCCATTCGCCCCTTGTGTCAAGTGCCTGAGGAAGCAAAGGGGCAAATAAGTTTTCTATGATTTCCCACTTTTTGTGCTCTTTAACCAAGCAACTAGTATGTACAACCACATTAATGGGCTTAATTAATTTATTTTTCTTTATTGGCTTCTTTTATACACCACTTTTCTCCCCAAAGGGGACTCAGAGCTGCTCACATTCTTCTCCTCTCCTCCATTTAAAAATCACAACAACCCTGTAAGGTAGATTAGGCTGACTGGCCCAAGCGGGAATTTGAAACTTAGTCTTCTATATTCTAGTTAGACACCCTACCAGCTAAACCACGCTGGGTTTGATTTGCCTGATAAGCAAATAATTTGTATAATATGAAAATGAGGGTGCCCCAATTTGTGGGACTTGAGCACGGCAAAACTATGCAATACTCCTGCGTCTTTTCCTATGGTGACTACAGATACTGTTTTGGCATGGACCACGATCCAAAACTTTCTTTAAGCTTTATGAATGACCCTCCCGGCTTCAGTCACAAAACTGTATTTAAGTTAGGGTTGCCATCTCTGGCCTAGGACAGTTTTGGAGATTTGAGGGCGGTGCCTGTAGAGGTGGGAATTTGGGAAAGGATTCCACACAGATCTGTGCTATACTGTAGAATCTGACATTTTCTTCAGGGGAGCTGGACTCTGTAGTCTGGAGATTGGTGGTAATTCTGGGACATCTCCAAGCCCCACATGGAGCATGGTAATCCTAATGGTGGGGGGTATCTCTGGAACTCTGCTTGGGCTGCCCCTAGGGTGACCAGCTCCATGTTGGGAAATTCTTCGAGATTTTGTGGGTGGAGCCTAGAAAGGGTGGGATTTGGGGAGGGGAGGGACCTCAGTGGGGTATAATGCCATAGAGTCCACCATCCCAGAGTGGCCATTTTCTCCTGCGGAACTGATCTCTGTCATCCGAAGATCAGTTGCAATTCTGGGAGATCTCAGGCCACCACTTGGAGATTGCCAACCCCTCCTGTCCTCCACAGGCACTATCATTCGGACAGTAAAGAGTCCAGTAGCACCTTTAAGACTAACCAACTTTATTGTAGCATACTGGACTCTTTACTATTTTGCTATTACGGACGAACACGGCTAATTCCTCGGGATCTATCGTTCAAACAGGGGCAGAAGATGGAGGGCTTCCTTGGCTGGAGCTCTCTCCATACATTTTGGCAACTGGCAACTTTAAAAAAGATAGAAGTGGTCTTTTAATAAATCAAGTACATAAATAAATAGCTAGAGCTTGGTGGTGTTCAAACGTCCCAACGATGGGCGCAGGTTGCCTGACAGGGCTGTGGAGAAAACTTAAAAATCCTGTGTGAAGTTTACCCAAGGGTATGTCAAATGTATAAATGAGTGGTTCTGTAGGGAAAGGACAAAGTTTAGGAATGAGGTAAAAATGGGCCTGTTTTACTTCTAGACTTTCAAGGGCACAAATGTGCAGGCCTCCGGGCAGTCTCTCAACTAATCAGAGGTGCTTGACAGTCACTGTAACCAAGAGGATGGTTCTCCTGGTAGTTCACAGTAGTTCACCTGAGGTATTTTATTTATTTAACTTGGTGTTATCTCCTGCCTTTCTCTTTGCTCCCCCACGTGATTTCCAAGTTGGAAATGCCTTCCCCGCTTACACAGAATTAATTTAATCCCAGTAGGGAAAAAAGAAGTCACTATTGAGGCTTCAAGCAGCCTGAGGTGGGCACATTTCTAATTGGAGAAATGGCATGCCAAGTAGGGCTGCCAGGTCCCCCAGTGGGGACGAGGGATCCCCGGCCTCTTCCCTCTGCTCCTGCCACCCCTCACCTGGCTGATGGGAGAAAGGCGGGGGAACGGGCCTCCCAGGTGCACCCCTGTGCTTTGCAGTGGGCCGATTTGGGCCCCAAATACGCCATTTGGGGCCCAGATCGGCACGCTGTGAAGCTCAGGAGCACTCCCAGACCTGGTGTGATGATGTCACTTCCTGAACGTGACATCATTGCCCACCCCAGGAGTGCTCCCATACTTCATGCAAGTGAAGGCTGCAAGAAAGGTGAGTGCCGGGGCCCCCTCTCCTGCCAGGAGGATAAGGGGACCTGGCAACCCTCATGCCAAAGGACAGGATTCAGGAATGAAATTCCCTCAGCATCCTAGCACTGTGGCCCCGATCCATACTGGCCAAATTACACAGCAGGAATTCTGCTCACGGCAGCCCAGCTCCTTACCTAGCTCAGCCCTTAGCCTTTTTGAAGTGGGTCCTTCTGGATCCAGTTATCATCTATTCTGCAAAGTTGTTCTGATGGAAAGCTTTACTCTTGGTGATTACCTTCTTTCCCATCCCTCCACGGAAGAGGTCAGAACAGCATTCTAGTCTTAACCTTTGAGGTAGGTTAAGCTTCACAGGAGCGGCTTGCCTCCAGGATGCTTGTAGCCGAGCTTTGATGCTCAGTCCTCCCCACCCAAGCCCACCGCCACTGTCACTGTGTTACACACCTTATCAAATCTAGAGGTCTCCTTTTAAAATAAAAGTACTCCAGGGGTGCACATTGTTACCAACTTGAGCTGGGAACGTGTTGAAAGAGAAGGAAGAAGGTTTAGAAAGGATGAGAAGCACAGAGAGGTCGCCGGATCGGAGCGCCAGGGTTTATTTGCGTATTAGACTCCAGACAACACTTGGCAGCTGTATGTCTCACTGCCTCGCCTGCACGTTGGCAAGCGGGGTCCTACGATGAAGTCCAAGTCTTTTCGATGAGGGTCACAGCCCTTTTCTGCCTGCTCTGCCGTCCACTCATGCTCGGCTTTGGGTAGCACAGTGTTCTTTGTATTCTTTGGTCAATTTTTAGTGCCCCCACCCACCCGTCTGACTGCTGATATACCAAGTCATGGAAATCTCAGATCCAGGCTCCTTCGGGCTTCCTCTCTCTCTCCCACAGCATCCAATTAATATCACTCCTTTCAGTGCTGTAGAATGTCTGCTCTTCTCCTGCTCTTCTTCCATCTGCTCCGTAGCTCGTTTGTCGATATTGCTTTAGCGTCCTTTCTTTTCCCGCCCACTGCTCCGTCAAGTCAAAGTTGCCGCTTTGTGAGTCAATCTCGGAGCTGAACTACCTGGTAGAGGCGTCTTGTTTATTGACGGGTCCACTTTTCAGCCAACTGTTTTTGGCTACTTGCCCCACCCCAGGCCGGGAAGCAGGACTAAACTGCAACAACTGTCCAATTAGGGCTTTGCAAGGTTCAGGCACGGGGGGGTGCTCATCTGGGTAGAAGACCCCCTTCTTTTGGCGGCGAGGCATACTGTGGATGTGAGTGTCGTCAAAAGGCATGCAGCCGGTGACCATCACGTAGAGCACCACGCCAAGACTCCAGACATCATACTTCTTGGGGTCATAGGGAATGCCCAGGAGCACCTCAGGGGAGGCGTAAGCAGCGGACCCACAGTAGGTGGTGCTCAGGTCCGGATACCCCCGCGATTCTCTGCCAAAACCGAAGTCGGTTAGCTTTGCCCGGCGGCTATCTGCAGTGAGCAGCACGTTCTCGCACTTGAGGTCCCGGTGTACCAGATTCCGCTCGTGCAAGTAGCGTACGGCTCCCACGACCTGTGAGAAAATGTCCCGTGCTTCCGGGGCGCAGGGTACTTTCCCCAGTTGCTGCACCAGTTGTAGCAGGTCGGTGGAAGCGGCTTCCATCACAATGTAAAGTTTCCCATTGCAAACTTCGATGAACTCGAAGACTCTTATGATGTTGGGATGGCGAATGGTCCGTAAGATGGAGAGCTCTCGTGGGAGAAACTTGTGTACGAAGTCAGGGGGTGCCCGGCGCCGGTCTACCACCTTGATGGCTAGGGGCCCTTTGTACTTGGCCGACGTGGCCACCCTCACCTTAGAGTAGCTCCCCTCGCCCAACGTCTGGCCTAACTTGTAGCCAAGCTCACTAAGCCATCTGTCCCCTCCAGAACTCTTCGACATGGTGCAAAGTGCCTCGGAGAGCTCGGATGGGTATGACCGGGCCTAGATTTTAAAGCTAGGGTTGAAGCCTTTAACCCATTGTGTATGGTAGATGTTGATCTTCACCCCCCCATTTTCCCACTGAGTGCAGAAAGCTGGAGCATCACATAGGACACCCAGGTATTGTGATGTCCAAAGGGTGTCACGGGTCACTCCCTCTTTGTGTTGCCAAGGACATACTGGGCTTTCTTCATTTCATCTGCCATTAGAACATGCACAGATCCAAGGGACACCTAGGCATCAATTCCCTACATTTACCGGTATACTTTTTAAAAAAAAACTTAGGACTTGGGGCTCAGGCAAGTTGTACAAACCTGATTCCTTCTGGCTGAATTTAAACCCCTGGCATATCCGGTTTCCTGGGGGGAAATGGCTGCTTTATGGCATTATACCTTGCTGAATTCCCTCCCCTCTCTAAACCCTGCCTTCCCCAGACTCCACTCCCCAAATCTCCAGGAACTTCATAACTTGGAGTTGCCAGCGCTACCTTTAGTCCTTCTTGTGTGAAAATTCAGAGAACAGAAATGTTGCTACTTCTGCCTACCAGCACTCCTCTAACTGTGTATAGTTTGATTGGTTAGGGCTAAAAGGAAACAGGACCAACTAGGTTTCCATGTTTCTAACAGCCCAATAGAAAACTGGCCAAGTGAAAGAACCTGTTTTAATCTTGGCCGCCTGCACTGGCTCAGCAGCTTCTAAGACTGAATTCCGAAACCGTTTCTCACCTGTGCGAGGGCTGAGACTGGCATTCTTGCTGGAACTTTACCCTCTGCCAGCTGCCAGTGGCTTACCTTATGTCCCCACTTCTCTGACTTGAGAAGTCATCTTCACCTCTAAATTCACTCCCCCTCCCCTTTTTAGATCCAGAGGAGTGAGCCGTGTTAGTCTGTAGTTGCTAAATAGTAAAGAGTCCAGTAGCACCTTTAAGACTAACCAACTTATTTGTAGCATTAGCTTTCAAGAACCACAGCTCTCTGTGCATCTGACGAAGAGAGCTGTGGTTCTTGAAAGCTGATGCTACAAATAAGTTGGTTAGTCTTAAGGGGGCTACTGGACTCTTTCCTCCCCTTTTTGTGGCTGTGCTCTGACAGCTAAAGTGTGCATTTACAGGGTGAGTGTGCCTCTTAGGCAAGACATTTTAAAAAATGTCTACTCTGTATAGAATCATTCGATAGGATTACAGTATTTCTGGTTATACTTTTATTTAGGATGTGAAGTAGCAGGATGGTGTGTTTTTTCATGTGCAAGTGCCTCCCCACTTCTTTTCAAGTTTCAAGTTTCAAGTGCCTCCCCACTTCTTTTGTGTTTCCTTTGCTAAAATATTTATTTCTTCAAGTAATCAAGTTCTACATTTCTAAACAAGAATCTAATCTGGTTTTGAAATATCCAGTGCACACATATGGATGGTGATGGGGTGAAAGTCAGTATGGTACAGTGGTTAGAGTGCCAAGCTAGGAACTAGGACAATGGGGCTGGAATCCCTGGCTCTGCCAGGGAAGTTTGCAAGGTGACCTTGGGCCTCTCACAGTCTTGCAGGCTAACCTATCTCGCATGGTTGTTGTTGGGGGAATAGAGGAGAGGAGAATGATGTGAGAAGCTGCTTTTGAGTTCCCATGGGGCAGAAAATCAGGATAGAAATAAAATGTGTGTGTTATGTGCCGTCAAGTTGCCTCTGAACTATGGCGACTCTATGAATGAAAGACCTCCAAAACATCCTATCATTAACAGACTTGCTCGGATCTTACAAACTGGAGGACGTAGCTTCTTTCTGTGAGTCAAGCCACTCATTTTGGGTCTTCCTCTTTTCCTACTGCCTTCCACTTTTCCTGGCATTATTGACTTCCAGAGAATCTTGTCTTCTCATGATGTGACCAAAGTACGATCGCCTCAGTTTTGTCATTTTAGCTTCTAGGAAGAATTCAGCCATGATTTGATCTAGAACACACGTATTTGTCTTTTTGGCATCCAAAATTAAAATAATGCAATGCCCTGCCTCTACAACAGCAAGGAAAGCCAAGCTGCTCCCTAGAAAGGCAAACGGGAATACCTTTTCTACAACTGTGAGATACATATGTCAATTATAACCTTTGCCTAAAAGGCAAGATGGTCGCCAGGAGCAACCAGAAATAGAACTTGGAATCTCCAGATGTGTCATGGCTGCCTGTTATGGTGAGCCACAGCTGAAGATCTGGACGTTTCCTTGCCCATGACAAATTGGGCCAGTGCTAAGAGACTTTAGCGAGCACAGCTGTGGGTGGCACCACCCTTCCAGGATTCAGAGAGACTCCACGCATCCAAGCAGTCCACGGGTTTCCACTGGCCTAGTAGGGCTGTAGTGTTGTTTTTTGGACTGCTAGGCATTTCTGTCCAATTCTCCTCAGATCCTAGCCCCAAGAACTGGTGCCTTCTAAATCTTACTGTGTTGGTTCTTGGCTGTCTGCCGCCCAGCATCTCACCGTTGACCATCACCGAGGAAGCAGAAGGTCTTAATAGAGCTTGCTTTGCTGTGTTGGAATAAGAATGTTGAAGGTTTCTCGAGCCCTGACCCGCATCCCATTCCCTTTCCAGGGCCAGACCCACAGAACTGTAGCGTTTCTACTGAAGTGGTTGAGTCAGAAATGTCTCTTTTGCAGAGGCATTCTTCCAACTTCCGAGCTTGCTTGGAGGATGGGAAATGAGGAGGAAGGGTTGGGAGGGAGAATGGAAACGTGGAAGAAGCGGGAGGTTACATATTCTCAAGCCGATAATTAAAACCAAAACAGAGGACAAAGGAGGGGAGGAATAAGGAGCCCGCGTCCAAAATGTTAAGTTAGGGAAGACAGGCCATCTTGGCTCTGAATGATGCCGCAAATGTTCTTATTTTAGTGCGAGGGAAAATCTAGCGTTTGGCCAACCATAGGAAGCTCTTGACTTTTGAGGGTAGCTTATTGATTCCAGGCACTTCCTGTGAATCAGAGCCACAGTGACTTTAGCAGGGCTTTTTTTCTGAGAAAAGAGGTGGTGGAACTTAGTGATGGAAATCAGGACCGCACAATGATGTCACTTGGGGTCAGCTGGAACAAGAGGGGAGTTTTTTAAAGTTTAAATCGCCCTCGGCGAAAATGGTCACATGGCCATGCCCCCTGATCTCCAGACAGAGGGGAGTTTAGATTGCCCTCCACGCATTCCTGATGCGGTGAGGTTGGTGGTTCTGGTAGAAACAACTGCTTGGGCCCAAATGGCAGAACTGAACATTCTGGAATGAAATACCAGTGACTGCAGACACGTGAAGGGAGCTTTGACCCTCAAAAGCTCAAAGCCTGGAAATCTAGTTGTTTCTAAGGTGCTACTGGACCTGAATCTTGCAGACTGACGTTTGAGGAACATGATGTGAGGAGAGGTGTAAACACCCAGCTCCAAGTCATAGAGTGATAAAATATTGTGTGAATCAGTCTGGAATTTTATTTATTTAGCCCTAGCGTACAGCTGTCTTTGAGCCGGGCCCTTTTTTTTCACCCATAAATGCTACCGTTCATCAAGGACGCCGCGCATCTGTGATTTTAAACCATCTGTGAATGAATATATAAATCCAGTCTGCTGTTTTTCAATAAAGAAGCGCACGTTGGGGAGCAGGTGACTTTCAGCAAACAAGAAGCAGGGGGGACAAGGTGTCAGAATCCTGCTCCCCCCCCCAAATGCCACTTTTTTTTGGCAGCTCCCTCCCACCCCAACACTATCCCACAGGGATCTCGGTGCATGTTTGTTAAGGACGTACAAGCACTTGGAATTTCCAGGTGGGGAAGTGACCATGTGTGTGTGTGTTGGAGGGGACACACACACCAAAAAATGGGCAGAGAAGGAGAGAGGTTGCCTAAGATTACCAGCCCTAAGTCAGGAAATTCCTGGTGGTTTGGGGTGGAGCCTTTGGAGGGCAGAGTTTGGGGAGGGGAGAAGCCTCAGTGGGGCATAATGCCATAGAGTCACCCTCCAAAGCAGCCATTTTCTCTAGGGGAACTGATCTCTGTCATCTGGAGATCGGTTGCATTTCTAGGAGTCTCTCCAGGCCTCACCAGGAGGTTGGTAGCCTTACTCCTGCTAGTGTACTTAAGCCTCACATTGGTGTTTGTGGCTCCTCACTGTCGATGTAGCTCTGGCCATCCCTGTGCCAACATTATTTGGTCTCTGAACATGGAGGTGCAGTTTAGGGCCTAACTAGATGGGACAGGAGAAGTTCATTGTGTTGGTTCCTTCAGATAGGGTTACCAGGTGTCTGGTTTTCACCCAGACAGTCTGGTATTTTGGGGGACTGTCCAGGAAAACAGCCCCCAAATACCAGACACCTGGCTGGCCCCTAGGGTTGCCAGGTCCAGGTTGGGAAATTCCTGGAGATTTGGGGGTGGAGCCTGGAGAGGGTGGGGTTTTGGAAAGGGAGGGGCCTCACTGGGGTATGATGCCATAGAGTTCACCCTTCAGAGCAGCCATTTTCTCCAGGGGAACTGGTCTCTGTTGCCTGGAGAGCAGTTGTAATTTTGAGAGCTCTCCATCTACCACCTGGAGGCTGGCAAGCCTACTGGCCCATCTGTTGCCCAACCCCACCTGAGTCCCCGGCTGGCCTGCGGCTGAACTGCTCCACCCAGGAGTGGCCTGCCAGGCCGTGTGTGTGAATGTTAAAAAGAGATAAGTGTCACCCCCTCCAGGGCCTGATATTATTCCAGACCCCATCTCACAACCCTACTTTTAGGGAATTTCTGTAGATGGAAGCAGGTGGGTGATTTTTTCTTGAGTTCCTCACTCCCACTGCGTACCTCTTATTCCTAGGGCTGCCAGCACTGGGTTGGGAAATTCCTGGAGATTTTGAGGGGTGGAGTCTGGTGAGAGTGGAGTTTGGGGAGAGGAGGGACTTCAGCAGGATATGATGCCACAGTGTCTGTCTTCCAAGGCAGCCATTTCTTCCAGGGTCATAGATCCAGAGCAGTTAGCCGTGTTCGTCTGTAGTTGCCAAATAGTAAAGAGTCCAGTAGCACCTTTAAGACTAACCAACTTTATTGTAGCATAAGCTTTCGAGAACCACAGCTCTCTTTGTCAGCTCTTGTACGATGTATCTTTACTATTTCCTCCAGGGGAACTGATCACTGCAGCCTGAAGATCAGTTGACATTTCAGGAGGAATCCAGGCCCAACGTGGAGGATGGCAACCATAGAATCAGAAGGAGGCATGCAGCACCATCCTTGCCCTTTAATGTACACATCCCTGGAACATAACAACACATCGAATGCTGATGTGCAGTAACAACAAGAACATTAAAACAACAACTCCAGATCTCCTGACAATGTGGTAGGGGTCCTGAACCTGTGCCTTACTGCGGAGGTTAACTGGTTAGGGTTGAAGAATTTGAAACTGAATCCTGACAAGTCACAAGGACCTCCGGTTGGGAAAGCTGAAGAATTGTGATTATGAAATATGTTAATGCTGGTTTAGTTGTCTAGATATTAAGAAATCATTATGAATTGCACTTTGTACGTGCTCTGCGAAATTGTCGTGTGTTTTAATCATGTTTTATTAATTTTTGAGATGATGTATTACATTTATTTTTATATTTTGGATTATTTGGGAGAATACCCCTGATGACGCTGCATCAAAACGCGTAGGGGTTGTACAATTATTAAAGGTTCTTTTCCTCTGCCCCTATTGTTTCTGCATCTTCGTTTTGCCTTGGTGCGGGCCCCCCCCCGCTTCTTCATTGACTCGGTTAAGAGCCTAGGGGTTATACTGGATCCAGAGCTATTACTGAAGAAGCAAGTTAATGCAGCTGCAAAAAAGGGAAGGGAAGGAAGGCATTTACTGGCTTCTTTTAGCCCAGTAGCTGCTCCCCTATCTTGACTTGACTGATCTGGCCAAATGGATTCATGCTGTGGTTACCTTGAGGCTAGACTACTGTAATGGAGTCTACTTGGGTCTACCCTTAAAGACAAATCAGAAGATGCCCTTAGTGGAGAAAACTGTGCTGGTTTTTATCAGGCACCAAGTGGGATACGAATGTTACACCCATTCTGCAGACCCTCCACTGGTCACCGATCAGTTACCGAGTTCAATTCAAGGTTTTGGTTACCACATACAAAGCCCTGAATGGTCTTTGTCCCACATAATTACAGGACCGCCTCTCCCACTATGTACCACCCTGACACCTTGACGTATCTGAGCACAGGTAAGCCCAGCAGCTGCCCACTCATGTGCATTCTCTGGGGCAGCTCCCAACGTGTTGAACGGCCTGCCTGAAGAGGCCAGGAAGGCCCCCATATGCCACAGAATGTGCAAAACAGTCGTGCTCAAAAGGACATTTTAATAAAGAGATCAGAACTCTACTACAACAAGCACCCCAGGGTTCTGAACTCGGTTTGCCCGGTCCTGGTGGGAGGTGGGGGACCTTGTGCATCCGGTTTGTTGATCTTCATGTGCGCGCAAAGCACATGCATGCTCCTGGCTCACGTGGGGCTAATTATGGCCTGTTTGGGACCAAAACTGGCCCCAGCAAAGCATGAGATCATGCCCACGACTGACGTGAAAACGTCACTTCAGGAAGTGACATCGTTGCACCCCCTGGGAGCGTGCGTGCTACTCATGTTCCCAAGCGTCTGCCAGTGGTGGGCGATCTCTGTGGGGCTTGCCACTCCCGCCCAGATGGGTAGGCAAGGGGGCAAACCCCCAGGAAATTGCCCACCCCCGGCAGGCCCCTGGGAACCCTATGCTGAACTCATTCTTACTTTTGAGGAAAAGTATGTTAGACTGGGCTGCAAAAGTCTTGTTATTGTGTATTGAGATTAACAGCTTTTTATTATAATAAACATCTTTATTAGAAACTGGAAGCAGACAGACTGAAAGACTCAGGCTCCACAGTAACCAATTTATACTTGTAGAAACCACACCCACTTTTACAGCAACCAATACAATGTAAACAGCTAGAGCCCTTTGCTTGCATGAATTATATACAAGTATCTATTTCTCAGCACAGCAATTGGACTACACGGCAACAGTTCTGATTGGCGATGCCGACATCCAAACACCAATAGCTTTGTAGGCCTCAGGTGCCTTTGTTCTACTCAAGCAATACGTAACACTTACATAACCACTTTTAAGAACAGCAGTAATGTATACTTAAGTTAGGACTCAGATAGCTATCCTGGCCTGGACCTGGGAGCCTGGGATGCCATCAAATGGGCAGGAAAGGACTTTAGCTCTTCTCTACTACTGGTGTATTTGTGTGCATGTCTGCATGTACGCGATGGATTTTTCCACTTAAAATGGCACCCTTTGTCAGGCTATGGATGACAGGATATGGTAGACAGATCCCCGGACCATTACAGGAAGACAGGTTCTTGGTTAAAAGGCTTTTATTCAGAAATCAGATCATTTCCATATATATGTCCATAGAACTACTCAGAAGCAAGGTAAGCATCTAAGCAGCAAGAGTAAAAGTTGACAGGAATGACATCATGTGAGAGAGACTTCTCTTTGAACATTCAAGTCTGCTCCTTCCCCCCCTCCCCCCAAAATCATAAACAAGATTTTGGCGCTCTTCTTGTGTGAGAATGTTTCACATATTTGTAATATCACGTTGAGTCACTAGGAAGCAAGACATAGCAAAGTCTGAGAGGGAGTACAAGGTCAGAAACACTGGAAGCTGCTGCAGTTCATTAGATAAACACCTTTGAACGCCTGGGAAAGAAATAGTTATGACATTGGGAAAATGACATCGGGTTACAGCAGGATACGTTGGTTCAGCACAAAAGGATCATTAAAATTGGCATGGGTGGGGCTCAGACATGACACCCTTCCCCTTCCTCCTGTGCTTGATGGAGTTTTGTCATCCTCTGGGAAGTTGACATTAATTTCAGAGAACAGAATTTAGCTCTCATACAATTCAAGTGAACAGAAAATGCACCAGACCTTGATTTTTGAAGGCTTGTAAAGAAGTCCACAGGGGATGGATTGCAGCTCAGGGGCAGAGCCTCTTTTGGCATGCCAAAGGTCACAGGTTCAGTCCCCGGCATCTCCGGTTGAAAGGACCAGGTAGTAGGTGATGGGAAAGACCTCCACCTAGGGATCCCAGACCCCCAGTGGGGGTGGGGGATTCCCCGCCTCTGCCCCCGCTCCCCCACCCCCACTTACATAACTGGCGGAGGGATGCGCACCTGCCTTGTGGGCTCCCCTATGGCACTGCACACTTCCGTTCGCAGCAGCCACTGGGATTGGGCCCATTTGGGCCCGGATTGGGGCTGCTGCGGACCACGGGAGTGCTCCTGCACTCCACAGTGCTTGAAAACGGGCCCGATCCACAGCAAAATGGGCTCAGTTTTGGGCGCTGCGGAGCGGGCCTGTTTTGAGTTGCTGCAGAGCGCAGGAGTGTTCCTGCGTTCCACAGTGCCCAAAAAACGGGCCTGCTTCAGTGCGGATCGGGCCCATTTTGAGCCTCTGCGGAGCCTAGACATGCTCCCAGGGGCTGCATGATGACATCACTTCTGAAGTGATGTCATCGTGCCTGTGGGGGCACGCGCGTGTACTTCGTACACGTGCACCCCCTCTCCCCCAAGGTAAGTGCCAGGCCCTTATCCCCGCCCGGAGGTTGAGGAGGCCTGGCAGCCCTACCTCCACCTCACACCTTGAGGAGCTGCTACTGGCCTGCGTGTTGATATGATGTGAGATCAGCAGCCTACAAACCTTTTAACCAGATTTTCTGCCCACGGATATGCGTGCAAGTCATTTTTGGTGCACAAAAGGCTCGAAGAAGAAAAGAACCAGCTCTCTTCTGATGGATAAAATCTTCCCCATCTGGTTGCCCAAAGACAACTTATACTTGCCACAGGTGAGCAAGCATAAGGCTAAGCTTTGTGAGCAGGCCTCAGCTGAGATCTCTACAGGCAAAGCAGAGCATTTTCTCTCTCTCTTCATCAGCATGTAGAGGTTTGCAGGATCACGGCACCACGTTTAACAATAAGGCTTTGTTGCCACCCGGCACAGTGTCGGTCCATTTCCTTGCAGGCGAATGTAACAGCTCTGGAATGCTTCGGTGCCTCTGCTCTTTTCTTCTCTAGCATTACCAGCTTAGCTTGTGATCAGTTGGGCAGAGCGCCCCCCCCCCTCCACCCTACAGAAAAACATCACAGGCGTTGCAGGATAGCCGGACATTTTTTAACCGAAAGGACCATCATCCAATTCATTTTAAATCTCTGGAGGAAAAACTGTTGCAGCATAAAGAGACAGAGTAAGTGGAAGAGAACAGGTGTTTAAATCGGGAGGGGAGAGTTCCCATTTGAGAAATCCTTGCTGTGAGAAAAGATTGTTATAGCAACAGGTCCCTGCTTTCACCCATAAAAAGTTGGAGGGTCTGGGGAAACAGCCTGAACAGCACAGATTAGCCAGACCTCATCAGAGTTTGGAAGCTAATCAGGGTCAGCCATGGTTAGTACTGTTAAGCAGAGAGTACAGAGGCAGAACAGAATTGTGTTGGTGGGGGAGAGTGCCCTCAAGTCAGAGCTGACTTATGGCGACCCCTGGTGGGGCTTTCATGGCAAGAGACTAACAGAGGTGGTTTGCCATTGCTTGCCTCTACAACCCTGGTCTTTGTTGGAGGTCTCCCATCCAATTACTAACCCAGGTTGACCCTGCTTAGCTTCTGTGATCTGATGAGATCAGGCTCACCTGGGCTGTCCAGGTCACGGCAGAGTTGTGTGAGCTGCCCAGGAAAGAAAGCCTGTCTTTTATCTTCTGTAAAGAAACACCCTATTGTAGTGTTTGTTGAATATTCCAACTGTTGACTTACACTGTGTCATCCGCCTTGAGTCTCAGTGAGAAAGGCATACTATACGTAACTGTTGGAGAATTTTCCCCAACAATAACATGAATGAATGAATGAATGAATGAATGAATGAGGAACTCTGTTTAGGATTGGCTAGAGTAGAGGTAGCATTCTAAACTAGATGCAGAGGAGTTAGCCGTGTTAGTCTGTGGCAGCAAAATCAAAAAGAGTCCAGTAGCACCTTTAAGACTAACCAATTTTATTGTAGCATAAGCTTTCGAGAATCAAGTTCTCTTCGTCAGATGCCTGATACAGAGACTGGTCAAATATAGAAGAGGAGGGGGGAGAAGGGGAGGAGACTACACTGTCTCTGGCTCTTACAGCTGCTCATCCTCCAATCTGATATATGCCCTCATGTGCCAACAATGTCCTTCTGCTCTGTACATTGGACAAACCAGCCAACCTCTACGCAAAAGAATAAATGGACACAAATCTGACATTAGAAATGGAAACGTCCAGAAACCAGTGGGAGAACACTTCAATCTACCAGGACATTCCATCAAAGACTTAAAGGTCGCTGTGGTTCAACAGAAACCTTTCAAAAACAAAATCCAACGGGAGGCTGCTGAACTGGAATTCATATGCAAATTTGACTCTGTCAAGCTGGGACTGAATAGGGACTATGAATGGTTATCACATTACCACAGGTAACAGATTGCCTTTACAGAGGTGGGGTCTGGGGGAGCTCAGTGGCACCTGGCGTGGGCTTTCGGGAACCACAGATCTCTTTGTCAGATGCATCTGGCAGGGAGAGCTGTGGTTATCGAAGGCCCATACTGCATTGGAATTGGATGGTCTAGCTGTTTGGCTGCTACAAACTAACAGGGCAAACTCCTTTGAAGCCAACTGATCCACACACCAAAAGGAGATGTTTACATATACTAGCAAAGGAATGTTTTGGTTGCACCCTCCCCCTTCCTCCCCCTAATTGCCTCTTCTCTCCCCTCCCCTCCTCCTCCCTCCTCTTCTATATTTGACCAGTCTCTGTACCAGGCATCTGACGAAGAGAACTTGATTCTCGAAAGCTTATGCTACAATAAAATTGGTCATTCTAAACTAGGTTACAGAGAGATGCAGGAAAGTTCTCGCTATCACACTTGCAAGATGGTGACGAGAGGGAAGGTGTCAGCTGGAAGGAAGGAAGACTCCTTGAGAGTAGCAATCTGTACATCAGAGGGACAGCACTAGGGTAAAGGAAAGGTAGGATACACAGGGCCCTGACCTGTCTATCTCTCTGGCTCTGTAGCCTCTCTGAAGTCTGAGACTAATAGTGAAATCCTAAGCAGAGTTACTCCAGTCTAAGCCTATTGAAGCCAATGGGCTTTGACTGGAGTAACTCTGCTAAAGATTTCACTGTTAGAGACATTGCATAGCAGGGTTGCCAACCTCCAAGTGATAGCTGGAGATCTCCTGGAATTATAACTGATCTCCAGGCCATAGAGATCAGTTCCCCTGGAGAAAATGGTTGCTTTGGATAGTGGACTGTGGGGAGCCAGTTTGGTGTTGTGGTTAAGAGTGGCAGGACTGTAATTTGGAGAACTGGGTTGGATTCCCCCTCCTCCACATGAAGCCAACTGGGTGACCTTGGGTCAGTCACAGCTCTCTCAGAGCTCTCTCAGCCCCACCCACCTCACAGGGTGATCGTCATGAGGATAATTATAACACACTTTGTAAACTGCTCTGAGTGGGCATTAAGTTGTCCTGAAAGGTGGTATATAAATCAAATGTTATTATTATTATCATTATTATACACTGCTGAGGTCCCTCCCCTCCTAAACCCTGCCTTATTCATGCTCCACCCCCAAACGTTCCAGGAATTTTCCAACCTGGAGCTGGCAACCCTATTGCACAGTCTTACATATCCAACAAGTACTTGGATGGGAGACCTCCGAAGAAGACTAGGGCTGCCATGCAGAGAGAGGCAATGTCAAACCACCTCTGCTTATTTCTTGCCTTGAAACCCCTTTGTGGGTTGCTGGAATTTGGATGTAACTTGATGGCACTTAATTATTGTGATGGGAAACACAGCTTAGGATCAGCCATGTGGGTGGAAGCCTTGACAGGTATCCAGGTGGGCCAGGGATCGGCTGTGGAGGTAGCAGCCCTGATGCCTGAGACGATCTGAGTGCCTGCTGAGTGCCACCTCAGGAGTTGCAGGGAGCACAACGGTCTCAGCTGCTTCTGTGCCCACACCAACAACTGGCATCCAGTATGCGGCTCCAAAACGTTGGCCTTACACCAGAGAAATTGGTGCCCTTGGAGAGATCTGCCAACCTGACCCTAACAGTTGCTGTTGTTGAGTATGAGCCAGTGTAGCCCCTAGTTTTCTTTTTTCCTCCTAAACGGCAGACCAGCTTCTCAGTTCTACAGATGATTTTTGAGGCATGTGAGCAAGAGGCTCCGTTTCCATTTGTAAAACTCCCTGCAGGTCCTGGGGAAAGAAAACGGCCTTAGGTTTGAGAATTGCTAAGGGGCAAAATGCCGTGATCCAGAGAGCCCAGGCAAGCCTGATCTCGACAGATCTCAGAAGCTAAGCAGGGTTGGGCTTGGTTAGTAATTGGACGGGAGACCCTCCAATGAAGACCGGGGTTGCAGAGGCAGGCAATGGCAAACCACCTAGAACTGGGTTTGATTCCCCACTCCTCTGCTTGAAGCCAGCTGGGTGACCTTGGGTCGGTCACAGCTCTCTCAGAGCTAAGCTACAAGAGATGAATTACATGAGGTCGTGCACGTGAAGGGAGTCATAATGATAGCTGGGAAGCTTAGTTTTTAAAGAGATCAGAAGATTTTGCTAATTTCCCGTCTTTACAGGGCCAGCAAAGATCACTCCTCAAAGGTTTTGCTAATTTCCTCTTTGCCTCCAGAAGGCTCTGTCAGTTTCACCTCCCCTTCTAGGAGGCAAAGAGGAAATAAACAAACCCTTTGAGGAGCGATCTTTACGGCTCTGTAGAGAGGCTTCCCGGCTAACATTGTGACTCCCTTCACGTGAGCATCCTTGTGTAATTCGTCTCTCAGTGCCAAGCTACAAGTGACGAATGACACAGGTTGGACACTTGTCAGCTTCCCTCAAGTTTTGATGGGAAATGTAGGCATCCTGGTCTCACAGCTTCGCTCTCTGACTGCTGTCTGGTGGACTTTTCAACTGTCACTTGTCCAACATTCCGCCAAGCTGCCTACATTTCCCATCAAACCTAGAGGGAAGCTGACAAGTGTCCAACCTGTGTCATTCGTCACTTGCAGTTTGGCCTTCAGAGTTGTCTCAGCCCCACCCACCTCACAGAGTGATTGTCCTGAGGAGAATAACAACACACTTTGTAAACTGCTCTGAGTGGGCGTTAAGTTGTCCTGGAGGGTGGTATGACCCCAGCACATGTCGGACATCTTGTGTCTTTTGGCCTTGCTCCTTGAAGCTCCTTTGACGTGAGAGCAGTGTCAGGGCTAGAAGAGGTTTTCAAAAGTTGGCCTCTAACTGGGTGGGCCCCTTCCATGCGGAAGTCATCGGCTCAGGGTCTCTCTCCTATACATCCTCCAGAGAAGTAGGGTAGGAGCCAGTACTTCTTTTAGAGCGGAGTGCTGAGTTCCCCTGCACCCACACAAACCATAACGAGATCACTGTTGTGGGAGAAGGACATTTAGTGGCAGCTTTATCGTTGCCACTTCAATGAACCAAACCTTACTGTGTTTGTATGCAGCTTCCTGTGAGGGCCAAGCTACAAGTGAGGAATGACACTTGAATGGCAAGTGGATCAAGTGGTGCACAAGTGGAGGGCAAGTGATCAGGGAGGAATACACGTGAGTCTGTTCACTTGCCGTTCAAGTGTCATTCATCACTTATAGCTTGGCCCTCAGACTGGCAAAAGCGCTCCAGGATTTCAGGTGGAGGTCTTTCTTACCACCTACTACCCAATTCTTTTAATTGGATCTGCCAGGTGTTGAACATTTGTTGAGGTTTTATTTACTAGTTTATCCATTTCAAAAGTCCTTGATGACCTTCCACAGCATCCCTAAACAGAGTCCTAGAGCCAAGCTACAAGTGATGAATGACACTTGAATGGCAAGTGAACAGACTCATGTAGTGATTAAGTGGCGCACAAGTGGAGTGCAAGTGAACAGGAAGGAATACGCGTGATTCTGTTCACTTGCCGTTCAAGTGTCATTCATCACTTGTAGCTTGGCCCTGAGTTGAAGCTCCAGATATCCCAGCAAACGCTGCTTTACTAACTGGAAGTACCTGTTGTTATTTAGCAGAGCAACCAGAATGCCACTAACAAAACTATCAGAATGCTTCTAGGTCTTCATAATTGGTCTTTTGCTTTTGTAAGAAATATATAGATATATATTGTGAAGAATAATATTCTCCATAGTCAAAGCAATTTTTATTGCTTTGGAATGGAGCGTAAAAATACCCCGCCTCTGTTTTGCAGCTCCTTAGCAACTTTGTGGCCTCTCCTGTCGTGTGTTTAAATAAATTAGTATTGTGATACTTAATAAGAGGACTAAGGTTTTGCAATGCATCATTAATCATTTGTAGCTTTGTTAGAAAAAGAAAAACTTGATTATTATAAACCCTGTGGTGAGGCAATAGGTAAAGGAATATTAATCTTTCATAGTCTGGCAGTGACTGCACTGAACAAAGTGCTTTTCTGCTTCTTTCTTCTTCTTTGCAATGACTAGTCAAGGGGTGCTTAATTCTGTTTGACAGGTGGGGAACCGAGATGGATAAATGTGTCGGCTTCAGTGGAGTGAAGCTTCCTTACGGGCAGGTTAACCAGCCTTGAGTGACTTATAGATAATGCCGTACCTTATCTATCTAGTGCCCTGACCTGGATAGCTGAAGCCAGGGCCAGATTGAGGCGGGGCAGGGAGGTAGCCTGCCCCCGGCACTGCCAAAGAAGGGGCGCCAGGCGCGGCTGCCAGCCACCCGGGAGCACACCGCAGCTTGTCATGCGGGAGGCTGAGCACAGGGTTGAGGGACCCTCGCTAGCCCCGCCGATGGGGCGGCTGGCTGTCTTCCTGCGCGCGCAGGACCTCCCAGCCCTGTGCTCAGCCCCCCGCACGGCAAGCCAGCTGTCCCAGCACATGCCCTTGCTGCCACCACCGCCACTGCCAACTCTGCGGCTCTCCATGCGCTGGGGCGGCCAGCTTGCCGTGAGGGGTGGCACAGGGCAGCGGGGCGCGCGAACCGTGCAGAGGGCCACCTAGCCCTGCACTCAGCCACCCACACGGCAAGCCAGCCGCCCCAGCGCCCGGTGAGCTGTGGAGCTGGTGGCTGCGAGGGAGTGTGCTGGGGCAGCTGGCTTGCAGCGCGGGTGGATGAGTGCAGGGCTAGGAGGTCCTGCGCGCGGCAAGCCAACCAGCCACCCCAGCGTACACCCACGCTGCCGCCAGCTCCATGGCTCACTGGATGCTGGGGCGGCCAGCTTGCTGCGCTGGTGGGCACACCTCCCACCCTGCGTGATGTCACGAAAGTGGCGTCATCACGCAGCGCTGGGAGCACGTGCGTGCTGCGCGCATGCACGGAACACCCAGGCAAGGTTTGCGCCGGGTGCCTGCACCCCTAGAGGCTGAAGCAAGCCTGACCTCATCAGACCTTGGAAGCTAAACATGGTTGCCCTTGGGAAGTAATTGGATGAGAGACTTCTAAAGAAGACCAGGGTCGCTATACAGAGGCAGGCAATGGCAAGTCACCTTGGTTAGTCCCTTGTCTTGAAAATCACAGCAGGGGGTGCCATAAGCCAGCTATGACTTGACAGCACTCCCCATCAGCACGACCATCTAGTGGCTACACTCCTACAGAAGCAACTCTTCAAACTTTCCATTGCTGAATTTCATGTGCAAACACCTTTTGTGTGCAATTTCCCACGCGCAAACCAGGCAGGCAGGATCCCCCAGCTATACTGCATGGGGATTAGGGTTGCCAACCTCAAGGTGGGGCCTGGAGATCTCTCATAATTATAACTCCGGATTACACAGATCGGTTTCCCTGGATAAAATAGTTTCAGGTCGGTAGCTGAGTTGGTCTACGGTAAGCTACGAGCCCAGTAGCAGCTTGAAGGCAAACAAGATATCCAGGATATCCACCTTCTAAGAGTGAAAGCTCCCTTCATCAGATACTTGGAGAAAATGGCAGCACTGGAGGGTGGACAGTATGGCATTATACCCTGCTGAGGTCCCTCCCCTTCTCAAGGCTCCACCCCCAAATCTCCAAGAATTTCCCAATCTGGAGTTGGCCTAACTTGGATACTCTGAACTCTACTGATTGGCTGTTTTAATTAAGGGGCAGGAGGACTGATTTAACTTCTTCCCCAGTCTCTGCTGACCTACCGCTGCTTCGCTGCTGTACGTTCGGCCGTTCTGTCCTGCCTGAAAAGAAGACAGGAGGGCTCCTTTTTACGCTTAACCTCTTGCAGTCATTTTATGTTTTCCTCTCTCTCTCTGTACGTCCAGTGCTGTGCCTCTGCCCCAGGGCTTTTTTTCAGCTGGAACGTGGTGGAACGGAGTTCCCGCACCTCTTAAAAATGGTCACATGGCTGGTGGCCCCGCCCCCTGATCTCCAGACAGAGGGGAGTTGAGATTGCCCTCCGCGCCGCTCGGCGGCGCGGAGGGCAATCTCAACTCCCCTCTGTCTGGAGATCAGGGGGCGGGGCCACCGGCCGTGTGACCATTTTCGCCGAGGGCAATTTAAACTTGAAAAAACTCCCCCCTTGTTCCAGCGGACCCAAAGTGACGTCATCGTGCGGTCCTGAGTTCCACCACTGAGTTCCACCACCTCTTTTCCCAGAAAAAAAGCCCTGCTCTGCCCTATTTTCCCATTCTCCTCCTCCAAGTATGCTTACAGGACAGAACATACTGGGAGACGCATTAGAAAGGTAAGGAGAGGTAAGGACCGAGGCCTTGCCCCACTAACCGTTGACATCAGTTGAAAAACTGAAAAGAAGCAAAGATGCTCAGGTGACTGTCGCCTAGCAGCATTGGTGTAGGTGGTTGAAGACATAAGGTCCCTGCCCCAAGAAGCTTCCAGTCATAAGTTTGGCAGTGGAGAAGACAAAATCAGACAAGGGTAACACAAGGGACAAGCAGACGGGAAACAGTAACAAGCCTGGAACCAATTCATTGGGATGAATAATGGGAGTGGGAAAGTTTCAAAAGGTAGGGGCTGGAGAATGAACCCCAGCCCCCATTCAATAACCAGAGCTTAAGACGGTCATCCTGATTAGCCAGCTTGGGTACAGTCCCAAAGACTTAAATCACACGCCCACCAATACTCTGCAATGAGGGAGTAATGCTAGGCAGCAATGAAAGTTATTCCGTTACGATGCCTCCTGATTTCCATTATTCGGATAGTATTCCTTGTTCCTCATACATGCTAGTCTTATTCCTTAAACAAAGGAATATAAAGGTCGTATCTGTTGACCTGTCACATTTTGTCCTCCAAGGAGCAACTTAGGGCAGTATTCCAAATTCTTTTCTCCTTTATTTTAGCCTCAAAGCCGCCCTGTAGAACAGATAAGGCCAAGAGAGACAGGCCCATACGCACCCAGAGAGCTTCAGGGTTGAGTAGGGAGTTGAACCCGTGTCTCCCTAGAACTCAGACCAGCATGTTATACCACGCTGGCATCCTGGTGTGATGAGACTAGGATTTTACCCAAAGGTTTGAGTTTATATTGCAGTGGAAATGATTTTGAAATATGCCTTTTTAAATACACTCTCTTACTGCCCCCTGGTGGTTATATCTCTATACTGCACCCCCCCATCAAGATCCGGTAGTGAAATATAATTGCTAAGAGTTAATAGGACAAAGTGAAATGTATGTTTTTTAAAAAGTATTATAAATGGATGCACACACACAACACACACACAGAGTATCCTTTTGTCAGCTACAGAGACCTTGCAGTATGTTCTCAGCACTGTCTTATTCATTAATGTTACGTTTGAAAAGGTTTCATCATCATTTTATGTAAAAACTAAAAAAAAATTAAAATATTAGTGTTGCCGAATACACAAACCTCATCTTGTGCAAATCCTGCTTCTACATGTAGCTAAAGCTGCGTTTAGCTAAAATTCTAAGTGTGGATATCTGCTCATCTCCCGCAAAATGCAGCGTTGTTGCTAAGACTGTTGTGTTACCTGCAGTCAGTCGCCTCTCGTTTACAGAGACCTTATGAATTAACAACCTTCAAAATATCCTATAATCAACAGCCTTCCTCACATCTCGGAAACTGAAGGCCATGGTCTCCTTTACTGAGTCAAACCCTCATTTGGGATTTTCCTTTTTTTTCTTATGGTCTTCAACATTTCCCTCACATTGTCTTTTCCAGTGAGTCTTGTCTTCTCTAAATAGCTTAAATAATGCTCTCTCTCTCTCTCTCTCTCTCTCTCTCTCTCTCTCTCTCTCTCTCTCTCTCTCTCTGCAAAATTACCTATCTGTTTGTTGATCTACCAATGAATCGATCGATCTAGTTAAAAAATGGTCAAAAATCAGAAAGGATCTCTTTGAAGCATATTTTTTAAGTGCTTGGCTGTTGCCATCAAAATGGTCCAGGCTCCTGAATTCAGTGAAGCAGTATGGGGCCAGAATCAATTTAAAAACCCCATGCGGAAACCCCCCTTGTCCTCAAAACACCATTCTTTTTTTGTATTTGTTATTGTTAATGCTGAAATTATTATATACTCGTAAGAGTTTCTGTATAAACTGTTTTTTGGGGGATGTGTCCCAGTTATCCAAGAAAAAGGAGGTTAAATCCATCCGAGGTAGTGCCCTAGTTAGATGGTTCCATTCTTGGATTTGGTTGCCAGGAGCGGGCACTAATTTCCCTGCGTTGTTTACTTCAAAGGATGGCAACTTCTCATTCTTCAGATATTTGGGATTACTTGCAAGTATCTTTAAAGTACTTTACAGTACTTTGGGGGGGGGGCGGAATAGGCTGAAAATACCAATCAAGCAGTGCCGGAAAATGATAGTTTCACTTTCTTTGTCCCATAAAAAAATGCAGTGGCAAACAATGACATTATTTTTTTTCTCCCCCATAAAATGAAATATGATCTGGGGTCATTTCATAGAAAAAGAGCTGGAGGAACTCATTAGCACAACTCATTAGCATAACTCATTAGCATATGCCACGCCCCTTACCATCATCAGAAGTGTGTCATTAGTATAACTGATTTGCATGTGCCACACCCCCTGACATCACCTATCCTGGCTGTTTTGGACCCAATCCTGGTCATTCAGGGCCAAAATTGGGCCCAAAATGGCAAAAAGGGGCTGAAAATGGCCGAAAAGGGGCCCAAAATGGTCAGGATCAGGCTGCTGCTGAGTGGGAGAGTGATCCACCACCCGTCAGAGGCACGATCCGGGCCATTTTGGCCCCAATCCAGGCTGAAACGGGTCCAAAATGGCTGAGTCAGGTGGGCGGGGCCACCTGACGTGACCTCTTTGGGGAACTGCTGGAACTGCATTCCTGTGCATTCCCCCTCGAAATGAGCCCTGAATATGATTATTGCCATATTGGGCCAAACTGCAGAGAGAAGAGAGACTTTTCATGGTTGCCAATAGATTTTTCTAAATGCCAGCCGTGAAAAGTCACATCGGGTGTAGGTGGCTTCATTTAGAGTCTCTACATGAGACGCCTCTACGCATGTTCGTCAAGTGTAGGGAGATTCAATGTTCGCTGGGAAGCATAGTTTAAAAAGACAGAGCCGGTGGAGATTGTCCCTCAGAGGGTTTGTTAATTTCATCTTCTCCTCCTCAAAGGCTTTGTCAATTTCACATCTCCACTCTAAAACTGTGGGATTGCAACCAGAGGGCAGCGAGGAATGGAAATGGGCTGGAGCAGCCTTCCAGAGCCGGGCTTGGATTTGGAGAGGTTATAATGGGCTGAAGTTTCCCTTCTGGCATTTCACAGCCCCTTCACACAGCTCCAGTGTCTAGCAAAGCCTTTGCCCTGCCACTAGTACTGTCTTTTTAAATTACCCTTCCCAGCTAACATTGCTTCTCCCATCACAGATTCGTCACATGTCAAATGTCTCATAGAGAGAGACTCTTAGTTTTCCTGTGGGATGTGGGGGAATTCAGAATTGGGAACAATGGAGTACAACCTTGAGGCCTTGATAATTGCTAAAACAAAGAAGGTCTGAGCCTGATCAGCATGTGGATAAGACCCTCCTTTGATCTTCCCAAAGGAAGAGCAGGATAGCTGTGTATGATTTTGTTTGGTAGGATTGATATTTTCTGTTTTTTTTGTTTTATAATGTGGTTAGCCACCTTGAATTTTAAAATCGGTTAATGGAAAGAAAGGAAGCCAATTTCCCACAGAGAAATAAGTGACAATTTTGGTGGAACAGCAACAGTGTTAAATTGGAGAGAGATCTCATTGTGGGGTAGGTGAGAAAGTAAAGGTTGTGATGTGGTTCTGAAGGACTTGGGTGCAGGATTGAACCTGGCGTATTGAGAGGAGAAGGAATAAGTTTGCAGTAGTTATATGTCAGGTTGGGAATCTAGTCTAGTAGTCAGGGGTCATTTTGTAGAAAAAGAGCTGCAGGAAATCATTAGCACAACTCATTAGCTGGGTGACCTTGGGCGAGTCACGGCTCTCTGGAGCTCTCTCAGCCCCACCCACCTCACAGGGTGATTGTTGTGGGGTAATAATAGCATACTTTGTAAACCGCTCTGAGTGGGCATTAAGTTGTCCTGAAGGGCGGTATATAAATCGAATGTTATTATTATTACTATTAGCATAACTCATTAGCATATGTCACGCCCCTTGACATCACCAGAAATGTGTCATTAGCATAACTGATTTGCATATGCCACACCCCCTGACCTCACCTATCCTGGCTGTTTTGGACCCAATCCTGGCCATTCGGGGCCGAAATTGGGCCCAAAATGGCAAAAAGGGGCTGAAAATGGCTGAAAAGGGGCCCAAAATGGTCAGAATTGGGCCGCTGCTGAGCAGGAGAGTGATCCACCACCCATCAGAGGCCCGATCCTGGCCGTTCTTGCCCCAGTCCAGGCCAAAATGGGCCCAAAATGACCAAAAATCAGGTGGGCGGGGCCACCTGACATGTGACTTCTTTGGAGAACTACACATTCCCCCTCAAAATGAGCCCTGCTAGTGGTCATAAACAGATAGTATAGAAGACAAAAATGTTCTCCATGGCTTAGAGAACACAATTTTGTGAGTACTCATGGTGGTGGGAACCTTGGCCACAAAGCAATACCTGTGCAGCAATACCTGTACACCACAGTCAGGCCAGCCTCGTTCAAAATCTCTGTACCTTTCTAGGTAATCCACATCCTGCCAGACACTTCAATCCCATATTTTGCGGATTCTTTTAACAGCGTTTATTGCTGTTCATTTTTTATACTTCATGAAGAATGCAGCAATGTTATCTAAGTGGGTCGCTGACCTCGTTTCCCTGAAATACAACTTAGTTAATTAAAGCCTGGGTGGAAAAAAAATCACATTCATATGTTTTTATTATTAAGAAATAGATATGCTAGTATCTCTGTGGCAGGTGATGGTGGTGGGGCCGAGGCCATTAAAAACATCTCCAGCAATGTCTACGAGTCATAAAAGATAAAGGCCTTAAAAATATTATTTGGTTGTGTTCACTGACAGGTGAAGGGTGGCAGGCAGGGCTTTTTTTCAGCTGGAACGTGGTGGAACTGAGTTCCGGAACCTCTAGAAAATGGTCACATGGCTGGTGGCCCCGCCCCCTGATCTCCAGACAGAGGGGAGTTGAGATTGCCCTCCGCGCCACTCCAGCAGCACAGAGGGCAATCTCAACTCCCCTCTGTCTGGAGATCAGGGGGCGGGGCCACCAGCCATGTGACCATTTTCTCCAAGGGCAACCCACTGAGTTCCACCACCTCTTTTCCCGGAAAAAAGCCCTGGTGGCAGGTACTAACTCTACTCCTGCTTTTTAAAGTGGAGAACTCTCTCTAGGCTGGGTTTAGGAAGAGCTTCCAAAATTCTGCCCCCCCCCCCCCCCCCGGCATCCCACCGGCCCCTACAAAAGCTCAGTCAAAAAAAAAGAGTGCTAAAATTAGATTCCGTCTGCTCGTTTGCGTTACCCTTGTCTTAGTTTGTCTTCTCCACTGCCAAACTTATGACTGGAAGCTTCTTGGGGCAGGGACCTTACGTTTTCAACCACCTACACCAATGCTGCTAGGCGATAGTCACCTGAGCATCTTTGCTTCTTTTCAGTTTTTCAACTGATGTCAACGGTTAGTGGGGCAAGGCCACGGTCCTTACCTCTCCTTACCTTTCTAATGCGTCTCCCAAAAAGCAGGGGTTTTTTTCCGGGAAAAGAGGTGGTGGAACTCAGAGGTGGAACTCAGGATCGCACAATGATGTCACTTTGGGTCAGCTGGAACAAGGGGGGAGTTTTTTCAAGTTTAAATTGCCCTTGGCGAAAATGATCACATGGCTCGTGGCCCCTGATCTCCAGACAGAAGGGAGTTTAGATTGCCCTCTGTGCCGCTCGCCGGTGCAGGGGGGGGCCAATCAGGGCCGGCGTGCCCATGGAGGCCAGGTAGGCAGTGGCCTCGGTCGCGCGGGCACTGGAGGGGTGCTGGAGGGGGTGTTGGGGGCAGAGGCGCGTGCAGCGAAGCTGGCATGACGGCCGCCTGTAGCTACTGCTGCAGCCAGCCAGCCAGCCAGCCCCTTGCTGCCGCCGCCGCCGCCACACACCTCAGCCGGGCGCAGCCTCTGTGCGCCGCTCGAGCAGCGGCTCGCGGCTTCTGCGCCCAGCTGGGGCGCGCGGCGGCGGCAGCACGGAGCTGGCTGGCTGGCTGCAGCAGCAGCTGTAGCCAGCCACGCCAGCTCAGCTGCGCGCTTCTCCGCCCCAGCCGGGCGCAGAAGCCATGAGCTGCTGCTGGGGCGGCACACGGATCAGCCTCCACGCACTGCTCCAGCAGCAGCCCGCAGCTTCTGCACTCGGCGGTCCGCGCGCAGCCCAGCCCCCCTGTGGTGCGTGATGACGTCTGCGATGACATCATCACACCTCCCGTGGGGCGCGTGCGCGCCCGCCGCCGCAGGCGCTGAAACCTCTGGTGCCAGCCCTGGGCCCAATCTAAACTCTCCTCTGTCTGGAGATCGGGGCCACGAGCCATGTGATCATTTTCGCCAAGGGCAACCCACTGAGTTCCACCTCCTCTTTTCCCAGAAAAAAAGCCCTGGTACTATCTGCTACTGCTTTTTAAAGTGGAGAACTCTCTCTAGGCTGGGTTTAGGAAGAGCTTCCAAAATTCTGCCCCTTCCCCCCGCACCTCGCCGGTCCCCACAAAAGCTCAGTCAAGAAAAAGAGCATGCTAAAATTAGATTCCTTTATGGTTCTGGAGAAGGTCGCGGAAGTGGGAGAGAGACTTAAGGCAGTTAAGATCATGACTTTGAACAGGAGGTTGAATGGATGTTTAGACATTTTAAAGCCTCTGCTTTCAACGAATGGGTGACATTTAAAACACGCTGAAAAGCTTGAATTTACCCCCAAGGTGTTGACTGTGATAGGAGAATTTATCCCGTCTCCTGGAAACTGCTTTTTGTCATTCTTCGTACAGACACTTTACATGCAGAGGTCTGTTAAGATTTTTCCCAAGGTTATTTGCAAATTATTAACATCACAATTTATTTCCATGCTATTAGCCTTGGAAATGCATCAGTAAAACTGAGGAAATCTCTGTTCTGATGTGGTAGCTGTGAATAGGATGCAATTCAACAAAGACAAGTGCGCAGTATTACATCTGGGCCACAAAAATGGGAAGCACAAATACTAGATGGGGGATACACTTCTGGGCAGTAGTATATGTGAAAGGGATCTTGGGGTAAGAGTGGACTATAAACTGAATATGAGCAGTCAGTGTGATGCGGTGGCAAAAAAGGCTAATTCAATCCTGGGTTGTATCAAAGGGGCCACAGCGTCGAAATCGCAGGAGGTCATAGCCCCTCTCTGTACTGCCTTGGTCAGGCCACACCTGGAGTATTGTGTGCAGTTCTGGAGGCCTCACTTCAAAAAGGATGTGGCCAAAATCGAGAGGGTGCAGAGGAGAGCAACAAGAATGATCAGGGGTTTGGAGACTGAGCCCTACGAGGAAAGGCTGAGGGCCTTGGGGATGTTTAGTTTGGAGAAGAGGAGGTTGAGGGGGGACATGATTGCTCTCTTTAAATATGTGAAAGGCTGTCATTTGGAGGAGGGCAAGGAGCTGTTCCAGTTGGCAGCAGAGGGTAGGACGCGAAGCAATGGGCTTAAATTACATGCACAAAGGTACCGGCTGGATATTAGGAAAAACTTTTTCACGGTCAGAGTAGTTCAAAAGTGGAATCAGCTGCCTAGGGAGGTGGTGAGCTCCCCCTCACTGGCAGTTTTCAAGAAAAGGCTGGATGAATACTTGCCAGAGATGCTTTAGGCTGATCCTGCACTGGGCAGGGGGTTGGACTAGATGGTCTGTATGGACCCTTCCAACTCTATGATTCTATGATTCTATGGTATTTGTGGGTTCATTCCCATTGAACGTTTAGCATGCATGAGAGTTTTTGGCTACAACCCCTTTTGGAAATACAATCACCTGACAATGTTTTTGTTGGAATATGCCACTTACCTAATTCATTCAGAGATTATCCCACAAACAGCTTGTTAGCCTGCAATTTTTCCTATCTAATTTTTTTGGGGGGAGGGGGCATAAAAGATCATTTGAAATGCATTTTTTCTATATGCCCTGTGTTAAATGATGCCGGTATCAAGAATCTGGGACACGGAGTGATAGAAATCTGAGACATGCCGAGTTATCTCTAGTGATTGAACCTGGAAACAATCGCTACGTGCACAGCACCCAGCAGGGCAAATAGTGGCTCCCCATTTCAGGATTGGAGAGATGTTTGTTTCTGTTTTTTCAGCTGGGGACTCTGAAAATCCAAACAGATGCATTTCTTGCTTCCTTCATTTCAGCGGAGGAGGATCAGTGGCGTGTAAACCTAGTGAACAATGTATATTATTCACACTAAGCCGTAGTTTCCATTGCTTCATGATGGCAAAATAACAATAACGGCAACTACAATTATAATAATAAGCAGCACATTTGAGAAACAAATGGTAGATAAGAAACTGATTAAAATTATAATTTAAGTTCAGGAATGACATTTTCTTCTCATGAACATCTCTGTAGACTGTTTAAAGAGGGCAATAAACAAGATCAATTATTTCTACATAAAAACAGTCTTTAAAAGAGCACAATGGGAATGTGAGATGTAAAAATGAAGACAGGCAAGAGCCCCAAATACGGTTGCAATATTGCAATACGGAGGGAATAGCTGGGTGTGTGAAATGGTTGAAACTAAGATACGATAATTTCTTCAGATACAAGTTTTTACAGAAGCAAGAAAATAATCATGAAAATTGAGGTATGCTTAGACTGAGTTCTGAAGAAGAGGATTTCCCAAAGAAAATTTAGAACAGATAATTTTGATTGCTTTATGATACAAGACGAAGTGGAGCAGGGAAGTTTGAGGGGGTATGGGAAGGAACGTAATTTTGATACTTTCATAAGGTTGACAGGTTGCTGTTCAGCCACTGCTGGGTTGGCGTGGATCCAAGCATCCACAAAGGAGGCTTCAAAAAGCCTTCTCCAACTTGTGGCTCTTTACTCCTCAGGGTGCCAACTCTCAGTTGGGAAATTTCCAGAGATTTGGAGATGAAACCTGAGATATAACGCCAAATATAATGCCAGAATCCACCTTCCAAAGCAGCTAATTTCTCCAAGGGAACTGAGATTTGTAGTTTGAAGATTGGTTTAATAACAACATTGTATTTATATACCGCCCTTCAGGACAACTTAAAGCCCACTCAGAGCGGTTTACAAATTGTGTTATTATTATCCTCACGACAATCACCCTGTGTGGTGGGTGGGGCTGAGAAAGCTCCGAGAAGCTGTGACTGACCCAAGGTCACCCAGTTGGCTTCAAGTGGAGAATCAAACCTGGCCCTCCAGATTATAGTCCTGCCTGCCGCTCTTAACCACTACACCACCGCTAGGAGATGGGCAACCCTTACCTCCAATGGAAAAGCCACATAAGTTGGTGGAAATCTCCTTAGGCTACCTTCCAACTTTGGTTTGTGGAGTGGGAAGATAGGGGTAGGATACCCCCCGCAGTTGTCTGTGAGCATTATGAATAACTCTTCCTGCATTACTCAAAGCTAAACTGCAAGAGACAAATTACACGAAGACACTCACGTGAAGGGAGTCGCAAATGTTAGCCGGGAAGCTGAGTTTTAAAAGACAGGTCGGAATTTCCCCCGTCTACAGAGCCTGCAAAGATGGCTCCTCAGAGGGTTTATTTCCTCTTCACCTCCTAGAAGGGGAGGTGAAACTGACAGAGCCTTCAGGAAGCAAAGAGGAAATTAGCAAACCCTCTGAGGAGCCATCTTTGCTGACCCTGTAGAGGGGAGAAATTGACAAAACCTTCCAATCTCCTTTAAAACTCAGCTTCCCGGCTAACATTGCGACTTCCTTCATGTGCGTGTCCTCATGTAATTTGTCTCTTGTAGCTTAGCTCTCTGAGATACGCCGATGCTGGAACCTTATGCTTTCTACCAGATGTTGCATAATGTCTGATGAGGAAACATTTCTGCTAATGTTTGTCTGAAACCTGACTTTCTGCAACTAAAGCCCATTACATCTTGCTTTGATCTTTTGAGCAGCGCGGAAAGAGTCTTTACCCAGTGACAGCCCTTTGGGTGACCGTGATCATATCCCCCCTCAATCTTTCCTTCCCCATATCTTTCACTTTGGGAAAAACTAGACACAGTGGTCATGTGCTGCTCCAGACCAAGGATAGCGAGCTCTAGATTAGGAAATCCCTGGAGATTTTGAGGGTGGAGCCTGGAGAGGGTGTGGTTTGGGGAGGAGTGGGGTATAATGCCATAGAACCTACCTTCCAAAGCAGCCATTTTCTCCAGGGGAAGTGACCTCTGTGGCCTGGAGATCAGTTGTAATCCCAGGAGATCTGCAGGCCCCATCTGGAGATTGGCAACCCTATCCTGACCTTCTGCAAAAATAAAGGCCTCTCCCCTCACTTTTTGAGCTGTTTCGATAAGGTGAGGGGAAGTGTTGTGTGTGGTTAATACCACCTGGGTTCAGCGCTTACTCAGTCTTGAAGTTCACTGGATGGCCGTGGGTCAGTCATTCACCTTCTTGCCTGGACGGACTGGTTAGACAGCACAAACCTAAGCAGAATTACACCTTTCTAAGTCAATAGAAATCAATGGGCTTAGAAAGGCATAACTCTGCTCAGGATTGCAAGGCAATTTAAAGCGCTGATTTAAATCAAACTTGTCCATACTTCCTAAGCAATTGGTTGCTAACCCCATACAAGCGTCTTGATTAGAACTGAATAAAACCTTTATGAAACCTCACAGAGCATACTGCCAATTTATTGAACGTTCATGGCTGGAGCATTTCTCTAGATAGAAGGATTTCTGCTCACAGAGAGCCACTTTCTCGTTTCCCCCATTCTGCTGCAGCTCCAATGCCCGGCGCATCCAAGCCAAAATATTTACTTTAGAGTATGACAAATAATACATTGCTTAGAAAAGAGTAAGAGTCCAGTAGCACCTATGAGCTCAAGACAATGCATCCACCTGGACTGAATCAAGACTGAGGCTTCCTGTCTAATTACCAGTGCTGATTTCTCTACACCCACTACACCT
Source organism: Eublepharis macularius (assembly GCF_028583425.1). Taxonomy (NCBI): domain Eukaryota; kingdom Metazoa; phylum Chordata; class Lepidosauria; order Squamata; family Eublepharidae; genus Eublepharis; species Eublepharis macularius. The sequence continues at coordinate 223,058,413 of NC_072791.1, read as the reverse complement.
CTTCATACCCCACCTTATCCAATCATGTTTGCTATTGTCATTCACTGGCTTTTGTCATTTGGTTTCTGTAATCACTCCACTCTCCAAGATATAAGGACAGATAGACTCCCATTCTAGCTGTATCTGAAGAAGTGAGCTGTGGCTCACAAGAGCTCGTACCCTACCACAAATTTTGTTAGTCTTATAGGGTGCTACTGAACTCTTGCTCTTTTTTACTGCTACAGACAGACTAACACGGCTACCCATCTTGATCTAATACATTGCTTACTCATAAATAAATGCAAGATATTGGCCTCTCATATCTGTGCCTGTCTCCCTATGTGCTACCACTGCAGCTTCGCTCATCTGGTCAGGGCCTTCCGCAGGAACCGCCCTGCAGTTGGGAAAAATCAACACCTGCCAGCACCTGTGCTTTCTCTGTGATGGCCCCACCGTATGGGATGGCCAGCCTGAGGGGGTCAGGAAAGCTCCCACTGTTTGGACTTTCCACAAACTATGGGGAATGGAATTATTCAGGAGGGTCTTCTAGCCAGATTACAAGACTGTGTCATAAGAAAAAGCTCAGAGAGATGCCTTGATAGGGAGGGGACTAAATCCTACACTACTGGCATTTTGTCACTTTGGTGTAGTAGCAAGAGTGGTGGGACTCTAATCTGGAGAGCCAGGTATAATTCGCCACTCCTCCACTTGAAGCCAGCTGGGTGGCCTTGGGTCGGTCACAGCTCTCTCAGAGCTCTTTCAGCCCCACCCACCTCACAGGGTGATTGTCATTAGGATAATGGTTCTCTGAGTACTTTGTATTTTTTCTTTCTTAAAACAGAATAATGAAACCAGAACATACTCTGTTATTTTCACTACTGCATTTTATCACAGTGAGTATTTTCAGATATGGTTCGTTTAACATCGTTGGTATCTTAAGCTTGTTTTGAAAACTGCAATCCCTGGGACATATCAATGAATAGTTGCCTCTAAACGCTTCTCCAGAGTACTTCCCCTTCTCCACTAAGAAACCACAGCAAGGTGTGTCACACAACCAGAACTGGTGGGAACGGGTTTTTCAAACAAAGGTCATCATTTCCAACAGCTTTTAGAAATTAAGTCCTGAAACCAGACAACTAAATCTCATCATTCTGGGGCCACAACACTAATTCCTTTGGCCAAAGTTGACATTTGGAAGGACTCTAAGGTGGTTTTTGCTATCTGATACTTATTAGGCGTATAACCGGAAGAGCTTTCAATCATAGCAACACACCCAGTCATTACCTTCCTTAATAAATTCTTATGCCTCTGACAGACACACCTTTCCAATTAAGAATAATAAATGGACACTTAACCTTGAACGGCTGGTGCGCCTTATTATCATTTAAAGGCAGCCTTTAACACTCTTTTAGTAAATGAAGAGCGGGGGGGGGGGGGCGGTACTTGGGAGATACAGGAAATTTGTTTTCGGACGAAGCATTGGGTAGAAAAAGCCTGTTCTTTATCATTCGACCAAACAGAAAAGAAAATGCAGATGTGGGAAATTTTCCATTAAAGTTATATAAGAAGACAAATATTTGAGGGATCGGTAATCAAATAGATAAGGACTAAATAAATGTGGTTCACAGACCTATTCTTTTTGTAATAGGCTAGAGAGGCATAGTTGAAAAACACTACCTGGCTATATTTGATGATGAATTGATCAATCCAGATTAAGAACAGAAGCACAGCTCGATAAAAAAGAGCTGAGATAAATGACAAAGGATGTTGGTTCTGTTATCAGTGTTTTTAAAATAAGAGCAAATTATTTTGCATATGCACAAAATGAAAGGCTCCTTTTACCTGACGGCAGTTATTTTCGGATTGCGCGTAGGCTTCCTGTGAGATAGGAGAAGAGAAACATAAATGCAAAAATTTGGCAAGAAGAGGCAGGGGGCAGGGCTTTTTTTCAGCAGGAACGCGGTGGAACGGAGTTCCGGAACCTCTTGAAAATGGTCACATGGCTGGTGGCCCCACCCCCTGATCTCCAGACAGAGGGGAGTTTAGCTTGCCCTCCGTGCTGCTCGGCGGCACGGAGGGCAATCTCAACTCCCCTCTGTCTGGAGGTCAGGGGGCGGGGCCGCCAGCCATGTGACCATTTTCTCTGAGGGCAACCCACTGAGTTCCACCACCTCTTTCCCCAGAAAAAAAAGCCCTGGGCAGGGGGATGGGGGCAGAGAAACAAAATCTCTAGGTTGTCTCCAGAAACAAACTGTTCTTCCAAAATGGAAAGACTAACCAAGAATAATGTTAAATTTGTGTTTTTACTGATGTATTCCTGAATGGGGACCCAGAACAACTCCCATTTTACCTCACTCCTCCATTTTACCTCACTCCTCCATTTTACCTCAGTCCTCCATTTACCTCAGCCCCCTGGGGAGCTAGTATAATAGACTATGGCCGTTTTCACACTACTTACCTTCACTCGCAATGACGCGGAACGTCACGCTAAAAATGCGGAAGATCGTGTTTTCTCGCGCGAGATTTGTGAGACGTCGCACCAATCTCACGCGAGAAAACACGATCTTATGTGTTCTTTGTGCGATGTTCCACGTCGTTGCGAGTGAAGGTAAGCAGTGTGAAAAGGGCCTTTGTTCTCACTCCGCTTGAATATTTGACCCACTTCAAACATCTAAAAGTTTGTGATTACTTAGGAAGCTATCATCTACCTGTTTCTTTTCTTACAGATTTCCCTCTTGATGATATCCTGCTCTAGCCCAAAGTTTTTCACTCTCCCCAAACAACAAAAATATTTGTTCGATGTATTGTCGAAGGCTTTCACGGCCGGAGAACGATGGTTGTTGTGGGTTTTCCGGGCTGTATTGCCGTGGTCTTGGCATTGTAGTTCCTGACATTTCACCAGCAACTGTGGCTGGCATCTTCAGAGGTGTAGCACCAAAAGACAGAGATCTCTCAGTGTCACAGTGTCCAGATGGACCCCCCCCCCACACACACACACTCAAATTGGGTGAAATGATCAATGATCAGTGTCACACTGTGATACTGAGAGATCTCTGTCTTTTGGTGCTACACCTCTGAAGATGCCAGCCACAGCTGCTGGCGAAACGTCAGGAACTACAATGCCAAGACCACGGCAATACAGCCCGGAAAACCCACAACAACCAAAAATATTTGTTGACTGCTGGAGTACCAACTCTAATGACAAAGCCCGAACAATAACGGGTACCAGCTCTTGTAACACCTCAGTTAAGAAGGTCCTGCAGTCGGACTCAACTTCTGCTGGCTTAACCAACTTGTCTGAGCTACTTGAATTGTTTAGACCACTTTTCATTCAAAAGAATCTCGTCAAAATGATTTCTGTAACCAAGCAAAATAGTTGGTTTGATTGTGATTGCCGAGCAATCAAGAGGTGCATTCAACAGAAGCATTGTGAGTTTTAAAGTAATTGCACAATAAGAGCTCTTTGAGAGTTGTTGGAGCTTAAGAGGATTTACAGAGAATTTATTAAAACCAGGAAATTGATGTCCTTGACAAAGAAATGGGGAAGCATCATCTCAGCTATTAACAACAAAGATAACAGGGCCGTTTGGCTTATCATCAATTCTGCTTTTAATTCAGATTTTAAAACCCCTTGCTGCATTGCCCCTTTGGTGTGGGAAAACAATTTCAGCGAGTTATTCTACGACACTGGTGCTTCCCGCTCATTCTTGACTATTATTTCTCTTGACTCATTGGCTCCGTGGCCTGAGATGTCAATCCAGAAAGTCATATAACTTATTAGGGGCTAAGATGAGGAAAAGCTCCTTGCTGTCAGGTCCAGTGTATATCTAAACTGTACTGACTCCATTTTCTAATGCTTCTAGTGTTTAAGTGCTTTCTTCCCAGGTGCACCAGTTCCCAGGCAGCATTCCCACCGGAGGCGACTGTTTTGTCTAACACCGTTCCACCAAGCATTGGCCTTGAAGGAGAGCAGCTTCCCAGGACTGAGAGATGTTGTTTTGAGAACTGTGGGGGGAGGCAAATCCAGATGGGTATTGTTACTTTGTACCTCATGCTTTGCCCTTCATTGGTAACAATGACTGTGTACCATCCTGAGTCTCCTATTCAGGACAGTGGACTATAATGGACCTTTTCTGCAGTAAAGTTTCCTTGTTCAATCAATGGACTCCTGTTTGCTTTTGAAAGGGAACCTGTAGGAAGAGCCTTATCTAGCCACAAGCTGACATTTTGTTACCAATCATGCCTGAGTCGGGCCCAGCGGAATCCAAGGTAGTCCCGGACAGGGATCCTTTGTTTGATCCGTATGCGTCCCCCGACAGTCAAACAGTGCAACCCCAAGAATCTCATGTGCCAGCCGGGGCTGGAGCTTCGACGTCTACACCGCCTCTCATCGACCTCAGCAGTGAAGGGACAAGGCCGACGGCTACCGCTCTCCCCTTGATCTCGCTACCCACCCCGTCGGAGTGGGGAGCCAGACCCCGAGAAACGCGAGAGCGCAGGGCCGGAGGGCTTCATCCAAGAGTTTCGATGGACGGACGCCGAAGCCTAGAGACTGTCCCTGAGCTGGATAGCAGCCAACCGTGGCTGTTTTGGAACAGGACGGCCGAACAGACGGACGGGAACACATCTCGCCGCGGCGCCCTGAGTTGGGATTATTCGGAACTTGCCCCATGGAAAGAGCCAACGGAAGTTCCTGAACATAGTTGGGTGCAAATGCAAAGTCGCACCCATGCTGTAGATTCCGGCATCTCGGCGGTGACGGGCCTAGCCAAAGGAATTCTAGCAGCGAGATCACGAGTCGATCAAGGAGATCCTCCGCCTTGGGGGCCGTTTTCCCCGGTGAGTACAACCGAAGGAGGTTCCGTGATGGGGCAACCGGGTCCTAGCCGTATGCAACAGTTGGAAGCTAGGCTGATTGATATGGAGGAAAGTTTGGCTCATGCCATTCACCTAATCTCAGCGATGGGGGCAGGGGAGAGAATCTCACCTGAAGAAATGGCGGTACAAATCGCCACCCTCCAAAGTGTCATGTCCTATCCAGTGGAGGACGCCCCGCAGCAGCCGCTGCCTTCGGGAGAGGAGGAATACTATCCTGGAGAACCGGGAGAGTCGCCCGCGGAACTCCCTAGAAAAGACGAAACCCCGCCGCACGGGGATACTCCAGCTGAGGTACCTGGAGAGACTCCGACGGAAACCCCTAAATCGGACGGGGATCCATCTCCCAAGGAGACTCCAGCGGAGGAGCCTAGAGAGGAGGAAGAAGGGCCAACCCGTCCAACCGAAACGACGGTGATACCCCCTCCCGCTTCTCCAACGACAGTTCGGCCAGATCAGACGGAAGAGCCTCCGGCCCCTTCTGAGGAGGAATTACCGCAACGACCGCTAGAAGTGGTTCCCCTTCAACAAACCCCGAGCGCCCCGACGCCACAAGACCAGCCTTTGCGTCCCAGAGACACGAAGCCGAGAGGGGCAAGCCCGCGCGGCCCACCACCCATCAGGCCTGCGCCGCTGCGGCCCCTTCCACTTCGACCGCAACTAACTCCTTCGCAGCAACCGATACATTTGCCACTTGAGCAGCCCGTAATACCACCTCCGAACCAACCAGTGGGGCCTACACCACTACGACCCCACCAACCCGTCCCTCAGCGGCCGGTCATTACTCAGCCGCACCGGCCACCTCCACCTCAACCGCTACTGCCAGCACCTCCTGTATTGCCACCACCAGCCCGACCGAGATTGCAGCCGCCTGTCCGACCACGACTGCAGCCACCGGCCCAGCCGAGAGCACCACCGCCAGCCCAGCCGAGAGCACCACCGCCAGCCCAGCCGAGGCCGCCACCCCCGGCTCAACCGGTGATGCCGCCGCCAGCGCAACCAGCACCGCTACCACAACCGGGTCCCCCCATACCTCAAGTGCCATTGATGCTTCCGATGGACTTCTACCCAGCACCGGCTCCAAGGCAAGACCTCCCGATGGGTTGGGTGAAACTGGAAGCTACTTTTGATGGGGATCCCTCCAAACTGGGATTTTTCCTAGTGCAAGTCGTGCAATTCTTCAACCGGTGGGGACACCTCTTCGGCAGCGAGGCCAGTCAAATTGAACATCTCGGCTCCCGCTTACAAGGCAAAGCAGCGGACTGGTATGTAGGACTATACAATATCGGGGCCCCGGAACTTAATACTCTCCAGGGGTTGGTGGATGCTATTCGAGCGCAATATGAAGACCCCTTAGAGGAAACCAGGGCCCGAACAGAATTGCAAGCAATTAAACAGGGCAGCATGTCGGCGAGAGACTATATCACGAAATTCCGACAATTGGCCGCCAAATGCCCTAGGTGTGAGGAGTCCACCAAAATCATTCTGTTCAAGCAAGGACTAAACCCGAGACTTTTGGACAGAGCCCTCATGCAGGACAATCCCCCTACGTTGTTAGGTTGGATCCAACTTGCATGCGAAGTTGAGAATCGCATTTTGGAAGTCCGTTTGGTTGAACAACAACAACAAACGGGACAAAGAAGACCCTTGACTCTACAGAAGGGAGGACGGGGAGCTGGGTACGCCACCCGTGGAGCGAGAGATGCTAGATGGCAACAAGGGCTGTGTTTGCAATGCGGACAAGCCGGTCACTTTGCAGCACAATGCCCCTACCGGCCTGTGCAAAGACCTCCGCTTCAACTACGGCGCCCAACCCTTGCTCCATTTCCTACTCTCCAACGCCCGATTCCCGCGCCACGCGCGAACAGAGGCCGCGGCGCTTCCCAAAGGCCCGCCTCAGAGAGAGGACTGGAAGCGGAAGAGGTTATGGAATACGACCCCGCTTCCCCAAACGCAGAAGTCAATCCAGAAAGCCCCCAGTCGGGAAACGAGATGGATCTGTCGTAAAAGGGCCCAAACGACAGATCCGCCCCAAGCCCGTCCCTGCACGGAACCGGCCGCCTGGGTCCATCTTATTCATGCCAGTAACTCTAATCAACCCAGAGAGAAAAATGCACATCCGAGTGCAAGCCCTTATCGACTCGGGCTGTTCGAGAGACATCATCGCCCCAGCTCTAGTCAATGGACTAGTCTTACCAACTCGGGAATTACAAAATCCAGTAATCTTTGAACAAATGGATGGCACCAATATGAACCCTGTTACCACTGAGACCATCCCAGTGATCACAGGCATGGGACGACATTGGGAAAAGAGGTCTTTTGTCATCAGCTCCACTGCCAAATACCCGTTAATTCTAGGCAGCAAGTGGCTATGTGATCACAATCCCTACATAGACTGGGCACAAGGATGTATCACCTTCAGTCATGCCAACTGCAAAAATCACCGTTGGAACCAAAACTGGGGCAATGATCCAACTCATACTGAAAAGGCCCTTCTTACTCAAGAAGAAATCAACCAAATACCCGAACCGTATTGGCCTTTTCTAAACGCTTTTTCCGAGGAGGAAGCTGATACTCTACCCCCGCACCGACGAACGGACTGTGCGGTGGAAATTTTACCCGGAGCCTCACTGCCCAAAGGACGACTCTATCCCATGAGTCTCCATGAACGAAAAGAGCTCCGGAAATTCATCGACACCAACCTCCAACGAGGGTTCATCCGCCCAGCCAACAGCCCCCACGCCGCTCCGGTTCTCTTCGTGAAAAAGAAGGATGGGGGACTACGACTGTGCATGGACTTTCGAGGACTTAATGCAGTGTCCACCAACAACGCCTATCCTATACCACTCATCCGAGACCTTCTCAACGTCGTGGCCCAAGGTAAGATCTTTACAAAATTAGACTTAAAAGATGCTTACTTCCACGTCCGTATCAAGGCAGGGGATGAGTGGAAAACCGCATTTAATACGCCCCTCGGACAATATGAATACCTAGTTATGCCTTTTGGATTGACGGGAGCCCCGTCTGTATTTATGTCCATGATAAACGAAGTTCTGCACGAATTTCTGTACAAAGGGGTGGTGGTGTACCTTGATGATGTCTTAATTTATTCAGACACAGAGGAAGAACATATTCAAATGGTACAAAAGGTCCTGGCCACCTTGATGAATAATAAACTACCCATCAAGTTGTCCAAATGTGAATTCCATAAAACCGAACTCACTTACCTTGGGTATTGCATCTCCCAAGAGGGTTTAAAAATGGATCCAACCAAAATACAAGCGATTCAAGAATGGCAAACACCCACCACCCGTAAAGAACTACAATCCTTCCTGGGTTTTGCCAACTTCTATAGAGACTTTATAGCAAATTTCGCCCGAATCACGCTCCCCTTAACAGAATTGTTGAAAACAAAAGATAAAGGGGACCAAGCTAAAAAACCTTCCTCCAAACTACAATGGACCTCCGATTGCCAAACTGCTTTCGAATGCCTGAAAAAGCAATTTGTAACGGAACCCATCCTCTCCCACCCCAACGAACAGTCCCCTTTCGTAGTACAAGTCGACGCCAGCGATACGGCGATAGGGGGAGTTTTACTGCAGAAGGGGGAGGATGGAAAGTTGCGGCCTTGTGCGTTCTTGTCTAGAAAATTTTCGGAGGCGGAAAGGAATTGGAATGTGTGGGAGAAGGAGGCTTTTGCAGTAAAAGCAGCCCTTACTAATTGGAGACATTGGCTGGAGGGGGCGCGATACCCCTTCGAGGTTTGGACAGATCATAAAAATCTGGAGGCCCTCCGAAGCCCACGCAGACTGAATGCCAAGCAATTGCGATGGGCGGAATTCTTTTCCAAATTCAACTTCACTCTAAACTATCTCCCGGGCAAGACTAACTTTTTGGCGGACGCCCTATCGCGCATGCCCCAACACAGGAGCAAACGAGAGGAGACTGTCGACACGGTCTTCTCGCCTACGCAACTGGGGGGCGTGGTGACTACTCGCAGTCGAGCCAAACAGCCCCTCCCGGCCAACCAGGAGTGGAAATCGAAACTTAAAACTGAGGTGGAAAAGGAGGGGGACAAGGCTCCGCGAAACAAACTGGTCCAATCCCCCCAGGGGGATTGGCTAGCTGGGAGCAAGTTTTATGTCCCAGACAGCCTCCGGCTGGAGGTTTTGCAGCGCTGTCATGATGCTCCCACTGCTGGTCATTATGGGTATCTGAAAACATTGCATCTAATCCAAAGGCAGTTCTGGTGGCCGGGCATGCGCAAAGACATTTCCCAATATGTTAGTTCCTGCCCCGTTTGCCTCAGCGCCAAAACCAGAAAAGGAAAACCTCCGGGTCTCCTGCAACCATTGGAAACACCCAACAGACCTTGGGAAATAATATCTATGGACTTTATCACTGATCTACCTGTTTCAAAAGGACATAATTGCATTTTAGTCGTGGTAGATCTGTTCTCCAAACAAGCTCATTTTATTCCCTGTACTGCTATACCCACCGCTCGAAAACTAGCCGATTTATTTTTAAAACACATCGTAAAATTACATTCTTTTCCGTCCAAGGTGATTTCGGATCGCGGCGGACAGTTCGTTGCCAACTTCTGGCGGGAGCTTTTGAGAATGTTGAATATTGAGCAAGGCATCAGCTCAAGCCACCACCCACAAACCGACGGACAATCCGAAAAAACAAACCAAATACTAGAACAGTTTCTTCGTTGCTACATTAATTTCCAACAAGATAATTGGGTAGACCTTCTCCCTCTGGCCGAATTCTCATATAACAACAGTGTACACGCTTCAACTGGAGAGGCCCCTTTCAAAATTGTCTATGGAGCTCACTTCAATCCCTTCCCGTTGGACGCTCCCCCTCTCCATTCCTCTAATTTGCCAGATGTATCTTCGTGGTGGGGGGAGGCGGCGCAACAATGGACTCTTATTAAGAAACATCTTGAAAAAGCCAAACTGGATTACAAAAAATACGCAGATCGCCATCGTGTGGCCGAATGGGATTTACAACCTGGAGATCATGTATATATTTCCACAAAGAACCTGAAACTAGCTCAGACCAGCCGCAAACTCGCTCTGAAATTCCTGGGACCTTTCCCTGTGCGCAAAATAATAAATAAAGTGACTGTTGCTGTAACCTTGCCCAAGAACTTACGCCACGTACACGATACGTTTCATGTCAGTCTTTTAAAAAGAGCTCCTACCGATGACAAGTGGCACATCAAAGCTCCACCCATTCCAACTTTGATTGACGACCAAATACACTATGAGGTGCAACAAATTTTGGACTCTAAACTCAAACGAAATCAGCTTTTTTACCTCATTAGATGGAAGGACTTTGATTCTGGGTACGATGAGTGGGTGAACTCTGTACATGTTCATGCTCCTAGATTAACCAAAGCTTTTCATACTCGCTACCCATATAAACCAGGGGGGGATCTGTTTTAAGGGGGGCAGAATGTCAGGTCCAGTGTATATCTAAACTGTACTGACTCCATTTTCTAATGCTTCTAGTGTTTAAGTGCTTTCTTCCCAGGTGCACCAGTTCCCAGGCAGCATTCCCACCGGAGGCGACTGTTTTGTCTAACACCGTTCCACCAAGCATTGGCCTTGAAGGAGAGCAGCTTCCCAGGACTGAGAGATGTTGTTTTGAGAACTGTGGGGGGAGGCAAATCCAGATGGGTATTGTTACTTTGTACCTCATGCTTTGCCCTTCATTGGTAACAATGACTGTGTACCATCCTGAGTCTCCTATTCAGGACAGTGGACTATAATGGACCTTTTCTGCAGTAAAGTTTCCTTGTTCAATCAATGGACTCCTGTTTGCTTTTGAAAGGGAACCTGTAGGAAGAGCCTTATCTAGCCACAAGCTGACACTTGCCCCGATTTAATTCCCAATGAGCTTTTAAAGGTTGATCCTCAATGGTGGGCTAAAATTCTGGCCCCTGAGTTCACTTTAATTAATTCTTCTGCCCAGATGCCTAACTCATGGAGACATTTGATTGTAGTCCCAATATTTAAAAAGGGATCCAGATTGGAACCGTGTTGTTAACATCCAATTAGCCTTCTTTCTTCACTGGGAAAGTTGTACACCTCTTACTTTTGGGTTGGATGGAATTGGAAGCTGTATTGGGCCATGAGCAGGTTGGTTTCAAACAGAATTCCTTGACTTATGATCACTGCCCAGTTCTTTACCACCTGGCTGAGAAATAATGATCTTTCGGAGGGGGGTGGGACAATTATACGTGGCCTTTAGGGATCTCATAGGGGCCTTTGACTCTATAAATGACCCCAAATTGTGGAGTAAAGTTTCCCCAACTAACACAGATAAAAGGCTTGTAGGGCTCATACAGCAATTATATTGTGGCTCAACTGCTCAAGTGTGCTGTGAGTATGAAGGGCATTTAACCAAGGCCGGATCGAGGGGGGGGGCGGGAGGGTAGTCTGCCCCTGGCGCCATCAGGGAGGGGGCACCAGGAGCAGCTGCCAGCTGCCGGGAGCGCGCGGGTGGCAGCACGGGCAGCCTCGCAGCCCCCTGCGCTGCCTTTCGCCTGCCCCGCATGACAGGGGGCAGCCGGCTTGCCACGTACCCCCTGTCCTGCAGGGCAGGCAAAAGGCAGCGTGGGGGGCTGCGAGGTCACCCGCGCCATTCGCCTGCAGGGAGGCAGCGCCGTTTGCCTGCTGCCTCCGCTGCTCCGCCCTGCGTGATGTCACCAAAATGACATCATCACACAGCGCAGGGAGCACGCGCGTGCTGCACGAGCGTGTGAGGGGTCGGACTACGGTTGCCCTGGGTGCTGGCAACCCTAGATCCAGCCCTGCATTTAATAAACTCATTTAAGCTGGAAAGGGGTAAGATAGGTCTGCCTACTAGCTCCCTTTCTGTTTAATCGATATTTAAATGTTTTAGCATTAAATTTTGATGATCCATCTACCCAAATTAGCTGAGACCAGTGTCTCCGTCTTGCTTTAGGCGGATGAGGGTTGATCTGCAAAGGGCCTTGCAAATTTGTTCCAGCTATTGTCTGCATGAGAGTCTGGTCATTAACTAGACCGTCTCTCTCCATATGAGCCCCAGAGGACTCTCCGTTCAGGCGGGAAACATCTTTTAAGGGTCCCTGGCTCTAGGGAGGCCCGCCTGGTGTTGACCAGGGCCAGGGCCTTTTCGGTCCTGGCCCCGGCCTGGTGGAATGCTCTGTTGTACGAGACTAGGGCCCAGCAAGATTTGCTTGCATTATGCCAGGCCTGTAAGACGCAGCTATTCCGCCAGGCATATGGGTGATGCCGGGCGGTGCCCCCCCCCCGCCGTGGAGGGGGGGGGTTAAACCATTTTGCCCATATGTGAATGCGGATGCTGTGGTCCACACTTAATACTGCATGTATTGCTCTGTAAGAACCGCTGTGCAGAACATCAAATCTAAACTATGTGCCGTTTTTTTAATCATTTTAATTATCTATATGTAAATATATGACATTTATATGCTTGTATAGCTGTAATTTAATCGATTAGATGTAGTGTTTTAAAGTTTTAATGGTATTTGATACTTGTAATTTTGTTATCCACCCTGAGCCTAAGAAAGCGGGGAGGGCGGAATAAATATAAATTAAATTAAATTAACTACCAGAAATCTAATGTTTTAGTCTTCACCAAAAGTAGGAGATGGTCCTCATTACAATAGTCAATAAAAGGGTCTAATACTGAGCAAGTTAGGACCTTCTTTTATTTGGCAATTCTGTTTTCAGCAGACATATTGTGGAATCCCCAATTTAGAATGGTGTTTAACAAAACAAAACCCTGTGCAAATGTTAAAAACACTATTGGCTGCCTAGAAACGTGATACTTTCAAATATGTTTGGATGAAAGCTTTGGATAAGAAACTGTCATTAGTCAAGACAGTTTATCTGTAGCAGTAGAAAAGAGCAAGAGTCCAGTAGCACCTATAAGACTAACAAAATTAGTGGTAGAGTAGGAGCTTTTGTGAGCCACAACTCACTTCTTTTCTTTTTAAATTATTTTTATTTTTATTGTAGAAAAGTTAAAAGATAGACCAAAAGAAGGAAAGTAAAACATAACAAAAACACAACTACAAAGAGCCAACAATGGCCTACATACAAAGTAAAAAAGCAGTAAAAAGCATAAGCATATTATTAATCGATATATTGTCGAACGCTTTCACAGCTGGAGAACTATGGTTGTTTGTATTTTCTGGGCTGTATCGCAGTGGTCTTGGCATTGTAGTTCCTGACATTTCGCCAGCAGCTGTGGCTGGCATCTTCAGAGGTGTAGCACCAAAAGACAGAGATCTCTCAGTGTCAAACTGTGGAGAAGATGTTAGCAGGTAATTTATATCTACTCAGGAAGGTGGGTTTGGGTTGCGTCATCTTGTAAGAGTTTCCCAGGGTGTGGAATGCTAAACCCAAACCCAAACCCACCTTGCTGAGTAGATATAAATTACCTGCTAACATCTTCTCCACAGTTTGACACTGAGAGATCTCTGTCTTTTGGTGCTACACCTCTGAAGATGCCAGCCACAGCTGCTGGCGAAACGTCAGTAACTACAATGACAAGACCATGGCCATACAGCCCAGAAAATACACAACAACCAACATATTATTAATCCATTACCGTTTTTCGCCTACAACACTTCCTCTTTAGTTTCAATCAGCTTGTGGTTTAATTAACATCTTTTTTCTATATCTCATCTTCTTGATATCTCAGATCCTTATTCTTAAAAATCAAAACCACAAATCATTAATTCATTTTTCTTCATTTCTCGCAGATAGTCCATAAGGGGTTTCCAATTTGCCATGAATATTGAGTGTTTTGTCTCTGATTAACACTGCAAGTTTGGCCATCTCTGCAAAGTCCATCATCTTTCCAGTCCAGTCCAATCTTCCAATGAAGGTAGATCCTTGCATTTCCATTTTTGAGCATATAAATGCCTTGCTGCTGTTACCATATATTGAATTAAAATACCATATTCTTTTTCCAATTTTTTATCCATAATTCCACAGCTCACTTCTTCAGATACTTCTTCACAGCTCGCTTCTTCTTTGGGTATCTGAAGATACCCAACTCACAAAAGCTCATACCCTACCACAAATTCTGTTAGGCCTTACAGACAGGCCCTAAGTGAGAGGACTTGTCGTTACCCAAACTAGCTGGTAAGTGGAAAGAGAAAGGAGCAGAGGGGCAGAGTTTAGCGGGTTGGAAGGAAATGTTCAGACCCCTCTGTGTTTCTGGTGATGTTTTTGATAATGCAAACAGGATTCCATTGCCAGCCTCTGGGAGGGACCTAGAGATCTCCCAGAATGACAACTGATCACCATGACTACAACAATCAGTTCCTCTGGAGAAAATGGCTGTTTTGGAGGGTGGACACTGAGGCATCATATTCCCACTGAGCTCTCTCTCCAAAAATCACACTTCCTAGGGTTACCAGATGCCCTTACCCTCCTGGTGTGGAACGGACCCAGCACTTGCCAGGATTCTTGCACACACGATCCTGCCGTGGTGTGATGACATCACTTCCAGGAGTGACGGTTTGGGGATGGTTTGGGCTCCAATTGGGTTGAATCGGCTCTGTGCAGAGCACAGAATCACTCCCACGGGTGGCATGATGATGTCACTTCCGGGATTCAACACACGAACAACACGAGGTGTCGGGTCCCCCCTCCCACTGAGAGGGTTGTAGGGACCTTGCAACCCTGTGGGAGAGGAAAGCTTGGAGTGGGGAATCCCCCACCCACATTGAGGACTGACAACCCTAGCCCTTCCTAGTGTCCATCCTCAAATTTCCAGGAATTTCTGACTCCGGAGTTGGCAGTCCTACATTGTAGACCTAGGCAGGGGCGGCGCAGGGCGGGTGGTGGTGGTGGTGTGTGAATGGATGAACTATTTTTCAACTTGGGGAAAAAAAGACTCACTTGTTCGACCCAGTCCCAAACTGAGCCTGGAGGAAGTTCACTGATCACTCCTGGCTGATCTGAAGAAATCAGTAGATGATACTTTTCACAGCATGGAAATAAGCCTAGCCACAGTTACTGATTTCTTCCAGTCTAGCAACTGCAGTACTGCAGCCCAAGTTCTGCTCACGACCTGAGTTTGATCCTGACGGAAGCCGCTTTCAGGTAGCCGGCTCAAGGTTGACTCCGCCTTCCATCCTTCTGAGGTCGGTAAAATGAGTACCCAGTTTCCTGGCGGTAAAGTGTAGATGACTGGGGGAGGTAACGGCAAATCACCACGTAAAAAGTCTGCCAAGAAAACGTCATGATGCAACGTCCCCCCGTGGGTCAGTAATGACTCGGTGCTTGCACCTGTTAAATGCAGATATCCCTGCTGAAATAAACAGAGGCAAAAGAAAAGGAAAAAGAAAAGTGGTTTCCGAGATAAGTCTTGTACATTATTAAGTACAGACTACATTAAAAATGCATCTCCAGGTAAGGCTGACTTTTATGTTTCTGGTGGAGCAGAAATTTAGTGGGCGAGTATCTTGCCCATCACGTGAGAAATACAGCTCCCTTCCTAAGCGTCAAGTTGTTCGGCAGCCTTTAAAGTAAATGTTGTGCATATGCAGAAATTGGACAATCTCTAGTTCTTATTATAACACTTAAATTATAAAATGTATGAAACTATAAATTGATATTTATAAAAGACATGCGGCAAGAAAAAAGTGTCTGTAAGATCCGCAGTGAAGACACTGCATCAAAGAAACTTCACGAATGTATTTGTAGAGTTGCTAAAAAGCCTGGAGAAAAATATCCTGTCTCTTTAATGGAGTCTTAAAGTGGCCGGGGAAGCTTTTCATGGCATGGAGGTAAATGATATTCCATTAAGTCTCTATTAAAGCGGTAGGATATTTTTTGTCTTCTAAGCAGTTGAGAAAAAGTGTAGTGTAGATGATTGGGGAAGGCAATGGTAAACCACCCCGTAACAAAAAGTCTGCCAAGAAAACATCGTGATGTGACGTCCCCCCCATGGGTCAGTAATGACTCGGTGCTTGCACCTTTACCTTTTTTAAGCAGTTGAGAACTCTGTGTAGGTCCTCAGATTCAGGGAGAGGAAACTTTAAAATTGATTTGTGGCCTTCATTTGACAACAGATTTCACATCTTTTTACATTTCATGGCTTTCCCTCAAACAATCCTGGCTATGGATGAGGGTGCTGGGAATTTGAGAGCAGCCCACTTCACAGAACTACATTTCCCAGAGTTCCTGGCATCAAGCCAATGACCAGAGATTTTTAACTGTAGCTGTGCCCTTTCCCAGTATCAAGCCAATTCAGGCATGCAAGCTAAGTGCAGTCTCATTGCATGCAATAGATGGCACTGCTCATCTCTTATTCAGCAATCCCGTCCCTCCTCAGAAAGCAGAACCCCACGGAGTTTTTAAAAACGGTATTATAATTTCTTATGCAGCACAATCCATTCTGAAATAAGTCCTGCTAAATCGAATGGGGCCTACTCCCATGTATATCTAGGGCTGCCAGGTTCCCTTACTTTCTGGGCGGGAGGGGCGAGACCTGGCACTTACCTTATTGCTGCCATCACGCACATACTCCCAGACTTTGTGATGATGTCATTTCCGGGAAGTGATGTCATTGCACAGGCCATGGGCCGCCCCTGGGAACGCTTCTGCACTCTGCAGTGGGCCAAATGAGGTCCAATTCAGCCCAAATTGGGCCGCTACGGAGTGCAGGAGTGCTGCTAGAGTGGTGCGACGGGCTCTGGAACCCTCCTGTGCTCTGCAGCGGCCTGATTCAGCCTGAATTGGGCTGGATTTGAGCCAAATCGAAGCTGAATCAGGCCTCTGCAGAGCACGGGAGCGCTTCCAGGGCAGCGTGATGGGCCCTGGGGTGCTTCTGCATTCTACAGCAGGCCAAATTGGGCCAGTTTCTGGCTGAAATTGGCATAGTGTGGCACGCAGGAATGTGCCATGCCTCCTAGAGTGTGCCCTGTAGGCGTGTTCCCCCACCTGTCCCCCTGCTGGCCAGGTAAGTGGGGTGGGGGTGGAGGGTGGGAGTGGGGGATCTCCCGCCCCCAGTGGAGGAATGGCAACCCTACATATATCCATGTAGGATTTCAGCCTTGGGTCCCAAACAGGTAAGATGAAGATCATGTCCATAAAAGGCAGATGGCAGGCCTGGGCAGCCTCAGTTTGCCTTGGAGCTGGACAAGGAAGAGAGAGGGTTTAACACTTTTAACATTTTAAATCTTCCAGGACATTCCATTGCTGACCTAAAAGTGCCTGTCTTCAAGGAAAGAAACTTCAAGAGGAGATTACAATGTGAGATTGCTGAAATGGAATTCATTCATAAATTTAGAACAATGGACCCTCACGGTGTGTGTGTGTGACGGAGACTTAGGATTCTTTTCTCACTACAGATGCTAATTTCTGTTCTAATCAAGCGGCATTGTACCTTTACATCCTAACATCTTCCTTTGCTACACCCCTCCCAGCTAATCAAGCTGTGTTTTATTGTTAAATATTGAATATAAAGGTATGATAAGATGGAAATGGGCAAATATTAATGACGAGGTAAATTGCATGATGTATTTAGTTTGGGAAGGCAAATGTGAAAATATACAGTAGCTGGGATAGTATATGTATTCTTTATTTTAATATTAACTCTGGATAAGATATGTTTTGAGCACTCTGTATTTTAATAACTCTTGTAGTACAAAATCCTACCCCTCCTTTGACCCTGTATCTCCCCCTCTTCTTTCTGTACCCCTTTTATTTTGAAAATATTAAAAAAATAAACTTTTTTAAAAAACCGCCGTGTTGTACCTTTACATCAGTTGTATCTTTCATGAGGATAGTTTAGGTGGGTAGCTGTGCTGGTTTGCAAAGCTGCCAGGGCCTCCCAGTGGGGGCGGGGGATCCCCTGCTCCCAGCCTCTGCCCCCTGCCGTCACACCCCTGGCCAGTGGGGGGCGGGGGAAGACCTGGGGAATGAGCCCAGGAAGCAAAAAACCTCCCGGGCCAGCACACAGCAGGTGCTCTTCTGAGCAGGTGTGATGACATTAATTCTGGTAGTGATGTCATTGCGGCCGGTGGGCATGGTATTCCCAAGGGCCGAAACTGAGACCCATGGCACCTTAGAGTCCAACGAGATTTTCAGAATGTAAGCCTTTGAGAGTCAAAGCTCCCTGCTTGATCTTTCCAAACAACCTGCTGTAACGTTGCACCCTTGTAATGCCACACCCAACTTTTGGCTGAGATATAAAGGCTCAGGGATCTTCCTTCCGACCCGTGCCTGAAGGGAGCTGTGACTCTTCCAAGCTTACCCTGAAAATTTTGTTGGTCTCTAAGGTGCCACTGGACTCACTGTACTGTGACCTACTTTCTGCCTACAATTGTTGTAATAAACTCATGTGAGACTATACACATAACACTGAATTGTCAACAGTTTTTTTTAATAGGCTTTGTGAACCATCAAAAATCTGCAAAACCTCTTTGAATGGACTTGTAGCTGTCATTCCTGTTGGATTTATGTCCCCACAATTCTTGTCCCAGCAAGTGAAGAAGTTCAGCATAAGGGTTGACTTCGCTAGTGATTGGCACTTATTGGACAGGGTTTTTCCACACCACGTTTTTGTTACTGCTCAGCTTCTTAGCTGCTTCCTCTTCCCCTCCTGCCACATATAGTCTTCTTTGCCGGTTGTGGCTCTGTCGTTTTTCTTCGAGTTTTTCTCACTTCTTTTCAGACTGGTTTTGCGGCAATCTGAAAAAAAAAAGTTGGAAAAAAAATAAAAACTAAAGCCAGGTGTGCGACAACCAGTGCGTAAGGGAGGAAAAAAACTCAACGCAGTAAAGAAGCTAAGCTGCATCAAATACTCCATGCAGAAAAACCTGATAGGATCTGCAACATCACAGCAAGAGATATCTGTCCTACCACCTATCCTCTCTGGTTTGAATTCTCTGCTATTTCAAATGTCCCCCGTTTTGCCTTCCTCCCATCCCACATCTCTTGCAAACCTTTCTGGCTATATGAAAAAGCCATCTATCTACCCAGAGCAAAACTGTCTGTGAGCAGCAATCTATCCTTCTACGGTTCCCAATCCCAACTCTGGGTTAGGAAATTCCTAGAAAGGGGGGGGGCTGGGGAGGGCAAGGTTTGGGGAGGGGCCTCAGTAGGGTATAATGCCATAGAGTCCACCCTCCAAAGGATTTGATTATGCTGGCCTGAAATGCTCTCTCACCCTTTGCCCTCACTTTCAAGAAGCAGAGATCACGGCTGGCCGTCCTGTAGTCAACGACAACCCAGTCAGGAGCCAACTGTGTCGCTGCTGTGCAGGCAGGCAGGCAGGCAGGCACTTGAAAGGGAGCCTGGGAAAATAATTCCCTGTGCTCATCTCATCAAGCAGGTACCCAAATCAAGAGGAGGATTTCTTGTGGAAAGATTCTTGGCTGGCTTTGTTCAAGCCCAGCTGGTTTCAGAGCACTTAAGTCAGGCCACAGCTGCTGCTGAAACAAGGCCATGCAACCCTTCGTAATTTCAAGACTTGCTTCTTTCAAGATAAGGAAAGATGCTGGAAGTTTGCAATGCTCAGAAGCAGCATGCAAGAGGAAGGGTGAGGATCAGTGTTTTGTGAAGGGGAACTGAGCTCTGGAGTCTGGAGATCTCCAGGCCCCAGCTGGAAGTTGACAACCATAAGCTCTCTCTGTGAAGGGATGAATTCTCGATATGGCTGCAGTGAGGCCGGGTTTATATGTGAGGCTTCAACCTGTGACTTTTCCTGAGCTCACGGTCTCGTTTCAATTGTGCAGAGGAATTAAGTTTCTGAGCGCAGAGAGCCGGAGCCCCCGTGGATATTGCGCTGGCTTGCCAACAAAGACTGCATCACTCCTTTGCACGTGTTACGGCACTGCTGAATACGAGATGCTGAGCCAGCATCACGTTGAAATCGGGCCCGAGTGCAAAGCTACGAAGGATTTCCCTCGAGAGAAATCAGTGTCTGAAAAGAATCCGCTTGGCACAGCGAGAGGCAGGGCTTTCTATGAACAAGCCATTTCAGCAAGTCATGCTGCACCAGGCAAGGCCCTGCCGAGAAATTCACGTCAATGTTTTCACCCAACAGGAGTCACTTTTAATCCACAGTGAGGAGATTATACGTTGGGCCACAGAATACGATATAGCGACCATTTGCTGTGGTGAGGAAAACTGGTTAAATCAGCCAATTCAAAACAATGTGTGATTTACACCTTTAAATAACAAACACACACGTATTGTCCATACAAAGAATGCTTTGTTTAAAGAAAAGGCATTCACCTTCTATTTGAAGAATAGGAAGAAAAAGCTGAATAAGAAGGTAAGGCCCCATCACCTCTGTCAAACAGGTGAGGGCTGGAGATCTCCAGATAGGGTTCCCAGGTGCCTGCTGGCGGCAGGCAAACTCTTGGGAATTTGCCCCTTCATCTGCCAATCACCCGCCACTGCGAGGCACCTCAGGGACACGCGCCATGCACACGTTCCCAACAGGAATAGTGACATCACTTCTGGAAGTGACGTTGTGCTGGCCGTGGGAGCATTCCCGCGCTTCGTCTGGGGCTGATCGGCCTCATGCGAAGCATGGAAGTGCTCATGTGGCTGGTGCAGTGATGTCACTTCTGGAAGTCACTTCCAAAAGTGATGTAACTTCTGGAAGTGACATCAGTGCCTCAGTCCCAGGGCGAAGGAGGACCACATGCCCGGCAGAAGGTAAGTGCTGGGAACTCTACCCGGCCGGGGACCTGGCAACCCTAAACTGATCCCCACAGTACAGAGATCAGTTCCTCCAGAGAAATTGGCTGCTTTGGAGGGTGGACTAAATGACATCCTTCCCCAACGCTCCACCCACAAATCTCCAGGAATTTCCCAACCTGGCATTGGCAACCTTACCTCCAAGCCTGCCAGCGCATTAAGGTGTGTTTCAGAAGCCCTGTGGAGCAAGTGGCAGTAACACCATCTTTTCAGTGGAGGCACCTCGGCCACATTGCTCCCTGCTTGGAGACTTTCTTGATACATTTTTGGCACCTAGTCAAAACATTTCTATTAACCCAAGCATGGAGCAAGGGTCACTGGTAGGGTTGCCAGTCTCCAGGTAGTAGCTGGAGATCTCCCAGAATTACAATGGATCTCCAGGTCACAGAAATCAGTTTCCCGGGAGAAAATGGCTGCTTTGACTAGAATTATACCCTGAGGAGGCCCCTCCCCTCTGCAAACCCCGCCCTCTCTAGGCTCCACCCCCCAAATCTCCAGGAATTTCCCAATCTGGAGCTGACAACCCAAGTCACTGAGTGTGTGTGTGGGGGGGAAGGGGTGGTAGTTGTGAATTGCCTGCATTTGCAGGGGGCTGGACTAGATGACCCTGGAGGTACCTTCCAAACTATGATTCTATGATTCTGTGTGGCATTTAAGGGTTATTCTTTCCCATCCCTCTTTAACTGAGCTGCCTGTTCATTTTGTCTTCTAACTTCTCTTGGTTTCTGCCTTCTAACGAACTTTTAAAAATTGTATCTCTTGTATTTGCCATAGATCCAGAGGAGTTAGCCGTGTTAGTCTGTAGTTGCAAAATAGTAAAGAGTCCAGTAGCACCTTTAAGACTAACCAACTTTATTGTAGCATAAGCTGAGAACCACAGTTCTCTTTGTCAGATGCCTTGCATTGCGACGAAGAGAACTGTGGTTCTCAAAAGCTTATGCTACAATAAAGTCGGTTGATCTTAAAGGTGCTACAGGACTCTTTACTATTGTATCTGCCACATAACTTTTTAAAATCTCCTGTGATGTCTTTTTAGAAAATTTATTGCCGCCCCTTTCATTGCTTTTGTGGTTTGTATAGATTGTTGTTGATTTGATTGATTTTTTTATGGATAATTGTGTACCATTCTGTATGCTTTTATACTACTTCAAGAGACTTCGCTAGGAGATGCATAGGCATAGCATCAACTGTGCGTGGCGATGCCCTTGAACTCGCAAGTTTACAGCATGTGCTGCCAGTTGTGGCTGGTCCCATCTACTCTACCCTGCCACAGTTTCAAAGCTGCTGGGAACAGGACAGGACTGAGCCGGCAGGCAGATCAGGCAGAGATCCCGAACCTAACTGAAAACCACGTGCTACTCTACCGCTTCTGCCTCTATACTGGTTCCCATATTCTGCGTCCAAACCTTGCCCAAGCATCAAAGCTGCCTTAGTGGTTAAGTGGCTGGACTGCGAATCAGCACTCTGCTAGTGTGTGTCAGGTCTTGCCAGGTACTTCCCCAAACACTTCACTGCATCGCTCAGGTGTATGAGTTAAAGATGTTTCTATTAAAGAAAGATACCAGTATCAAGATACTATGACAGGGGGATTGGCTGGAATGCCTAAAGGTAGTAAAGCAAGGTCAATTATAGGTCTCTGCACCCCCCAGTGGGAAGAAAAGTCTGTTAGGAGTTTTGGTGCGCAGTGCCTGGGAAGAGGAGAGGAGGGAAGAGAGGAGATTAGTTCAGTGTCTCTGTTGAATTCAAGGTCAGGTTCACAGGCTTTAGCAGGAACTCAAAATCAAAACACCTTGCCTGCAAGATAAGCAGTTAGCAACAACGCAACAGAAATCAGGTTTTACTCTGCATGTACTCAGAGGCATATTACTCTAGCAAGAGACACTTAATACATGGCAGATATGCTGGAAGCTTATCTGACAGTTTGATTCCCTCTACTGCCATGAGCACAGCAGGCAGCCTTGGGTAAGCCCCTTCTCTCAGCCCCAGCTCCCCAGCTGGATTGTGGGCATAATAATAACATTGACTTTGTCCACCGGTCTGAATGGGCACTAATCTATCCACAAGGGCGGTATATAAGCATGCTTTTGTTATTATTATTATTATCAATGGTAGCCAAGTCAGTATACATGAACCCTGGCACTTCCTCCTAAAGACTACATAAACCATGTTTCCTCCTCCTAAAGACTACATAAACCATGTTTCCTTCTCTTTTTGAGCCACAGTACAGCAAAAGGCTTTCTGCACTTCACTCTCAGGTTCTATCAAGTGAACTACAACATATTTTATGTTTCAGACACTACAGTCCTAAGAATCATTTAGACTGGAGTAACTCTCCTTAGGATTGCACTGAAAAAGATGTGTTTCTTATATATCTCACCAAGAAAAAATAAAAAACCTTTGCTCAGTGAATATCATTGTCTACATTACCAAACAATCCACTGCAGGTACTACAGAATAGACCACTTTAGTTGGACAATACTATTACTAATGACAATGAGCTTTTGAGGCAAGGCGCAAATGCATGCGTGCACAAAACTGGACAATATTGTTCTATTGGCCAGCAGTATCCCCATTGTTGTTGTGTAACACATTAAAAAGAATGAAGACAGAGTTTAAGGGAGCCAGCTACATGTGCAATTCTTTTAGGCAGGGCTTTTTTCAGCGGGAATGTGGCGGAACAGAGTTCCAGCACCTCTTAAAAATGGTCACGTGGCTGGTGGCCCTGCCCCCTGATCTCCAGACAGAGGGGAGTTTAGATTGCCCTCCGTGCCGCCACAAGCGTGACCATTTTCACTGAGGGCAATTTAAACTGTAAAAAACTCCCCGCTTGTTCCAGCTGACCCAAAGTGACGTCATTGTGCAGTCCTGAGTTCCACCACTGAGTTCCCAGAAAAAAAGCCCTGCTTTTAGGAAACAAAGAGCCCAAAACAAAAGGAAAACAAATTTCAAAAAAAGTGAAAAATAGACGTTGTGGGACATACAAATGACTGGGAATGAAATACATTTAATGAACAGTGCTTCTTCCCTCACCATAAATGAATTGTTTTGAAACATCATGATTCGAGTACAGCCAACAAATTCAGGAGTTCCCCCAATCAGCCCTAATGCTGGTTATGTTAATCATCACTGCGTGTGAGATAGTTGCCAGATGAAGCACTTGTTAGAGAGACCGCTGAGAGGAAACTATCTATGTGGGGAAAACAAACACTTGGGATGATGAACGCCAGGTAATTTCAGCTGTAGCCGAAGGAGAAATCAGGTATGTGAAAAAAGTAGCCATAGGTAATGCGAGTCGGACTTTACAGCATCCCTGTGAGGAAGGCCGGAGAGAAAGATTGGGAGTGTTCCAGGCTCTCCCAGTTTGCTTCATATCTGAGTAGGGATTTGAATCTCGGTCTGTGTGGTCTAACACACTTAACCACTATGCTGGAGTCCCCAACCTTGTCGAACCTGTGGGCACTTTTGGAATTTTGAGAATGTGGGGTGCCACTACAAAATGGCTGCCACGTGGGTTTGGGCCAGGCACTGAATGCCAGGAGGTGCAAGCCAAGCAGTCTCCTTCAATGGAGAATGGTTTCCATACGGCTGCTCCCTGAAGACACACAGAAGAGGTCTCCTGGCTTCTTCCGAAGCTCCTGCTGCCGCAGGGAGGGAGAACATTGCTAGGAACAACTCTTTGCTTTGGGAAAGAAGTAAATGGCTGCCAGGAAAGAGATTGGTAGGTGCCATGATGCCCGCTTTGAGGATCGCTGCACTACACGATGCTGGCTGCAAAACAAAGGCATCAAGCTGCCTCTTCTTTTCCCCAGCCTTATAAAACTGGGAGCAAATAGAGGGGCAGAATGACAGTCCAGAGGTGGAGGGTCACTGGCATTATGGAGTTCTTATGGAATACAGGGGGAGATTGAAGAAGTCATAGGTGGAGAAAACTTGCAATGCTTTGCAAACAATAAATGTCTACTGGTTGCACAGAACGTGACGTCCACGTCAACGAAACACAGTGTTGACTCCTTAGGCGCACTAAAAGAGATGTTTCCTGCCAGTGCTTAATTGCATGTATGACAACCATCTTTTCAGCTTATATGCCAAGGAAGAGTTGGATTATGCAAGTTTAGCAAAGATTCTCAGCTTTAAAATGAATAGAGTTAGATAGAAGCACAGAGAAGGAACCTACTATGGGCATTTAGATATAAATTATATATTAGATATATACTTTAAAATAATACTGGTGGGTGTCCAACAATCCATAGACTGCACAGAGTAGAACTTTCCTACTTTCCCTTTCTACTCACCTCCTCCCCAAAATTTGTTCCGGGGGGGGGGGGGCTGTGGGACCTCAGGAACAGTATAGAGGGCAGGAGGGGGTTGCAGTAGAGGAATCCGCCAAATCTTCTTCCAAAGATGTGTAGTTGATATATGTTAATCTATAGGATCATTTATTTTGAAAGTTCAGGAATTAATCCCCGCCCCCCCCCATTTTAAGAAATGGTTGGTTGCTGTCAAACATAATCAGCATTTAAGACTGAGCAAGTACGGGGGAAAACAATTAGGAGCTTTATTGTTTTCAAAACCTAATTTTCTACGAAACCAGAATGAAAACAATGTCGTATTAATTAATGAATCCAATAGTCACTTTGGATATTTATTTAAGCTATTTCTTAGCCAGTTCTCCAAAACGTATGCCTGCAGCAGCTTCTAAAAATAAAACAAAATAAACTTAGCAATTGAACAACAATAAAACAGGGTAAATAGCAGCCTAAAACAAAAAAATTTAAGCAAATTCTACGGATGGGGAAAGGGATAAAATAGCAGTGGAAAAACACAACAGCTACAGATCACCCCTTCTCTTGCGTGGATGCTGTCACACTCGTCATTTATCATCCTGCCCCCCACTAGTGCAAACAAAACCAACTAAAGAAAACTCTACCGAGAGGAATACAATTTCTGAATTTATAAATATATATCACCAGGGCTTTTTTTCAGCTGGAATGTGGTGGAACGGAGTTCGGACACCTCTTAAAAATGGTCACATGGCCGGTGGCCCCGCCCCCGATCTCCAGACAGAGGGGAGTTTAGATCGCCCTCTGCGCCACTGGCGTGGAGGGCAATCTAAACTCCCCTCTGTCTGGAGATCAGGGGGTGGGGCCACTAGCCATGTGACCATTTTCGCTAGGGGAGATTTAAACTTTAACCCCCCCCCCCATTCCAGATGACCCAAAGTGACGTCATTGTGTGGTCATGAGTTCCACCACTGAGTTCCACCATCTCTTTTCCCAGAAAAAAAAGCCCAGTATATCACCCAATAACCTTAAAGTGCAAAAGCAGGCACAGCCCCAGGGAACAAAATAGTTCCTGTTTCACACGAGCATATTGTTACCGCTGATCCTGTTGTGCAGGAAGCCTGATTTCGTTTAGTTTAGTTCAGTTCAGTTCGGTTCGGTTCAGTTCAGTTTTGCTTCCTTTTGTTTATTTGACTTCTATCCCACCTTTCCCCGCAAGCAGGCTCAGGGAGGGGTACAAAAATAATAAAATGTAAAATACAGGATAATAAATAGCACAAAATAAAAGAATACGAACATACAATAGCACAAACTAAAATACCTAATTAAACAGTAATAGCCGCTTGAATGGCAGCTGCTAAACATGTCCAGACAGAGGCAACTGAAGATGACAAGACAGATAAAGAACGGACACATAAATCCACCAAAAGATCAGGGCGGGGAAAGCAAATAGAGGAGGACAAGAGGATGAATTGCCATAGCCTCAACCATGAGCCTGGGAGAACATCTCCATTTTATGGGCCCTGTGAAACTGCAGGGCCTGAATCTCAACTGGGAGAGTGTTCCACCCGGCTGGCGCCAGAGCTGAAAAAGCCCTGGCTCTGGTCGAGGCCAGGCGAACATCCTTAGGGCCAGGGACAACCAGAAAATGTTGATCAGAGGACTGCAAGGGCCTCTGAGGGACATATAGGAGAGACAGTCCTGCAGATATATTGGTCCCAGTCAGGGCTTTTTTTCAGCTGGAACGCAGTGGAACGGAGTTCCGGCACCTCTTGAAAATGGTCACATGGCTGGTGGCCCCACCCCCTGATCTCCAGAAAGAGGGGAGTTTAGATTGCCCCCTGCACCGCCCCTTGTTCCAGCTGACCCAAAGTGATGTCATTGTGCGGTCTTGAGTTCCACCACCTCTTTTCCCAGAAAAAAGCCGTGTTCCCAGTCCACTTAAGACTTTAAACATCAGAACCAAAACCTTGAATTTGCTCCTTTGTACACTGGAGTCATGATCCTGCCTGGGGTCCATAAGAAGCTGAGGTCTGATCATACATATTTTCTAATGCTAAACTGTCTGGATCCCATGCGGATAACAAAAGCAACACAATGGGGCCAGGAAAGAAAAAGAGAGAAGGTTCTGGGTACTTGGGGAACCCCCAAAGATGCAGAAAAATATGACCCATGACCCTCCAAACAGGGAGAAAACACCCCCAAAATAAGAAGAAAGAGGACAGGGCAAACATCCAAATTCTGGGATCTTAGCAGGAAGAAGGAAGCGTGTTTGTCAAGTGTAGGGAGATGCAATGTTAGCCAGGAAGCATAGTTTAAAAAGACAGAGCTGGTGGAAATCACTCCTCAGAGGGTTTGTTAATTTCATTTTTGCCTCCCCAAAGGCTCTGTCAATTTTACCTCTTCAGTCTAAAACTGTGTGGGATTGCAACCAGAGGGCAGTGAGGAACAGAAATGGGCGAGAACTGCCTTCCAGAGCTGGGCTTGGACCTGGAGAGGTTATAATGGGCTGATGTTTCTCTTCTGCTCTTCTGGCATTTCACAGCCCCTTTCACACAGCTCCAGTGTATAGGAATGCCTTTGCCCTGCTGCTGGCTCTGTGTTTTTAAACAACCCTTCCTAGCTAATATTGCATTTCCTAACACGTGTTCTTCACATGTCAGATGTCTCGTGTAGAAAGACTCTGTATTAGAAAATATTTATTATAAATGTGCACAAATGTAGATTAAAAACAAGTTTAAAACATAAGGCCTGAATGGAAGGCTGCATGTCTATGCTAAAACTTGTTAAAACATCTCAAGGTACAGATAATGGTGCCAACACAAATAGACCAAGGTACAGTAAAAAAAACCCAACCAGACGTGTTTTGGCCCTAAGGCCTTCCTCAGTGTGGGTGTGTTTGATTATAAATTGTTTACAATTGACCACTGAGGGCCTTAGGGCCGAAACGTGTCTGGTTTACAATAAATATATTTATAATAAATATTTTCTAATATATATTTTTAGGTTGTTACTTAACCCCTCTATTTTGTTCCCCTGCTTGTTTGGGTTGAGTTTGTGGGGACTTCCCCCCCCCCACACCCCTTTTTTCTTCCTTGAGACACTCTGTATTACATCGTGTTGGTTTTTTTTAACTACAATGGCCTCTAGTGGGAAACTTCCCAACTGCCCCCCCTTCCCTGTGGCCCCTTAATGGGCCGGCAACCATAATCCTCTACCAATGTAACTGTTTTTCTTCATTATGTCATGGCTCCAACAGTTTCTGTTGCCTTAAATAGTTTTTTGTTTGCTTTGTTTTCTAGTTCTGTAACGCTAGCCCTACGGCATTGCTTATTGGAGGTCTTGGCTGTCTGATGGAATTGCTCTTCATGTTTTTTAAGCTGCCTTGAGTCTCAGTAAGAAAGAGAGGCTGTATATGCTGATGATATAATGATATAACAACCACAACAAGTACTACTACTACTACTTGCTACATGCCACATACTAGGCAATACCTCACTAGATTCTTGGGTAAAATCCAAGTCAGCAAGGGACAAAAAATTCCAGCCCAAACATCTTGTAGACTGTGGAAAATAAAGGTAATCAGGGCTTTTTTTCTGAGAAAAGAGGTGGTGGAACTCAGTGGTGGAACTCAAGACCGCACAATGACGTCACTTTGGGCCCACTGGAACAAGGGGGGGCTTTTTTAATGTTTAAATTGCCCACGGCAAAAATGGTCACATGGCCGGTGGCCCCGCCCCCCTGATCTCCAGAGAGAGGGGAGTTTAGACCTAAATCAGGGGGGCGGGGCCATTGGCCATTTTTAAGAGGTGCCGGAACTCTGTTCCACCGCATTCCCGCTGAAAAAAAGCCCTGGAGGTAATAATAATATAATCTGGAGAAAATGAAACAATTTGGAGCCCAGAAGTGGCAGGTGAGGAAAGGGTTAAGTCCACCACCGGCTGCAGCACCTTCATTTTAAACTGGTCAGTTGTTTCCATCCTATGCGTGTTTATTCAGAAGTAAGTTCTCTTTGTTCTCTGATAAGTACACATAGGATTACAATCTTGGTATATTAGTTTGTTTGCTGTGGTTAGTCTGGTTTGGTTGGATTTTAACTGATATTGTTTAACCATGTTAGGATATTTACAAATTAAAAAGCAGGATATACATGTTTTAATAAATGAAAATAAATTACTCCCCCCACCCCAACCTTTCAAAACTGGTTATCTTTAGAGACACAACTGTTTCCAAGTTCTTTTGCATGTGTGCATTGAATGCAACATATCTGTGGCCCATAAGAGTACTTGACTTTGTCGGTTCATCCATACACCTCTCTCTTTTGCCCATCTTTCATGGAATCTTCATGCTTACTGGACACCCCTCCACCCCTCCTGACCACACATTCAAGGATTCCCAAGTGTGCTTGTGCTATTAAGTATAATGTGGATGGAAAACTTTTGCATTGTCTTGTCTTGCACTTGACCGTACAAAGTAACACTGTGTGCTGTTATTTTCATTGGTCTTAATAAAAGGCACATGGCTTTTGTTTTAGGATTTATATACATACATATACATACATATACATATACATATACATATACAGGGCTTTTTTCAGGCAGAATGCGGTGGAACGGAGTTCTGGCACTTCTTGAAAATACTCAGCAATAGTGCTTGAAAATAATATTATTTCAAAGAATCCTGTGTGTTTCTTACTCATTTCCCTCTTGAGAGTTCCACCACCTTTTTTCCCAGAAAAAATCCCCATGTGTATATGTACTTGGCTATAGGGTGATTCGGGTTAGGATCTCAAAAGCTATGTAGGGTTGGCCCTACTTAGTATTTGGATAGGACTTCACCAAGAAAGTTTAGAGTTGCTATGCAGAGGCAGTCAAAAGCAAACCACCTTTGAACATTTCTTACCTTGCAAACCCTGTGGGGTCACCGTAAGTCAGTCGAGGGCACTTTGCACCCATAGCCTGCTTATCTTATAAACATTTGACCATTACATAGAAATGTCACAGCTTGTTCCTTGTGTGTTCATGGCCTGTTGACCTACTGTTTACATTTTTTCAGTATGCCTATAAGCGTGTGTAATGTGCCAAATGAGGACACACTTCAGATAAAGTGGACGTTAAGTACAATAAATCTGTTCAGTCCTGTAAGTACTACAAGACCCACCCCCACTTTAAAGTTTTTATTCTATTTCTTCCCTAGTGCCTTTACTCTCAAAGTTCTTGCATGATGTATTTTGGAAACTAGGTTATTCACAGTACTTGTTGGTGAACATATCACTAACCAGTAAAAGGACTGATGGGATTTGTTTAGGACATTTTAAAATTCCAGTCCCCCACCCCCCAAGTAGTTCTGATTAACATTCACGTTTCACCAACCACGATCCACGAACTTGCTCCAGTCTGTGAACCAGTTCATTTGGTTTGTGAAAATGTCACTTCTGGGACAGCAGAAGGTCTGCAGAAAGCCCATCCCCCCATTGCCTAGGAAATTGATTGATCAGCTCCAAGCTGTCTGCACTGATGAACCGAAAAACAAACCAAATGAACTGGTCCAAAGTTTGTGGCGGTTCGTCAGAAACAGGCTCAGACAAACTGCTGGCTCGTGAACCACAAACCAGCCCAGTTTGTGATGAACTTTGGTTTGCATTTCAGTTCGTGCCCATCTCTATTCATGATTCTTCCTTTCATCATTTCCCCTCACAACGACCTTGTAAGGTCAGTTAGGCTGAGAGAGTGACTGGCCTAAAGCCTCTCACATTGAAATCCTAAGAAGAGTTACTCCAGTCTAAGCCCACTGAAATCATGGATTGCCAAGTGTACTTGTGCTATTAAGTATTATGTGGATTGAAAATTTAGAATTTCACTGTTAGTGAGTAAGCAGGGAGTTGAACATTGGTGTCCCCCCCCCCCCACAAGTCCAGTTCAAGCCTGTACGATGCTTGTTGGACAATACCATTGCCTTTTATTCATATCACAGTGAATGCACATACGTAAGAAAGAGCCTGTGCTCGTTCCCTTTAAAAATCAATCCAGTTCCTGGAACATGTGTGGTTTAAATGATGTATTCAACTGTCCGTGCATTGAAAGTAACCTAAGAATTAATAGGGCTATCTATTCCAGGTTGGGAAATTCCTGGAGATTTGGGGAGTGGAGCCTGGGGAGGGGGGAACCTCAAGGAGTATAATGCCATAGATCCCACCCTCCAAAAGCAGTCATTTTTTCCCAAGGGAATCTCTCTCTCTCTCTCTCTCTCTCTCTCTCTCTCTCTCTCTCTCTCTCTCTCTCTCTCTGCTTGCCTGCCAGCCAGCCAGCCGGGTGCCTTTCTCTCTCTCTCTCATTTATAGTCCACCTTTCTCACTGAGACTCAAGGCGGATTACATAGTGTGAGATTAGCACAGTCAGTATCAAGGACATTTCAATGAACAATGCCGTAGGGTAAATAAATGCATGTTTACAAAGACATAACATCAGCAAAAATCCTATACAGAGTTGAAGAAATGCTGAAACAGAGTATAAGCAATTCTAGGACTGACATTAGACAACATAGGACTACCCAGTACTTAAAGTCATACTTAAAGAAACAGGTAGTACATAGGAGGAACACATAGTTAAAGCAACAGATCGGTTGTTATTCTGGGGGATCTCCAGGCCCCACCTCAAGGTTGGCAACCCTAATTACTCACTGTGCGTATAAAGAAAAGTTCTATGTTCACAGCAAGCCCTTTTTAGTCATTACATTTACCATCATAGCCGGAGGGTACATTATACTTGATCCTTCGAATCCACGCAATCACCATTTTGTCCGAAAGGGGCATGTGTTTTCAGCCTTGGTATATGCAGCGTAAGCCAAACAATGTATCAACCGTGCCCGACTAACTAAGCAGCCTACTGGCTGTGTAAACAATAATAATTTCACAAGTCAAAGAATTAATCACTTGTTTAGTCACCAGTACTGTACCACAACTTATATTTCATAAGTATTTGAAACTGTGTGTTTATCTTCTAACCACTAGGGTATACTGCCCACTAACTACTCAATAGTTTATAACAAGCAAGTACATATGCAACTGGACTATGATTCCATATATATCTCACAATGAAAGTAACTGCTTATTTGAAACTGTGTGTTTATTTTCCAACCACTAGGGTGTACTGCCCACTGACCATTCAATAGTTCATAACATAAGCAAATACATATGAATTCTCACAATGAAAGTAACTGCTGATGGGTTCGCCAGCCAGAAGTTCCCGTTCCGGATACTCCTTTATCAAAGCAGTTACCAAACCAACAATTTTCAGGGATGCAATATCTCAATAAATAAAGCAAATGATCAAAACATCTTTCAACCTTCAAAATACAAAGTGGCCTTGGTATATGCAGGGCTTTTTTTCAGCAGGAACGTGGTGGAATGGAGTTCCGGCACCTCTCGAAAATGGTCACATGGCCGGTGGCCCCGCCCCCTGATCTCCAGACAGAGGGGAGTTGAGATTGCCCTCCGTGCAGCGCGGAGGGCAATCTAAACTCCCCTCTGTCTGGAGATCGGGGGCGGGGCCACCGGCCATGTGACCATTTTCGCCAAGGGCAATTCAAACTTTAAAAAATTCCCCCCTTGTTCCAGCTTAAACAAAGTGACGTCATCGTGCGGTCCTGAGTTCCACCACCGAGTTTCACCACCGAGTTGCCCAGAAAAAAAGCCCTGGGTATATGCATACCAAACTCCTGACTGATGGAGTCCTAGTCCATGGAGCCATAAGAAGAGGAAATGACTAGATTGTTCATTGTAAAATGTGTACAGACAGGGTTTGAGATGAGAAAGAAAGGGACTGACGTTTTTTTTTTTTTTTATGAAGAAATTAAGATTACAGGATATTTGAATTTCAGTATTAGACCTCTCCGCACACCGCCTGCCGCAAGCAGAGACCCTGATTTCAACATGAGTTGGTTCTAAAATAAGTGGCTCTTCAGCATTGCATGGCCCAAGTGTATGTAACTGTTGTGTTGTTTAGCTAAAATCATTTTTCTTTTTTGGTACAACGATGCTTTAGCAATTGCTGCTTCTAATTGTGCAATCTGGCTCAACTGGGAAATGGCTCTCGGTGCCTAATGAGCACTTAGGTGTAGGTCTTCGGAAGGTTCTTGCTACCATGGCAACCCCTGTTTATCATATACCAGGTAAGCCTGTTTAGTCACTCTAGGTAGCTTTGCTGGCCTTCCTTTGATCAAAGCAAACAATCCTCGGTCTGGCAAAGCTGATTTAATTGCCAGATCTGGAAATTATCAAGTCGCCTGTTTAGAGGAGCATACACAGAGATGATTAACTTTGAAAACACCACCGTTGGGCAGAAGGACACCGTTTTTTTTGTTCAGTCCATTTGTGAACATTTTTTCTCGATTTTAACTTGGCCCAAAATACACCCAATGTGGAGACGAGCAACATTTGTCCCCCACCCCACCTCACATCCAGGCTGGATTTCTCATTGCATGTACCATCTAGTAAGTTTGCCACTTCCCCCCGGCAGGTTTCTGGAGCCTTTTAAGAACAACATGCTAGATGAAAAATTCAACAGGTGTGGCTTTCTCAGTTACGGAGATGTAGCAGTGGGGAAACCTTCTGGATTTCTGGCTGCTACATATAGGGTTGCCAGCCTCCAGGTCGTGTGTGTCTTGGAGGGGCAGACTTTGCATCCAGATCCTGTCTCGTGTCGTTACTACAGTAGTGGCTGAAAATCTTCCAGAATTACAACTGGTCTCCAGGCCACAGAGTTCAGTTCACCTGGAGAAAATGGCTACTTTTGGGGATGGACTCTATGGAATTATGCCATACCAAGGTCCTTTCCCTCTCCAAACCCCCTTTCTCCAGGTTTCTCCAGGTTGCTGGAGAACCCCCCTTTCTCCAGGTTTCTCCAGTGGATGCTGGTAGCCTCCCTCCCCTGGTCTAGTTTTTTTCCCTCCCCTGCCGTTCCACTTACTTGGGAGGGAGCATTGCCAGCGGCAATAGCTTGGCCTAAGGCCTTCAGGCAGCAGGGGCCATTTTGTGGGAGGGCTTGGTAGTTTATTCAGTTGGGTGCAGCCATTTTGAAAGTGGCACTCGGCCTGCTTAGCTTCCTGGCAGTGGTGGCCATGTTGTGAAGGCATCTTCAATATGCAGAGCTCTGGGAGGTGGCCATTTTGAGTGTGGCATTTGTGTTGCCTGATTTACCTCCTGCTTACTGGCAGTAGCAGCCATTTTAGTGGGGTGTTTGCAGCTTATCATGGGGTAGGGTGGCCATTTTGAGAGTGGCACCTGGTGGCCTGCTTAGCCTCCTGGCAGTGGCGGCCATGTTGTGAAGGCATCTGCAGTATGCACAGCACCAGGGGTAGCCATTTTGAGCAGGGGTGGCCATTTTGAGTGTTTGCTTTGTGTGGCATGATTTGCCTCCTGCTTACTGGCAGTAGCAGCCATTTTAGTGGAGCTTTTGCAGTTAATCCTGTGCCAGGGTGGCCATTTTTAGAGTGACACCCAGTGGTCTGCTTAGCTTCCTGGCAATGGTGGCCATGTTGTGAAGGTATCTGCAATATGCATAGCACCAGTGGTGGCCATTTTGAGTGTGGGCTTTGTGTGGCCTGATTTGCTTCCTGCTTACTGGCAGTAGTGGCCATTTTTGTGGAGGTTTTGCAGCTTATCCTGTGCTGGGAGTGACCATTTTGAGTGTGAGTGGAACTACAAGTGACAAAAGGCACAGGTTGGACACTTGCCAGCTTCCCTCAAGTTTTGATGGGAAATGTAGGCATCTTGGCGGAATGTTGGACAAGTGACAGTTGAAAAGTCCATTGGACAGCAGTCAGAGAGCCAAGCTGCAAGACCAGGATGCCTACATTTCCCATCAAAACTTGAGGGAAGCAGACAAGTGTCCAACCTGTGCCTTTTGTCACTTGTAGTTCTGCTCTGAGTCTCACAGTGGCCTGCTTAGCCTCCTGGCACTGGTGGCCATTTTATAGAGGCCTCTACAGACTACACAGTGTTTGGGCTGCCATTTTGGGGGTGCTGTGTTCCTATTGGGCTTTGAAGTTCTAAAAGCAGTCATTTTACAGTACATTACATTACTTTACTGTACGTTTCCATCATGCCACCCAAAAAGGCTAGTAGCCCTGCTAAGGGCAAGCAGCCGGCTTAATAGACCTCCTGCAAAGCAGCCCTGCAGACTCTTCCTTTGAGGATGATGAAGTGGCCAAGGGGAGGAGGGAAATACTGGGCTATCCGTGTCCATCACTCAGGTGGGCTGAAGCAGTGTTAGGCCCAGCCCTTGCAGGGCTCCAGTCTATCTAGGCTCCCCTGCTGTTTTCACTTTATTTGGAGAGGGTACTTACAGCAGCAGCAGCAGTGAAGGCCTGGCTGAGGGGGTGGGGGGTGGGGGGCTTGCAGTCATCTGAAGGGCGGTTTGCTGCACACATTGTTTCTACTGGCTTAGCAAGGCTCTACAGTCCCAGGGCGGTGGCTGGTTAAATCCCTCCCCCTTTTCCCTGCTCAGTTTTGCAGCCTTTGTGGGCCTAAAGAGTTGTTTTTGTCCCTCAGGCCACCTAATGGCAAGCTGTGTTATGGCATCTGCTGAACTCTGCAAAGCTGTCACTCAGGGCACAGAAGTCTAGGATGTGATCTGATCTTTCTACCAGGTTAGCACAATTGATAGCCGGTAGCTGCTGTAATCCAGTCATGTTGTTTGAGCAAAGAGAGTGTCCGTGGCAGCATTTCTTTTGTGGCCCTGTATAATGCTCCAAACGGATAGTTAAGCAGCAGTACCTTTCCTGCTGTGGACTGATGTCATCACGCTTGTTGTAAAGCCAGTTTGGCGTAGTGGTTAAGAGCGGCAGGACTCTAATCTGGAGAACCGGATTTGATTTCCCACTCCTCCGCTTGGAGCCAGCTGGGTGATCTTGGGTTATTATTATTAATATTCAGCCTCACACACCTCATAGGGTGATTGTCATGAGGATAATAAGAACACAATAAGAACACACTTTGTAAACCGCTCTGAGTGGGTGTTAAGTTGTCCTGAAGGGTGGTATATAAATTGAATATTACTATTAATAATAACAACAACAACATTCGATTTATATACCGCCCTTCAGGACAACTTAATGCCCACTCAGAGCGGTTTACAAAGTATGTCACTTATCCCCACAACAAAACACCCTGTGAGGTGGGTGGGGCTGAGAGAGCTCCTAGAAGCTGTGACTGATCCAAGGTCACCCAGCTGGCTTCAAGTGGAGGAGTGGGGAATCAAACCTGGTCTTCCAGATTAGAGTCCTGCCGCACTTAACCACTACACCAAACTGGCTTTACAACAAGCGTGATGACACCAGTTACTATTACTATTATTATTATCATCATCATCATTATCATTCAAATTACACACAACACAATCAATAATAAATAAAGATCACGTTATCATCATCATCATCATCAAAATCAAAGTGGCATCAGTACAGGGGGCTTTCCTTGTCCAGCCATAGAATCATAGAGTTGGAAGGGGCCA
This sequence comes from Eublepharis macularius, assembly GCF_028583425.1. Lineage (NCBI taxonomy): Eukaryota > Metazoa > Chordata > Lepidosauria > Squamata > Eublepharidae > Eublepharis > Eublepharis macularius. The sequence goes on along the minus strand of NC_072791.1, from coordinate 223,022,020 downwards.
GACAGACCATCTAGTCCAACCCCCTGCCCAGAGCAGGATCAGCCTAAAGCATCTCTGACAAATATTCAGCCATGCTGCTGAGTTACTTCCTTCTCCTCCCGCCTTTCTGTTGCGTCAAAGCATCCTCCACCTGGAGCTGTTTTATGATGCATACTGTTCACAAATGTTTTAGTTAAGCCCTAATAAAAGGCTTTTGGTTGTCTTAGGAAGGAAGATGGTACTTGACTTGGGAGGAGATGAACTTGTCACAGAAAAGGGCCTTCCCTGTGTCGCTGGTCTTATGAAAACAGCCAGAAGCCCCATTATCCTACCCAGGGGCGTGGAGCAGGAGAGGGTCAAAGGGGAAAACTGCTCTGGACCCCCAGAAGGCTGAGAGTTCGCAGTGTATTGGTTCATACTGCTTTAGTAGATGAACAAGATGGCACCCACCTGATCTTTCATCTTTGAATTGGGGCAATGGCTTAAAGGATCAAATAGAAAGCCTCTTCCTTACATTTAGTGTGTTGTATTTAATCATCACTAAACACTTTGTACTAACAATGTAATAATTTATTATATTGATATCCCATGTATTTAATGTTAACTTCTGACATATTGCCCCAAAGGTATGTTTTGCCCAGGGCTTTTTTTCAGGGGGAACGCGGGGGAACGGAGTTCCGGAACCTCTTGAAAATGGTCACATGGTTGGTGGCCCCGCCCCCTGATCTCCAGACAGAGGGGAGTTGAGATTGCCTTCCACGCCGCTCAGCGGCGCGGAGGGCAATCTCAACTCCCCTCTGTTTGGAGATCAGGGGGCGGGGCCACCAGCCATGTGACCATTTTCTCCGAGGGCAACCCACTGAGTTCCACCACCTCTTATCCCCGAAAAAAAGCCCTGGTTTTGCCCCAGATTACCTCTCTCCGGTCCTGACCTCCCATTTTAGGCCCTCAGGCCTTTCCACTGTTGTCTGCTTGGAATGTGACCAAATCTAGACAAGCTAAGGTTGTTCATGTCTAATCCTGCCAAACCACTTATTCGGACCTTCGGCAGAAATGTGTAAGCCATCATGACCCAGTGTGGAACTGGTAAAACTGGATGCCAGGTCTCATAGGAGCCAGAGTTATGCCGTCTTTGACAAAACAACATGACACAACGAAAGCAAAACAGGCCACATGTGTTTTAATTGAATTCATCCGCTCGTTACTTCATATTCCTTGAGACTGAAGGAATTCTGCCATATTTTGGTTGTTACGCAGTTCAGCATTGTTGTCAATGGACAGTCATTTCATTGTGCTCTATTAGCTGGGTTAGTCTATTAGCTGGGTTAGTTTGAATCTTTCTGCGAAGTGGAGAGTGGGGGTAGGAATACATTAACAAAGAAACAGACATTTAAGCAGAGCACCCGTGGCACCCGGGCCTGAGTGGCTTAACTGGTTTGTTGTGTCATGAGCAAAACATTTATTGTGGCGACGAAGAAAAGGGCGGGCTCCTGAGGCAAAACTTCCTGACCTGATAAAATCAAAACGAGTGGCTGCCCTACCCTATTACCTCAGCAGCGTGGAAGTGCCTTCCTGCCTGTCTCTGGTAATGTAGGGATCTGTGGTCATATTGGTGGAGGTGGCAGCTATTTTTCAGGCCGATGTTACCTTCTGTCATGAACGGGCTGTGCCAGGAAAGCCTAGCAAGGCCTCAGAAGCCTGATAGCAGTGAGAGTAGGCCTGCCTACGATTCCCAGGAGCCCCTGGGCCGTTTTGGCGTCCTTTTTGGCCAATCAGAACACAGGGGGCTAGTGCTGTATAAGAGCAGAACCACAAGTGACAAAAGGCACAGGTTGGACACTTGTCCGCTTCCCTCAAGTTTTGATGGGAAATGTAGGCACCCTGGTCTTGCAGCTTGGCTCTCCAACTGCTGTCCAGTGGACTTTCCAACTGTCACTTGTCCAACATTCCGCCAAGCTGCCTACATTTCCCATCAAAACTTGAGGGACGCCGACAAGTGTCCAATCTGTGCCTTTTGTCACTTGTGGTTCTGCTCTAAGTCTGGGAGGGGAAAAGCCTGGGTTCTTCCTCCTCCCAGGGAGCAGGCCAGAGTGCGGTTCCTGCTAGGGGGAGAGGCCCTCATCCAGGGAGGGTGAGACAGCAGGCGTGGCAGAGGGACAGGGAGTTCAGTCGCGCTAGGGCCTTTAGTTCACCCATCTATTGTTGCTAATGCAGCTTGCTTGCTTGCTTGTTTGCTTGATATTAACTGACCTCCTTATAAATAAACTATTTTGTTTGTTGTTACTCTGCTGGGGCCTCACACCTGTTTATTGGCCAAGCTACAGAGGTCAGAAGGGTTGGGAGGGTACTCTGAGCCTTCCCAGGGGACCCTAAATCCCAGAGTGGTGGCAGCGTAAGGTGGCTCACCCCACCTGAGGTATGACACCTTCACTTCACATAACATCAAGACCCCTGCAGTGGCTACTGAAGCGATGTGAAGAAGGCCTTAATATGCTTTGTTGACATAAAGGTGTTAGAACCATACAAAGAAATGGTATAAAATTAAATCCCTCCTGTACACTGTTTCTCTCTCTGCATGGCTGGGTATGAATAAAATTTCTACTTTGGTGTGATATGATATATAAGGATTTGTTTTGCAATGCCCAAACCCTCTCTGTTGCCAGAGGTAATATCAAAATCTGGCCTTGTATCCAGTAGCACCTTAAAGATCAACTAGATTTCCAGGGTATGAGTTTCTGAGAGCAATTATAAATATAAATATATTCAAGACCAAATGTATTCTACCCTTTTGAGACTATTATACTTATGTAAAGTATTTGCCTATCACATTTCTGTTCCAGCTTTCTGCCAAGGAGGTCACATTGGAATACCCAGGGGCCACCCCGTTTTGTCTTTGTAGCAATCCTGAAAGGGAAAGCTGAGAGCGATTGGAGAATGTGGCCGAGTACCGGTTTTGACCCAAATGTTCCTGGTCTAAGTCCAATGTTTTGCCTATCCAGGAGGACTAGATCACACTGACAAAGAATTCAAAACCATAGCTTAAGAGGTCCAAATACCAAAGGGCACATACCGTTATTGCCACTGGCCATTTGAGATGTGCTAGATTTGTGGGAAGGACAATGTTGTCACTGCAGTTAGCACGATATGTTACTACTCTTCTCGTCCCCAAGACATGAAGATCTGAAGGCTATAATGAAAAACAATGAACTGAAAAGGCTTTGCTTTTTTGTGTAGAAGTTTTATGATGAGCCAGTTTGGTGTAGTGGTTAAGAGCAGCAGGACTCTAATCTGAAGAACCGGATTCCCCACTCCTCCGCTTGAAGCAGCAGGGTGACCTTGGGTCTGTCACACTCTTTCAGAGCTCTCTCAGCCACACCCACCTCACAAGGTGATTGTCACGAGGATAATAATAACACACTTTGTAAACCACTCTGAGTGGGCGTTAAGTTGTCCTGAGAGGCGCCATATAAATCATATGCTGCTGCTGTTATGTTTTTTCTGGTACTATAACCTTACTGATCATGAGAGGGGGTATGATGTGATGGACAGAATGCAGGAGAAAAGTGGGAGGTAAATATATATCGCTCTCGATATGCTACTGAGCAAGGCAGTCAAGGCTGAAAACCACTCCCGGGCAGGATTCTTGAAAACTTCAAAATGAATGTGACTTAAATGTTGTGTAACTGTGTTTTACTGCTACTCCATACCTGTTTGCAGTTCACCTCCAAAAGAGCCCAACATTTAACAACTGGATTTCAGGTGTTTCACAACTTTTTAAGCTTTCTTGTAGTTTTCATCTCCTGCCGTTTGCAGGACATCCTAACGTAATTTTGGGACATGATTCCCGTAACGGAAGAGAATTAGTGAAACAATCTTAATTCAAGAATCTCTGTAAATATCTGGTTTTAAAAAAATAAAAGGGATTGTCCTGGAATACTTAGAATATTTTGGTTTGTAGGCTCACGATCATGCCTGAGAATTTACAAGTCAGATTTAACTAAAAAAGGGTCACAATACCCAATCCTAGACACTTTTACTCAGAAGTAAGGCTTTTTTCATTTAACAAAAACTTACTTCCACATAAGTATACATATGACTGCAGCCAACATGACTTTTGCTTTTGAATTTAGCCACCTGGTGTACATGTTTATTCAGATTTTACTATTATCTTTTCTGAAAGGATATTTATTGTTCTTGCATATGCAGTGTTTGAACATAGTAAGGTATTACAAAGATCACAAACCTCACACTCAAAGGAACAATCTCATCAAAGCCAATGGGATTCCTTAGTGGTAAATGGTCTGAGAATGGGCAGGCTAAATAATTTTACAAAAAGGACAAATGCCTATTATTAATGACTTTGCTGTCTGCATTTAGGAATCCTTGCCTAAACCTAAGGCATATGGCTGTAAAGGAGGGCTGTGTGGAAATTCTGTATGTTAAATAAACCCATTTACTTTGTGAATATTTGGATCTGAGCTTCTAGGGCACATACACACAGTTTTGGAACGGAATCTTTTTTAAAGCTAGCTGGGTGACCTTGGGTCAGACACAGCTTCTCAGAGCTCTCTCAGCCCCACCCACTTCACAGAGTGATTGTCGTGAGGATAATATAACACACTTTGTAAACCGCTGAGTGGGTGTTAAGTTGTCCTGAAGGGCTTTATATAAATCGAATGTTGTTGTTGTTGTTGTTACTAAAATCAACCTGGAAAGTGTCCTCTGTATTCGAATAGGAAATGCCTGACCGACAAGCGCGCTAAGTTGCTGCTTAGGGTCACACAACTGTTGAGGCATGGTATCAGGGGCAGCACGCAAAGTCTGTTTCCTGTGCTGCTTCCAGTATGGCTGGCTTCCTATATAACTTGATTCTGCCTTTTAGAATCCTCTGGGATTTTCTTTTGCTATAGGATGCTTTCCTCTCTCAAGCTCTGATCACCGGTTATGATTTGGGTGGTCCAATTGTGTATAAGGCGATATCGCACGATGCAGAATCCTCTTTAATACACGCAATCTCCATTTTATGTGAATAGGGCAACATGCATATTTTCCAGCTTCCGTGTGTGCGATTGCAAAGCCAGATTTTTGAGGCGATGCATTTGTGTTTGTTTATTTACTTCATTTATGTCAGGCCTTTCTCCTCAATGGGAACCGAAAGTGGCTTACATAATTCTCCCCTTCATTTTATCCTCTCAACAGACCTGTGAGGTAGGTTAGGCTGAGAGTGTGTGACGGGCCCAAAGTCACCCAGCGAGATTCCATGGCAGAGCGGGGATTCCTTTTTTGAGAGTACATGTTTGTGTGTACCAGAGCTATAAAATATACACGTTTCTCCAGTCTCACAAAACGGTGACCATGTTATCAGGTGTGTTATTACAAGTAGAGTGCTGTCCCATCCAGCAACGCCGGAGTGCCAAAACAGAAACTGCTGAACAACATTCCTATGTTGGTCAAAAACAAACAAAAGTTGCGTAATCCCCATCTATAAAAAACATGCCTTTTGCTCCAAACAAGTGAGAAATAATAAAATCACAGCCAAGACAAGAAGGGAAGGTTTAAAAGATCTCATAGGCACCCCAAACTTAAATCCATTTGCTTAGAAGTAAGTTGCTTAATTTCAGAGGAATTTGTGTCGAAGTAGTCTTTCCCCCCGCAAAACTAGTTTGCCTACTTACTTCCCACGATCAACATCTGAGAAACCTTTCCCCAGCAACTATACATTTTCATTGTTCTATTAACGTGTTCCTCTTTGAAGCGACGGCTGCTGGTATATGTCCTCGTTGTACCAATGATACAGGAGGACTAGGGAAAGCCGTCCCACTTATGTGTCCCCCTTCAGCCAGCTGTTCTTTGCTACTAGTCCCGCACAGGGTCGGGATTCTGGATTGAATTGGAGCAGCTGATTCACAAGAGTTTTGCAGGGTTCTGGTAAATTGGGCAGATCTTCAGGGAACGTGGGCCCTCTCTTCTGGCGGCAGGGCATATTATGGATATTCGTGTCATCGAAGGGCATGCATCCTGTAATCATCACATAAAGCATGACGCCCAGGCTCCACACGTCATATTTCTTGGGATCATAGGGGATGCCCATAAGCACCTCAGGGGAGGCATAGGCAGCGGACCCACAGTAGGTGGTACTCAATTCTGGGTATCCACGGGACTCCTTGCCGAAGCCGAAATCAGTCAGTTTTGCTCTACGGCCATCAGAAGTGAGCAACACATTTTCACATTTGAGATCGCGGTGCACCAGGTGCCTGTCGTGGAGGTAGCGCACGGCACCCACGACCTGGGCAAAGATGTCCCGTGCTTCCGGAGCGCAGGGCAGTTTCCCAGATTGCTGTATCAGTTGCAACAGGTCTGTTGATGCTGCTTCCATCACAATGTAAAGTGTCCCATTGTATACCTCAATGAACTCGTAGACTTTTATAATGTGCGGGTGCCGAATCCCTCGCAAGATAGAGAGCTCTCGTGGCAGAAACTTCTCGACAAAGTCTCGAGGTGCTCGACGTCGGTCCACCATTTTTATTGCTAGCGGGCCTTTGTACTTAGCAGAGGTGGCTACCCTGACCTTGGAATAACTGCCTTCACCTAGGGTTTGGCCCAGCTTGTAACCTAGGTCACTTAGTAGCTTGTCTCCCCTGGAACCCTTTGACATGGTGACCTGGTAAGGGTGACAGATCTTTAGGTTTTTTTCTTCTTGGGACTCAGTGCTTCAACCCATTATGATCGGCATCTCCAGACTTTAACTCCCCATGTGCCCACTGAAGTCTTGGCTTCGAGGTCATCACTACTCAAATAAGTATTGTGAAGTGCTGGGAGTGTCATGTGTTATGCGTCCCTGCGCATAAGCAGTGGTGTCAGGCAACTAATCCCTTGGGGAACTGAGCTAATAATTTCAGGTTAGCTTCCCCCATGGTAAATGTTGATGTCCCTTCACTAATTTCAAGTCCTTTCAGTTACTATTAACTCCAATTCTTATTGCGGAAACTAGGCTGTACTACTAGATTCCAACTGTGGGCTCATATATGAATTGTCTTCAGGACTGACAGGTCTGAGTTGAGAAATTCTTGGAGAATTGAGGAGTGGAACTTGGGGAGGGTTGAGTTTGGAGAGAGGGGGGCATAATACCATAAAGTGACCCTCCAAAGACACCATTTTCTCCAGAGGAAACTGAGTTTTGTAGTCAGTTGTAATTCTGAGAGATCTCCAGGCCACACCGGGAGATTGAAAGATATTGGTCTTCTGGCCAACAAGCAATTCCCTTCACAGTTAAGTCAAGGAAAAGGATTATAATTTTCTTCCTGCTAATTGTCTATGTAGGAATGTGATGTTCTTTCTCATGGAGAAGCATTCCGTCATGTGACCCGCAGTCCAAAGTTAAGTCTCCCATGGTCAGTGTGAAACCAGGCCTTGTATCCTGTAAAGCATTTTGTTTGTTGGTTTATTAGATATTTCAGGAAGTCCTATAAGGATTTTGTTTTACTTGGAAATGCTTTAGGAACAGCTTTCCAGATTATTTGAAACTACAAAACCAATTTATGCCGGGAATGTCACATTCTATGGAGTTTAGGCAGTCTAGGTTATATAAATAGGTCCTTAATTCAGCAAGAAGATGGAGGATTTGAAATCTTTTATGCTAATATATACATTAGCATCACAATTTATTCAAACGTGGACTATTTATAAAGGCGGCCGGCTTTATCGCAGCAAAATGATCATCCTGACAACATGGAAAACTTAAAAAATGTCTCCGAAGGGCCTCAAGGTCAAACTTCTAACAGGTAAAAGTAAAACCTTTAATTAGTTCTGCAGGAAATTTCACAAATAATTTTTTAAAAACATCTTAAAAAACATTTTTAAAATCACAGCTCTTCATCATAATTCAAAATACATTTTAAAAATCTTACCTGTTTCAAAGGAAGAAACAATAATTTCCTCCAGAACAGCTTAATTCTTTATTTAATTTAAATTTCCTGAGAAGAATAGGAGTTAGGTTCTAAGAATGCATGAAGCCATACCTTTGTTTGAAGAAAATGTTTGAAGAAAAACGTGCCTTTTTTTCTTTTTGAGGAGTTAACATTTTTTCTCCCTTCTTTCCCCACTCCTAGCACTTCACAATAGAATATGCTAGCTCTTTTATAGAGCTAGCATATTCTACACGAGACATCTGACATGGGAAGAACATGTGTCGGGAGAGGCGATGTTAGCTGGGAAGGCTAGTTTAAAAAGACACGGTTGATATTCATTCCTGTAAAAACACTTCATTCAAGGCAGAGATTTAGGGACGCACTGTTCAAGAGTGACATATAAATGTATCATAAACATAAAAATCACTACACATATTTTCATGAACACTGTGGATACAAGACGACATTTGTAGGACATTTGGCCTTTAAACTGTCATATTCTTATTCACAAATTGTTACTCACAACCAGGGCTTTTTTTCTGGGAAAGGAGGTGGTGGAACTCAGTGGGTTGCCCTTGGAGAAAATGGTCACATGGCCGGTGGCTCCGCCCCCTAATCTCCAGACAGAGGGGAGTTGAGATTGCCCTCCGCACCACTGCAGAGGGCAATCTCAACTCCCCTCTGTCTGGAGAGCAGGGGGCGGGGCCACCAGCCATGTGACCATTTCCAAGAGGTGCCGGAACTCCGTTCCACCGCGTTCCAGCTGAAAAAAAGCCCTGCTCACAACCCTGCTGACTGAACGTATCTCTACAATATTTACTTAAATCATGTTAAGAGTTAATTGGTTGTTCTAGGAGCCATGAGAAATGTAGTGTGTATGGGAGCTGAGTGGGAAAAGGGACAGATCTCTATCAGAGAATCTCTGCACCATCTCCAGAGTTCCTAGCATTCTTCAGGGGAAACCACAGTCGTTAATCTGATATATAACTTAAGAGAGCAGACTGTGCCCTACGTCAGCTGTGGAAGAAACTTGATTTAATCTCTACTCGTAAATTCATTTAAGGAAACTAAGGCCGTTTTCAGACGGCCCCCCGCCTCGCGAAACATCGCGCGTCATCGCGCATCGTTGCGCAGAAAACACGAAATATTGCGTTTTCTCGCGCGAGTTTTGCGCGACGTCGCGCAAAACTCGCCTGAGAAAACGCGATATTTCGCGTTTTCTGCGCAACGACGCGCGACGACGCGCGACGTTTCGCGAGGTGGGGGGCCGTCTGGAAACGGCCTAAGTTCCTCTGATTTCCATGGAGGTTATATCCATCTAATGACACGTGATCCAGTAAGGCAGTTAGATACTGGCTAGGAAACAATTTTCTATGCACTAACTGATGTGAGATTCCTGCATTTTACTCCTGCATTGAAAGCCAGAGCAGTGTAGCGATTAGGGTGTCAGACTAGGATCTGATTTGACCCAGGTTCGAATCCCCTTTCTTCCCTGAAAGCTCGCTAGGTGACTTTGGACCAGTCTCACTGTGCTGTCTCGTGAGCCTCCCTACCAGCCTCCTGCGTTATCATCTTGGCCTCTCATATGAACCAGTCCAACTTGAATGTTGCCCTCTCCTTCCCTTCCCTCCCTGTTTACTATAAACAGGTGGATATTCATGTTGAGGACCTGCCATCTCGGGGACTGCAGGCTGTATATTTTATGGGTATTATGACTTTATTGTGATTTTAAAATGTATTTATTTTTGATGTAACCTGTCGTGAGCCCGTTCGTGGGAAGGGCAGGCTAAAAACTGAATAAAATAGTAATAGTAATAGTAAAAAGGCAGAGATCTCTGTCTTTTGGTGCTACACCTCTGAAGATGCCAGCCACAGCTGCTGGCGAAACGTCAGGAACTACAATGCCAAGACCACGGCAATACAGTCCGGAAAACCCACAACAACCATCGTTCTCCGGCCGTGAAAGCCTTTGACAGTACAAAATAGTAATAGTAAATAATAATAAATACACACTCTCAGCCTAGCCTACCGCACTAGTTTGTTGCGAGGATGAAATGGAAGAGAACGATGTGAGCTGCTTTGTGTCCTCTTTGGGGTGAAAGGTGAGGTATAAATAAAGCAAATAAATAAATAACATTTGATGTCAGGGAGGGGCAAAATAGCCGGGAGATATTTTGCAAGCTGGGGACGAAAAGGACAGTGAGCTTAGAAACCAAGAAACCAGTCCCACTTCAAAACGTTTGAGAATCATGGCTCTAAAGCCCGGTGCATCTGGATATAGTATAAGAACCCAAGGAAGTATTACAATAAATGTTGTGTTGCAAGCTTTTGGATGCCACAGGTTCCTCATACTGTTGGTTCCCAGGAGAATAAACTATCAGGCCGGAAAAGCAGAAGACCGGTTGCAGGCAGCAAATTCTGCGCCAGAAGCTCACAGAGATCCCAGTTCAAATCTTACCCCAGGCAAGAATTTTCTGGGTGGCCTTCGGCAAGTCTGCTACATGCTGGCCTATCACACAGAGCTGATGTAAGGCTTACCGAGCTCATGGATTTGAAATGCTTTGAACAATCATAAAGGGAGGGAAGATTCCTGAGGACAGATGACGTTACCTTTTGCTGAGTCCTATATTTCATCCACTTAACCCAATATTGTCTATTCTGCCTGCCAGTAGCTATCCAAAGTCTCAGGAGTAGGTCTTCATATCCTAATACATGGGTATGACTCTGCTTCTAATTTTCTTTTTATAGATCGTCAGCATAGCAGAAATACAGGATTCGGCAAGTTACCCTGCTTAAATCGCTGAGTCAAATTTCTGGGCTGTAGGGTAGGGTTCCCAAAAGGCCTGGGGAAAAAATGGCCTGCCTCTTTAACAGAGGATTGATGTGGGGAAATGGGCCTCCAAAACTGCTCATGGCATGAAGGTAAATCACATCCACTTAAGCCTCTATCAAAGGGACAGGACATTCTTTCTCCAGGCAGTTGGCAGCCCTTCTGGGCTGAGACCCATGTTGGTCTGAAGTACAGGAGGAAATCTGTATGTGCGAATGCCCAAAGCACAGTAAGAATTTTAAAAATTTAAATTATTTAAATAACAGAAAGGTAGAATTTTGGCCTGAGGTCCTCAGCTTGGCAGTGGCAGTGTGAGTCTCTCTACGCAAGACTTCTGACGTGTGTTCTTCACATGTCAGGACATGAAATGTTAGCCAGGAAGTGTAGTTTTAAAAGACAGAGCCGGCAGAGATTGCTCGGGGGAGGGGGGAGATTCACAGCCTTCTGCTGCATCTGGCGTCTCCCTTTCCAGAGACTTTGCCCTGTCGAGGCTCAGTTAATTCAAAGTTTTAAGCAGCGAGGGTGGCAGAGTAAAAGCTCTGGAAGGGGAGACAGTCTGGCATGCCAGAGGCAGCAGAGAGCTGTAAGAAAATCCTTCCTCTCTGGAGTGATTTCCACTGGCTCTGTCTTTTAAAACTATGCTTTCCCGGCTAACATTGTGTCCCCCAGCACTTGAACATGCACCCAGGTGTCTCGAGTAGAAAGACTCTTGTGTGTTTTCCTACCTGAGCAAAGAAAGTCCCTTCTAGATTAGTTTAACATTCCAATGCAAACTTCTCTTTGTGATCTCTTGGTTAAACCACAAGTGAAGAAACAAATAAAAATAAGTACCTGTTTATGCCCTGACCTGGACAGCCCAGGTGAGCCTGATTTTATCAGATCTCAGAAGCTAAGCAGGGTTGGCCCTGGTTAGTAATTGGATGGGAGACCTCCAACAAAGTCCAGGATTGCAGAGGCAGGCAATGGCAAACCACCTCTGGTTGTCTCTTGCCATGGAAACCTCACCAGGGGTTGCCATATGTCAGCTATGACTTGAGGGCACTCTCCACCACCCTAGTTATAGTCCCACTTGTGCTACCAAAAATCCAGAGTTTGAATTCTTGAGTTTGAATTCTTCCTTGGAGGCTGTGGGTATCTTTCATGGGCCAGCTACACTGAAGACCTTGAACAGGGATAGAAGTAAAATCTGCCACAAACATATTTCAGGGAAGATACTTGGCTTTTAGTGCACAAATTGTTGCAAAACGGCTGACAATTTGAGGATATTCATTGACCTAGTTTGAGTGGTTCTTACTGATTCAGTTGGGCCCCTGTGTTCTTTTGACACCAGAGTGATATCAATTTGCACCTGAAAGGATTGTGTTACAATCACAAAAGAAGCTGTCACAATTGCTACAAACTGGCACTTTGAAAAACTGGGAGAACACCTGCGGAAATGGGAGCATTGCAATGTCTTTGCAGAAACACTGTATGGAATAAAAGCCAGTCCTGTTTTCTTGCTGGTTTTAGCACTGGCAATTTTTGAAAGTTTGTTTTTTTTATAATGTTGCTGTATTTTTTTAGCCTACTGAACAGGCTTACATAGATCTATGGAGAAAAAGCACAGACATTCTCTAAATAAATATTCTCTAAATAAAGAATAAATAAATTCTCTAAATAAAGAACAATGCAGTCCAAAGTAGAGTTACACCTTTCTAAACCCATTGACTTCAATGGACTTAGAAGTAGGGGTGCCATTCCCCTTACCTGGCTGGCTGGGGCAGGGCGTGCTTCCTGGGGTGTGCCCCTGGGGTGCACCGTGTGCCCTTGGGTGGCACGGTGTGCTCCTGCGCCCACAGCGGCCCAATTTGGGCCAAATCATACCCTGCAGTGGCCTGATTGGCCCCTTGGTGAGAGCAGGAGCGCTTCCAGGCCGTCCCTTGACCCGCACAATGATGTCACTTCCAGGACATCAGTGATGTCACTTCCAGGACTTCCGTGGGAGCATGCATGTGCTGCTCATGTGAGCAGAAACACACCAAGATAAGTACAGGGCCCTGATCTCCCACTGGGGGAGTTGGCAACCCTGCTTAGAAGGATACAACTAATTGTAAATGAGTGTGAACGTGTGGTGATGAATAGTAGAGGAAAAGACCAAGCGTTCAAGCAGCCTTAATAGCCATCCCTGCTCCCGGATGAACCTTAGTTTTTTGCAGTAAGCAGTAAAGAATTTCCAGCACCTTCACGATGGAAGTGAACATCTCTGTGATGCTTCACTTCAAAAGAGTTCCCAACAGAAAAAAGGACCCCCCCTGAGCATCCCCTAGATAAAAAGCCAGCTCACAATTATCTGCAATGTTGTCCTAAAGAATGTTACCCAATTTAAGCTCACTCACTTCAAGGGGTGTTAAGTTCTAAGGTTGCCAACCTCTAGGTGTTGGCTGCAGATCTCCCAGAATTACAACTAATCTCCAGGCAACAGAGATCCGTTCCTCTGGAGAAATTGGTTGCTTTGGAGGGTGGGCATTGTACCCTATTGAGGTCCCTCCCTTCCCCAAACCCTGCCCTCTTCAGGCTCCACCCCCCAAATCCCTTGGCATTTCCCAACCTGAAGTTGGCAACCGTAGTCTTGACTCTGCTCCGCGTTTCACTGTTAGAATCCAGAGGTTCCTCCTTAAAGGCAGCACGTGGGTTTGGAGCTGGGTTACTCAGGTTAACAACTCAGCACTTTGGGTTCAATGACACATCGTATTTCCTGTTCTGCTCAGGCTGATTTTCCCAGAAATGCGTGGGCTTGGACTCCAGCTACTTGCAGCGACAACCACACAAATTTATCGTCTGTCTACTTTCCTCATCTCCTTGTCAGGCTTTTAGGATGAGTGACGGCTGCCCCTTGCTTATTCTCCCCTTCCTCACACTGAACTCTTTAAGGTTCTCTCAGGCCCTGCAGATATCTGAGCACTTTGCCCATGCTCAGAAGCTGTATGTGCAGAATACTTGTGAAGGGACTCTCATTTTTAGGTGACCTGTTGTCAGGGTTGCCAGCTCCAGGTTGGGAAATTCCTGGAGATTTTGGAGGTGGAGCCTGGAGAGGGTGGGGTTTGGGGTGCAGAGGGACATCAGCAAGGTATAATGCCATAGAGTCCACCCTCCAAAACAGTCATTTTCTCCAGGCGAACTGATCTCTATGGCCTGGAGATCAGTTGTAATCCTGGGAGATCTCCAGCCACCACCTGGAGGTTGGCAACGTTACCTGTTTTGGTATACTCAGAATGCAGCTGAGTTAGTACGAGTCTGGACATACCCAGACATAAACTCACTGGGCCAGAGCCCCCATTCCTCCTGCAGTTTTCTATTTAGCAAAATCTGTGGTATTCATGCACATTTATTTATTTATTTATTTATAGTCCACTTTTCTCACTGAGACTCAAGGTGGATAATATAGTGTGGGATTAGTACAATCAATAGCAAGGCCAAAGGTAGGCATTTCCATACAGTGTCAAGAACATTTCCATAAACAATACCATAGGGTAAATGAATACAAGTTTACAAAGACATAGCCTTAGCAAGGATCCAGTATGGGGTTGAAGAATTGCTGAAACAGAACAGAATCAATTCTAGGACTGACATTAAACCACATGAAGCACAGAGAGTATATAGGAGTACATATTTAAAGCAACAGATAATATGTAAGGCAACATAATGGTGAAGTTTGTGGTTCCTAACTCATTAGTGAAACATCTGAGACCCCCCTCCCTACAATACAGCCCTCCTATCTGAGAAAAAAGCCTTTCTGAATCATTCGGTTTTGCACTGTTTGCGGAAAGCCAACCATTTATTTGGGAGAAAGTCTGGTTGGCTTCTGTGGGGCATACTTCCCAATGAGCACAGTCATGGGTCGCACATCAATCACACATTCCCCAAGTTTGATTGTTATTTGGAGTGTGGGTCAATGAGTCAATGAGAATAGTACAGCTACATTTTTTTGACAATTGCATCAGAAAAATCATCTCTCATTTAAAAAAAACCCTCAGTGCATACATGCCATTTTTTCAATCTTTTGCTCGCAAATGTCATGTGGAGAAGCAAATATAGCAGTCTTAGAATTGCTTATGCTCTGCTCCAGCATTTTCTCAACTCCGTATTGGGTTTCAACTGATGTTATGTCTTTGCAAATTCACGTTTATATATCCTATTGCATTATTTATTGTACTAATCTCACACTGTGTAATCTGCCTTTAGTCTCAGTGAGAAAAGCGGACTATAAATAACATAAACAAACTAGAAAACAAACAATAATCCAGGCTTGATCGAGCAGGGGTGTGAAGTGCAGAAAATTAGCATCTGTAGTGTGAAAAAAATCCTGATTCATTGGATGCATGTGTGTGTCGCCATTGTTCCTAACTTGCAAATCAACTCCCCGCTTCAGAAATCTCCCATGGTAAAGTTCCCTTTAAAGTTTCTGTTTCTGACAAAGGAAGCTTTGACTCTCAAAAACTTATACCCTGAAAATCTTGTTGGTCTCTAAGCTGCCACTGGACTCAAATCCCGCCTTCCATCTTTGACTGCCGCTTCCTGGGATAGTTTCAGGTGGGTAGCCACATTGGTCTCCAGTAGAAGAGCAAGATTCCAGAATTCAGTGGCCCCTTAGAGTCCAACTAGATTTCCAGGGCGTGAGCTTTCCCATCTCAAAAACTCCCTTCCTTTCCACCCCTTTGTACCTGACGAAGGGAGCTTTGACTCTTGAAAGCTCCTCCTTGGAAATCTAGTTTCAGGTGGGTAGATGTTGGTCTGTAGTAAAAGATCCAGAGGAGTTAGCCGTGTTAGTCTGTAGTAGCAAAATTGAAGAGTCCAGTAGCACCTTGAAGACTAACCAACTTTATTGTAGCATAAGCTTTCGAGAACCACAGTTCTCTTCGTCAGATCTGACGAAGAGAACTGTGGTTCTCGAAAGCTTATGCTACAGTAAAGTTTAGTCTTGAAGGTGCTACTGGACTCTTTTCGATTTTGTAGCATAAGAGCAAGATTCGGGTCCAGCGACGCCTTAACGACCATCGGTTGGTTTTTAAGGTGTTACTGGCTCCGGAGCTTACTCTTCTCGAGAGTAGGAGCGGGAAAAGGTAGGAGCCTGCAGTAAACGGAGGGTGGGCGCAGAGGAAATAAGAGGTGCCTTTTCTCACGCTCCTTTGGAAAAGGGTGGGTGGGAGAGAGTGCGAGTCCAGCGAAGAAAGAGCCGCCCCTCTGGCCCGGGTCTCCTGCGACCATTTAAAGAGTCCGCAGTAGCCCTCCCCGCCTGGCGAGACGGGCGCCGACCTGCCCCGGAGAGGGGAAAAGGGAGGCGAGTCCACATTCTCGGTCATAGGACAAAAGGAGGCCGGCCAGCCAATCAGCGCCTCTCACGGGGCACTTTGTCACATTCAGTTCCATTCTGATGTCTCCGCGTTCCAAAGGGCGCGTCCATTCGGACTCCGGGGGGCGGGGGCTCCACCTCCGACCTTCCCATGCCTAAAAGCGGGCGCAGTTCAAGGGCGAGGGGGGGCAGGACGGGAGGCGGAGTTGCAGCGGGAGGCCGAGACGTGCCGCGCCCGCCTTTGGCTTTCCCGGCCCCCCTTCCCCTCCCTAAAAGCTTTCCTCTTGCCCCCCCTCCCGATTCCGAGGAATGGTCAGGCCCTCCCGGTATAAAAGCAGAGCGCAGCACATGCTCGGCTTAGAGAGTGGGGGCACAGTTGGAATCGGTGGACGTACGTGTGTGTTTGGGGAGCACGTGTGGAAGCGGCGGTGCTGCTGCTGCTCTTAAGCAAGGGGGGAGAGGAGGGGAAAGCAGGCACCGGGGGGCCCAGCCAGCCAGCCAGGAAGCCCCCCAAGGGCGCTGTCAAAGAATAAGAACCAGAGAGCTGCCCGGGGAAGGACCTGGAAGGGGCCGGTTCCTTCCCTGGCTGAGTCTCCCCGAAGCCCTCCTGCGCAGGCCTTACTCGCAAGGAGGCGCGCGTGCCCTCCCCTAAGACTCCACTTGCCCGCCCTGCCTGCCTCGGTCCCGCTCCAGCCCCTTCCAACGTACCTAGCGGGTCGTCCCTGCTTGCTTTTGTCTGGCTCTGCCCGCCCCTCCCCTCCCGCAGCACCTGCGCCTTCCTCCTCCCGAGGAAGCCGCAGCACCATGGCCAATGAAACGTACCACTTCATAAAAGACATAAAGCCCGGACTGAAAAATTTAAATGTCGTCTTTATAGTGCTGGAGATTGGTAAGTGGGCCCGTGGCAGCTACCCCTCCCGCTTTCCTTTCCAGGTTTCCTTGGGAGTAACGTGGTGTGTAAAGAGTTGGTGACACGTGGTGGCTTGGCAGAGGTGGGGTGGGACGGAGCCACCTACCTTGCCTTCCTCTCTTCTTCTGAATTGGGAGCAGAGAGCAGGTTTCAATTGCCCTCCACCTGTTCTAGACACTTGCATTTCTCATGTATTTTTTTTAAAAACAATTTTGCTCCCCAGTTTTAGTTGGCAGCAAACTTTTTCTTCCAAAAAAAGAAGGAAGGGAAGAAAAGGAAAGCAAGCAAGCTGCCTGCTAGGTTGATGCTGTTCTAGACCCGTTCATGTTCTCTCTCCCGCTTTGGATTTTCCTGTGCAGGGCGGGTCACCAAGACCAAAGACGGGCACGAGGTGAGGTCGTGCAAAGTGGCTGACAAGACGGGCAGCGTCACCATCTCGGTGTGGGACGAACTCGGCAGCCTCATCCAGCCGGGGGATATCATTCGGCTGACCAAAGGGTATGTTCCAGTGGGGTGGCTTGGCCTCAACCCTGGCCTCCTCAAGCCGCTGATGAATATTCCTGTTGACTCCCCTTGTGCCTTGGGGGGAAATGAAGTCTGCCTTGACTTGCTTCTTTTTCTGAAAGGAATTTCTTATGAGGAAGAAGGAGAATATTAAGAACAGGCCACCTTCGTCGGGCACTGACAGAGCCAAACTGGTTCCAGGCCGCAAGAACAAGAGTCCTGTGTCACCTTGAAAGCTTACACATTTATCATAACACAAACTGCTTCTGCAAATGTTGGGGAGGGGCTGTGGCTCAATGGAAGAGCCTCTGCTTGGCATGCAGACGGTCCTGGGTTCAATCTCCATCATCTTCATTTTAAAAAGGACAAAGCAGTAGGGGATGTGAAAGACCCTGGAGAGCAGCCGCCAGTCTGAATAGACTTGATGGGCCTACGGGGCTGATTTAGTATAGGGATCTAGGGCCAGAGACATTAGTGGTCTTGTGTGCTGAAAATTTGGTCTGCCCCAGAGACTTGGGGCTGGTGCCGGTTTGGCCAACTTGAATTTCCAGAGACAGGTCTGTATCCAACATGCCTGGCTTGTGTGATCCATGACTCATTTCTTTACAATGAGGTGGGTTTTTTTTTAAAAAAAGAACTTCCTCTGTCAGTTTCCTTTTCTTTGCTGAGTTATTTTGAGTCAGTAAGCGCAGATCTCCACTGGGCCGAAGTGGGAATTTCAGCTCCTTCCCCTTTAACTTCATTTATACCCCACCATTCTCCCCATTGGGGCCCAAAGCAGGTGACAATTTTCTCCCCTGCTCCGTTTTATTCTCAAAACAACCCTGTGGAGTAGGTTAGGCTGTAAGAGACTGATGGCTCAAAGTCACCTAGCCAGCTTCCATGGGAGAGTGGCGGCTTGAACCTGGATCTCTGAGATCCTAGTCTTGACACCAACCACTGCACCCCACTGCTGGCAAAAGGGGAAGAGACCGTTTTTTCCCCTCTCTCCTCTGCTGGCCGTTTTTTCTCCTGGCAAGGTTATTGCCAGATTGATTTCCCACCAGGAAGAAAAGTGGGGGTGTGTGAGAGCTGCTCTGCTTCGTTCCCCCTCCTCCTGTCTATCAGCGATACTAATGAAATGGCTTTCAGTTGTATCATCTACTTTGGCCTTGTGTGGACACTTCAAATTGCAGCAGCTAACTTAAGTTCCCATGATGAGTTTGCAGTTTACGTGCATGATTGTGGAAGTTTTGTAGGCAGCTTGGTGGCATGCACACTTCGAAATATTTTACAGATATGCCTAAAAACCGTAATGTTTTCATTCGCTTTATGTGTGGTCCATTACTAAGGTGAAAACGCAATGCCCGTTCTACCCAACTGTTCGAACATTTGTCTTGTACAGTAAAATCTGCAGAAATAGCTGAGTCTTTTTATATAGTAAAGCAATTTAGGTTTTATATAACTTAAAGAAGTGATGTGCCTCACTGTATTGTATGCTTCTTTTGAAATACGGTATTTTAGATGACTGAGGTTCGGGTATCATGTAGTAATCTTTAAGAGGTCATTTTTTTCAGAAGCAATCAGATTTCTACCTCCTCCTCTAGTTGACTGTCTTTAAGCAAAACCAAGAATCTGATGTGCTTTATAAGAGACACAGAACTTGCAATTGGCAGGGCAAGCATTATGTTCTCTTACAGTGCGCTGTAGCTTCATTTGTGACAAATGCAAAGGAACACAAGCAAATCACCTGAGTTGCCGTGTTTGTTTTCGGAAAACAATTGTGAAATATATTTTCTTGCCTGTCTCATTAGCAAATTCATTACTTTCAGTTTCCCCACTTTAAAAAGTCAGATGGCTGATGTTGTAAGCATGAGGGTGGGGAATATGTCTTGTCTTTTGTGTTGTATAGATTCCTAGGTCCAGGGAAGTGGATCCAGAGGAGTTAGCCGTGTTAGTCTGTAGTAGCAAAATCAAAAAGAGTCCAGTAGCACCTTTAAGACTAACCAACTTTATTGTAGCATAAGCTTTCGAGAATCACAGTTCTCTTCATCAGATGCAAGGGAAGGATATTCTGTTATGTGAATTATGTGAATTATTGCTGATTAAAAGAACATTTTGAATAACTTCTGAGCTGAGTAGCGGAGTTACTCCATTATCTGCTGACTGATGGGTAAATTATTTTGTTGTGTTTAAGACACGATCCATCCAAAGTCGCAGAGAACCTGATTGATTTCAGTGGCAGAGAATTGATTTCAGTGGCAGAGAATTAATTGTGCGCCAAACTTTCCTGTTTCGATCAATGGGATACAGATGAGCTGAACTTTGGCTGGGACCCGCTTTTTCACCTGTCCGCTGTTCCGTTTCCCTTCTAACGCTACCGGTGCTCTTTTGCTTAGGTATGCGTCTCTGTGGAAAGGATGCCTTACGCTTTACACCGGAAGGGGAGGCGACCTTCAAAAAATTGGCGAGTGAGTATCTTGTTTTACACTGACGCTTTGCATCTTGGAGGCTGAACTGGTAGGTATCGACGGGGGTCTTTGGGCAGGCCTGAAGAAACGTGAATCCCACAGTCTCTTTAACTGGCTTAAGGGGGTTTAATATCCGTGCCCCTAGGAGTTTAGGTTGTCAGCGTCAAATGGCTCAAATAAATGGGAGTCCCACTTGGATGGAAGGGACAATTTGGTCCTGTCTTGCCCAGGTTCCTTGCCTTAATACATTCCTAAACAGGTAAGACTAGATGTACCAGCTGTCACTGGGTTAACACATTATCACGATTGAAGGACTTGCAGCATTAAGAACTGAAGTCCTCTATTTATCCGCAGGCTAGGCACGGTAGAGGCAGCCACAGTGCGAGTTTCCACGCTACTCTGGAGGAGCCAGCCTCTACTAGGGGTGTAAAGGTAAATTTCCCCCTCTGTCTAGTGGGTCATAATAATGCGTATCCACAGACTGCAGGCAGAGCAGTTGGCTGGCTTTACTAAGCATGTGCTTTGGGTGGAATCAGTCAGCTAGCGAACGTAAGAGGTCCACTTTGGGTGTCCATCCACAAACGCGTGTTCTGATAGTGACTTGCACAAGTGAATAGCCCCTGCAGAAATTACATCACATGTAGAATCACAGAGTTGGAAGGGGCCATACAGACCATCTAGTCCAACCCCCTGCCCAGTGCAGGATCAGCCTAAAGCATCTCTGACAAGTATTCATCCAGCCTCTTCTTGAAAACTGCCAGTGAGGGGGAGCTCACCACCTCCCTAGGCAGCTGATTCCACTTTTGAACTACTCTGACCGTGAAAATGTTCTTCCTAATATCCAGCCGGTACCTTTGTGCATGTAATTTAAGCCCGTTGCTTCAGGTCCTACCCTCTGCTGCCAACTGGAACAGCTCCTTGCCCAAATGACAGCCTTTCAAATATTTAAAGAGAGCAATCATGTCCCCCCTCAACCTCCTCCAAACCAAACATTCCCCAGGCCCTCAGCCTTTCCTCGTAGGGCTCAGTCTCCAGACCCCTGATCATCCTCGTTGCTCTCCTCTGCACCCTCTCGATTTTGTCCACATCCTTTTTGAATAGAGGCCTCCAGAACTGCACACAATACTCCAGGTGTGGCCTGACCAAGGCAGTTTAGAGAGGGGCTATGACCTCCTGCGATTTCGATGCTATGGCCCCTTTGATACAAAGTAACTGTGCCTCCTTGCTTTACCTCAAATGTGGGGGGGGGGGAAGTGTTTGGGGGGAAGTGAGGAGAAGAAAAAGATGATGACTATCTAGAGAACTACTTCACTCAATGTTTTGGGGGAGCGAGAGCAAGTTTTTAGCTTCATGAATTCCTTGGAAGAGTAATATACCTTTTTTGGTAATGAAATGGTTTGATATCCCAATAGGCAAGGTTTCGTAGGATCCCGGAATGATATTTCTGCTGCAGAATTTGTACTTTCCTGGTGACACAGTTTAGGGTTGTGGGAAATTAGTGCAAGTTTCCCAAATTACCGGCTCTTCCTGTTTTTTGGTTTTTTAAAAAAAGTTACGGTAGGCAGTATGGAATGCTGAGCAAGGTAGAAGTATGCAGAGTTCTTCGTTCATGTAGGCCTGGAAAAGAACGGCTAAGGAAACAAGGCATCTGCGACAGCATTACATGAAGGAAGAATGATGGGTGGTGGCGTCTACTGATACGGGCAAAGATGTTCCTTCTGGATTAGTAACATTAGCTGTTCTGGGACAGTCATAGAGGAAGGATGATTATTAAAATCTGACCCAAATTCTCTTTGGCTTGGAGCCTGCTCAAAAATTTAAGAACCAGGTTTGTTTCCCATCCTTTGGGGTTTTGTACTTTAATTAACCATATTATTACCACCAAAACCTAATCCTAAACTTTTCACAGTTTCATTAAAGCTATGATGAAATTGATGTAGTATGTAAATAAATACAGGATCACCATGTCTGATATCACAACTGAAAGCTAACATCTAACCCAGCTCCACCCCAATTTCTCATAACTTCATGATTGCGTTAAGAAGCTCGGTTTAATTGCGTATTGAAACTGGTCTAGAAAGTGGCTGGTTAAGAGATAACTTCATCCTCTACCACTGAATGGTGTAAAATTAATATATATTAAACAAAGCAGTGATAAGAACTTCATACACATGTATTTTTACATCATGCCCAAATGTAATCTGGCGTGAAATTCTAAGCTTGTACTACTGAGCATCCCTGAGAGACATTGCATTAAAACCATTGCTGAAAATACTTGCTTAGTAATATTACTTCATATAGTAATAGTATATTACTTCATAGTATCACAGGCTTAGGTACGAATTTGGAGTTGGATCCAAGCTAAATTTGCCATCAGTGGATACCCCCCCCCCCTTGGTATCTTGTGGCTTCAGTTGCTAGAGGGGTCAAATGACCATTTTGGGATTTTAGACTTGTTTAGAGTTCTGCTGGGAGCCACGATGGAGCCAAACATGCTTGCGTTTCCCCCAGACTTTTGGAGCTAAAAAGAATGTGCTGTCTCCAGAAACGCAATGAGACAAGAATCCGTGGTCAAGGCTGTTTGCTGTGTCTGACAATCGTGTTTTTATCTGCACAGGTTCTGTATGGTGTACTCTGAAGTGCCCAACTTTAGCGAACCCAACTCCGATCTTGGGCAGTCCAATAAAGCGGTACGCTCGTTTCTCAGAGACTCTGATTAGAAGGGGGGGCATATGAGTTGGGAGATGTAGCTTTAAATAAGTGGGTGTTTAAATAAGGACTGGCGACGAAGATCATTTGGGCACCTTTCATAGATGTTTGGGGAACCGTATGCTCCTTGAGGAGTTGGTTATTTTAATTTGTGCGTGTCTCTCCATTTCTCTAAAGGGGCAAAGTGAACCGAGCAATTCCCTTCTGCCAACTAATATCAGTACTTGCACTTTTGGACCAACTGGTAAGTCTTTCATTTTTCATCTGTGGAAACAGTCGGGAATGTCCCTGGTTGGATCCAAGCTGTGTTCCGTGTCTTCTGCTCACGGATCGTTCTTTACCTTCTGCTAGTGTGAGAAATGTGAAACCATGCTTAGGAATAAATGCCACGGGGCACAGCGCTATTCTAAATATGCATGGGTCTGGATTATAAATGCCAAGATTTCTTTCCTTTAGGCAGGTGGAGTGATAAAACCTTTCCGTTTTTATGAGCTTCTTTTAACGCTAATTTTTAGAGCAACATTAGCAGCTATTTTCCTTCTGCAGGGTTCCATGGAACCAAGCCCAATATGCCCAGGAACAGTTTTTTAAGGATTGTTTGGTGTTCTAGCCAGCCACGAAAAATATTTGGCATTCCAGTGTGCAGCCTTTTCCGGTTTTTAATGAAAGCTAACAGACGTCAGCAGCGTTTGGATGTCACAAACAAATCCTAGCTTGCTTGTGGTGAAAATGAGTCAGGTAGCCCTTTGGTCTGCCTCTCTCCTGCTGTACTAGTACACTCACATGGGGTGCTTTATGAGATAACCTGTTTGCTTTTTTCATCTGCAAAGTCAGGGAAAGCTTATGCTACAGTCAAGTTGGTTAGTCTTAAAGGTGCTACTGGACTCTTTTCTATTTGCTGCTACAGACTAACACGGCTGACTCCTCTGGATCTAAAGTCAGGGTTTGAAACTGTGCTTAAATGATGGTTTAGGATCTTGATTGGTAGGGAAGAAGTGGCTAAGAAGTTAGAACCGTTTTGCCACATGTTAACATCCCCAGTGAATTTGCTGCTCTGCCGGAAGATGGTTCAGGGTAGCAACAAACTTCTCTGTCGGGAGAATATTACGCTTTCCCAGACACCAAGTCAGAACAAAGCTGAGGTGAAATTCCCTCCACGGTGCTGGGTGAACGCTTCGGCTATTCGGCTGCCCACTTGGCTGTGTGCTCATTGAGTAAATTACTGGCTAACGAAATGATTTTGTGTTGGTTTTCCTTTGGACACCTGTTCCAGTTTATAAATCAGTACCTTTTGAATTTGTTGAAGAGAAGCCAAACTCTCTGTGGCATGCGGCAACTTGTTTTTGCCGTGAGCTGGCAACTCTCACGTGAGCGTTTGAAAAAAGCAAACGGCCTTCTGGGATTTCAGGTCTCTGCTGATCTCTCGCCAGCCTCTAATTGCCCTGGTGCGAAATGTTCCCTAGTTGAGAAAGAGGAAGCTAAGAATTGTACGCGAAGGTGTTCTGATGTTCGCTTTCTCGGTTCCTTCTTTTTCTTTTTTAGCAAATGGCTTACAAACAGGATCTGAGTTGAGCGGATTACCGGTGGCGTACAATCACACCGCCTCCTATGCAGGTACAGGGAGGGCCGGCGGACGGGACCGCGCTTCTTCATCCACACCGGTGCGGTCCAATAACCCACGCCCCCTTCAAGGCCCAATAAGTAACGGGAGGGATCCCCGCAGAGCTTCCAAAAGATGACCAGGCCAGACGCCTCGCTTTCCATCTCAGCTGTACGCGCGACCTGAACACTTACGGCACTTTTATTTATCGTAACTGAAAACGGTTTGTCCTTCCTTCCAGTTCCTGCTTTCTGTTATATGGAGAGAAGGATTCTGTCGTGGCCCTCCTCTCCCACCCTGCAAGAAAACGCAGAGAAGCTGCTAATGTGTTACGTTCGAAGGAGGGAAATGTCTTAAAGCAGGGGGTCCTAGTATAAAAAAATCAGAGGTTCTTGGTTGAAAATTAGAAGTTGTTTTCTGAAACGAAAGCTGAATTTGGTTGGGCGCTTGTTTTGGTGTGCGTTGTTTTTTGGTTCCATTTTTGCTTATCCCAGCCGTACAGCCTTAAGATTTCTCTTTCCTGGTCCTTCGACCCCCATGTGGCTAATGGGAGCCCCTCAAACAAAATAAATGGCCCACATCTCCTCCTGAATTGTCCAGAGTTGTTAAAGTAACCAGGCAACAAATGCTGAAGGGTAATCTAGTGCGGCAAGCGTGGAGGAGAGTGATAAGTTCTCCGGTTTGGGGGATGGCTTCGTTTGACTGGAGAAAGCCGAATTTCTCTTGCCGAAACATGCTTGTTGCTCCTTCCATGGTCCAATGTGAAATACTCTCTAGTAACGGCTTCCTTTTGTAACCCTTGAGAAACAGAGTTCAGAGGGCAAGAAATACTAAACATGGTTAGGAAAGTTCAGATAAATCCTGACTGTGCTTCTGAGCCGAGTTCTGATCCCCCTCTTCAGAATATTTATGACATCAGTGGGAGTCTCATTGAAATTGTTAAGGGTAGTACAATGGGCAAGTTATACAGTCATCGTCAGTTGTGGTGCAGCTGTAACTGGACCGTATCATTTCTAGGTGAAAGTTGGAAATCTGCGTGTTGCCCTGTGCCAGGGGTGGAGAAACCCAACCCGTGGTACAGAAGCTGAACATTCTGGCAGGCTAGCTTTTCCCCTTTGCACAATAGTCTGTTTCACAATAGGGAGAGCATTTTGGACTCTTCCAGTGCAATCCTCAGCAGGATTATTCTTCTAAGCCCTTAGAAGAGGCTAACTCTACTTAGGATGGCACAGGTAAAACTCACATCTGCAGTGAAAGAGACAAACGTTACCGTTTTATTCTGCTGTTTGTTTAAACCGGGCCCAGGTGTGCTCAAGGGAGGAGCTGCCAAGAAAATGGTCAGTGCAAAGAAAACTGAACCCACCGCACCTCCCAGCCTATCCAACTGAACTCTCAAGTGCCCGTTTGACTCACTCTTGGTTTCAATTACAGGACTAACCAATGCTACGATTGCTGAAAATGCAACTTTTCTGCCATTACTGCAGATTGTTTTCAAGCTACAAAGTATATTAAAAAAGAGGAATAGTTCCAATCTCCGAAGATTTTCTCTCTTTGTAAGACAATTGTAGTTTTTTGGCAATGTAACACATTCCTGGGTCTTTGCCCCAAATAATCTTCAGAATTAAGTTTCATGTTGTTAGGGAATCACATTTGGAATCCACTGAAATATTGTAAAACGACTGTCCCCCTCCTGTTTATTTTTGTTACGGTTTTCCTCAAAGCGGACCTCATAAATAAAAGTTGCACTAGCCATATTTAAAAATAACAGATCATACTTTTTTCCTTTGACAAGGTTGCCTTCAGTGAAATTGGACTTGGGATGCCTTCCTCCCGTCTTTCTTTGGTGTCAGGCCTGATTGTACTTGTTCGGAAATGTATCCCATTGATTTATTTATTTATGCTATTGATGGTTCTTCCTTTACATGCTTTAGAAAGCTGCTTTTCCTGCTGTGTTTGTTTTGGTCATGTTTAAATTTTTTAAAGCAGCACGCTTTGGTTTAAGATTCAAGCAGTTATAGTGTGCCTTGTGTGGAAAGGATTTGTTGATGAGGGGGCACCCACCATGAGTCAACACAAGCAGATCTGGGCTGCCTACGACTTGGGAATTGACGCTTGTGGGTCTCATCTTGAGGAAAAAAAATACCGCCGCCTTCAGTGGAATGTTTATTTTTGCCTGAACCAATTTGAATAACGCATAGACTTCCGTTCTGCTCCCGCAAAATGCTATACTCATGCTTTAGGTAAGTGGTATTTGTGGAAAGCATAACTTCCAAAACTGTCTCTTCAGACTAGCAGAACAGAGGAAACTATTTGCCTGGTTCCCCTTCTCCTTGCATAGCTGTTAAAGAGGACAGGGGAGGGGGTTTGGCTGGGAGTCTTATCTTTGCTGCTGCAATTCTGAGCAGCTTTGGGACTGACTTTTCATGTTTGATGCTTTGTGTGAACTCCCAAGTCATATTTCAAAGCTAAGCTGGATGTTGCAGCAGTTCTCTTAATATAGCTCAGGCTGTGTATGCCCTAGAGCACTTTTGGTGGTGTCTGGATCTCTTCTGTTATCTAGGAACTTTTATCGTCTCTGTTATTAAGAATGTCTGGAATAACTTGTTACCTTGAGCAGTAATTCACAGGGCTAACAGAACTGGGAAGAACGTTTGCTGAAACAATCGCACCGTGGTCGAGCGTAGACTCTTCCAGTTATGGGACTTCTGCGTTGGGCACATATTTTATTTAGATGCTAAAAGCCCTTGGGTTGGCTACAAAGGGGAAAAACCAAAGTTGCAGAATAAAGCCTTTTCAAACACGACTCCAGCAGTAATAGCTGCGGAAAAAGGAAGCCGTCTTCAGACAAACTATTTTCAACAGCAATTTCTGTGGTAATTCTGCTAATCTGTGGGTGAGGGTCAAATGAGAATTAACCTGTCTTCCTCGGTGGGATGCTCAAGAAGCCGTAATAGCAGGCTTCTCACAAAACATGACTTGCCCGTGCGCTGTAGGTGTCAAAACTCTTGTATATGGATGAGGTAACCAAATTGCTCGTTGCAGGTCTTTGATAGAGATTTTCTAGATAAGCGTGTCGGTTTTGTGTGGAGTCGCTTAAGGACTGCCTCAGTCATACCTGGTTGTCAGAGGTCCTAAGTCCTAGTGGCTTTTGGTAAGAAATATGCTCTAATGTGTTATTTCTGTTTTCTTATTGCTGCTTGATTAATCACTTTGTTTTGTTTCCTGAAGGGCAAAAGTCCGAGCCGGCGTGGAATACAACTGCACGCAGGGTGTTCAGCTCATTTTGTCATACTATTTATGAAGCTCTGGCTAGGTGGGTCGAGTTTTGGGTGGAATTCCTCTGTCTTGATAGGCGGGTCCTAAGAATCGACATGCTCTAGAGCCATGGAATAGGGCTTGAACTGGGTTCAGGCAGAAAATGGCTGCTGTTTGCAGGCAGATAGAGTTAGCCAGTTTGGTGTTATGGTTAAGAGCGGCAGGACTCTAATCTGGAGAACCAGGTTTGATTCCCCACTCCTCCACCGGAAGCCAGCTGGGTGACCGTGGGTCAGTCACAGCTCTCTCAGAGCTCTCTGAGCTCCACCCACCTCAGAGGGCGATTATTGTGGGGATAATAACACACTTTGGAAACTGCTCTGAGTGGGTGTTAAATTTTCCTGAAGAACGGTATATAAATCAAATTTTACTATTTTTGCTTAGAACTTCAAAATTTGAGAGATTTAGATGGGCATGTAGACAGATTTAGATAGCATGTAGATTGTTCCTCTTATTCCAGTAAATACACAACAAGGTAAGTATTTATATACCTTTACTGGTCGCCTTTTGTGCTGTGGTTCCCTACAAAGTCCGTGTGGTGTCATGGCTACATCAGTGGTATATATGCTGTGGCTCACGGAGGACCGTGCCTACAGTGACCAGCAAACCAAAGAAGCCACCTGGAAACAGTATGCACACCAAACACATACATAAAATAAAGTATATTATTACATATGTTAGGTATAACTTCTAAATGACCGGAGTGTAACCGCATATAAAGTTGTATCTCCATTACTGTTTGTCGCGTGGAGGAAGGGCTGTGAGGACCGTCGCTGCCCGCCATAACATGGGCAACGGGTATGAATAAAGCTTTATTATAAAGGGTATCAAACCCTCCTGTGACCATAATTAAACATTAAAAGAGTCAACAGTAAGTCTGTATATGCTGTAATCTACTGTCTGTGATACATGAAGTGCTGTTGTGCAATAATGTCCTTATCTAAATTCTGTATCTCAAAGTCACAATAATAAATATAAAAAGAGAATAAATACATTCATCTACAAATGTTCTTGTAGCTGCAAAATCCAATTATTTGCAGCCACAAGAACTTTTGTATAGGAATGTATTCGTTTATATTGTGACTTTGAGATGGAGAATTTAGATGAGGATATCCTTTTAAGGGAAATGACTATTTGTTGCACAAGAGCACTCTGTTTTATATCACAGATAATAAATTACAACATATACTGACTTATTGTTGACTGACTAATGTTGAATAATGGTCGCGGGAGAGTTTGATACCTTTTATAATAAGCTCCGTTGTATGGGGCCAGCAGCTCAGAGCTTAGATGTCTTCCATTCCCTCTAGCAGTGGCTGTTTCGAGTTGGATTCAAGTATGTAGCTATGTTGGCCTGCGGTAGAGGAGCAAAAGTTGAGGCCGGTATCCTGCAAAGACCAACAGGTTTCCCAAGATGTGAGCTTTTGAGAGCCAGGCTTCCTTTGTAAGATGTAGAGTTTTGAGGAGGGGGTGCCCCATACTTAACTTCAGGCCTCGATGCCCTAGTTGAGAGATGGGTGCTCAGAAGAGGCCCAGATACCTTCAGAGCCATCAAGTGCGACTGGGCTAGAGTATCAAACTAGGAGCTCTCGGGACCCACATCCAATCTGCCATGAACTTGGCTGGGTAACCTTGGGCTGCCTGCCTATCTCAGCCTAGCTTACCTAGCAGACTTGTGAGTCTGAAATGAAGGGGGAATCGTGGGTGCCATCTTTTAACTTCTTGGAGGAATTGTTGGATAGCCGCACGCTGGGTGGAAGGAAGGTAGAGTTGCAGCTTAGTGGTAGAGCCTTCGCTATGACGTGCAGAAGGTTCCAAGTGGAATCTGTGGCATCTCCAGATAAAAAAACCAGCAGTGGGTGATATGAAAGGCTTCCACCGGAGGCCCCTGGAGAGCTGCTGCCTGTTGGGAGTTCGGGTTGCCAGGTCCAAGTTGGGAAATTCCTGGAGATATGGAGGGAGGACCCTAGAGAGGGCAGGGTTTGGGAAGAGGAAGGCCTTCAACAGGGTATAATGCCCTAGAATCCATTCTCCAGAGCAGCCATTTTCTCCAGGGGAACGGATCTCTGGTCTGGAGATCAGTTGCAATTCCAGGAGATCTCCAGCCACTACTTGGAAATTGGCAACCCTAGTTGGAATAGACAACACTGACCTTGAAAGATTTAAGTATAAGGCTGCTTCGTGTGTATGTGTACAGCTGTGTGTTGCTGCACTGGAGGAGCTGGTTCACGTTGCACATTCTCAGTGTCACTGTCAGGCCTTGTACAATTAAGCCAGACTAAATTGCAGTGTGGCTCGTGACTTTTTTGCCCGGCAATGCAGAGTGCTTCTGGCAATCATGGGATGGATGGAATGACTTGCATAACAGGTCGACGCTAAGCACACGGGAGTGCTTTCTTGCCACGTGGAGCAACAGCTGCCTTGTAAAGCAGGTGAAGCCATCCCGTTTAAAGAGAGCTGGTCATTAACGTGAAGCCAGAGCCTGCAGCGGGCTATTCCGGAAGGAGGAGTAAGGGCACACCTGTGCTTGTGGTTCCCAAAGGACTGTCGTGATGGACAGCCTTTCCATCTTCCCCAGCAACATAGGCGATCCTCTCTTGGAGCCAGAAGGGGTGGAAGTAGCCATCTGCTCTGAACTAAAAACAGACTCCCGGCTGAGTAGAACCATTTTCTTAAGTGTCCAAGAGAAACAAACAGGCATGGTCTAAGTGGTCTGATGGTGTCAGGCCTTGGAAGCTAAGCAGAGTCGGACCTTGTACAGGTGACCACCAAGGAAGACTCTGCAGAGGAAGGCAATGGCAAGCCACCACTTGAAAACCCCTTACTGGGGTCACCTTAAGTCAGTTGTGACTTAACAACAGGTACACATATAAACAGAGGTGGACTTTCACACCTTTGAAGAACTCTTCCCTTTCCTCAGCTACTCCTTTGCTAAGCAAAAACATCATAGGAGCTGCAGAGGTTGGATAGTTAGCCTCTTTTCCTCTCTGGACTAGCCAAACATGGCCCAGGACCGCGTGTAGAAAATTCCTCTCTGTGGGGGAGTATCTTTCAAAGTGTGTCAGTTTTAGTTGAGAAGGTTCTCGCGGGGAAACTGCACTCCTGTTTTTTATAAACTGAGTTGGTACGCTTAATCTGGGAAATTTCAGTATGACTTCAGGATGTCTGAATCAGTTTTGCCATAGAAATATGAATGGGTAGTGAGTTGTTTACTTCCTTGGAGAAAAGTGGCCTGGTGGGTGCATAGAGTGGACAAAGAATGACTGGCCTGAGCAAGCATCTGTGGCAAAGTGAAGAGTTCAAACCTGGGACTCCCAAGTCATAAATAGTGTTCTAACCACTACACAATACCACTTCCTATCCCTCTTATCATACTATATAAAAGACGAGCTGTATTGGTGACGACTCACTTTTTATCCTCACAGAGGCGCACACTGGCCTTGAGGATGCTGCAAAGTGGCTGCTTGCTGCTGGGAGGGGGCGCACCAAATGGATGGTTTAAGCACTGCTCCCCATGCCTCCCCTCAGTGCCCTCCTCCTCTGGCTTGGGGGCTGCTGCAAAATGCCCGCTTACTGCTGGGAGGAATACTAAAGCTGTCGATTCACCAGGCCCCCTTGTAATAACAATAACATTCTATTTATATACTGCCCTTCAGGATGACTTAACACCCACTCAGAATGGTTTAAAAGTATGTCATCTCCACAACAACAAACACCCTGTGAGGTGGGTGGGGCTGAGAGAGCTCCTAGAAGCTGTGACTAGCCCAAGGTCACCCAGCTGGCGTCAAGCAGAGGACTGGGGAATCAAACCCGGCTCTCCAGATTAGAGTCCTGCCGCTCTTAACCACTACACCAAACTGGCTCTCAGTTTGCCACCAAACTGGCAGCAAGCGGGAGCTTTAGGGTGGCCCCCAGGCCAGAGTGGGAGGCCACTGAGGAGAAGAAGAGTAGAATACAGATTAGTCTCTGGTCAGGCGCATGGCCAGGAGGGAGCCCGCCGAATTGACAGGCTAAGTGCTCCTCCCTGTGCCTCACCTGAGGGTCGCTGAGGAGAAGGTGGAAGTCCTAGCGCCGTTGGATGCCTGTCCACACATGGGAGGGGTCCCCACTGGATCCTATAGAGTTTATTCTCCCTTTCCTAAAAAAGCCTGGCTGTAATCCTGAAGGCGGTTCCCTCGGAGTAAACTCTACTGATTGTTACGTTTCATAAAATATTTAAAAAAATGACCAGCAACAGTTTTCTAGAGCCTGTTGTATTTTTTCACACAATGGGCTTCGTTGCTAGTCTAGTAATAATATTAACACATTTTGTAAACTGCTCTGAGTGTGGCAAGTTGTCCTGAAGGGTGATATATAAATCAAATATTACTATTAGTTGAGGATAGTTCTTAAGTGAATTGCTAGTCAGGGGCTTCTACCCATGACTTGGGCTCATCTTTTTGCTATGGGCATCCTCTGGGGCTTACCGGCCTTGTCACAAATGATTCCCGCCCCTGCCCCTCCCGGCAATGTTTAGAAGTGCAGGATGAAGTATATCTGTGATTTCCTGTAGTCTTGAGGGGATGGAAAGGCATTAAGAATTGCATTTCCCTGGATTTGTATCATGGGGTGCGTAATTTCAAACATTTAAGGCAGACAATGAAAACGAGTAGTTATATGCACTCATGAAAATGAAAAAATACCTGCCCACAGCAGTGCCGCCAAACATTAAGGTGGCCACTCCCTCTAGTGGCCGGAGCTTGTTATTACTGAGAGAGGGGTTACTGCTGCCCCCCCCCATGTAAACACAACTTTGAATAGCCCAGCATTTCTTCCTGCCAGAGAAAGTTGTATTTATTTACTCATGTTAGAAAATAGCCTCTTAAGCAGTCATTAAAGGCAGAAAAGAAAGATGGCATCCTTAATGGAGTTATAGAAGGAACGAACAATGAATAGACACACCAGTTGCACCAATGATTTACGTCCCAGGGCGGGGCGGGGGGGGGGGGGGAACTCCAAGCAAGGTTGGTAAGAGCGGAAGTGAAAAACGGTGGCAACTATTCTAACCTGTCAGTGTGGTTGTTTGGCCATTTTCAAACTGAACGGGTGCTGCTGTTGGAATTGCCCATGTTAAATGACTTGACACCTTAACCAAGTAGTCTCGGTTTAATACCATGACTTGCCTTTGGTTTCCCTTGGGAATGGGCTTTTGATGGATGGGGTGTGAAGTGAACGCCAGCTAACTGCTGCTCTGCAGAGTCCCGTTCTGAGGAGAAATTGTTGCACGATTAGAAAATGATGCGCCAATCAATCCGTGCAAAATCTGGTTTCAGCTGAAGGAGGAAAAACCGATGTTGGCTTATCTTCATCCTGGAGAGAAGGCTGTACATGAGCCTAAATTACAGTGGATCCCTGCTACAGTTATGTACGTTTCTGTGTACACTGACTGCCATGGTTAGAATCCTAGAGTTGGAAGGGGCCTAACGGACCACCTAGTTCAACCCCCGGCCCAGTGCAGGGTCAGCCTAAAGCAGGGCTTTTTTTCTGGGAAAAGAGGTGGTGGAACTCAGTGGGTTGCCCTTGGAGAAAATGGTCACATGGCCGGTGGCCCCACCCTCTGATCTCCCAACAGAGGGGAGTTTAGATTGCCCTCCGCACTGCTGAGCAGCGTGGAGGGCAATCTCAACTCCCCTCTGTCTGGAGATCAGGGGGTGGGGCCACCAGCCATGTGACCATTTTCAAGAGGTTCCGGAACTCCGTTCCACCACGTTCCAGCTGAAAAAAAGCCCTGGTAACAACAACAATAACAGTATGCTTACATAACCACCCTTCTATGCAGATTAGTGCCCTCTCAGAGTGGTGAACATAGAGTTATTATTATCCCCACAATCCAGCTGGGGAGCTGGGGCTGAGAGGAGTGACTTACCCAAGTCCGCCTACTGAGCTCAGGGCAGTGGTGGTATTTGAACTCACAGCCCAACCACTTAGCCATTATGGTACAGCAGAAAAGATTGAAAGGCACTAGGAACTGGGTGGAAAAGTGCAAATAACATATTCAGGACTGTTGTAGCTGCTTGATTTGCGTCTGACATGATGTTTGAACCCGAGTCCCCCCGGGCTTATTCACAAAATCAGGCTAGTTGTCAGTATCTGGAAGGGACTTGACATCTAAAAACACTCCCTTCTCCTGCCATGGAACTGATGCTTTCTTGGGGCTGCATCCTTAGTAGTGAGTTGTGCTTTTAAATAACCAGGTTTTTATTGAGGTTTCCTCTGGGCTGAACATTTTTGCAGGGAAATAGGTTGGGTAGACACAGCAGAAAATTCTGTGAGTTGATTGAAAGGAAGAAATAATATAATTTGGAAGCATTTTGTTCCCTGAGCAGTTTAGTACAAATTCTTAAAATAGAACAACGCTCCAATTCAACCTTATTTTTTCCTTCGCAACAAAGAATGAAAGAATTTTATCATGCACTTAGAGCTAAAATGTAATGCTGTCACTACAAATGCTGACATTACTGGCCTTTAATGGATGCCTCCTACAACGGGATGCAAACATTTTCTGCCATTTACTCCAGGTGTCGAAAATTGTGCTCAAATGTTTGCACTTTTCCACCTTCAGGACTCTTGATAATGCATGCTTCTCCTTTTGACAAGGCAAAATGCTTGTAATTCCCGCTTGGAGTTTGAAGCAAGGGCTGCTAATATTTTGACAACAGCAAACTGGCAATGAAAATCCCAACAGAAGTCGTTCTAATAAGTGTCACATCACTATGTTTGCACAATTCATTTTTAACATTGTCATAATATCTGAAATATTTTTAGTATGGTTCTTAAGATGGAAAGAGTGCCCAACAGCGCCACCTGTTGGAAAACTTACGCAAATCTGATTGCTGCCTGTCAACAGGGAAGACTCCAACATAAGATTTTTTCCTTGAGACCCAATTCTTTCCTTGGGACCTAAGAAAGAAGTTGTGCATTTCTGAGAAAGCAAATGCCTGCACAGTCTATTTAATAAACTCACATGCAATGAATCAAAAGGACCTTGCTGCATGTTTGGTGTAGTGGTTAAGAGCGGCAGGACTCTAATCTGGAGAGCCAGGTTTGATTCCCCACTCCTCCGCTTGAAGCCAGCTAGGTGACCTTAGGTCACTCACAGCTCTCTCAGAGCTCTCTCAGCCCCACGCACCTCACAAGGTGATTGTCATGAGGATAACAACATTTGTTATGCAGATGTTGCCTTCTGCAGTAATCTGAGGGGAGAGGATCTGGATTTAACCAGAATTGGCCTCTCCACCCACCTCCAACGGGTACCAGCCACTGCTGTTCTGAATATGTGGAAAGTAACCCGCCAAACAGGCTCAGGCTACTTATGGACTGCTGAACTGCCCAATTAAAAACCAGTTCCCTGCTTGCTGAATGTAACTGGTGGGTGCTTCCCTTTCTAGGTACATAATGGCCGAATCCACACGTCTCAAGTTTGCTGCTTCCCCCCACCCCCACCATTTATGCGCTTCTCAGAGGGTTGTTCACATACTCTTACCTCAATCCCACCATTCTTTCGCATCTGTTGCGTTGTGCCTCAGATGAGTGTGGCGTGCTTTCTAATGCTTCTCTTGTGCAGTTCTCACCATGGATGTGAACAAATAGAAGTGGTTCACAAAGAGACCCCCCCCTTTTAACCCCCCCCCACTTCCTTGTTTATAGCTTTTCCGGAATACCATCCCTCTTTTCTGTGCAATTCATTTGTGTCATTTTTTACTGCTGAAGGACTGCTTAGGTAATATCTGTGGCTGCCAAAGTTGAATCGTCTCTTTTTTTTTAAAGAAATGTTGAAATTACCATTATAGCAAAAATCTGCGATTCTACAATAACATTTTAGCATTAAATAAGTAGTCTGTGCTAAGTGGCCAGCACCAACCTCCCCCAATCTTTCCCAGTGGCCCATTGTTCTCTCCTGGGCTCTATGACTATCAGAAAAGACTGTTTCTCTTGGCCTGAGTGTGCGATGCTTCATTGTGTGGTTTATCACTGAAAGGGGTATGTGGCCTCACCATAGCAATTTAGCAAAAAATCGCTATAGCGGTGTCCGGGGTCTGAGGCACGGCCCCTGGCCTCGACAGGAGGAAGCAGGGGGAGGCAGCCGGGAGACAGCAGTCCTGCCGCCTCAGCCGGTGGCCAGGGCCAGAACCTGCCTACTCCAGAGGAGAGGGGCAAAGGGCCAAGGCCCCAGAGGGCTAGAGGGGGCAGGGAGAGGCCAGCTAGTCCCACCCTCCAGGGGGAGGAAAGGGGGCTGAGCAGGACAGAGGGAGAGGGCAGAGGCAGGGGGAATAGGGACCCAGCAGCAGCCCAAACAGAGCCCTTACCAGCCAAGGAGGAGAAGCAGCCACAGCAGCTCAGAGCCACGCCCCAGCCTCCACCTCAGCTTGAAGACAGCAAACTGGCTCAGGAGACGCTCAGAAGCCAGCCCCTCCAGGTGGAGCTGCTGAAGGCATTCTGTGGGAAGAGCTGGGCAGCCAGCCAAGGGGCCACAGCTGGGCCTATCTTCAGTAATCAGCTCAGCCAGAGAGGCCTGGCAGCCAGCCAACATGACACAGCTGTTGCTGATCCAGGCAGCCCAGCCAGCTACCCCAGCTGCAGCAGCTTAAGACAGCCCAGCCCAATGCTGGGAGGCCAAGGAGGGGTGGGGCCTGGCAGACACGACCTGCAAGGAGGGCGGGGCGGTGAGAGAAGGCCCTATAAAGGCTGGTTGGGAAGAGCTCTGGGGTGGTGGGTGTGAGTAAGGAGTGATGACATGGAGTGAGAGCAGAGGCTTGGAGGAGAGTTCTGGGAGGAAGAGATGACAGAGGGCGAAGGGGGTGAGCAGGCCAGGTTGAGCAGGCCAGCAAGTGGACTGAGAGGGAGTCTGGGTGATGTATATTGCTCCTCCTTCCACAGAGCAGGGTCCAGCAGCATCCCTGGCACCCCTCTGATGCCAGGGCTGGCCCAGCTGGTGCCCCACCCAGTGGCAGTGGTGGTGAGCCCTGACAAGTGGAAATCTAGTATAATTTTTTTTTTAAATGCAATGTCGTCATTGGCTACCTGCCCCCTAATGCGCGATTCTCCAAGGGATGTGGACAATGTAGAGTGCAATGCTGCTGCAGTAAGAGAGGGGATGTGAACACAGACTGGGAAAGTGCGGGATAGAATCCAGTGCGACTATTGTGTATGAAAAGCGGAAGGTAGGGAAGTGTGGATTCGGCCAATGTTTTATCTCATAATGGGGGACAAAAACCAAAGGGAATGTTGCCTGGCAACAGAAAAACCCTTGGCTTGGCTTGGCCTTGATGGTCCTTTCCATGTAACAATTTGTTTATTCTAATAATAGCCTGTGGGAGGGTAGGGGGAGTTGTGGCAGTGAACAGCGATCTGTCCGGGAGAAGCATCTTTCAGGATTTCAAAGGGGATGTTAGGTACCTGGAGGCTATTTTTGATTTTCTTACCTTGCAATAGCCCTTGGGTGTTAAGGAAATCATGTCTGCCCTTCCTCTTTCCTGCTTGATTGGTACACAGTTTAATTTGAGCTAATCAACGCGAGCATTGAAGAGGCGAAAAGGAAGTGCAGCTCTTGGCTGATTGCAGCTTGGAATCTATTTCGCTGAAGCACTGCAAACTTATCTCTCTTTTTTATGCATCTCTCAGCAGAATTTGAATTGAAAAAACACACCAAAAGAACAAACACTACCTAGGCAATAGATCATAGTGTTTTCTATCCATGAGTACCAAATGATGGGGGAAAATGACCCAAGAGGGATGTTGACTTTTATGCCTCGTTTGAGAGGCGCTGTGGTTCAGTAGCAGAGCATCTCCTCGGCATGCAGAAGTTCCCAGGGTCCATCTCCGGCACCTCCAGTTAAAAGGCTCAGATAGCAGGTGATCCGAAAAACCATAAGACCCTGGAGACTTGCTGCCACTGGTAGACAACAGTGACCTTGATAGTCCAATGGTGCGGTTCAATATAAGATGGCTTCGTGCAAGTATCCCACAGACATTGTTGAAAATAAAATATGCTCGACTGGGTGGACCTTTCGTTTTGGTCTGGCCAACATCAGGATTTTTTGATTCGTTCTGGTGTGGTAGACAGTGCCCTCAAGTCTTAGTTGACTTATGGCGACCCCTAGCAGGGTTTTCATGGCATGAGAGGTGGTTTGCCATTGCCTGCCTCTGCAACCCTGGTCTTCCTTGGAGGTCTCCCATCCAATTATTAACCAAGTCCAGCCCTGCTTAGCTTCTGAGATCTGACAAGATTGGGCTTGCCTAGGCTATCCAGGTCAGAGTCAGTCTGGTTATTATTCTCCTATAGGAATTTTAACACCCTGATTTGTGTGGTCGCTTTGGCCCTATGAGGCTTTGAGACAGACGACTCAACTTGAGGAACATCTTAGCATCTGGTCCTGCCTGTTGTTTTTGTCTTTTCAGTTTTTATCAGATATTCTTGTTCTACACTACCCAAGTGTGTGTGTGGGAGGTAACACCAAACATTTAAACAAAGGCCATTTTCACATGTCTTACTGGCTGCGCAAAATCGCGCAAAACTCCCGGAACAACAGTGTCTTCCTGGCGTGTGCCACAAACCAGAGTCATAACGAGAAATTGCACCAGGAAGATGCTGTCGTTCTGGGAGTTTTGTGCAATTTTGTGTGACTGGTAAGATGTGTGAAAATGGCCAAAGTCCCAGAAGGGCAGTGGCTTAGAGCAAGAGGAAAAAGTACCCCAGGAGACCCTTGGGCTTGACCCTTGCCAAGACTTCCATATGTAATTGTTGAAAGTAATGCTGATTGAAATGTCTGCTATTGAGAAGCCATTTTGTACCCTTTGCATCAGAAATCCTTGGGGACTGAGATGAAAGTCAGCCGGGGGTGGCTGGGTGGATTAACAAAAAAGAGCAGAAATAATATTTTATGGGTTTCTCTATTTATATATCAGACACAAACAAAATAAAAGATTTTTCTCTTCAGAATTCCGTCTATATTTCTATGAAGGAAGATGGTTTTCATAATGCTAGAAAGTTTACCTTTTTATTTAGATTTCAAGTTTTCTTGTGTCTTTTAATGATGAAAATTCTAACTATCTGGAAGAAAATTGCCAAAATGTCTCGAATTTCTTAGTTCTTGGTTTATTTAAAATCACAAATTATGAAGCCAAAAAAGTCAGAAAGACATCCTTCACCCCAACCATCTGTTAACATCTGTTAACATTGACTAGTTTTCCATTGACTAGTTTTCCATTGACTAGTTTCTTCAAACATTTTAAAGTCATGCCTTCATTTCCTTTGGCTGGAATTTCAGGTTGTTAAAGAGAAGTGATGCATTCTGGGGGCAAACTCCTCTTTGCCCACTAAATTATTCTCCTCAAGTAACTTAGAGAATAATGTGGTTAACGTTTGTTGGTTCTGTACCTTTCAGGTGAGCCTTATCACATGGCACAGTAGAACCTCTGGACAGAGGAATATGTGTGGTGCCCTCAAGTCATAGCTGACTTATGGTGACCCCTGGCAGGGTTTTCATGGCAAGAGACTATCAGAGGTGATTTGCCATTGCCTGCCTCTGCAACCCTGGTCTTCGCTGGAGGTCTCCCATCCTGTTACTAACCAAGGTCGACTCTGCTTAGCTTCTGAGATCTGATGAGATCAGGCACCCCTGGGCTATCCAGATCAGGGTGAAATACACCCATATTCACATTGCACTGGGAGGGGGGGAAGTATGTATTTTAAGGCTATATAAACAATCCAGCTCTTAAGGTGTCCAATTCCCCTTGTGGAAGTGAGGAAATTCCTTCCTGCAGAGGACATTTTTTTTTAAAAGTAGCAGTCTGCACAGTATCAAGGTTTTACCATCGAGTTTCCGGCAATTCCTAGAGCTACCTGTGTCACTTCTGGGCTTTTATGGGAAGTGATATGATGCCACAGACAGCATTGACCCCCCCCCCCCCATGTTCCTGCCCACAACACTGTCTTGCTCTGTCATTTTTATATGGAGGGTAAGTAGCAAAAACTCCTTAGTGAGGGATTGAGTTAGTCTAGAATACGGTGAGTTGGTCTATTATGTACATAAGTAGTTAATTTGGCCATTGATGCACATTCATAGATCTTATCTCTCCACTCCAACACATCAGGGCACGTATCTGTTTTCCATTTCACTGCGTATAACACCCTTGCTCTTGTCACCATGTAACGAAAAGGGTCTCCCTGTTTTTTTGTAACATTATTTGGTAGAATGTTTAATAGCATGTTTTTTGGATTTAGTTCAAAGAGCTTGAAAATCGTCTGCATCTCTTCATGTACCTTTATCTAATATTTTCGTGCTTTCTTACATGTCTACCACATATGATAAAATGTTGCAAGGTTTGGAAAATACTTGAGTGAAGCAAGGGAAGTCAATAACAAGGGAAATCTGAATGTAATAATTATGATCTTGAATTGAGCCTGGTAACTGATGGGTAGCCTAGGAGTGACTGCAGGATGGGAATGGTACACATGCTGTGTCCAGCTCCTGAAAGTAAATGAACTGCAGCCTTTTGCATCCACTGGAGTATCTGAGTTGACTTCGAGGGGGGACCTGTGTAGAATGCACTACAGTAGTCAAACTCGATGTTACTGTGGCATGAATCCAGGTGGCCAGATGAGCCATGTCAATCATAGAATCATAGAATCATAGAGTTGGAAGGGGCCATACAGACCATCTAGTCCAGCCCCCTGCCCAGTGCAGGATCAGCCTAAAGCATCTCTGAGAAATATTCTTCCAGCCTCTTCTTGAAAACTGGCAGTGAGGGGGAGCTCACCACCTCCCTAGGCAGCTGATTCCACTTTTGAACTACTCTGACCGTGAAAAAGTTCTTCCTAATGTCCACCTTTGTGCATGTAATTTAAGCCCATTGTTTCGGGTCCTACCCTCTGCTGCCAACTGGAACAGCTCCTTGCCCTCCTCCAAATGACAGCCTTTCAGATATTTAAAGAGAGAAATCATGTCCCCCCTCAGCCTCCTCTTCTCCAAACTAAACATTCCCAAGGCCCTCAGCCTTACCTTGTAGGGCTCAGTCTCCAGACCCCTGATCATTCTCGGCGCTCTCCTCCGCACCCTCTCGATTTTGTCCACATCCTTTTTGAAGTGAGGCCTCCAGAACTGCACACAATACTCCAGGTGCGACCTGACCAAGGCGGTACAGAGAGGGGCTATGACCTTTGGCCCCTTTGATACAATCCAGGATTGAATTGGCCTTTTTTGCCACCGCATCACACTGACTGCTCGTATTTACTTTACAGTCCACTCTTACCCCAAGATCCCTTTCACATATACAGAGGTGTATCCCCCATCCAGTATTTGTGCTTCCCATTTTTGTGGCCCAGATGTAATACTGTGCCCTTGTCAAAGTAGAGGGCCATCTTCCAGGCTAGTCTGAGTTGAGAGAAGGCCTTTTTTGCCACTGCATTTACTTACTTCTCCAGCAGTGGTGCTGGACCCAATATAATGCCTAGACTTTTCACTGAACCAATCACTGTTAACTGGGACCCTAACAAGGGTCAGAAATACAATGTCGTTCAAGATCTCCGCTTTTCCAGCTAGCATCACTTCCATTTTATCAATTTCAATTTGTTTTTCTGCCATTTGATTACAGCTGTCTTGCAGTGACTTGGTACCTCTACAACATCACCAGGGGATTTGGATACAGAGTTATAGAGCTGGGTATCATCTACGTATTAATGACATCCAGGGCTTTTTTTCAGATGGAACGTGGTGGATTGGAGTTCCGGAACCTCTTGCAAATGGTCACATGGCTGGTGGCCCCGCCCCCTGATCTCCAGACAGAGGGGAGTTGAGATTGCCCTCCGCGCCGCCGAGCGGCGCGGAGGGCAATCTCAACTCTCCTCTGTCTGGAGATCAGGGGGCGGGGCCACCAGCCATGTGACCATTTTCTCCAAGGGCAACCCATTGAGTTCCACCACCTCTTTTCCCAGAAAAAAAGCCCTGATGGCATCCAATTCCATAGCTACGAATTATTTTTCTTAATAGATGTTGAGTAACATGGGGGATAAGATTGTGCCTTGCAGAGCCCTACAAGATAATTTCCACACTGAGGATAGCTGGTCTCCAATAGCAGCCCTCTGAGTCTGTCACATGAGAAACCATCTAAAACCTTGATACCTACTTCTGATTCCAAACGCCTCAACATGATGGCATGGCCTACTGTATCAAAGGCTGCAGATGGATTCAGGAAGAGCAACAATGAAGCATGGCCTCTGTCTGCATTCAGGCAGAGATCATCAGTTCGAGCCACTAGAACCGTCTCCGTCCCATAGCCTAGTCTAAAACCAGACCGAAAAAGGTTAGAGAACAAGAGTTGTCCAAGAAGGCCTGGAGTTGGTCAGCTACTGCTCTCTCAACCACTTTGCCCAGAAAGTACAGATGAGAGACGGCAATAATTGGCTACCTCATTTTTGTCTAAGGATGGTTTTTTTAAGCAATGAGAGAAAGGCCACCTCTTTGAGAGGCTGAAGGAAGGTGCCTTGAATTAATGACTGGTTTATGGTTATGTTGTCTTTACAAGATTCCAGTAGACAGGATGTGCAAGGGTCCAATGTACAAGTACTGGGCCTTCACAGACACTAGAATTTTGTCAAATAGAAAAGAGTCCAGTAGCACCTTTCAGACTAACCAACTTTACTGTAGCATAAGCTTTCGAGAACCACAGTTCTCTTCGTCAGATGCAATAGTAGAATTTTGTCAATATCCATCAATGTAACTGGGTCTAAATAATTCCAAAGAAGACTGAATGGAGTGTTAAGCATAACTTCTGCTTTGTCTATATTACAGCCAGGGCTTTTTTCAGCTGGAACGCGCTGGAACGGAGTTCCGGAACCTCTTGAAAATGGTCACATGGCTGGTGGCCCAGCCCCCTGATCTCCAGACAGAGGGGAGAGGGCAATCTCAACTCCCCTCTGTCTGGAGATCAGGGGGCGGGGCCACCCGCCATGTGACCATTTTCTCCGAGGGCAACCCACTGAGTTCCACCACCTCTTTTCCCAGAAAAAAAAGCCCTGATTACAGCTGGCATCCAGATCGGAATTATTTGATTAGCAAAAAAACTTTGCAAAGGTGTCGCAGCTGATTTTCTGTTCTAGAGGCATTGAGAGTTCAGATTTAGGAGTCAAAAGATGCTGAGATACCTTAAACAGTTAGGATGGATGTGAATCAGCTGATGCAACGGTTGCAGAAAAATATTGTTGTCCCTGCTACTCTCCTTTACCCAAGCGTATACCATGAGAACACTTTCTCTTTTGTGTCTGTGTGACCTTTATACGGCTGCCTCCCTGACTCCAAAGGCTCTTGTCACCAAAAGCTTTTGCCTTTGACCTCCTCAGTTGAGCTGGTAATATAAGCCTGTTTTATGTTGAGCCTGTTTATGTTGACTGTGAATGGTAGCTGCAAGAAATCTCTCTTACCTTTACAATGACTGTGATTTTGTGACAAAGAATTTTCTTGAAATGGGATGTTTTGGATCTAGATACCCTATCAGAATAATCAATCACAGCCATTTATAGAATCATCAATGACAGCCATCTATGGAACTTCCTATTTGAACTTTTACTCACGGGCTGTTTTCACACTGTTTACTGGCCACAGAACATTGCGCTGAGCTCCCGGAACGACAGCATCTTCCTGGCGCGATTTCGCGCGAGAACTCCTGTTCCTGCGCGAAATCGCACGAGGAAGATGCTGTCGTTCCGGGAGCTGTATCCTGAATTCTTGGTGTTTGGGGGAGCAATCAGTGGGAGGGCTTCTAGTGTCCCTTCCCCACTGGCAGACCTCCTGAGGACACCTTTTTTTGGCCACTGTGTGACACAGAGTGTTGAACTGGATGGGCCATTGGCCTGATCCAACATGGCTTCTCTTATGTTCTTACGAGCTCAGCGCAATGTAAGCAGTGTGAAAATGACCATGGACTCTTAGCTACTACAAGGAAGGTGTGCATATGAATGAGGAATTGTATTACATTTTGACTTTTTGAGATGTGTACTACAGAGGCGCTTTCTATGCATTTGCAATATGCTATAAATGGACTTTGTATTACAGTAAACATTGGAGCACTAGGACTTTACAATCTGGGTATAAGCTACCTCTATATAAACGGTTTATATATGTACATGTCACTTTAAGAGGCTTTTGCCTTGTTGGTTCGGAGTATAAACCTTGTAGTAGAATTGATTGTATATGACTATATAGAAGTATAAACTTTGTTGTTTTAAGTAAAAATAAGACACCAGTTTACTTGCTCTATATTGATATTTATTATCGACGATTATAAACATCACCTAGTAAGATTTTGCAGTTTGAATTTTTTTCTTAGGTACTTATCACTGCGATATTCTTTCTTGCTGGTAATATAAGGAAAGCTTGTTATAGATGTTAGTTTTACAGAATGGTCAGCATGTGAGGTTGAAAACAGGATCCCCCCCCCTTAAAATTAGAATTTATCACCTAAGGGTGATGGTTGCAGTTAAGCGTATTGATTTCTGAATACTTCTTAAGCTTGGTGGTTTCAAAAATAATTGTATCTCCTTAAAGGGATACAGACTCCGTCACACAGTAATTTTCTACCCAGGTCTTCACTAAATCCAAATTAAATAGATTACATTAAGCTTCTTTGACCAAAGGTCTTAAGCACCCCCCACAAATACAATAAGATAATATAAAACACATAATAGAATGAAATATGACAATATTACAATGCTTATAGGCAACTTTCCCATATAACATCATCGGATTAAAACCCAATTGAATAGCCCTTTAAGGTGATTGCTTTTGCTAAGAATTGAGCAATATATCGAGTTATTTTGGGATCTGAATCTGCCAACAGACGAGAGC
Source organism: Eublepharis macularius (assembly GCF_028583425.1). Taxonomy (NCBI): domain Eukaryota; kingdom Metazoa; phylum Chordata; class Lepidosauria; order Squamata; family Eublepharidae; genus Eublepharis; species Eublepharis macularius. The sequence goes on along the minus strand of NC_072791.1, from coordinate 222,977,607 downwards.
TCATCCAAGGTTCATCAGGAAGCTGATATGTGGTCAGGAGTAGGACTAAAATCCAGAGGTCTCTGGGCACAATCCATTGATTGCAGAAGCGCATGAGATGATCTATAGTCTCCATTGCCCCAGAAACACAGCAACAGAAACCATCTGAAAATGAAATTTCAACAAAGAGCCCCCTCAGTTCCGCAGCTTGCAAAATATTTCATCTGCCGTTTCCACCAGCCCAGTATTGCCTCTGATTCTAGGTGTACAAGAGCTAAGATGAACGGCAATAGTGGGGAATGGGAGTTTGCGCAGTAGAGCTATTTCAAATTGACATGTATCTTTAACGATATGAGAGGAACAGGCCTTATGGCAGGTCAAGCCAATTGATGACTCTCCTTAACAACTCGTGGGCAGGGCAAGAACGCATGATCTTTCTTCTCCCCAGGGAAGAAGGAAGGGACAATATTGCCCAAACCAGGCTTATTTCTCAAAAGACCACACGTCCTTAGAGAATGGTGTGACACTTGTGAACTCCGGACCATTGTGAGGGAACATTTCCGCCAAACCACCAGGCCGGTGCTTCTAGGCACAGCACTTAAGTATCTACGAGGGCAGCTCCACACTGCTCCTTTGGAGGGTGGTTAGCCAAACTAAGCAGCCATGGGAGCAGCATCACTAGTGCTGCTGAAAGGATAGTTAGCCAAACAGAGCTGCCTGGTGGTTTGGCTAACCGCCTTCCTTAATATTCGATTTTCATCTCCATCTTGGCAGTTTTTGTTTTTCAGCTTCAGGATTGCTCTGGGCCAATGCGGGTTGCTGGTTAGGGCTGGGAAGGAATTTTTTCCTTTGGGGGACTTATTGGCTGTTGTCCTCTGAGGGATTTTTGCCTTCCTCAGAGCGATTCTATTAATCCTGGGACCTTCTTTCTAAAAAGGCCCAGATCACAAGAGACTCGCATTGTCTGGGATGGCACATCTCAGTTTTCAGATTTCAGAGGTTGCAAAAATGTGGAAGTTTAAAATAGTTGCTAATATCTACATGTTTCCATTCAAAAACAATTAATGAGATTTTTTAAGAAAACAAGAAAAGTAATTAAAATTCTGTGGAGTGTTTCCTCTGCAAATAAAGACTAAAAATCAATAAAAACAGGAAAGACAGTTGAAATATATTATTTAAAAAAATTTCTCTTCAATTCCAGGAATTTACGCTTCTTTTATTCCCAAATAAGTTACAATGATGAAAACACTAAATGTAGTAAAATAAACCCCTTTTAAAGACTCTTTATTCTCTGTGTTTGTGCATTGTTTCAGTTGGTTTTCTGAGGGTTCAGCCCATGAGGGTTGGATCCGCTTTGTGTTTCTCTAATTCCACATTTGAGGGACTCAAACCGAAGCGATGTCTGGTTGGTGTCCTGTTTTTATTTATGCACCTAGAAAAATGTCCTATTTCTGCTACAGGCTTTCTGGGGGAAGACAATATGAAGGGATTTGTCGGTGTGGCTTTTTTGTCCTTGCAATACAACGTTACAACGTTGAGACGTTAGAGGGGGTTGTTGTTAACCTCTAACTCACCCTGTATTTGCCTGTCAATGATTGGATAGTGATATTTGCGCTCCAAACTTAACAAAATTTCTGTGTGTAAACTGAGGTGTTTGGGAAGGAATCTTCAAAATTTGCAATTTGTTTTTTAAACCACAATGTTGCAACATTGTTGTTATTAAAAAGCCACTGAAAATTCAGAGGGAAAAACAGGACTAAAAAAATACAGGAACATGGAGACTCCTGTATAAAGACCATCCTAAATAACTTGGGTTGGTGAGATGACAATTTACTTAGAGTCATAGAATCATAGAGTTGGAAGGGTCCATACAGACCATCTAGTCCACCCCCCTGCCCAGTGCAGGATCAGCCTAAAGCATCTCTGACAAATATTCATCCAGCCTCTTCTTGAAAACTGCCAGTGAAGGGGAGCTCACCACCTCCCTAGGCAGCTGAGTCCACTTTTGAACTACTCTGACCGTGAAAAAGTTTTCCCTAATATCCAGCCAGTACCTTTGTGCATGTAATTTAAGCCCATTGCTTCGGGTCCTACCCTCTGCTGCCAACTGGAACAGCTCCTTGCCCTCCTCCAAATGACAGCCTTTCAAACATTTAAAGAGAGCAATCATGTCCCCCCTCAATCTCCTCTTCTCCAAACCAAACATTCCCAAGGCCCTCAGCCTTTCCTCGTAGGGCTCAGTCTCCAGACCCCTGATCATCCGCGTCGTTCTCCTCTGCACCCTCTCAAACTTAGTGTGCACACACCACATAACAAACAATGATGGCATTTTACTTTTTATAAAGGATGAGGGGCGAGGGGGGGAGGAAGTAAGAGGGTGAAGGGTTAGGGTTACACATTGCTGTTCAACCAATCAGGATGCACGGGGATAGGGGGATGGGCAAAAAGCAGGACTTGCGCCATAGAAAACATTCTGTGCTTCAGGGCTTTTTTTCTGGGAAAAGAGGCGGTGGAACTCAGTGGGTTGCCCTCGGAGAAAATGGTCACATGGCTGGTGGCCCTGCCCCCTGATCTCCAGACAGAGGGGAGTTGAGATGGCCCTCCGCACCGCGCGGCGGTGCGGAGGGCAATCTAAACTCCCCTCTGTCTGGAGATCAGGGGGCGGGGCCAACAGCCATGTGACCATTTTCAAGAGGTTCCGGAACTCCGTTCCACCGCGTTCCAGCCCTGCTGTGCTTCAAAATGCCATCTTTATCTTCGCTGTCAAAAAATTAGGGTATGTGCTCAGGGAAAAAAAACTACAGAAAACCCAGGGGAGAATCAATTATGCAGCACGTGCAGAACACAAAAGAAGTTAGTTCTCCCCAAAGCAGGAATCTGACATGTTTACTGCCATCCTTTTATAACCTGAACATTGATTAACAGCTGATAACAAAATAGTTCAGTCCGCAAAAACAAAAACCAAAAAAACTAGCTGATCCTACTCAAAACTGAAACCATATATTTCAGGAACCTAATAAGCATTTTTGTAGAAAAATGAATTGCTTGCTTTCCCAAGCGTGATGCTTGCTGTTTCTTGGTTACAGAGAAGGGTCAAGTTTTAACTGAAGTTTTAATTAAAGCGGGTCTGGCTTTCTTCTGTAGTAAGCATTTAAAAGCAACCACCAGAGAATCCCATTTAAAAGCAGAGCCCATTTGTAAAACTTCAGGAGTATGCTTCTGCCGTAGCGGTTTGTATTTTCTTGGCAGTCAGCAAGGTGCAAGTCAAAGGTACCTCGCCGTGCCAGGCGGTATTCCATACAACCTGCAAGAAGTTGTATTTGTATGACAGAATACTGTATTAGAGTTGCCAGTCTGTGACCTAAAGGTTTACTCTTTACCCTTAAATTTCCCCATTTGTTACCTGAAGTGGTCACCTTGCATAAATATGATTTATGGGGGGAATTACCTGGCAAGGAAGACGGCTATACGAGAGGTGGTAACTGGAATCTATCACCTTTGTATACCAGGTCCCAATCCCAATACGCCAAGCGAGTCTGGTGCTTCAAATCAATCAATAACTTTTATTAAAGAACAGCACTTTATGCACATACACACCAGATGTGGAACAGCGCTTGTGGATCCAGGAAAGCGAGCAAGCGTGTACGAAGAGAGACTTGGGGGGGGGGGTGACCCTAAGGGAGAAGCCAGGAAGCTTGCATGATTTGAATGGGGACAGGACCCTACCTTTATAGGTAAAATGTGCCCTAAGGCAGAGGGGAGTTCTCCTGGCAATTAGGACAAAGAGTCTAATGGTTGGTTCCTGGATGTAACAAAGGATTCAAGTACTGTCAGGGTGCGTGCAAGCAGATGCAAAACTAGTTCCAGCACTGCACAAAAGGGACAGTTTTCCTGAAGAAGTACCGGAGCCAGGATAAGTGTTTTTAGGGAGGGGATACAATGTGCCAGGAACGACTGTACATGCTTATGAATGCCGATTGATTAATTCCTCAATCACGGATAGGAAATCTCATCACAGGAAGAGGGACAGGAATGTGCTAAGTGAGACCTTTATTGTGTGACTCAGTGAGACCTTTATTGCTCTGGATCTTCTGGAGCTTGGGTGGACAGCGAGGCCAGTCGCATCACAAAGCCTCTGCATTCCAATGCGGCATTCCTTACATGCCTGGTTCTCCAGGGCAGGATCTGGCAACGGCAGGGGCTCTCTGGTTGGCAGTGCTGCAGCCATTTTCAACTCCAGAGGCTTGTACACTTTTAATATCACGAGCAGTCATAAGAAAACTGCTATTAAAATGGCGGAGGTCGGGCTGACTGCTCACACATTGGCATCGAAAACTCAGCAGGCCTGGCTACTGGCACTCATTTTCCTCGTCTCCTGCCTCCTCGTCACCAACTTCCACCAACTGAACCCTAGAGAGATTTCCTTTAAGTGTAACCCTAACTGCAGTCTGTGATGTGAATCTACGTTGGCTGAAATATTTAAGGGATTTCTATTTTATGTCCAAAATGTGCATGTACAACGAAAGAGAGGTTTTGAAGGCCCTAGTTTCATGTGTAAAAATGACCCATGGCCCAACTCCCCAGATCGTAATTTTGAAAATTAGGACCGGTTCACATTTCCCTGGGGTTGCCATGCTCCAAGCAGGGCCAGGAAATCTGGAATTACGACCTATCTCTGGACTGCAGAGATCAGTTGCCTCGGAGAAGATGGCGGCTTTGGAATGTGGGTGCGAATTCTGTTTTAACAATAGAGAACATGTGTCTGTGAACTGCCACCAAGTAAAGTCATGGCCAACTTACGGCAACCCTGTAGGGTTCATGCTGTAGACAATTCACGGACCTTCTTGATCTAGTCTGGCTTGACCTTCTGTGATTACAGAAACACACTCTGCGTGTGCAGTTTTATACTTTAGATATTCTAGGGAGGATAAACCCATAACCAAAACAAATTTTGGAACAAATCCTGGGTGACTCCAAGTTCAAGTCAAACACAGTTTATCTTGCTGGTGGGAAGCAGCATCTTATCATAACTGACGTATGGAGATCCCTGCTGGGGTTTTCAAGGCAAGAGTCGAACAGAGGTGGTTTGCCATTGCCTGCCTCTGCCCAACAACCCTGGGCTTCCTTGGAGGTCTCCCATCCAATTACTAACCAAGGCCAACCCTGCTTAGCTTCTGAGATCTGACGAGATCAGGCTTACCTGGCCTATCCACGTCAGGGCACAGCTTAATTTAGGGAGAAATATTTGTCAGTGGTGGAATAGGGCAAACATGGTACAGGTGACAATACTAGGGGGATTGGAATTTTGTTTTTAGGATGCTGAGATATGGTCCCTACTGCTTCCTTTCGGCATCCATTTCAACAGAGAATTTAAAATCAAAAAGAGTCCAGTAGCACCTTTAAGACTAACCAATTTTATTGTAGCATAAGCTTTCGAGAATCAAGTTCTCTTCATCAGATGCATGATCCAAACTGGTCAAATACAGAAGAGGAGAGGAGAGAGGGGAGAAAGAAGGGGACATATATCAGAAGGGGACAAGATGCAATTAGCGGGGAGGCAACCCAAACATTCCTTTGCTAGTAAATGTAAACATCTCCTTTTGGTGTGGAGTCAGTTTGCCGTGTTAGTTTGCAGCAGTGAAAGCAGTGAAAGCATCCAATTACTATGTAGTATAAGCCTTCGATAACCACAGCTCTCCCTGCCAGATGCATCTGACAAAGAGATCTGTGGTTCCCGAAAGCCCACGCCAGGTGCCACTGAGCTCCCCCAGACCCCACCTCTGTAAAGGAAATCTGTTACCTGTGGTAATGTGATAACCATTCATAGTCCCTATTCAGTCCCAGCTTGACAGAGTCAAATTTGCATATGAATTCCAGTTCAGCAGCCTCCCGTTGGATTTTGTTTTTGAAAGGTTTCTGTTGAACCACAGCGACCTTTAAGTCTTTGGTGGAATGTCCTGGTAGATTGAAGTATTCTCCCACTGGTTTCTGGACGTTTCCATTTCTAATGTCAGATTTGTGTCCATTTATTCTTTTGCGTAGAGGCTAACACGGCTAACTTCCCAGGGAATTTAAAGTGGCATGTGGCAACCCTACAAGTCTTTATCGTCCACCTTTCAGTCTTATAAGGTGAATTTCTTTGATTCTGGGGTAGGGTAGACGAGGAGGTAATTTGGCCTTGAGGTACTGTCATCCCTTTGTGTCTTTTCCATACCAACATCCCCATCGAAACAACTGCAAAATAAAATCTTTTCCTTTCTTCTGATATAATTTCATGGTAATCAGCATGCCTATGTGCTATTTATATTTTGATACAGCAGAAATGCCTTTGTCGACTGGATGGGGTGGTGATGGGAACTGCCGTCAAGTCAGAGTTGACTTATGGCAACCCCTGCTGGGATTTTCAAGGCAAGAGACGAACAGAGGTGGTTTCCCATTGCCTGCCTCTGCAGCCCTGGTCTTCCTTGGAGGTCTCCCATCCAATTACTAACCTAGGCCAACCCTGTTTAACTTCCGAAATCTGGCTTGCCTGTCCTCTCCAGGTTAGGACCAACAGGGGGTAATACGTATTTTAATGAATAATCTTCCTACACATCAGTAGGGCTTTTTTTCAGCTGGAATGCGGTGGAACGGAGTTCCAGAACCTCTTGAAAATGATCACATGGCTGGAGTGGCGCGGAGGGCAATCTAAACTCCCCTCTGTCTGAAGATCAGGGGGTGGGGCCACCAGCCATGTGACTAGGGATCCCAGACCTCCAGTGGGGGCGGGGGATCCCCCACCCCTGCTTCCACACCCCGGCCCCACCTACCTGAGCAGCGGGGGGGGGCCTTCCTTGTGCGCTCCCCTGTGGCGCAGCGTGCTCCCGTGCGCCGCAACCACCGGGATCGGGCCCATTTTGGCCTGTATCAGGGCTGCTGTGGAGCGCGGGAGCGCTCCTGCACTCTGCAGTGCTCAAAATGGGCCTGATCCATGGCAAACCGGGCCTATTTTCAGAAGCTGTAGAGCGCAGGAGTGCTCCTGCGCTCCGCAATGCCACAAAATGGGCTCATTTTGGTGCAGATTGGGCCCATTTTGAAGCGCTGCGGAGCGCAGGAACACTCCTCAGGAACACTCAGCAGCACCCAAAACGGGCCCGTTCTGCCATGGATCGTGTCCATTTTGAGGCACTGCAGAGCACGGGAACACTCCTGCCCTCCACGGTGCCCAAAACGGGCCTGTTTCGGAGCAGATTGGGCCCATTTTTCAGCCGCTGTGGAGTGCAGGAATACTCCTGTACTCCACAGCGCTCAAAATGGGCCCATTCTGCCGTGGACCTGGCCCATTTAAAAAATGAGCCCGATCTGCGGCAGAACGGCCCATTTCTGGCACTGTGGAGCGGAGGAGTGCTCCGCAGTGCCTGAAAATGGGCCTGCCCAGGGGCCGCGCAATGACATCATTCCTGAAATGACGTCATTGTGCCATTGGGGGCATGCGTGCGTGCTCCGCATGCACTCACCCCCCTCTCCCCAAAGGTAAGTGCCAGGCCCCTGTCCCCCGCTGAGAGGTTGAGGGGGTCTGGCAACCCTACATGTGACCATTTTCGCTGAGAGCGATTTAAACTTTTAAAAGCTGCTCCCTTGTTCCAGGTAACCCAAAGTGACGTTATTGGCCCTGGGAGCATGCGTGCATTTTGCACATACACACGTGGTACCAGGGGACCACCTCCCAGCAAGAGCTGCCCCTCTTTTCCCAGAAAAAAAAGCCCTGCACATCAGTTGTTGATACATGCACAAATAGATGTCTTTACTTTTCCAGCGATCTGCTTTAAGATGATTTTTACTGTTTTGTCCTGATATTTGCCTTTGTTTTTGATGGGTTTCTCGGCTTGTCCTCATTTATGAACACTGTGATTTTTCTACAAAAAGCTGCCGTTTGCCAAAGATCTCCTCCTTAATTCTATTTTGGGAGTCAGCTGCCAAACTCTGACAACCTGATTGCTTTCTCTGAATGCTAAATTACTTCCCTACACTCTAATTTACAAAGGTGCAATAAAAGAGGTCACCTCTCTTGTTGGCAAGCGAGCAGGGATTTGGGCGAGGACAAATGATCCTGCTAGTAAATGGAGGGCGTTTGGAATCTACGGTGTCGATTAGCTGGGGCGCTTTTGTGCTAACATTTAAGCTAATGCATCTTGATTTCTCTGTAGCCTAAGCAAAATAGCACTAATAAAATTTAAATGTTTCTGAACCAGAACGCCCAGGTTGCAAGAAAGTGACTGGGAGTGCTTTTTGTCACCTCCTCTTGATGAGGAAGTTGTGGCTTTTCCTAGCAACTGTTATCCACGCTGTGATAACTTTGAGGCTGGACTATTGTCATGCACGTTATTTAAAGTCGGTGGAAACTGCTGCAGCTTTGCTTCTGGAAGGCTGGTTTGCGCGTTGCATAAGATGTCCGTAACCATTGATCTCTTATAACGTCTTATAACATGCTGAATTCAAGGTGCTCGTGGTATCTTGCCTGGGGCCTGGCATATCCCGAGTGACCACCTTCAGAATCCCTGTGTCCCACCCTAATATTTCAGATCAACAAGGGACGCCCTCTTAAGCTTACTCTTCGTGCTCTGAGTCAAGAGCATGTGCAGAAATTCCTAGTGGTTGCCATTGCTCTCTCTTTGACACTAGAGATTCCCTGTTCCCACCCTTTGTCTGCTGCCATCACTGTCTGGCAAGGGGAAAAGGTGGGAAAACAGGCCTCCTGGGCATGCTCACAGGGTGACGCAATGACATCCATCCACCATCCTGGGAGCACTCCCATGCTTTGCAGCAGGTCAATTTGGGCCCCGAACGGGCCGTATTGGGCCAGTTTGGGACCCAAATTGGCCCACTGTGAAGCACAGGAACACTCCTAGGCCCTATTTGATGACATCACTTCCTGGAAGTGACATCATCGTACTACCTTGGAAGCATGTGTGTGTTTTTGCACGTGCACAAAAACAAACAAAAAGGCAAGTGCGGGGTTCCCCTCTCCTGTTGGGAGGATAAGGGGACCTGGTAACCCTATCTGACACTCAACAAAGGATAATCTTCGCATTACAAAGACCTTGTGTTTGTTGTGGATCATGGCATGGACTTTGGATCAGATGTGATGGATGTTTTGTGCCTCTCAAATGCACACGGGCTCATTTCTGCTCATGACCACAGTTCGCTCGGAGAATCAGCATCAGTTATCCTCCCGTCACTGTTTTCACATCAACACAACCAGAGCGGAACTCTGCAAGAAGACCATAAACACTACCAGGTGTTGTCCAAAGTTAATTATATTAATTTAAAAGTGCAAGTGCTCAATTGTGAATAATTTTTCCAATATTTGTAAATTCCTTTAGTCCTCATTCCATATTGATAAAGTAAGTCCGTAACTTGATACAATAGTCTATAACCACAATTTCACTGTAATTCCTATTTCTTTCAGGCAGATGCCAATGAAGTTCCAATGCTGATGTCTTCGTGGAACAGGGCCACTTCCGGTTCTGACTTGCGGCAGCCCGAAGGCTCCCGGCAGTTGGCAACAAGCCCACCGGCTTGTAAAACCTGGGCCGTTTTGCGACGCACAAAACTCACGCGAGAAAACGCGATATTTCGCGTTTTCCCCACAAGATGGCGCAACGTTCCGGAGCCAGGTAAGCCGTCTGGAAACGGCCCTGCTCATTTTGATGTCTCTTCATCCTGGCCAATAGTTTATTTTTCTTCAAAGCTGTACATTTTACACCGCATGATAGCCATCCAGTTTCCTGTCGTTGGCCGGGAAATTGGCAGAAATTGGCATAGTTCCCTCAGGCGTCGGTGTCCAACGGGCAGCACAAAGTCTTTCCCACAAATAAAACCCTTTCTACAACACTTTTAATATTCTAAACTTCCTCGACAACTCATCTTCTTTGTAGTTTGTCACCCTAACAACATTTAAATAATGTTCTAAATGCAATCATAACTACACACTTCAACCAAACCTTTAGCTCGAGAACTATTAGTATTAGTCCATGGTCCCGGTAGATCTTCCTTTGACTCTTAATTTCTCTCAAAAACTTCTCTCCTTCGTTCCATATGAGGTGATAGATCCGAGAGCTGTTGATAATGAGCAACAATGCTTAACTTACAAAGAAATAACTAGAATTGAAGCATCTAAACTCAGAATAAAGACTCAGGAGGAACTATTACCTAATTATGATTGGTTCCAGTATAGACAGATAAGAGATTTATATAACTCGGACTCTGTAAAGGGAGGTATACGAATAGAGAATTCGGAACTAGAGCAGACCCTTCTTAAAGAGGACAAGAAAAGAATATCCAAGGTATACCAAGTACTGTTGAAATGGTATACTGAGGATGAAATAGTTAAAGTACAAATGGTGAAATGGGCCATAAACTTCAACAAAGAAATAACAATGGAGGCATGGGAATATTTGTGGAAGACTACAATGAAGACAACGATATGTACTAGCATTAAAGAGAACATTTACAAAATGATTTATCGTTGGTACATGACACCAAAGAAGATTGCGCTAGGGAATTTGAATACTTCTAATAAATGCTGGAAATGCAGGAAGCATGAGGGCTCCCTCTACCATATGTGGTGGACGTGTGAGGTAGCTAGGCAGTACTGGGGGGAAATAATAAGAGAAATGAGTGAGATTTTACAATTTCAAGTAAATAAGAACCCAGAACTCCTGCTACTAAACCTGGGAATGGAGGGAATTCCAGCTCATCATAGGACGTTGATATTTTACATGACGGCCGCAGCTAGACTTTTGTATGCGCAAAAATGGAAAGTGCAAGAAGTGCCAACTATTGAAGATTGGATTTACAAATTGCTGTATATGGCAGAAATGGACAAAATGACAAGAAAACTGAGAAATCTGGACTCAGGACAGTATAACAGACTGGGAGAAGCTGAAACAATATTTGGAGAAGAAATGGGAGGTGGGAGGAGAACTGTGGCAGTTTGAGAACTATTGAAGTATAATACAATGCAGGGGGGGGTGACTTTACCGGGGGGAAGAAGGTAAAAGTGAATCTCTAAGCAGTTATGTTATTAGATTGATATATATAGAATTAAATAGAATATTGATAGAAAACAATTAATCATAACGGTTAATTATAAGGATTGACTAACTGATAATATTTTCTTTCTGATTCTGTACAATGTACCAAACTGAATATGTCTATCTGAAGGTATATATGAGTCAAATTGATTGATATCATATATAGATGTATGATTGAAGGGAATAGAAATATTAATGTAAACAAATATAACTAAAACAAAAAGAAGAAGATAGAATGAATAATATACAGAGTATAAGTTAAGCTGGTTGATTTATATGAATGTATGGCTTATATAGTTTATGTTATGCAGAAATATTTGAAAATGGAATTATGGGATAAATTGTTTATCCACTATGGAAAAAGGGACTCATAGTTAGGGTACAGAGCATTAAAAATAGTTAAAGAAGTATTGCTTAGAATAAAGGGAGAATATATATTTGTAAGATAGAGGTATATATAAAGAGTAAGGGAAAAGGGACAAAGGGTTGGAAAACTGTTGGAAGTCAAAAAAAAAAGGGGGGGGAGAAAGGGAGGGGGTTAGAAACTGGGAAATGGGAAAATTGATTGTAATGTTTAAATATTCGATTCTAACCCAATAAAATTTTTTTCAAAAAAAAAAAAAACTTCTCTCCTTCTTCCCCCTTTCACTTATACCCTCCTGGTTTCTCTGTCCTTTCCTTCCTTTCTTGTCTTGGTCTCCCTTCCTCATAATTCTTTTTTCTCTGAATTTTGGCAATCCCTGCTTTTCACACCTACAAGAAAATCTCCCTCTCTACAGATATATTTGTGAATTTAAACAAGAATTAAATCCTACCCCCTACTTCTTGGGAAAAAGAAAAATGGACCATTCCTGCAAGCGTGTTCAGAACTTAGCTCTTAACAGCCTGAATGTAACACCAGGTAATCATTGGATTAGTGCTCATTAATGTAACTCTGAATAATCACTGGATTAGAATTCGTTAATGTCACCGCAGGTAAACCTGGACTCTTTTTAATGAGAGTTTTTGTGAGATAGTTAAAATTTTATTCCTCTAAACAATGAGTACCGTCTTTTCTGAGTCTGAAATGATGTTCTTTTACAGGATAAAAGGATCAGAAGCAAGAATGTTGCATATGACGAATGTTACACACAGCAGTAGGGCTACCAGGTATCCTTACCCTCTTGGTGTGTTTGTGCATGCGTGCTTCTGGGAAGGTGCAATGATGTCACTTCCAGGAAGTGATGTCATTGCGCAGGACCCAGTAGCAATCTTGTGCTTTGCAGCGGGCCAGTTGGACCCCCAAATGGGCCCTATTCAGCCCGTTCGGGGCACAGATCGGCCTGTTGCAGAGCGCGGTAGTACTCGTGCGGAGGAGAGATGATGTCCCACCCATGCCGCTTGTTCCCCCACCTTTCCCCCACTAGCCAGGTGAGTAGAGACAGGGGGCAGAGGGTGGAAGCGGGGGTCTTCTGCCCCTACAAAGGGATCTGGAATCCCTACAAAACATTCTGTGCTGTGAATGTGCAGTTCAGTTGTTAACAACACTGCACATAATTTCCCTATTCCAAGATCATTCAAATCATTTGCAGAAGAAAATCAGTTGCCAGTTCTTTTCAAGGTAGCCTTGTGTAGGTCCAGGTTTGAGAGCTTTTTTTTCTGGGTCTTTTAACAGCTTGCTTTAGAGATCACAAAATCTAGTCACTGAATCTCCTTCTTTCTTCTTCTTAATCCTCCTCATGTGCACACGCACTCTCTGTCCAGTAGCCATCTTTCCAGCGGTCATTTTGTAGAAAGAGAGCTAGAAGAACTCATTAACACAACTCATTAGCACAACTCATTAGCATATGCCACGCCCCTCGACATCACTAGAAGTGTGTCATTAGCACGACTGATTTGCATATGCCACACCCCCTGACATCACCTATCCTGGCTGTTTTGGACCCAATCCTGGCCATTCAGGGCTGAAATTGGGCTCAAAATGGCAAAAAGGGGCCCCAAATGTCTGAAAGTGGCCATTTTCAGTCCTTTTGGGCTTGGTTTGGGGCTGAAATGGCCCAGATTGAGTCAGTGCTGGGCAGGGGAGTGTTCCCTCGCCCGTCACCAATCCAATCCAGGCTGTTTTGGTCCCAGTCCAGGCCGAAACGGGCCCAAATTGGCTGAAAGTCAGGTAGGCGGGGCCACTTGACATGTGACCCATTTGGAGAACTGCTGGAACTGCGTTCCTGTGTGTTCCCCCTCGAAATGAGCCCTGCATCTTGCCACCATGGTGGACACAGGACTCAGTCCCTGTATCCACCATCATCCTAGTGTGCTCCTGTACTAAAAGAAGGGCTTGGGCCTAGGTCTGATTAGTCAATAGACTACAGCTACTTCGGCAGACCTTAGGCCAGACCTGACTAGCAGATAGCTGATGTGCACATAGGCTTGCATTAATTTGCATGTTTAGCAAAGGCTCATGGGGCATGTTTTTGAAAGGGCCACCATGACTTAGAGAAGTGGTATAAAGCAGGACTAGGCTAGCTGAAAGGACAGTGAGAGATGTGCTGAAGCTGGTGTTTTTTTTTGCAAAGGACACAGAGCTGAAACTGCTGGCTAGGAAAAATTAAACACTTCTCCCTGGGAGAGCAGTGGTGGTTGGGAAGAGCTGAAGAAGCTGGGAAGAGCAAAGAGCAGCAATTGCTGATGGCTGAACTCTTCATTGACTGCCTGAGGTCAACACTGTAGTACAGAGCTGCCCCACTTCGTCTGCCCAGGAGGAAAGGGGAACTTTCCTAGAGCTACCGTTTGTCACATCTGGGTTGTTCTTGGAAGTGACATTGTGATGTTGGTGACATTGCTGATAACAACAACAACAACAACAACAACAACAACATTTGATTTATATACCGCCCTTTCAGGACAACTTAACACCCACTCAGAGTGGTTTACAAAGTATGTTATTATTATCCCCACAACAATCACCCTGTGAGGTGGGTGGGGCTGAGAGAGCTCTAAGAGAGCTGTGACTGACTCAAGGCCATCAAGCTGTCTTCAAGTGGAATAGCAGGGAATCAAGATTAGAGTCCCATCACTATTAACCGCTACACCAAACTGGCTCTCATGATGTCACATGCCTGTCCTCCTGCCAGTTGTTATTCCAAATGTCTGGTTGACTTTTGACTGTGTATTAGATATGCTTTTTAAAAATGTGTGACCTTTAGAAAAGTAATTCAACTGTGACATCCAGCTCCAAAGTACTATCAGACGGAACACTGCAAGAAGTCTGATATAGGGTGTAATTATTATTCATTCTTTATGCTTCCATATCTTAAAGACTCTTTGTAAAAGTTTTTAAATATTGTGAAGTGGCTACATTTTCTCTAATATGCTGCCTGCAGATAAAGCTCTGCTGCTTTGGGCACATGGAGTGGAATGGTGCCTGCACTATGGGAATTGCACAGCCCTCCCAGCAATGGATGCCTTGCGCATCAGAAGAAAGATACTGAGTTAGCACTCAACTGCAAAGAGTTTTGATGTGAGAGCAGGGCCATCACGTGGGGCGGGCATGCCGCCAGTGGAGCAGCGGCAGCGCTGGCAGCTGGGAGGCCATCCATTCCACGCGCCTGCCCAGCTGAGGGGGCGGATGGCTTGGCACGCGCTCCCTGTCCTGTGGGGCAGGCAAATGGCATGGAGGGCTGGGTGGCCGCCCGTGCCATTTGCCTGCCCCTTAGGACAGGGAGTGCATGGCAAGCCGGCTGCCCCCTCAGTGGGGCAGGCAAGTGATGCGGGCAGCCTCCCAGCCCTCCACGCCATTCGCCTGCCCAGCTGAGAGGGTGGCCAGCTTGCTGTGCGCTTCCTGTCCTGATGGGCAGGTGAATGGCGCTGGCGGCCACTCAGCCACCTGCGCTGCTGCCGGTGCGCTCCCGGCGGGTGGCAGCTGTGCCCGGCGCTCCCTCTTTGGCAGTGCCAGGGGCAGACTACCCCCCCGCCCCCCTCGATCTGGCCCTGTGTGAGAGAAATATTCAAATGTCTGATAAGTCCCACCTTGCAATATGAAATAGTACAGCCCTCTACCATGTCCTTTCTCTTCATTATTTGAATTCACTTTTCCTAGGGCTTTTTTTCTGGGAAAAGTGGTGGTGGAACTCAGTGGGTTGCCCTTGGAGAAAATGGTCACATGGCTGGTGGCCCCGCCCCCTGATCTCCAGACAGAGGGGAGTTGAGATTGCCCTCCGTGCCGTTCGGCAGCACGGAGGGCAATCTCAACTCCCCTCTGTCTGGAGATCAAGGGGCGGGGCCACCAGCCATGTGACCATTTTCAAGAGCTTCCAGAACACCGTTCCACTGCGTTCCAGCTGAAAAAAAGCCCTGACTGTTCCAGTATTTCAAGAACGCCTGTAGGATGTTGGAATACCCCAGACCAAGTTTAACAATAATGTTCAGATTTCTTGCTAAACTCCAAATTGTGTCCGATATTATTTTTTCCAGACGGGTATTATCCTGACTAAAAAGTAGTAACAGCAATAGGTATTGAGCTAATCTGGAGTTAACAGTCAAAACTGATATGGAAGCGACATGAAGATTCAGTTCGTTGCGACATCTGAATTTGGGAATTGCTTTTCTCCACAAACCAGGACTCTAAATTAATGATCGGCAGAGGATGAAAGGGGGTGGGGGGTGGGGCTAGCAATCCTAGTTTCAGCATTACTTAACTTTCAGTGCCTAGAAAATCCGCCCCTTGGGGAATTAGCAATGTCAGTGGTGCTTCAAAGCAAAGAATACTCTTTAATTGTAATCAGTGTTTATATTCCACCCATAGCTAAAAAGCCTCTTCTAGCTGATGCCTGGGTCTCTTTAGAAAGTTGTCTTAGGGATCTTATGGCGGATCACCCCAAGGCTAGAATCCTTACTAGCAGGCAATTTTAACGCTCGCCTTGGTCCCGATCACCCTAGCCTTGAGTCCAAATACAAAGAAACACTGAGCGACCCGGATGATCCACTTAAGAATTTCTCCCTTCCCAGGCTTTTCATGGATTTATCCTCAAATTTCGCGGGGTAATGTCTGGCCAAGTTGGCTCTCAAACGGAGTCTTTACACCTTAAATGGCCCTTTCCAGAAGACCTTTATGCAAGGGCAGAAAGCCCCTACCAAAGATTACATGCTAGCCTGTGCCTCACTACTACCTGTTGTAAAGAGGTTCAAACCCTTATTTTGACAGTGATCTCTTCCCCTTACTCCTTTGAGTCCAACCCTGTTTACCCTGGCAAACCAAGCTCCCACCACTTGAGCCAGTTAGTCGGTCATCCTAAGTAATAAGTAGGGTTAGGTGGTCTTCGCAGCTACAGTCTAGGCTTAGGGAATTAAACTTTGCAAGAGACCCCCAAGCATTCAATTCAGTATGTTGGGAACTCAGCGCAAGAAATGAGCCCGTCCTGATTTATAATAATCTTACTCATGAATTGAGAACTCTCTTATTCGGTATTAAAAACCAGCCTCGGAATGTTTACCCAAAATCTAAGCCATGGTTTGACAGTGAGTGCCGAGCAGCAAAAAAAAGCCCTCCAAACCCTCTATCATTTTTCTAAAACAACAACTAACAACCAAAGATCGGAAATTGCACAAGAGTTGGGAGCCCAAAAAAGGGCCTATAAGCAGCTAATTGTATACAAAAAAGAAAAGTCTATACCAAACAGCTGTGGTCAGATCTGATTTTAGTCGCCAAGCAGAGAAATTCAACATTGTTTTGGCGGTTATTTTCTGAGAGCAAACAATCTCTCGTGCCGCACTCAGAGCCAAATTACAAGTGACACCTGACACAGGGTGGACACTTGTCAGCTTCCCTCAGGTTTTGATGGGAAATGTAGGCAGCTTGGCGGAATGTTGGACAAGTGACAGTTGAAAAGTCCATTGGACAGCAGTTGGAGAGTCAAGCTGCAAGACCAGGATGCCTACATTTCCCATCAAAACTTGAGGGAAGCTGACAAGTGTCCAACCTGTGTTAGGCATCACTTGTAGCTTGGCTCTGACCCTCCAGTTTCTCCTAGTAATTGGGAGTTCTTTTTCTCTCATTTATACAAGGATTAACCCCCCTTCCAGTTGTCCCAGGTGACTTTGAGGGCCTTCCCCTGTGGCCTCCAGTTTCTCCCGAGGAAATTAAATCACATACTGCCCAATTTAAAAAGGGCAAGGCGCCCAGATCTGATGGGATGCCCCCCGAATTTTTTAAAGAAAATATTGATTGGTGGGAGCCCCTTTTAGCAGCTTTATTTACTTTTATTGATTCCATGGGATGTATTCCTTCTGAATGGGAATGGAGATCAGGGGGCGGGGCCACCACCAGTGGTGCCATTTTTTAAAAAGGGAGAAGAGACAACCCAGCCAACTATCGCAAAGTACATGTAGCAAGCGGTATGTTGGCATCTCTTGGATAAGTTTGCCCTTTGGCAGGGCTTTTTTTCAGCTGGAACGCAGTAGAACGGAGTTCCGGAACCTCTTGAAAATGTTCACATGACTGGTGGCCACTCCCCCTGATCTCCAGGCAGAGGGGAGTTTAGATTGCCTCTGCACCGCTGGAGCAGTACGGAGGGTGATCTAAACTCCCCTCTGTCTGGAGACCAGGGGGCGGGGCCACCAGCCATGTGACCATTTTCTCCAAGGGCAATTTAAACTTTTTAAAAACTTCCCCCTTGCTCCACTGACCCAAAGTGACGTCATTGGCCCTGGGAGCATGCGCGCACATGTGGTACCAGGGGCACCACCTCCCGCCAAGCGTTGCCCCCTGTGCTGGCAACCCACTGAGTTCCACCACTTCTTTTCCCAGAAAAAAAGCCCTGACTAACACAAGAGAACGTGATTGCATTAGAACAGGCTGGATTTAGGAAACAGAGATCAACCTTGGACCACTGTATCACAATACAACATCTTATAGAAAAATACGGCCCTGTTTCACTCTTTGCTGCCTTTGTGGACCTGAAGGCAGCCTTCGATTCTGTTTCAAGATCCCAGTTGTGGGATTCAGGTGACGGAGGAAAGACAAGTCATATTTCTTTCCTCCTTGGACTTAATGGAATACTGCTATGTTTTCTTTGAGCAAATCGTCCAATTTGTCGAAAAAAGAATTGCTGCAAACCTACCACTTTGATGTCTGGAAGGATCGAAAGCCCCGTTATTGAATGACCTAACAGTATCATTGGGGGTTTAAGCATACGCTAAGAAAGAGGCCTCATTCCTAAACCATTTAATTATGTTATCAAGTTGTGTTTCTATTATTACATGTTGGATGTTACTCTCAAAGTATAAACAAACTTTTTTCGCTCCTGCAAACCATGACTGAAATTATAAGAGCTTTCCATTGGTCACATTTTAAAAGAAGCCTTTTTAAAAAAAAAACGAAGAGCAAGCATTTGTCGAAATAGTGTTGAAGATTTGTTAATAGTCAGAATTCCGGTTATTGATTTATTTGGATAATATCTGTACCACCTTTCCCTGAAGAATATGCTCAAGGCGGCTTCCAAAAACAAAACAAACAAATACAAATCTTAAAACCGACAATAAAAACCAGATAATTAAGCAAGACCTGGGGACAAAATTTCCTACTTGAAGGCCTTCCCGATTTCTTTAGATTTGAGACTATTTCTTAGCTGCCTGTCCAGAAATCTGCTCAGGGCAGCTTACAAATTAATCTTTAAAACTCTCCATACCTGAAGCAATCAAACAACTTAAAACCAAAGAACAGCAATTCAAACTGCCGTAACAATTCCCTATGCTTCTATAAATAGCAGCAGCAACGGAATATTGCTCAAAACGTGGGCAGATCAGGGGGAAAAACGACAGGGCGGGTTTTCCGTTGGGGCTGGGAGGCTTGCAGATAGGGTTGGTGTCTGCTTATCCCTAGCAGGCATTTGCCCGTTAACCCACTCGCTTGCCCACTGATGCTGATCATTGCAAAGGAACAAAGTATTGTGGGGGGAATTGTGTCTCCACCCGGAAGTAACAGGCCATGCTAGTTTGTGGGGAGCCCTAGAGCTAGAGTTACCAGTCCCCTTTGGGGGCAAGGGATCCCCCATTCCCAGCCTTCACCCCCTGCTACCTCTTACCTGGCTGTTTGGGGGCAAGGTGTGGGAACAGGCCAAGAGACCTCTGGAGTGTTGCTCCAAAATGCTTCTGTGTCATGCTGGGAATGATATAATTCCCAGCATGATGCGGAAGCATTCCCGAGTGCACGTGTGCGTGATGTAGGTACTCCCAATGGACCCCCTGTAGGTTGCCAGGTCCCCTTATTCTCCTGGCAGGAGGGGAGGGGGGCCCAGCACTCACATTTTTCTTTGTTTCGCACATGCGCTCCCAGGGTGGCGCAATGACGTCACTCCCAGAAGTGATGTCATCGTGCTGCCCTGGAAGCACTCCCGAGAGGCTTGTTCCCCTACCTTCCTTCCCCCCGCTAGCCAGGTGAATGATGCTGGTGGGTGGTAGGTGGGAGCAGGCAATCCCCTGCCCCCACTGGGGGACCTGGCAGCTCTAGCCCCTCATGACCCTCCCCTGTCCCCTGTTTTGAGCCCCAGGGGTCCTGGCAACCCTACCTAGAGCATTGCCTGGAAGTGACATCACTTCCTGCCTGGACTTCCAGGTTTGGACGCAACCCTTCCTCCCACTTTCTCCCACCATGACAATCAGCAGACTTAGCAGCTAGTTGTAACAAGGTCAGTTAAAGAGTTTCTGGTCAGTTGCTGAGCAGACCTTTTTGTTTTTGTTGTGGTTGGGGCTTTTATTGTGGTGGTTGTCATCGGTATTGAGCACTGTATGGAAGTTGCTAACCTGAGATTAGGTCTTTAGAAGAAAGCTGAACTTAGGTTCAAGTTGTAAGTGTTGTAAGGTTTGTGGCCTAGCACAGGAATGTGTTTGCCAGAACTGATTGGAAATACTTGCAGAACAGTTTCTAAGTTCCCTAGAGATTCGACTCTCAAGAGGACTCCGCGCTCAACTCCCTTGATTTTTCGCAGCTGTAATTCCAATTAATGACTTAGCCTTGATTGGTTCCTGTGTTTCTGGGTGATTCAAAGGGGCCTGAAAAGATGGCTTCTCAGAGCCAAGCTACAAGTGACGAATGACACTTCAACGGCAAGTGAACAGACTCACGTGTATTCAAGGTAGCTTGAATAAAATAAAACTGAAGTTTATTATTGTCTCCACAAAGCATAAAGGACTCTCATTCAGGCTACGGGCAATAAAAACAAGAAATCCTTAGTGTTGCTAAATACTAAAATCTGCCTATCTAAAACTGAAGAGCTAGCTACCTAAGCATCTTTAATTGGTTTCCATTGTTGCGTATCTCATCCATCTATCAGAAAGTAAGCCTTCTCGCTCGTGCTTGGTCGATTCAGCATAAAGACATGCTAAGGGTGATAAAATAGCCTGCAGCTTCCAGTTTCTCTCTTGCACACCTTCACCATTGTGTGATCACTGACCAAACTGAGGGCCAAGCTAAGTGATGAATGACACTTGAACGGCAAGTGAACAGACTCACGTGTATTCCTCCCTGTTCACTTGCGCTCCACTTGTGCTCCACTTAACCACATAGTGATCGAGTGGAGGGCAAGTGGAGCGCAAGTGAACAGGGAGGAATACACGTGAGTCTGTTCACTTGCCGTTCAAGTGTCATTCATCACTTGTAGCTTGGCTCTTAGACTGAACAAAGAGCAACGAAACTTCAGTGTATCTTTCCACTTAATTGCCGCCCCCCCAATCAACTGGTTGCCCAATAGAGAATCCTAATTCTACTTCATTAAGCATAGAGACTCCCCTTTCTATGGTGGGAGGCCTCACTCGAAACCTAAGTGGTTACATGCAAATGAGTTTACTAAGTAAGTAACACAAACAGTTTAACTCTTCCATGACTGGACGTAAACACTTGCTACTCCCAACAATGAGGCACGGTAAACATGCTGGGAGGCTGCTCAGAGTTTCAGAAGAGAGGGGCAGTTTCTGGCTGGCTCATGCCTGCACTGGGTAGCACTAGAGAGTGGTGACTGGAAGAAGTGGCTTGCAGAAGAATTGTCCTGATGTAAGACCAGGAAGAGCAGGAGCAAGGCCTGCCAGCTTGAAAACAGCAAGTCCTAAGGAACTGAGAACCCCTCCAAGCTGCTACATGTGGAGTTTCAATAATGGAAAGAACATGGGAGCGGCAAACTGTTTCCCATCATCTAAGTCTGCCAACCTTAGGTCATGCCTGGAGATCTGGAATCACGACGGTCGTGCCTGGAGATCTGGAATCACGACGGTTGTGCCTGGAGATCTGGAATCACGACGGTCATGCTTGGAGATCTGGAATTACGACGGTTGTGCTTGGAGATCTGGAATCACGACGGTCGTGCTTGGAGATCTGGAATCACGACGGTCGTGCTTGGAGATCTGGAATTATGATGGTCGTGCCTGGAGATCTGGAATTACGATGGTCGTGCCTGGAGATCTGGAATCACGACAGTCGTGCTTGGAGATCTGGAATCACGACGGTCGTGCCTGGAGATCTGGAATTACGATGGTCGTGCCTGGAGATCTGGAATCACGACGGTCGTGCCTGGAGATCTGGAATCACGACGGTCGTGCTTGGAGATCTGGAATTACGATGGTCGTGCCTGGAGATCTGGAATCACGACGGTCGTGCCTGGAGATCTGGAATCATGACGGTCGTGCCTGGAGATCTGGAATTACGATGGTCGTGCCTGGAGATCTGGAATCACGACGGTCGTGCCTGGAGATCTGGAATCACGACGGTCGTGCCTGGAGATCTGGAATTACGACGGTCAGACCCACACAAAACATACAATTCTATGGAGACCTGGAGGCCTGTTTCAGACGTCCTTGACCCGAGAGTTAACCATTCCACAAATACACATAAATGCACTTGTACGAGTCCAGAGAAGTGAGATGCTGGTTGCAGAACGAAGGTGCCTTCATTAACCCAATTCCTTAACCCCCTCCCCAAACCTGTGTTTATATAGACAAATACCTATGGGATAAGCTTTCTTCTTTAATACCTCCTTTCTTTGAATGTCAAGGAAGTTATCCCTAAGACAGCTGTTTTTGAAATGGCAAGAAACATCAAGTCGTCAGGTTATACCGAGAAATCTGTCAGCCATAATTACTGATGGCCGCAGATCTTTTCTGCATTCGATCTGGGATTACGGAACCCTCTTGAACATGGAGAGGTTTTTTTTTAAAAAAACAGAGAACAGTCGAATCTCTAGGGAACTTAGAAACTGTTCTGCAGGTATTTCCAATCAGTTCTGGCAAACACATTCCTGTGCTCGGCTCAGGGCCTTTTTTCAGCTGGAACGCAGTGGGACGGAGTTCCGGAACCTCTTGAAAATGGTCACATGGCCGGTGGCCCCGCCCCCTGATCTCCAGACAGAGGGGAGTTGAGATTGCTCTCCTCGCCGCCAAGCGGCTCGGAGGGCAATCTCAACTCCCCTCTGTCTGGAGACCAGGGGGCGGGGCCACTGGCCATGTGACCATTTTCTCCGAGGGCAACCCACTGAGATCCACCACCTCTTTTCCCAGAAAAAAAGCCCTGGCTAGGCCACAAACCTTAAAACACTTACAACTTACAACCAACCATGTGGGGTGGATGGTGGCAGCAATCTGGAGGGGGGAAAGGCCTCCTCTTTCCTTCAATGGCGCTGCAATGACAGAACAAGGTGCTTTCTCCCTCTTCTCCAGCCCTAGCACAGCCAATCCCTGGCCGTGAGCAGCGGCTGTTGATCAGAATAGACGATACTGACCTCGATAGACCAGTAGTCTGATTCAGTATCCGGTAGCTGCAGTGAGGGAGGGGCTGTGGCTCAGTATCTGGTAAGCACACAGAAGGTCCCAGGTTCAAGTCCTGCCCTCTCCAATTAAGCATCAGTAGCTGACTTGAAAGGCCTCTGGGGCTGTTCTGGGATTCTCTCCACAAGACATCTTACACAGGGATGCTCAAGTGTGGGGAGGCGCAATGTTAGCTGGGAAATGTAGTTTAAAAAGACAGAGCTGGCAGAGATCACTCCTCACCTCTTGGGGAGGTGAAGATGAAATTAACAAACCCTCTGAGGAGAGATCTCCACCAGCTCTATCTTTTAAAACTATGCTTCCCAGCTAACATTGCATCTCCCTACACTTGAGCGTCCCTGTGTAAGATGTCTTGTGGAGAGAGACCCTGAGACCCGGGAAATCTGAATAGACAATACTGACCTTGATAAACTGATAATCTGATTTAGCATAAGGCAGCTTTGTGTGGTCATGTGCATCCACGGATCACTGGATCCAACCACAGAGCTTCTTATATTGTGTGATACAAGAGTTATATGAAAGGGAAAGTCCACACCAAAACTGTTGCTGAAGAGCGTGGTCTTAGGTCTGTAACAGCATGTCCCAAGATCCACTGCATGCGTTACAGGAATTATCTGCTCCATGTACTTGATGCATGCCTGTAAGAGCTGTAATTGTCTTTCCACTTCAACTGTACTCATCTATTTTGATCCGTCGCTCCATGTATCCTGTAAATATGTGCTGAGGGACACTTAAGGCCACCTGTAGCTCCCTGAGGTGTGTACACGGGGCCACAGCAATAGAATACAGTTCTTCTCAGAAGCTCAGCCTGAGAAAAGCAGTGTATAGTCGCTGTCCATGTATCACATGAATGTTTTCCCAGAAGTAAGCGGGTCTCCCAAGTTGATTCGCAAAGGATTGCAGTCCTATGTGTCAATCTGCTTCCAATTATGCTTTCGAAAGACACTTAAGCAAGACTATTTGGGCAGGAAGGTGGATTAGAAGCATATCAAAATTATGCACCTGAGCGAAAGCCATGGTGTGGCAATAGTGCTGCCACCCATGTTCAGAGGCATATTCCAACGTGTGCAATGTGACGCATATCTGATTTGCACACTTGTCCAACGAGCGATATTTTATTTTCTTATATGCCACCTTTCTCTTCAATGGAGTCCCAAAATGGCTTCCATCATTTCCTGTCCTCCATTTTATCACAACAGCCCTATGAGGTAGATGAGGCTGAGAGACTGGCCCAAGGTCTCCCAGCAAGCTTCTGCGGTACAGTGGGAATTTGTCCCTGGTGTCTCTTAGATCCCAATCTGACACCTAACCACTACACTACGCTGCCTGGAGAAACCTGTTTATTCACATGGATCTTCTTAGCTGAATCCGGTCCTCATTTTCACATCAATAAGGGAAGGCACTTCTTGGTTGGAAAATGCCAACAGTGCAAAGCCACAATATGACATTTTAATCAGACAGCTTTTAATATAAACATTCTATTTTAAAAAATTTTTTAGCTGGAGTCCAAATTTTTTTTGTTTCGTTTTAGGCTCTTCATTCCCAGCACGGAGTTGGAGGTGAGATGAGGGTAGAAAAGTAAGCGCCGATTCTTTCCATAAAGGCGTTTGTGCAGAAAGAAATGCCAGTCCGCTGCATGGTGGTGCGCTTGACTTGCTCCATGTCTCTTCTCAAATGTACCTGATTCCAGAGCATGTGCCTGTAAACATGATAATGAGATGGAATTATAGCTGCTGTCGATGGAGGCTGTCTGAATGGCTGCCAAGATCTGCGTTGATTGCTGGTGTACCGCCAGGCCTCTTCAGAAATTAAAGTATTCTTTTAAATCACAAAATTGCTTTGTATTGAGGGCTAATTATGAATGACTGCAAAGCATTTTATATTGAGTAAATAGGCCTACTCTCGCTCCTTCTGTTGATTGGCAAAGTGTTTTGCCTCTTCCTCATCGTGATTATCTAGGAGCCGTATACCAGGGTGATTTGTTTCCCACTATTCTGTGAGCAGGGAATTTTGTGTCGGATTTACTGTCTGGCACTTATAAGCCTGAGAACTTTCTGGTATCCTTTTTTTTAAATAAAAAGGTAACTTTCTGTCCCTCCTAGCTGTGAAAATCTGTTTGAAAACAGATGAGCACAGAGCTACCTTTAGCGCTCCAAGCTGCTATCCGACGCAGATGGAACTCACGGTATGACCAGGTGTTCTGCGTTCACATTGAGTTTCAAGCAGTTCATAACGGAATCTGATTCCCATAATTGAAAAAACAGGACGTGGTAGGTTGCTGGTTTGGGACATTCCTTGAGATTTAGGGGTGAAGCTTGGGAAGAATTTGGGGAAGGGAGGAGCTTCGCTGTAGTATAATGCCATAGCCTACAAAGCAGTCTGCCTACAAAGCAGGCATTTTCTCCACGGTTCGAGTCCAGTAGTGCCTTAAAAACCAACAAGATTTTCAGGGTATAAGCTTTCAAGACTCAAAGCTCTGACAAAGGGAGATTTGACTCTGGAAAGATTAGACGCTGTAAATCCATTAGTCTTTAAGGCACTACTTGGGGTTGCTGTTTCCCCAGAGCGGGTGGGGGATCCCCCGCTCTCACTGTCTGGCCCTGCCACCTTCACCTGACCAGTGGAGGAGGGGAGGCCTTGGGTTGCGCTTCTGGGGCAGTGCAATGGCCTGATGCCATCACGCTGCCCTGGGAGCGCTCCTGTGTTCTGCCCAGTTCAAAGGGATCCAATCCAGTGAATTATGATCCAGGAAGTGATGTCATCGCACAGGCATGGTAAAGCTCCCACACTTTGCACAAGGGTGATAAGATGACCTGGCAATCCTAGGGGCTTCTGTCTCCCCCAGGGTAGCCACTGGGACATGTTGTTCAAGCACAAATATCGCTCTATTTGCCACCTCTTAAACAGGCTGAAAATGCTGCAGATTTCTCTGTACCATTTGAATATGTAGAAAATAACCTGCCGAACAGACTCAAGGGGATGACGAACTGCCGTACTGCCTGAATAGAAATCGGCTTCCTGCTCAACGTTGGTGAGCAGAGCGTGAGCTGAACGAGCAGACATTTGAGCATTCCTGTTCTACCCCCAGTAGGATGGTTGCAGACAAAGAGGAGGCAGAACGAACACCACCAATGCTGAATATAATGCCACCCTACCATTGGAGAGCGTAGTGAGGGAGCAGATGGTGGTTGTCAGTCCCTGGCATTTGGGTCCCTCAAGTCCTCCACAGTTAACACACAGGTGTTCCAGCTGAAGCAGCTTTATTGAGATCCATACAGTACAGGTGTTCACCCAAAGGTGCAGAAATGGGCAGAAGTGACAATTTTTTTGGGGGGGGGAGCTTTCTTCAGAAGACTGAAGCGGAAGACTGGGTGGATTTGCCTTAAGTTTTTAGGTAGATCCACCTCTACAGTCACTTCATTTATCACTTTCTTTACTGGAAAGAGTCCCAAAAATTTCCATCCAAGTTTTTTACTGGGTTGCTCCCCCTGCAAGTGTTTGGTGGAGATGTACACAGGGCTTTTTTTCAGCCGGAACGCGGTGGAACTGAGTTCCGGAAGCTCTTGAAAATGGTCACATGGCTGGTGGCCCCGCCCCCTGATCTCCAGACAGAGGGGAGTTTAGATTGCCCTCCGCGTGGGCAATCTCAACTCCCCTCTGTCTGGAGATCAGGGGGCGGGGCCACCAGCCATGTGACCATTTTCTCCAAGGGCAACCCACTGAGTTCCACCACCTCTTTTCCCAGAAAAAAAGCCCTGGATGTACACATAATCTTCTGCTTTCAGCTTCCATTGGACAGATTGTTTTCTGTCAGCAAACTTTTAATAATCCTCTTTGGCTTTGTCCAAAGTCTTTTTTATGACCTCCCATTGGCTCCCAGATCTCCTGGTTGCTGAGATTTTGGGGTTTGAGCAAAAGGCATTGCTGTTCTCTCACAGCCTTGTGCTATCTTAAATGGGGAGGCACCTGTGGAACTGTGTATTGAGTTGTTACAAGCATATTCGGCGAAAACCAAGAAATCAGTCCAGTTATCCTCTTGATAATTGATGTAGCATTTTAGGAACTGTTCTAACACCTGGTTAGTTCTCTCCGTTTGCCCATTGGTCTTGTGATGATGGGCGGAGCTAAGTCCTTGTTCAATCCCTGCTACTTTGAGCAGCTCCCTCCAGAAGTTGGCAACAAACTGGCCTCCCCTGTCGGAAATTACCACATCTGGAAAAGAGTGCAGCCTGACCACGTGTTACACAAAGAGGGTGGCCAGTTTCTTTGCTGTGTGAATAGTAGCACAGGGAACAAAATGGACTAGTTTAGAAAATAAATCAACCACCACTAGAATTACGGTTTTCCCCTTCGAGGGGGGAAGATCAGTGATAAAGTCCATTGAGACCACAGCCCATGGTCGGGGGGGGGGGGGCGGTTCTAGTGGTTGTAACAATCCGGGGGGTTTCCCTCCTCTGGGTTTCCCCATGATACACACTTGACAGGAAGATACATACTGAGAAACATCTTTTCTCATATTTGGCCACCAAAATTGCCTTTGCACTAAATGCAATGTTTTAAAGTATCCAAAATGACCATCCAATTTGGAAACATGACATTGTTTTAATACTTCTCTCACCTGGTGTTCCAGTTGAACCAGCTTTATTGAGATTCATTCAGTACAGGTGTTCACCTGAAGGTGCAGAAACGGACAGAAGTGACAATTCAAGCAAAAACAAAGGCTCTGGGGAAGACTGTAAAAGACCGTTGCAAAGAGGGTCTCCCCAAAAACATAAACTGTATGCAATATCCAATAGTATCCGTTTACTGTTAAATCACCCTTCTAACATCATATGTAAATCACTGCCACTTACAAAAATTATTTTTATCCATCACAGTGAACACTTTAACCAATACACAGTCAACTTTAAGTGAATGTAGAACTACATGTGGAAATGCATATATACAAATCAATACAGAACAATGTATCTTTGTCTACATTCACCAGTAGTCCATTAACAATTCAAACAAAGGTTGAATAGGAAAACTTCCCGCCCTCCTGGGTCCATTGACATTCTGCCGCGAAACCCCAAAGAGGTTGCATGGGAACAAAGTAGTTTAGGCTACGTGAAGCACAAAAGAACTCTGTCTCTGGGAAAGTTACAGTGTTTGCTGCTAGCAGCTGTTCCCAAGGACACTTGCGAGAAAAGGGAAAGTCCATATTTTCAACAGATACTGGAGGGGCCCACTGGCTCTCCTGCAATGACTATCAGACGTTAAGACACTCTCAGATGAGCACAGAGTTACAGCATGCAATTCAGGCAAACAGAACCATACAGCATTGACCATGATAAAATGCAGAACACAATCATGGCATGGATGCTGACACACATGACAGTGGTGGTAGCTGTTGTCCCTTGCACAGGATTGGGTCATAGAAAAAGTGGCTGTTGGTGCAGTTGCGGTAGAGAACAAGCCACCACTCTGCACTGGATGCTTTTGGGTGCAGAGGAACCCCAACAGAGGGCTTGTCCTCAATACATGCCCATTGGCACCGATCCAGAGGAGGGCATGCTACTGAGACTGTTTAAAAACTGAGCTGCATAGTTTCTTTGTTTCCCCCTTCTTAAAAATAAATAAATCAAAATTCAACATATGATAATTTTAATACCTGGGTATGTAGTCTTTCCTATAGATTCACTGAATCTTCAAATCATACACATAGGATGTGCAAAGTGGTGTTCTTTGGTCTGCCTGTTGCTCCGACAGACATAATCGGATGTTCGCAGCACCCTCCTCAGCCGGAAGATCAACGATGATAACTGTTCAATAGAATAAACGGGTCACAGAGAATGCCGCAAAAGGCAACTTTCTGGGCATTTTCTTCCCCTGGCAGAATACATCCTGGTATAAATTTGCAGCAAGAGATTATCCAGATTATAAAGGTGATCCCTCGGTTAGGAAGTGCTCGCCGGCAACTCTGCTTTTCTTTTGACTCAAGTAGGGAGTCTGATAATCTTGCTCCCTGGGACTGAGATACTTCAAAAGGCCCGGGGTATTAATGCCCTGCCTGCCAGAAGGTGGTCAGTTTGGCTTTATAAACCTCACCCTGTTGAATGAGGGCAGGTCAAGCTAGTCCCCAGGACTAGGAGTTTGTCACCATGTTCGTCATTCTTTGCTCTTTTCAAACAGAATTTGAAGTGTAGCCAGCCACCAAATAAGCAGATATCACTTCCCCTCTGAGATAATACCAAAAAAGGAATGAATAACAAGATGGTGGCTTCTGTTGAAGAAGCTGAAGGATCCACAGCTGTTGAATTCGTCCTAGCATACCACAATGCAGTTGTATGGATAGCTGATTTTCTGGCATATCCCATGCCACGAGTAGCTGGTTGGCTGACCTACAGGATCTTTATACGACTTGGTCAATTGACTGCAGAAGCATAGCTGAGTCAGGAGCAGAACTGGAGAAGGGAAATCGAAGAGAATCTAAGAATCATAGAGTTGGAAGGGGCCATACAGACCTTCTAGTCCAACCCCCTGCCCAATGCAGGATGAGCCTAAAGCATCTCTGACAAATATTCATCCAGCCTCTTCTTGAAAACTGCCAGAGAAGGGGAGCTTGCCACCTCCCGAGGCAGCTGATTCCACTTTTGAACTACTCTGACCATGAAAAAGTTCTTCCTAATATCCAGCCAGTACCTTTGTGCATGTAATTTAAGCCCACTGTTTCGGGTCCTACCCTCTGCTGCCAACTGGAACAGCTCCTTGCCCTCCTCCAAATGACAGCCTTTCAAATATTTAAAGAGAGCAATCATGTCGCCCCTCAACCTCCTCTTCTCCAAACTAAACATTCCCAAGGCCCTCAGCCTTTCCTCGTAGAGCTCAGTCTCCAGACCCCTGATCATCCTCGTCGCTCTCCTCTGCACCCTCTCGATTTTGTCCACATCCTTTTTGAAGTGAGGCCTCCAGAACTGTGCACAATACTCCAGGTGCGGCCTGACCATGGCAGTATAGAGAGGGGCTATTACCTCCTGCGATTTCGATGCAATGGCCCTTTTGATACAGCCCAAGACTGCCTTTTTTGCCACCGCATCACCACTGACTGCTCATATTTAGTTTACTCTTACCCCAAGATCCCTTTTGCATATACTACTACCCAGAAGTGTGTCCCCCATCTAGCATTTATGCCTCACATTTTTGTGGCCCAGATGTAATACTGTGCACTTGTCTTTGTTGAATTGCATCCTGTTCACAACCGCCCACTTCTCCAGAGTATTCAGGTCTTGTTGAATTTTAACTCAGGGCCAAGCTACAAGTGACTAATTACACTTGTCTGGCAAGTGAACAGACTCACATGTATTCCTCCCTGTTCACTTGTGCTCCTCTTGATCAGGTGGAGAGCAAGTGAATGGCAAGTGAACAGGGAGGAATACACGTGAGTCTGTTCACTTGCCAGGCAAGTGTAATTTGTCACTTGTAGCTTGGCTCTCTACCTTCTTGAGTGTTTGTCACTCCTACCAATTTGTTATCATCAGCAAATTTAATGAGCAGCCCTTCCACTCCTTCATCCAGATAATTGATAAAAATATTGAAAAATACAGGGCCCAAAACCAAGCCCTGTGGCACCCCACTGGACACCTCCCTCCAATCTGGAGAGAGAAATTCCTGTCTGCATGTTACTTTAGGTCTACGATAAGTCAGAACTTGGCTTCTGGGCTTAAACTTTCAGTCAGGTTAGGTGGGAGACACTTGTGGGGGTTTCGCTTAGAAGTAAGTTGCTATATAGGTGCTTGGGAAGGAGATGAAGTAAGGGTTGGCAGGAGAAACTTAAGACATACCGTGAAATAAGATTGGAAATGCTATCATCATTTGAATGTCCTTTGGTTAAGATGGGTTTGCCAAATCTAAGGTATTATATGTATTTGTAAGCATTTGCAAGCATGCTTGTTGAGTTCACATGTGACATTTGTAAGTGTACACCTGGAATCTCTGAACTGACTGTTTCGTGAGAATAAAGACCAGTGAACACTGTTGGGCTTTTCTTTCTTTCTTTCTTTCTTTCTTTCTTTCTTTCTTTCTTTCTTTCTTTCTTTCTTTCTTTCTTTCTTTCTTTCTTTCTTTCTTTCTTTCTTTCTTTCTTTCTTTCTTTCTTTCTTTCTTTCTTTCTTAGTTTTATACCATTAGAAAACAATCCTGAAGACACTACAATTATACACATACTTAATAAAACAAAAAGAATTAATCAACAAACAAGAATAATGAAACATACATAATACAAAGAAAAACAACAAAAGAAAAATAACCTATCTAAACTGAAAATTTTCCGATTTTCTCCAAAACAAATATTTGTATCATGTCACATTTACGCTTTCTCTAGATAATGATTAAAAGCTGTTTTTTCTAACATCAAAATCCATAAATCCACAAATCATTGAACCGTTATTATCTATGGTTGTTGTGGGTTTTCCGGGCTGTATTGCCGTGGTCTTGGCATTGTAGTTCCTGACGTTTCGCCAGCAGCTGTGGCTGGCATCTTCAGAGGTGTAGCACCGAAAGACAGAGATCTCTCAGTGTCACTGAGAGACACAGCTGCTGGCGAAACGTCAGGAACTACAATACCAAGACCACGGCAATACAGCCCGGAAAACCCACAACAACCATCGTTCTCCGGCCGTGAAAGCCTTCGACAATACATCGTTATTATCTATTTCATGTAAATCTATGAATTAATCAACAAATGTACTTATTGATTTTTTTCTAATCAGTGAAGTAAGCTTTGCTATCTTGCCATGTGTTTATTTCTGAGTAAACATGCCGAGGCCTTTGGGCAAGTAACAGTCCAACACAATTTTGCTTATTCAGAGATAAACCCTACTGCATGTGCCATCTATAAAGCATGCACGCACACACAAAAACAGCAAGTGTCGCTCACTGTTTCTTGAAAGGCTTCAGAAAATTTGCATCCACAAGGTGCCTTTCTGACAGCATTTATGTGCAGCTGTTTGGGTGGCACAAGTAGGGGGGGTTGAAGAATATAATAATAACAACAACAACATTTGATTTATATACTGCTCTTCAGGACAACTTAATGCCCACTTAGCATGCTTTACAAAGTGTGTTATTATCCTCACAACAATCACCCTGTGAGGTGGGTAGGCTGAGAGAGCTCTGAAAGAGCTGGGGCTGACCCAAGGTCACCCAGCTGGCTTCAAGCGGAAGAGCGGGGAATCAAACCTGGCTCTCCAGATTAGAGTCCTGCTGCTCTTAACCACTACACCAAAGTGGCTCTCATGGCATGGGAAGGCATGAAAGAGCCTTTCCACAAACAGAGTTGCTTTCATCGTTCTTTAGATTCAAATCCAAGCTCCCCTCCATATCCTGTCAGGGACCAAATTCCCTGCCAGTTTGAATATCCCAGTTATCATAAGCATTAAATTCTGCCTCCATCCAGCAGGTGGCAGTATTGCTCTATTGGTTGAAATATCTGGGTGCTTTTCCGAATCCTCTTTTAAATTGCTTATGTCAACTACCCTATGCATATATACATCTGATTTTTTTTTACAGCCATTTTATGAGGATATCATTATTTCTTTACAGCTACAAATTAACTGTCTGCTTCAATCTGGCCTGTGATACCCATGCCTTCAGGGATCTCCTCGTCTGGTACGCAAGCTCTCCGTTTTATGAATCTGACAAGGTACCAGTGAGAATCAAGACGGAGTCCTTAAAGACCTACCATTAGAAGCGACAAGCAAACGGTAATACCTTTGGGCAGTAAACGCAGCACGGGCAACCTGCACCATTGATTTCCAGCAATTATATGAATGTTGTTTCTATGAACAAATATCTTGACGGGCTTTGTTTCTTTAAAAAAGTTTATTTCTGACTGTACAATGCGGCTTCCTTGTTAAGTGTTAATAGTTTATTGTGGAGCAAAAGAAGAAAGAATCGGCTGGAACAGCTTTTTTATTCTGGTCATTGCTTATGGGTCAAAAGATCTGACTTTTCTGGCCCTGATATTTATTTAAAAATGCATATCTGTTTTCCGCCAGTCAAATCAGCTTACAATATATACGCTTAAATATAATATAAAACAGGACAAGACTTGCACAGAATCGATCAGAACCAGGGGTCATTTCGTAGAAAAAGAGCTGGAGGAACTTATTAGCATAACTCATTAGCATATGCCACGCCTCTTGCCATCACCGGAAGTGTGTCATTAGTATAACTTATTTGCATATGCCACACCTCCTGACGTCACCTATCCTGGCTGTTTTGGACCCAATCCTGGCCATTCAGGGCTGAAATGGGGCCCAAAATGGCAAAAAGGGGCTGAAAATGGCTGAAAAGGGGCCCAACATGGTCAGGATCAGGCTGCTGCTGAGTGGGAGAGTAATCCACCACCCGTCAGAGGCCCAATCCGGGCTGTTTCGGCCCCAATCCAGGCCAAAATGGGCCCAAAATGGCCAAGATTCAGGTGGGCAGGGCCGCTGACATGTGACCTCTTTGGAGAACTGCCAGAACTGCGTTCCTGTGCGTTCCCCCTTGAAATGAGCCCTGTTCAGAACTATATAAGAATTCCAGACTCGAAGAACCCAAATCTTGTCTTGTTGAACAGCACAATCAAATTCTGCACTCAAAGCCATTAGAACCGGCCAAGGATCATCCTTTGAAATGAGACCACCTTGCTGAATTTGCAGACAGCGAGTAAGGCTGGTGCTCAAGCAATCTCCTTGAGCAGGTTGTTCCACAGGTTAGGGACCACCAACCTCAGTGAGAGAGTTTTCGTCGCCAAAGTCCATAGTGGAAGAATGAGGGCAGCAACGGCGGAAGTGTGAGTCAGTGAAGCTGGCGTTTGGGTTAATACAGGGAGAGGCGGTTCTTCACATGGGTGTAGGCTGGCTTCTTAAGCTGGGGGTGCTCTAGAAATATTTCTGCCTCATTGTGGCTCAGAAACAAACGGGTGATCAGGTGATGGCTGGTTCCTTCATAGGAAGTACCCATGTTCCCACCTACCAACTTGGTTGCCACCAATGAGAGAAGGGTTGGGTGCAGAGTGTGGGAATAAGCTCGGAGACAGGAGTTCTAGAACAACAACAACAACATTCAATTTATTTATTGCCCTTCAGGACAACTTAACACCCACTCAGAGCGCTTTACAAAGTGTGACATGATTATCCTCACAACAATCACCCTGTGAGGTGGCCAGCTGGCTTCAAGCGGAGGAGTGGGGAATCAAACCTGGCTCTCCAGATAAGAGTCCTGCTGCTCTTAACCACTGCACTGAACTAGCTCCCTGCTGAGGTTTTTAATTTGATGAGGAACGTGTTGTCAGGTAGGGCCAGTCTTGTTTGGTTAAAAAAAAAGGTACAGTAAATACTCGGGAAAGAGGGGTGTGTGAGAGAGTGTTCAGAAGTTGGGGAGACAGACCTCAAGATGGTTAGAAAACCCTACAGGGAGGACTTCTGTGACAATATCTGTACCTCTGCAAGGCGGAAGGATTAAGTTCACAAGATCCTCTCCTTTACAAGCAAAAGTCCTTCTCTCCTGGTGTACCTTCTCCCAGGTGCAAATGAACTTAGCTGTGCTGGCCCAATGTACAAATAAACTTAGTTTTCTGGCCTAAGATGGCATACTGTGGGTATTTTCCAAGCATGTGTAAAGATGGCCTGTCAGAAATGAGGAGGGGCTGTGGATCAGTGGAAGAGCCTTTGGCTTTATATGCAAAGGGTCACAGGTTCAACCCCCGGCACGTCCGGTTAAAAAAGGGAACAGGCTGTAGGTGATGTGAAACGCCTCTGCCGGAGACCCTGGAGAGAAGCTGCCTGTCAGAGTAAACAGTCCTGGCCTTGATGGACTGATGGTCTGATCGAATATGAGGCAACTTCATGTGGGGAAGTAAGTTAAAAAACGGATCTGGGAGGTCTAGATTGAAAAACCCTGAAAGTCTCTTGCCCAGATTTTACCTTGGACCATAGAAAAAAACCACTATTTGAATTTCAAATACTGGAGAGTCACCTTGAGCCTCTCCTTATCAGCACTTGGTAAGCCCCTGTCTGACTAGATGTATCCTTGTGGCGGGGAAGTAGGTTGAAATAGGATCTGGGAAGCACAGATTGAAATCACCCCTCCCCCGTCTCTGCCATGATGTTGACCGGGTGTCTTGGGGCCAGTCAGTCTCTGTCAGCCTCGCCTACCTCACAGGTTTGTTGTGAGGGTAAGTGAGGAAAGGAGAGCACCATGCATGCCTCTCAAAGATATTCGGAGGAGGGATGGGGTAGAAGTACTTGATCTTCTCTAGCAGAGTTCGTATCTTCCAAACGGAGCTTTGTGTCCCCAAAGTGCTTTGTGTTACCCAAGTGTCTCATAAGGGCCACTATGAAGCATTTTGAATATTCTAAGCACTGGATAAACAGTTGATATCATTCTATGTATTGTCGAAGGCTTTCACGGCCGGAGAATGATGGTTGTTGTGGGTTTTCCGGGCTGTATTGCCGTGGTCTTGGCATTGTAGTTCCTGACGTTTCGCCAGCAGCTGTGGCTGGCATCTTCAGAGGTGTAGCACCAAAAGACAGAGATCTCTCAGTGTCACAGTCTGTGTGTCACAGTGTGTCACAGTGTCACAGACTGTGACACTGAGAGATCTCTGTCTTTTGGTGCTACACCTCTGAAGATGCCAGCCACAGCTGCTGGCGAAACGTCAGGAACTACAATGCCAAGACCACGGCAATACAGCCCGGAAAACCCACAACAACCATCAATATCATTCTATATTTGGATAGTCCAACAGGGAAACAAGGCCGAATTACACTGTATGGGAAAAAAAGCTTATCTGTTAAGCTGTGCCCATGTTTTTCTGATTTCTGCAGCACCTTCAGAGAGGAACAGAACAGGGGGAAAAAAACCCCCGGAGTACTTCATGTTCAATCCTGTTAAGAAAGGTGTGGCGGGGCAAGTTTCAAGCCATGCAAATTACGGGCCTGCCATCGGACCCCACCGAGAGCAGCGAATGTTCACAGCACATTACCATTTTTGCCTTCGGGAACCATCTCCCCGCAACACATTCCTAGCCTGCCTCCAGATGACATTTACCGAGGACGATGCCGAGGCTGTTTATAGCACCTGGAGTGGGAAGTGAGCGATTTGCACTGGGCCATCGCTGAATTGCTATTCTTAAGGCAGTTCGGCTTGCTCTTCGAGGGGAGGAGGGAGACGGAGTTAAAAGCACCAACATACCCCAAGAGCATCTCGGTAGAGAATGCTGTTTGTTAATAGCTTCCTTTCACGACGCGCACTATACAGTATTACACCCAGCTAGCGCTAACATTGATTCCTCGCTCTGTGTTTTTGATCAGCCTGTTACATTTTTGTTGGCAGCATTTATTTTCGGTTACGTTTTAAGCACAATAGCATTTTCTCGTATTGAATGCATGAAGCTGCCTTACCCCGAGCCAGGCCGTTGGTCTCTCCTGCTCAGCCTTTTCTCCTCTGATTGCCAGAAAGAAATTTCTGGCCATCTGCATGTGAGATACTTGTATCAGCGGCCGAACGGGACCTTTTGCACTCAACGCACACACTTCACCACCGAACCACCGGCTCTCCCATGTTTCGGCTCGCTTTCAAGAGTCATCATCAGACATGCTAACTCCAAAATAATCTATTTTCTCCTACTGTTTTCTCCTTGGTTTCCAGGTATAAGCATCTCAGACACGCACAGCTGGTTATTCGTTGCAGGTTTGGTAAAAATAAAGTAGTGGAGTTGTAGAAAGTGCCTCTGGGAAGTCACTTACCTTTCCCTCTCTGCATATTGTGCAAATTTCCATTAGTGTGCAGAAGCATTTCTGAATGGCTTTGTGATTGGACTGCTGATAGTAAACTCATTTGACTTTCTGTTAATGCTCAGTTCTGTAATATGATTTTCTTTCTATCTTCTGAGAGGCAAGTTCACATTTATATACAGGGACTGGAAGATCGGGGGGGGACGTGGAGGGGGGGGACTGTCAGTGACAGTATGATGTCACTTCTGGGAAAACGTGGAAGTGATATCACGCATCTCTAGGAAACACTGTAAACCCCTATGGTAATGCCATAGAGTTTTCAGTGATTCCTAGAGAAGACTGCCACCACTTCTGGGTTTCCCTCAGAAGTGACATCACACCTCTCTAGGAATTGCCAGAACCTCTCTGGATTTGCCATAGGGTTTCTGGTGATTCCTAGAAAGATGTGACATCTCTTCCAGGAAACCCAGAAGTGATGTCACACTGTCACCAACAGCTTTCAATTTTTCCCCTTTCTCCTGCTGGCATATGGCAACTCTAGACCCAAAGCCAATGTAAGATTGCTAGACAGTAGCTCACTTGCAAAATCTATTTCTGCAGTGCTTCTATACATTTCTTCTCCTTTGAATTGCTGCTGCTGGTATCAAAATTAGGACTCTTGGGAGAGCAAGCAAGCCAAGGAGCAAATCGATAGGTCCTAGATAGGATCATAGAGCTGCCATATAGAAAGGGGAAGAGTGTAAATTGTCATTGGCAAAGGGACACTCTCAGGTTACATACACACTTGGGCCAGCCACTTTCCTTTATCCTAAACTACCTTGCAGGGTTGTTTTTTAAGGATAAAAAGTAAGAGGGGAGATCTTCCGTAGAAGATGTGGAGGATAAAAAAAATCACTACGTTTTCACTACACAGCGCGGAGGGCAATCTAAACTCCCCTTTGTCTGGAGATCAGGGGGCGGGGCCACTGGCCATGTGACCATTTTTAAGAGGTGCCAGAACTCTGTTTCACCGCATTCCCTCTGAAAAAAAGCCCTGCATATGACACACTGTCGCATGCTGAAGTGAAGCAAGTCTGGCCCTGATGGGAACCACGTGTAAGCTACTTGGAGTTCCTCGGAAGAAGAGTGGGGTGCAATACCTAGATATAAAGACAAAATGCCTCTGGCCAGCTGCCACCTGTGTGAACCATTGGTAGGTATTTGAGGCTACCTCTGTAGACCGCTCAGGGTGTACTGATGTACCCTATTTCCCCTAAACAATGACTTTCACACGTGCAAATCACCCGGTCTTGATGAACGTACCATGCTGAAACGATGCCTGCTGCCCCTCTTAACGCCTGGCTGAGTGCAAAATGTCGTCTGAGTCCTGACGTTGTCTGCAGCTGACGGGCTTTGCTTAGTGCTGTCCGAGCGTCTGGCCATCGGCTGATCTCTGAATCGGAGCTGACTTGCGATTGCCACAAATGCCTGCGCTGTCGGCAGGTCTTGCCCCTGCTATTGTTTTTGACATTCTTTACATTGGCAGCGAATGACATCAGTCTGGGATTCACTGTTCAAGTGAGACGTGGCTTTATACAGCAGCTTTGCCTGGGCTTGCCGTAATGAATGAGTGCAAATGGCTGTTGTGAAGATCTTACCATCTATATGACTCTTTTAATTGCTCTGGAGTGGGGGTTGTCAGGCAGTACCTGGCAACTAGCAGGCGGGCTGTGGGGGGGGGCATGACCCTGGCTATGGAGTCACATCATGTCCAGTAAAAAAACCTAGAAGTGACATATGTAGCTCTAGGAACTGCCCCAAACTCGATGGTTTTATCACCAGCCTTGCCCAGCACTCTAAATGGTGCCTTGAAACAGAGGGATAATTTCTCTCTTCTGAGGGCTAAACTACAAGTGACGAATGACACAGGTTGGACGCTTCTCAGCTTCCCTCAAGTTTTGATGGGAAATGTAGGCAGCTTGGTGGAGTGTTGGACAAGTGACAGTTGAAAAGTCCATTGGACAGCAGTCGGAGAGCCAAGCTGCAAGACCAGGACGCCTACATTTCCCATCAAAACTTGCGGGACGCCAACAAGTGTCCAACCTGTGTCAGGCGTCACGTGTAGCTTGGCCCTTAGAGAGTTCATATATTCAGATTCCTTGAATCTGCCACTGATTACAAGAAGGGAGTTTTAGGTGAAGCCGGAAGCAAATATTCCCATCATACATGAAGCTTCCCCAGAATGGCATTACCTCTTAAAAGGGGGGGGGGTCTTTTAGAATGTCTGGTATTGTATCATAGACCTTTTGCATGTAAACTGTGTGATATACCACTGAAGCACGGCCCCTTTCAGAGCAGTTCAGCAATGAGAGAAATTGCCTGGGGCGGCTGGGAAGTCTCTTTTCTTTGAAGGGTTCTGTGAAAAAACGAAGCCAGC
Source organism: Eublepharis macularius (assembly GCF_028583425.1). NCBI lineage: Eukaryota > Metazoa > Chordata > Lepidosauria > Squamata > Eublepharidae > Eublepharis > Eublepharis macularius. Next base: position 222,938,593 of record NC_072791.1, on the reverse strand, counting down.
ACCTGTCACAGGAAATGTGTTCGGTATTGATTTATTTACTTATTATAAAACACGTGTATGTCACCTCTTCCAAGACCTGCTTAAGATGGCTCCCCGAACAAAAATCATTCAAATTAACAACCATACAACCCCCCCACCTCAAAAAACAGCCAACAAAACCCCGAAATAGAAAAGCCCAGAACTTTTTTGGTAACCTCTGTCAACACCGGAAGGACGAAAAGATCTCTGGATGCTAAATGTTCCGATGCTCTCATCCTGATGCTGGCTTATCAATTTAAGTCAATGGGAATTACTCCTAAGTAAACACGGATAGGATCAGATGCACGGGACATTTGTTGTCTGTGGTTCCCCCCCCTCCTTCCCAAATTAGATCTGACAATTGATGGTGCTATGACGGATCAGTGGACAAGAATGTTGTTGAAGACAGACAAACTCAAGCATGACGTATTGTCAAAGGCTTTCATGGCCGGAGAAAGATGGTTGTTGTGGATTTTCTGGGCTGTATAGCTGTGGTCTTGGCATTGTAGTTCCTGAATAGTGTCACTGAGAGATCTCTGAGCAGAACCACAAGTGACAAAAGGCACAGATTGGACACTTGTCAGCTTCCCTCAAGTTTTGATGGGAAATGTAGGCAGCTTGGTGGAATGTTGGACAAGTGACCGTTGAAAAGTCCATTGGACAGCAGTCGGAGAGCCAAGCTGCAAGACCAGGACGCCTACATTTCCCATCAAAACTTGAGGGAAGCTGACAAGTGTCCAACCTGTGCCTTTTGTAACTTGTGGTTCTGCTCTCTGTCTTTTGGTGCTACACCTCTGAAGATGCCAGTTACAGCTGCTGGCAAAACGTCAGGAACTACAATGCCAAGATCACAGCTATACAGCCCGGAAAATCCACAACAACCAAACTCAAGCATGGCGCATGTGTTTTGAATGCACATTAGCTGAATTCTGAGGGTGTAAAACACGCCCGCATTACTAAGCGTTCAGCAGTGTAATGTTTTTATGTGTTTTTGGAGTACCTGGACTACCAGTTCAATTAGTTCTTCAATCTATGCTATACTTCTGTAACCAGTCGACTGAAACTGGGCATAATGTGTCACAAAGCTAGGGCTCATTTCGAGGGGGAACACACAGGAACGCAGTTCTGGCAGTTCCTTAAAGAGGTCACATGACAGGTGGCCCCGCCCACCTGACTCTCGGCCGTTTTGAACCTGTTTTGGCTTGGATTGGGGCCAAAATGGCCCGGATCGGGCCTCTGACAGGTGGTGGATCACTTGCTCAGCAGTGGCCTGATCCTGACCATTTTGGGCCCCATTTTGGCCAGTTTCAGCCCCTTTTTGTCGTTTTGGGCCCAATTTCGGCCCTGAATGGCCAGGATTGGGTCCAAAACAGCTAGGATAGGTGATGTCAGGGGGTGTGGCATTTGCAAATCAGTTAAGCTAATGACACACTTCCATTGATGTCAAGCGGCGTGGTAGATGCTAATGAGTTATGCTAATGAGTTCCTCCAGGTCTTTTTCTACAAAATGACCCCTGCACAGAGCTATGAGGCAGGGCCAGGTTCTGAGGGCAGCGGCAGCTCTTACGTAATTAATATCCTAAATGTTCTTTCCACATTTTCCATCGGTTGCACTTCTGATTTCCACAAATCTAATTTATTCATGTTTTCTTTTCTAAACACAGAAGTCAGTCTCATCATCATATATAATTCTTTAAAACAATCCACCCACAGCTCCTTACTCAATGTTAATGTGTGTGATTTTTGCCTCCCAAATAGAAGGCACGTAGCACTAATGGCATTTAATACAAAGCCTTTAAACTTGTGGGGAGCCTTTTCTATATAGTTAAGCAAGCACAATTCTGTGCTAAAAGGAAGTTTGAGCCCTATAATTTATATTATTTTTTTAAAATGTAATTTAATTTATACCTCGCCTTTCTCACTTTAAAATGCTGCTGGACCCGAATCTTGCTCTCCTACTGCAGACCAACATGGCTCTCCACCTGAAACTTTTTTTTTTGAAAGAATGCTGTCCAAGCATTGCACCATTTGGGAAGTGCATGTTTGAAGAACTCCTGTCCGTCGCCACACCCTTTCCCCCTTTGTCTCAATGTCTCACTGCTTCATTTTCTCCACTAAAAAGAAAGAAAGAAAGAAAGAAAGAAAGAAAGAAAGAAAGAAAGAAAGAAAGAAAACCCAGTCACACAAGTCTTCTCTAAGCCACTTGGAGCTCTGGTAGTTGGAATCTAGCACAGTGATTGGTCAGTCTTGTTGCTACCCCCGATGGCGGCAACCAATTTGTGTATTTGTGTACGTTTTGCACAAAGAGTGCAAAGAGTTTGTCTATACCAAAACTCTTTGGTTGTGCTCACATGTCACTATAGAGGGGCTTGGTTGGCAATATCCATAATTCTCATCACCGATTCTCATCATCTTCTGACGTCATTTCCTTTCACGGTGTTTCCTGAGTCTCAGATGGAAGCGAGTGTTTATTCTGTGAAGTAGTGTGGTGTTTTACTGATGAAAGTTTGGCCTATAACATCATTGAGTGGCAGTATTTCAATACGAGTAGGAAAATTACTATTTTACATCATCACAGCCAGCAAGTGTAAAGTGAATGATGACTCTGTAAAAACAAAAGATGTGACAACGGTGTTGTGTGATACAGCATCTGCTGTAGACCACGTGGAGAGTGGGCACATGGCCCTGTCTTCTGTTGACCACGTGAAGAGTGAGTATGTTCTTGGTAATTTTGTCCATTGACGGCATTTTTTTTTTCCGATTTGTACTACAAAATGGTGATTTTCTTGAGTCAAACAGAGAGTATCCCTAAACATTTTTTAAATAAAGCCTTCCAAAGGCCTTCTGATGGCGTGGTGGGGACAATGGTAACAAGTGGGAAAATTGTGCAGAAAATTCCCGTGCGAAAGCTGTCTTGTCAGTGTCGATGCACTGCATACTCACTAATGCCAAGAACAACATGGACACCCAGTGGAAGCAGCCTGTGTGAACGTGTCCTAAAGTCTGCTGTGTTTGTGGTCTCGGCATACATCCAAGCTAGGCTTGGCTCAATGGTCTCTTGATTTGCTATTTTAATATGGAGTACATGTAGGTGACTCTTCATTTCCCAAACCTTCGTGGAACAGGCAATGATGTTTGACGGTACAGAACTCCTTTTGATTTAGCAATATGATACTGTTCCAGCATCATAGTTGGAGGATTTTTTTAAAAAATGCTGGATGAAAACTGTTTCGCATTCCTACAGAGGGAAGGGAAAGATTGTTAGCAGTCGATCCTGACCTTCATGCGAACAGGGAAACTTATGAACATGGTTATATCATAAGCTCCTCTCCTCATGTGTTTCAAACACCGAAGCGCTGCCAGGCAAGGCAGAAGATGGCTGTCAACCTCCGGGCGGGAGCTGGAAAATGCCTGGAATGTGAGTCATAGGCAAGACTGACTATCAGCCTGACACCCCCCGGAGATGTGCGAAGATGTAAAACAAAAGAGATCTTCCAGGAGTTCCTGAGTTATTCTCTTCCACACCATGCCAATCTTCCCTTATCCACTCTCCCAATTTGGCCTGTTCAGGGACCTGATAAACTTCACCTGTCCAGCCATCACAGATCATCCATCATTTTCCTCACCTTTAGTTTCTCCCTGGAAGGTGCTAGCCAGACTCCCAATTTTATTGTTTCACCTCTGGATCAAGCATTAAGTTATTGTTTTGGGGCGCAGACATCCAGTCCTGCTTCAGGGTGTGTTTCACACGATAATTACACTGCCCTCGGCCAGAGTCATATATGCGTGTCTTTGGATCCACTCGCATATCCTCAGATGCCCGTCTGAGCTCTCTCCCTTCTTCTTCCTGCCATGAAGCGCTGGTCACTCAAAGCTGCTATCCTAAGGACGTCCTCCTTTTCCAAGACTGGTAACTATAACCCTCCTTGGAACTGCTTTCCCATTTCCTCTCTGTTTTCTAGTTATCTCTGTATATGTGTTGTGTGTATTTTACGCAACTTCTCTTTATTACTCCACAAATAAAAATCCTCCCTGTTGAACATCTGCCTGTTTATTAGAGAGGGAACAATCCTTGTATATATTAGTGGAGAAATCTCGCAAGTTACCCCCTCTTGCTGATTCTCCTTGTATGGTAATTTCCCCCAACTCACAAGGAGACCACAAGATGTTCTACTTTTAAGTAAGGTAAGAGCTCCGGAGCACAACAGCTTGCACTTGATGTGGGGTCGCATCTATTTATTTACTTCGTTTATTGTCTGCCTTTCTCACGGAGCCCTAAGGCTGATTGCAAAGTTATAGCAACTGCATAATAAAAGACAAGTGTAATGCATACAATGAATGGTGTAATGACACTGCATTAGAGAATAATAAAAATATATATATAATGCACCCCACAAATTGGGCTCTACAGTTAGAAAGCAATGAAATGAAAGATAGTTTCAGCTAAGTAGCCATGTTGGTCTGTAGGAGGAGAGCAAGACTCAAGTCCAGTAGCACCTTACAGACCAATTAGATTTTCTGGGTATGAACGGTGTTGGTCTGAAATAAAAGACAGCATAAAGGGGAAAGGACAAGCTCTTTATTCGCCTTATTGCTCCTTAGTGCACATATCACCGGAGAAGACCCGGTGCTCTGCTTGCATGTTCTGCCTCTTCCAGGCGAAGGGAGCTATTAAGTGCCTAGTTACATGTGATGTGAGTCAGGCCAGTCAGGAGTCCCCTGACTTGTCTCAGTCAAGGCTGGATTGATGGGGGGGCAGGGGGGGTAGTCTGCCCCTGACACCGTCAAAGAGGGGGCGCTGGGCGCATCTGCCAGCCGCCAGGAGCACGGAGGCAACTGAGCAGAGGGCTGAGAGCCCACCCACGCCATTCGCCTGCCCCAAGGGCAGGGGGCGCGCTTCTGGCGCTGCGTGATGACGTCACTTCCGTCACTTCCACTGAGGGGGCGGCCGGCTTGCCACGTGCCCCCTGTCCTGCAGGGCAGGCGAATGGTGCGGGCGGCCTCCCAGCCACTCACGCTGCCGCTGCCAGCTCCACGGCATGCTGGGGCAGCTGGCTTGCCATGGGGCGGCGTGCCCCACCCTGCGTGATGACGTCATGGACGTGACATCATCACGCAGCACCGGAAGTGCTAGACTTGGGCTGCCCTGGGCGCTGGCAACCCTAGATCCAGCCCTGCTCATAGTCACAGGTACACTGGGGGACTCACTTTAAGGACTACTCCATCGCTCAGTGTGGCTTGGAGTGCTGTGAGGTGGGAGGAGCTTCGGCCTTCAGCCCTGATTTGTTTTCCCCAGCAAGGTGGAGCGGCTTGCCCCTTCCTTGGGGTTCATGTGTCCTGGGATCATGTCGCCTTTTCCTTGACCTCCTCAAACTCCTGAAGCCAGCCCCACTCATCTGTGTGTAGCTTTCGTTCCCCCCCCCCCAACCGTAGCAGCAGCAGTAGTAGCAGTATTAATAATCGATTTATATACTGCCCTTCAGGAGAACTTAATACCCACTCAGAGAGGTTTACAAAGTGTGCTATTATCAGGGCTTTTTTGCAGCAGGAACGCGGGGGAACGGAGTTTCGGAACCTCTTGAAAATGGTCACATGGCTGGTGGCCCCGCCCCCTGATCTCCAGGCAGAGGGGAGTTGAGATTGCCCTCCGCACCATGTTCTCCGAGGGCAACCCACTGAGTTCCACCACCTCTTTTCCCAGAAAAAAAGCCCTGGCTATTATTATCCTCACGACAATCACCCTGTGAAGTGGGTGGGGCTGAGAGAGCTCCAAGAAGCTGTGACTGATCCAAAGTCCCCCCTGGCTCCAAGCGGAGGAGTGGGGAATCAAACCCGGCTCTCCAGATTAGAGTCCTGCCGCTCTTAACCACTACACCAAACTGGCTCCTAAAGTAAAGTGAAAGGATATCGAATGTTTTATGCAGCGGATGACTCAGTCTTGATGGGACCACACCTGTTGCGTCCTGGCGGCAACATCTTACAGAGCCGGGATAGTTTGGGATCCGGGTAGTGGTCTGTGTGATTCTATTCCCTTTGTCCTGATGTAGTTCTTCGATTTTGTGGTCCTAGTTCAAGAGGCAGTGGAGGCTGCAGTTGCAACACTTTTCACACAGCTACTTGGGGGGGGGGGGTGTTGACAGAGGGCAAACACTCTGATGCACCCCCTGCTTGGTGTGTGTGTGGGTGGGGGGGCAGGGAAGCCTTGAAATTACACAGCCACGCTCTCTGCTTTCTACATTGGTATGACCACCCAAGGAGCAGGAATTACTATTCTCTTGGAGTTCATAAAAACAGACTGGTGAGCACACCCGTACTTTTCCTGAGCCATGCGCAGAAGAGAGTCAATAAATACAGTATCCAGTTGTATGCCTGGGCAAAGACAATGGCCACATTCAGGCTTCTGTTTGCTCATGAAGAGCAGGTCTGCAGCCGGTTGTGGCGCTCACATCCTGGCTTCCTCCCTCTCCCTCGCCTTTCTCATATTTGGAGCATCTTTTAAAAAAAAAACTTTTGGAGCGCCGGTTCAAGTTCCAATTGCAGTGGCATCTCCGTGTAGGCACCCGGACAAAGTAGTTTGTTTCTTCTCTGCAAACTGGGATACTATTAAACTCCAGTTTAATCCAAGTTTAGAGGAAAGAAACTTCCATTGGCTCAGATGCTGGCATTCAGACAAAATGACAAATTGACAGTCAGTCTGAGGCTTTCCAAACACAGGAAGACCTTTAATGAGGCTCCATATGTGAAGTGCCTGATCCAGGGCCGGATCTATGGGGGGCGGGGGGGTCACCTGCCCCTGGTGCTGACGAAGAGGGGGCACCAGGTGCAGGTGCCGGCTGGGAGCGTGCACTACAGAGCTGGTGGCGGCAGTGTTGAGTCAAGCCATCTCATCCATCCATCAATCCATCTCATATTGAATCTTCCACTTTTCCATCTGTTGCTCTAGAAATGTGCTATTAATGCACGAGGGACGTCTGTCTTAAACCTGAAGAGCAGCCTATGGGTGGGGCGATGTGCTATTTTCAGAACATACCTGTGCAGCACTCTCCTTGTGGTTCCCCCAGAGATGTCCCCTAATAGCAAAGACAACAACATTCGATTTATATACCTCCCTTCAGGATGACTTAACACCCACTCAGAGCGGTTTACAAAGTATGTTATCATTATCCCCACAACAACAATCACCTTGTGAGGTGGGTGGGGCTGAGAGAGCTCCTAGAAGCTGTGCCTGACCCAAGGTCACCCAGTTGGCTACAAGTGGAAGAGTGGGGAATCAAACCCAGTTCTTCAGATCAGAGTCCTGCACTCTTAACCACTACACCAAACTGGCATTTGCCATTGCCTTCTACCAAGTTAGACCATTGGTCTCTCTAGCCTAGTTACGCCTCTTCCAATTGGAAGTCACTCTTCAATTCTTCATACGAGTGTGTTCTTTCCAAGCACATGGAACTGGAGGTAATTTTCAATGGAAATGCTGGAGAATGAACATGGGATCTTGAGCATGCTTTATCTCCGAGCTATACCCCTGCCCTCTACAGGGCTACTGTCTAGCTCCCTTGAAGTTCTCTTGCATGCTTACCAAAAAACTGATATTCTGGTAAGGGTTGTTGTACCGTGACCTCCATTGACAGATTATTCACAGTGTAAATAAAGTGGGAAAAGGAGGCTAAAGAGATGCATATTGAACTTCATTGTCACCAGAAATGTTTCATAGGGACAGCTGCTTTTACCTGACACAAAACAAATAAGTAATTATTCCAAGCAGTTGTTCAAACTTCCGTTCGGAATGCAGGTAACCGTGTTTGAATAACATGTTTGGATAGGATTTGGAGGTTAATAAAGCTCCCTCCCTCCCATTTCTCTTAAAATAAAATGTTTATTGACAAAAGCCTTTAAGAGTTTTTCTCATCCAGTAACTTGAGCTGTGGTGGTAGCTGCTGGCTTTATAGAAAGGATTAGACAAATAAACTTATCAGTATCAGTTAGCCTGTCAGGTTTGTGTCCTGGCATAGCTGCACCTGTTGGCCTGCCACCTGCTGAGTGCCCTTGGGTGTTGTCTCCACCCAGCCCTGACTGGGCTGTTGCTGTGCTTGGCACCCTAGCACTGCACATGACCTTGCAACACACTTGTGATGCAGTTGCTTGGGCTGCCTTAGCACCTGTCAAGGGCTTCTGTGAGGCTGTCTGTCTGTCTGGCTTCCTTCCTCTCTGCTCCTAACTTTCCACCCCACCCTGTGGGTGGATTTCCCTTGACCCATTCCCAGCTCCACCTGCCAGCCATGCCCCCAGCCCTCTAGCCATGGCCCTGGCTGTCCTAGGCAGCCACACTTAGGGCTGCTTTGCTGGCTGCTTGGGCAGCCACACCTGTGCCTTCTTTGCTGGCTGCCAGGCGTTTTTTGCTGCTTGCCTCAGTCAGCCCCACCTGTGGTTGCTTTGCTCCCAGCCTCACCTGGTCCTTACTAATCCCTTCTAGCCTGCCGGCGTGTTGGGGCGTGGCCCTGTGCTGCCTTTCCTCCGCTGCTGGTAAGGTTGCTGGCTGGCTTGCTGCTGGCTGGCTGTCCCTGCTTCCTGTGCCTTCTCCCTCTGGTCTGGTTCTCTCCTGCCTGTCCTCACTCTCCCTGCCTGGGCTCCCAGCGTCCCACCGCAGGGTGGGGCTAGCTGGCTTCCACTTGCCCCATCTGACCTTCTGAGGCAAACAAAAATTCCTCTTGTTATTCATTGGCCATTTTCACACATCTTACTGGCTCCAGTATGTTGTGCAAATCTCCCACAATGACAGCATCTTCCAGGCGTGATTTCCCGGTTCTTGCGCGAAATCGTGCCAGGAAGATGCTGTCCTTGCAGGAGATTTGCACGAAGTACCGGAGGCAGTAAGACGTGTGAAAATGGCCATTATTAATGTTTCCTTAAGAGAAAGACAAGCGAGAAACTGTGTTCAGAAGCAAGGTATTTGCTTTTCTATTTCAGCGAATCCTTCAAAAATGCAGTATTTAAGAGTATCTTTAATAACTGGGACAAATTCTTCTCCATGAACAGAAGACAGCCTTGTTTTATCCATGTTATGGAGTGCGAGTCTAATCTCATGACAAAATACTGCACGTCTTGTTGACCACTGTCTCCTTTGGACTTGGAATAGCAGCAAAACTAGGTAAGGAATTTCAGTGCAGCTGAACTGGAAAACCAGTGCTGCTACTTTCAAAACATAAGGTGAGTGTTTGGGGATGAGCACCCCAAGCGCCCTGGACTTTCCACAGACTCCTCACCTTGGGACCGACAGCACCTCGGCTGCGGACACAGAGATCCCAGGGGAGGTGACTCAGAGCCAAGCTACAAGTGACGAATGACACTCGCCTGGCAAGTGAACAGACTCATGTATATTCCTCCCTGATCACTTGCCCTCCACTTGCGCTCCACTTGATCATTACGTGATCAAGTGGAGCGCAAGTGGAGGGCAAGTGAACAGGGAGGAATATGCGTGAGGCTGTTCACTTGCCAGGCAAGTGTAATTCATCACTTGTAGCTTGGCACTCAGCTCCAGCTTGCGGAGAGAGGAAAAAGGAGCCAACCTGGGGGGCTGGCCAGGTGCGCGCCACCCAGCCAAGCCCCAAAGGGCAAGAAGCACGTATGCCTACCTGGGGTGCTGAGACCAGGACAGATGGGCTAGAAACCCCTGCCCGGGCCCTAGAGGGATCCAGCAGCAACGTCCATCCTGGGGAACTGGCCAGAGCCCAGGAGGCCAGGGTGGCACCTCGTGAGCAGAGGCAGAGGTGGCCAAGCCGCATTACCTGGAAAGGCCCTGCTTGACGGGTTGCCAGATAAGAGGGGTCCTCCGAGTGTAGAACACTCCAAAACAAATTACAAACATCGAAGGTTGTATGTTAAATATATTTTGTAAATTTTTATATTTTTAATTCTTACAAAGGTGCAAGTGCTCAAATGTGATAAATATTCTACAATAAATATACTACAATAAATATACAGCTAATAAACCTTCATAAATAATCATAAATATTCATCAAGTGTCCAGTCCTTCCAGTCCACTTTGGATTCCAAATGCCAGAGTTGTAAACTATATATTCTTAGTTCTTGTTCTATTTCAAAGCTGTTAATATCTGTGTGGAGCTTGAAAACTATAAATATCTGTGTGGAGTATCCACAGATGACAGAATTGCCTAGTGGTTACAGCTGAAACTCTCCAAGACTGGGCTATGAGAACCTGTATGATATTGTTCTTTGTTCTGTTTCAAAGCTGTTGATATTTGTTTGAAGTTTCAGAACTGTTCATATCCGTATGGAATATCTTCACCCAGCAACATTGCCTAGTGGTTAAAGCTGAGACCCCCCCCCCCAAAATGGGCTGTAAGAGCCTGATGGGTGTCGCCAGCCTGCTTTCCCATTTTGACAATGTCTTTTTCAGGCTCAAATCGACATACAAATCACTCCAACATCACCACACTCATTTCCTGGAAGATGAAGGAGCCGACGGACCATTGCCGTATGGCTGCGCCCATGCCGGAGCCTGACAGTAAGTTCTGCCCTCTGACACCGCCATGGCAATCCTTAGAGCAGGGTTTCCCAACCAGGGTTCAGTGGCCACTTAGGGCTCTGCAGGATATTAGCAGGTGTTCCAAGAGATGTCAGCCAGGAATTCAACATTTGTGCTAAAATAAACAAGGTTAAATAATATTTTGATACTTGAAATAAAAATGATTAGATAATACAAAAAAGACACTTTTTTCTTATGATGCAAGCTCTCTCTCTCACACACAGAGGGAAAGAGAGGGATGCTTTACAAATACATTTTCTTGACAATAATTTAGCAGTAATTGAATTGCATTCGCTGCCACCAACGTTTTCTGGCCTGTAAACGCTTTCATAAGTAGAACATCCTCAGGATTTGAAAAATTAATAGCAAAGCTGGGGCTTGGAAACTGTATGTTCAGGGGATGATGTGTGGATGCTCCAAAAAAACACCTGTTCTGATTCGGGCCATTTCCTCATGTCCTTAAAGGGACAGCCCACTCACCGAACACTGCCACCTTCATTCCACACGTCTCTGATTTCAAAATGGTAGCAGGCTGTTTGGCTTCTGTTTTGTCGGCGCCTTTTCAGGGACTGTGGGGAAGTGCATTCTCAGAAAAGGCATCAAAAATCGGGCCAAATCAGGCCACGGCAGAACACAGCAGTGCTCCCGCACTACGTAGAGCCCTGCAGTGGCCCGATTCAGGCTGAATTGGGCCCAATTTGGGCCGCTGCATTGTGCAGAAGTGTGCTGTGCCACCCAGGAGTGTGCTGCACTGCCTGGAGGTGCACCCCAGAAGGCGCATTCCCCCCTGCGGCCAGGTAAGCAGGGGCAGGGAGTGGAGGGTGGGAGCAGAGGATTTGCTTCCCTAGAGCTCTTGCAGACTCAGGCTTATTGAACCGCCACTTCATACAGCTTCTGCCCATGTTTCAGCAGCCAGGGCTGGACCTGGGGGGCAGGGGGATCGCCTGCCCCCAGCACTGACAAAAAGCCAAACTACAAGTGACGCCTTACACAGGTTGGACACTTGTCAGCTTCCCTCAAGTTTTGATGGGAAATGTAGGCGCCTTGGTTTTACAGCTTGGCTCTCCATTACAGCTGCAAGACCAGGATGCCTACATTTCCCATCAAAACTTGAGGGAAGCCAACTAGTGTCCAACCTGTGTAAGACGTCACTTGTAGTTTGGCTCAAAGAGGGGCCGCTGGGCATGGCTACCGGCCAGGAGCATGTGCCACAGATCTGGTGGAGGCAGCACAGGCCGCTGAGCAGGAGGGCTGGGAGGCTGCCTGTGCACTACCCTGGCCACCTGCCATGCCGATGGCTATGCCTGGCCCGCAGCTGTTGTGCCCCGCCAGGAGCGCACGCTGGTGGTGGCAGCATGGGGCAACTGAGCGGGCAGTCTCCCAGCCCTCTTGCACAGTTGCCCTGTGCTGCCACCACTAGTGCACGCTCCTGGTTGGGCGCAACAGCTGCAGGCCAGGTGTAGCTGTCAGCACGGCAGGTGGCCAGGGTGACACGTGGGGCAACTGACTGGGAAGGCTGGGAAGCCACCCGCTTGCTGCTCCAGCAGCCTGCTGTGCCGATGGGATGGCCAGCTCGCAGCTGCTGGCTGGGGAGCACACAGAATTGTGGGCGTGCTCCCGGGGGCAGCATTCCCTGCGTGATGACATCATGCACAGTGATGTCATCATGCAGTCTGAGTGCGTGCATGCTTTGCACACACACACTAGTCTTCACCGGGGCGGCAACAGTCCTGGAGCTGACCCCGGGGCCGATGAGCCTCGCTACAACCCAGCCAGCACCACCTTTGATTGCTCACTGTTAATGTGGACACTTTGTGTATGTAGGATTTCTGGGTCCGAACTTTGGGTTCTCAGTGTCAGGTCCAGTGTATATCTAAACTGTACTGACTCCATTTTCTAATGCTTCTAGTGTTTAAGTGCTTTCTTCCCAGGTGCACCAGTTCCCAGGCAGCATCCCCACCGGAGGCGACTGTTTTGTCTAACACCGTTCCACCAAGCATTGGCCTTGAAGGAGAGCAGCTTCCCAGGACTGAGAGATGTTGTTTTGAGAACTGTGGGGGGAGGCGAATCCAGATGGGTATTGTTACTTTGTACCTCATGCTTTGCCCTTCATTGGTAACAATGACTGTGTACCATCCTGAGTCTCCTATTCAGGACTGTGGACTATAATGGACCTTTTCTGCAGTAAAGTTTCCTTATTCAATCAATGGACTCTTGTTTGCTTTTGAGAGGGAACTTGTAGAAAGAACCTTATCTAGCCACAAGCTGACATTTTGTTACCAAACATGCCTGAGTCGGGCCCAGCGGAATCCAAGGGAGTCCCGGACAAGGATCCCTTGTTTGATCCGTATGCGTCTCCCGACAGTCAAACAGCGCAACCCCAAGAACTTCAAGAACCGGTGTCGGTCGGGGCCGGAGCTTCGACCTCCACACCGCCTCTCATCGACCTCGGCGGTGAGGGGACCAGGCCGAAGGCTACCGCTCTCCCCTTGATCTCGTTACCCACCCCGTCGGAGTGGGGAGCCAGACCCCGAGAAACGCGAGAGCGCCGGGCCGGAGGACTACATCCTAGAGTTTCGATGGACGGGCGCCGAAGCCTAGGAACTGTCCCTGAGCTGGATAGCAGTCAACCGTGGCTGTTTTGGAACAGGACGACCGAACGTACGGACGGGAATACGTCCCACCGCGGCGCCCTGAGTTGGGATTATTCGGAACTTGCTCCATGGAAAGAGCCAACAGAAGTTCCTGAACAAAGTTGGGTGCAGATGCAAAGTCGCACCCATGCTGTAGATTCCGGGATCTCGGCAGTGACGGGTCTAGCCAAAGGGATTTTAGCAGCGAGATCGAGAGTCGATCAAGGAGATCCTCCGCCTTGGGGACCGTTTTCCCCGGTGAGTACAACCGAGGGAGATTCCGCTACGGGGCAACCGGGTCCAAGCCGAATGCAACAGTTGGAAGCTAGACTGATTGATATGGAGGAAAGTTTGGCTCATGCCATCCACCTAATCTCAGCGATGGGGGCAGGAGAGAGGCTTTCACCTGAAGAAATGGCTGTACAAATAGCCACCCTCCAAAGCGTTATGTCCTATCCAGTGGAGGACGTTGGAGAACCGGGGGAAACGCCCGAGGAACCCCCTAGATTAGACGAAATTCCGCCTGGCGGGGATACTCCAGCTGAGGCACCCGGAGAGACTCCAACGGAAACCCCTAAATCAGACGGGGATACACCTGCCGAGGAGACTCCAGCTGAGCGGCCTGGAGGGGGGGAAGAAGGACCAACCCGTCCAACCGGGACGACGGTGATACCCCCTCCTGTTTCTACAACGACGGTACGGCCGACTCAGACGGAAGAGCCTCCGGCTCCTCCTGGGGAGGAATTGCCACAACAACCACGAGAAGCGGTCCCCATTCAACTAACCCCGAGGGACGGCCTACAGGCACCTCAAGATCAGCCTCTGCTTCCCAGGATCACGGCGTCGGGAGGGGCAAGCCCGCGCGACCCACCACCCATCAGACCTTCGCCGCTGCGGCCTCTTCCGCTTCGACCGCAGTTAACCCCGTTGCAGCAACCGATACGTTTGCCACTTGATCAACCCGTGTTACCACCTCCGAACCAACCGGTGGGACCTACACCACTACGACCCCACCAACCCATCCCTCAGCCGCACCGGCCACCTCCACCTCAACCGCTACTGCCAGCACCTCCTGTATTGCCACCACAAGCCCGACCGAGATTGCAGCCGCCTACCCGACCACGACTGCAGCCACCGGCCCAGCCGAGAGCACCACCGCCAGCCCAGCCGAGACCGCCACCCCCGGCTCAACCGGTGAGGCCGCCGCCAGCGCAACCAGCACCGCTACCACAACCGGGTCCCCCCATACCTCAAGTGCCATTGATGCTTCCGACGGACTTCTACCCAGCACCGGCTCCGAGGCAAGACCTCCCGATGGGTTGGGTGAAACTGGAAGCTACTTTTGATGGGGATCCCTCCAAACTGGGATTTTTCTTAGTGCAAGTGGTGCAATTCTTCAACCGGTGGGGACACCTCTTCGGCAGCGAGGCCAGTCAAATTGAACATCTCGGCTCCCGCTTACAAGGCAAAGCAGCGGACTGGTATGTAGGACTATACAATATCGGGGCCCCGGAACTCGATACTCTCCAGGGGTTGGTGGATGCTATTCGAGCGCAATATGAAGACCCCTTAGAGGAAACCCGGGCCCGAACAGAATTGCAAGCCATTAAACAGGGCAGCATGTCGGTGAGAGACTATATCACGAAATTCCGACAATTGGCCGCCAAATGCCCTAGGTGTGAGGAGTCCACCAAAATCATTCTGTTCAAGCAAGGACTAAACCCGAGACTTTTGGACAGAGCCCTCATGCAGGACAATCCCCCTACGTTGTTAGGTTGGATCCAACTTGCATGCGAAGTTGAGAATCGCATTTTGGAAGTCCGTTTGGTTGAACAACAACAACAAACGGGACAAAGAAGAACCTTAACTTTACAGAAGGGAGGACGGGGAGCTGGGTACGCCACCCGTGGAGCGAGAGATGCTAGATGGCAACAAGGGCTGTGTTTGCAATGCGGACAAGCCGGTCACTTTGCAGCACAATGCCCCTACCGGCCTGTGCAAAGACCTCCGCTTCAATTACGGCGCCCAACCCTTGCTCCATTTCCTACTCTCCAACGCCCGATTCCCGCGCCACGCGCGAACAGAGGCCGCGGCGCTTCCCAAAGGCCCGCCTCAGAGAGAGGACTGGAAGCGGAAGAAGTTATGGAATACGACCCCGCTTCCCCAAACGCAGAAGTCAATCCAGAAAGCCCCCAGTCGGGAAACGAGATGGATCTGTCGTAAAAGGGCCCAAACGACAGATCCGCCCCAAGCCCGTCCCTGCACGGAACCGGCCGCCTGGGTCCATCTTATTCATGCCAGTAACTCTCATCAACCCAGAGAGAAAAATGCACATCCGAGTGCAAGCCCTTATCGACTCGGGCTGTTCGAGAGACATCATCGCCCCAGCTCTAGTCAATGGACTAGTCTTGCCAACTCGGGAATTACAAAATCCAGTAATCTTTGAACAAATGGATGGCACCAACATGAACCCTGTTACCACTGAGACCATCCCAGTGATTACAGGCATGGGACAACATTGGGAGAAAAGGTCTTATGTCATCAGCGCCACTGCCAAATACCCATTAATTCTAGGCAGCAAGTGGCTATGTGATCACAATCCCTACATAGACTGGGCACAAGGATGTATCACCTTCAATCATACCAACTGCAAAAATCACCGTTGGAACCAAAACTGGGGCAATGATCCAACTCATACTGAAAAGGCCCTTCTTACTCAAGAAGAAATCAACCAAATACCCGAACCGTATTGGCCTTTTCTAAACGCTTTTTCCGAGGAGGAAGCGGATACTCTACCCCCGCACCGACGAACGGACTGTGCGGTGGAAATTTTACCCGGAGCCTCACTGCCCAAAGGACGACTCTACCCCATGAGTCTCCATGAGCGAGAAGAGCTCCGGAAATTCATCGACACCAACCTCCAACGAGGGTTCATCCGCCCAGCCAACAGCCCCCACGCTGCTCCCGTTCTCTTCGTGAAAAAGAAGGATGGGGGACTACGACTGTGCACGGACTTTCGAGGACTTAATGCAGTGTCCACCAACAACGCCTATCCTATACCACTCATCCGAGACCTTCTCAACGTCGTGGCCCAAGGTAAGATCTTTACAAAATTAGACTTAAAAGATGCTTACTTCCACGTCCGTATCAAGGCAGGGGATGAGTGGAAAACCGCATTTAATACGCCCCTCGGACAATATGAATACCTAGTTATGCCTTTTGGATTGACGGGAGCCCCGTCTGTATTTATGTCTATGATAAACGAAGTTCTGCACGAGTTTCTGTACAAAGGGGTGGTGGTGTACCTTGATGATGTCTTAATTTATTCAGACACAGAGGAAGAACATATTCAAATGGTACAAAAGGTCCTGGCCACCTTGATGAATAATAAACTGCCCATCAAGTTGTCCAAATGTGAATTCCATAAAACCGAACTCACTTACCTTGGGTATTGCATCTCCCAAGAGGGTTTAAAAATGGATCCAACCAAAATACAAGCGATTCAAGAATGGCAAACACCCACCACCCGTAAAGAACTACAATCCTTCCTGGGTTTTGCCAACTTCTATAGAGACTTTATAGCAAATTTCGCCCAAATCACGCTCCCCTTAACAGAATTGTTGAAAACAAAAGATAAAGGGGACCAAGCTAAAAAACCCTCCTCCAAACTACAATGGACCTCCGATTGCCAAACTGCTTTCGAATGCCTGAAAAAGCAATTTGTAACGGAACCCATCCTCTCCCACCCCAACGAACAGTCCCCTTTCGTAGTGCAAGTCGACGCCAGCGATACGGCAATAGGGGGAGTTTTATTGCAGAAGGGGGAGGATGGAAAGTTGCGGCCTTGTGCGTTCTTGTCTAGAAAATTTTCGGAGGCGGAAAGGAATTGGAATGTGTGGGAGAAGGAGGCTTTTGCAGTAAAAGCAGCCCTTACTAATTGGAGACATTGGCTGGAGGGGGCGCGATACCCCTTCGAGGTTTGGACAGATCATAAAAATCTGGAGGCCCTCCGAAGCCCACGCAGACTGAATGCCAAGCAATTGCGATGGGCAGAATTCTTTTCCAAATTCAACTTCACTCTAAATTATCTCCCGGGCAAGACTAACTTTTTGGCGGACGCCCTATCGCGCATGCCCCAACACAAGAGCAAACGGGAGGAGACTGTCGACACGGTCTTCTCGCCTACGCAACTTGGGGGCGTGGTGACTACTCGCAGTCGAGCCAAACAGCCCCTCCCGGCCAACCAGGAGTGGAAATCGAAACTTAAAACTGAGGTGGAAAAGGAGGGGGATAAGGCGCCACGAAACAAACTAGTCCAATCCCCACAGGGGGATTGGCTAGCTGGGAGCAAGTTTTATGTCCCAGACAGCCTCCGGCGGGATGTTCTGCAGCGCTGTCATGATGCTCCCACTGCTGGTCATTATGGGTATCTGAAAACATTGCATCTAATCCAAAGGCAGTTCTGGTGGCCGGGCATGCGCAAAGACATTTCCCAATATGTTAGTTCCTGCCCCGTTTGCCTCAGTGCCAAAACCAGAAAAGGAAAACCTCCGGGTCTCCTACAACCATTGGAAACACCCAACAGACCTTGGGAAATAATATCTATGGACTTTATCACTGATCTACCCCTTTCAAAAGGACATAATTGCATTTTAGTCGTGGTAGATCTGTTCTCCAAACAAGCTCATTTTATTCCCTGTACGGCTATACCCACCGCTCGAAAACTAGCAGATTTATTTTTAAAACACATCGTAAAATTACATTCTTTTCCGTCCAAGGTGATTTCGGATCGCGGCGGACAGTTCGTTGCCAACTTCTGGCGGGAGCTTTTGAGAATGTTGAATATTGAGCAAGGCATCAGTTCAAGCCACCACCCACAAACCGACGGACAATCCGAAAAAACAAACCAGATACTAGAACAGTTTCTTCGTTGTTACATTAATTTCCAACAAGATAATTGGGTAGACCTTCTCCCTCTGGCCGAATTTTCATATAACAACAGTGTACACGCTTCAACTGGAGAGGCCCCTTTCAAGATTGTCTATGGAGCTCACTTCAATCCCTTCCCGTTGGACGCTCCCCCTCTCCATTCCTCTAAGTTGCCAGATGTATCTTCGTGGTGGGGGGAGGCGGCGCAACAATGGACTCTTATTAAGAAACATCTCGAGAAAGCCAAACTGGATTACAAAAAATACGCAGATCGCCATCGTGTGGCCGAATGGGATTTACAACCTGGAGATCATGTGTATATTTCCACAAAGAACCTAAAACTAGCTCAAACAAGCCGCAAACTCGCTCTGAAATTCTTGGGACCTTTCCCTGTGCGCAAAATAATCAATAAAGTGACTGTTGCTGTAACTTTGCCCAAGAACCTACGCCACGTACACGATACGTTCCATGTCAGTCTTTTAAAAAGAGCTCCTACCGATGAAAAGTGGCACGTCAAAGCTCCACCCATTCCAACTTTGATTGACGACCAAATACACTATGAGGTGCAACAAATTTTGGACTCTAAACTCAAACGAAATCAGCTTTTTTACCTCATTAGGTGGAAGGACTTTGATTCTGGGTACGATGAGTGGGTGAACTCTGTACATGTTCATGCTCCTAGATTAACCAAAGCTTTTCATGCTCGCTACCCATATAAACCAGGGGGGGATCTGTTTTAAGGGGGGCAGAATGTCAGGTCCAGTGTATATCTAAACTGTACTGACTCCATTTTCTAATGCTTCTAGTGTTTAAGTGCTTTCTTCCCAGGTGCACCAGTTCCCAGGCAGCATCCCCACCGGAGGCGACTGTTTTGTCTAACACCGTTCCACCAAGCATTGGCCTTGAAGGAGAGCAGCTTCCCAGGACTGAGAGATGTTGTTTTGAGAACTGTGGGGGGAGGCGAATCCAGATGGGTATTGTTACTTTGTACCTCATGCTTTGCCCTTCATTGGTAACAATGACTGTGTACCATCCTGAGTCTCCTATTCAGGACTGTGGACTATAATGGACCTTTTCTGCAGTAAAGTTTCCTTATTCAATCAATGGACTCTTGTTTGCTTTTGAGAGGGAACTTGTAGAAAGAACCTTATCTAGCCACAAGCTGACACTCAGCCTAGAGGATGTGGGGCATTCTAGCGGGGAAAGATTTCTGTCTGAATTCCTAAAGAATTGTTGACCATTTACAATGCTCGGCTGGATTCAAGGCTACTTTTTAGATTGTGGAGAACAATGATTAACTCTACCGATTTAGGCCAGACATCGAATCGTTTCATATTAGAACTGGCAACTTTCCGTACAAACCGAACCGTTGTGTAACAACAATCCCAGGAGCGAATGGAACAACTAAAAACAGAAAAGTGAAGGAAGCCAGAACGCAAGACGTTTCTGAATAAATATGACAGAGTGAAGAAATTCCAGAGGGAGTAGGGAAAAAATTGCTCTAGCAAGCACGCCCCAACTTTCCAGTTACGTGCTGTAGATTTCTCAAGTGAGATTGCAGAGAATTTACAACAGAGAGTGCTCAGCATGCTATTTTCTTTCCATTTTAAAAACAACGAAGACTCATACTCACGACACACCTTTAGTTCTGTATCTTTCTAAGGGTTTCAGCCTGTGTCCTCCCCCCAAATTAATTCTGGGCATAGCAGTGACCTGCAGGATAACAACAGAGGATCTTGGGTAGCAACAACCCACATTAGCACATCTAATAGGGTCCAGAATCAGATCCTATGAAAGCTTCCCGATAGAACTTCTCTCTGGTCTGTGCTCTAACTATGATCCTTCTCCCAATCTCTCCATGTTGCTTTCCCCACAGCTTAAGATTGTGACATGAGTTTCTGCCCTGTTGTGGCTTTTCTTAGCGGTGATGCCCTCTCAGCAGGATAGTTTCCAAGAGGAAGTTGAGAGGCTGTCTGCCTTTTCAGTTCTGATGGAAGCAATATTGTTCTGGAGGGCCTTTGAAAAAGTTGGTTGTTTCTTTCATAGCTCTGTTAGAGCGATCAGGATATAGGCCACTTAACTGTGGCTTTACTGTATTCATATTTTTTTGTGCTGTGTTCTGGTATAGGTGCCTGCATGCTGGGTTGCATATACACACACCGTTGGATTTATGCATGAGCTAAGAAAGCTACAGTTTAGGGCCTCTAAATACAAAAACACAGCTAAAAATTACTAAATTATCCTTTTCTGGGTAGTGCTATAGGCCACCTTGAGGGAAGGGAGTAGGGCTTCCAGGTCCCCCAATGGGGGCAGGGAATCCCCCCTCCCCCTCCCCCCCTCCTCCACCACTCCCCTGCCCAGTGGGGGGGAAAGGCAGGGGAACAGGCCTCTTGGGTGCGCTCCCAGCATGGTGTGACGATGTCATTCCCAGGAGTTGCACAAGCTCCGAGTGCACTCCCACGTTTTGCACCAGGCCAATTTGGGCCCCAATGGGTGTGTGAGGCCCCGCCCCGCTGGCCACGCCTTCCCCATGTTCCACCGTTATCTTAGCCACCGCCGGGGGGGTTGGGGAGCTCCCTCGGCCTCAGACTGGGTAGGGGCAGCGGTTACAACACCAACGTCTGCCTCCTCCCAGCTGAACTGGAAGTCTTCCTCTCCCTCTCTCTCTGCAGCACTTCTCAGCCAGCCACTCCTCCTCGGCGTCACGGGAAGCTTCCCCTATATAGTCCACCCTGTGTCCGCCCCCGGGCCCTCCACCAATCCTTGTCCCCGCTTCCTCCACCTTCCATCCCGACACCTGGCTCTCCCAGCCCCCCATTGGGGCAGGAGCCTGCCTTTCCCCTCCACCGCCACACTCATCCCTCGCCGCCTCCCGCTTTTCCCTCCCCCGCTCCCCTCCAATCCTGGGCTTGGTTCCTCCTGGCTCTACCTGTGGTTTACACAGGCGTTCCCTCCCAGGAGCCGTCCAGCCCATCAGAGGCCCGGACGGCCCGCTGGCCAACTCCGCCTCCCACCTCCCCGCCTGGGCTCTCCCCCACCCCGCCCCCTGACCACGCCCGCCCCCAGGCCGCTGCCCTCGTTAGCCATGGCGGCGGCCTCGGCATGCTCCCCACCTTGCCGCCCTCCACTCGTGGTGTCGCCTCGCCGGGCGCCTGCCTCACCTCCGCCTGCCTTGGCAGCGGCGGGTAACGGCGGCGGCGGCGGCGGCGGCAGGCCCTCCCGACCCAGCGCCCCAGGCTGCCTTGCGGGCCAGCTCTCCTGAGGCCTCGGCCGCCCGCTGAGGAGCTCCCCCACCGCAGCCGGGTCCTTCGCTGAGCCCGAAGGCCTCCGGAGCCTCCCCGTAAGTTGTGGCTGCCGGGGGTGAGCATCGCGACCGGCTTCTGCGGGAGGTGGGGGCAGGCGGGGCCCCTGCTGGGCCCAGTCCGGGGTGGGCACAGCCTGGCCCAGACAGGGTGGAAGGGCTCTTGGGGCCTGGGCAATGATGTCCCTTCTGGAAGTGACATCATCACACCGTGCCAGGAGCGTGCATGCGCAAGGAAAGCAGAAAGGTGAGTGCCAGGTCTCCCCCCCCCACCAGAAGCATGAGGGGACCTTGTAACCCTAGAAGGTAGCCGGGTACAGTCCAATCTTTTCAGATCTCAGAAGCTAAGCAGGGTCAATACTTGGATGGGTGACCCACCAAGGAAGACTCTGCAGCGGACGGCATTGGCAAACCACCTCTGTTTTCACTTGCTTTGAAGACCCCTTACACGTGTCATCATAAGTTGGTTGCCTATGTACAGGCCATTTTGATCTTGAACTTAGAGCCTCAGCGCTTCCCTGTCTACATATTGTTGGATAAGGCACTATTGTTGCGCTATAGCTGTCATTCACTTCCTGGATTGTCTTGTCCCTACGTGAAAATCCAGTTCTTGTGCAGATGACCCATCCACGAGTTGACTCACCGTGCCAGAAGGAAGAGCGGGTACGAATGTGGTGCCCCCCCTTCTCCATGCAATTGCTGAATTGTCAGCACAATATCTGCACTTATGCAAAGCCCTCATGATCAGCAATACTGCTTTCCAGATGTTGATGATCACCAAGGTGTTTATGTGTATGTGTGTGTGTGTGTGGGGGGGTACTTTCTCTGTATGTCCACATTGTACAGACAATTTGGTGATCACGTGAAGATGGGTACAGGCAGGGCTTTTTTTCAGGGGTAACGCGGCGGAACGGAGTTCCGGCACCTCCTGAAAATGGTCACATGGCTGGTGGCCCCGCCCCCTGATCTCCAGACAGAGGGGAGTTTAGATTGCCCTCCGGCGTGGAGGGCAATCTAAACTCCCCCCTGTCTGGAGATCAGGGAGCGGGGCCACCAGCCATGTGACCATTTTCGCTGAGGGTGATTTAAACTTTAAAAAACTCCCCCCTTGTTCCAGCTGACCCAAAGTGATGTCATTGTGCAGTCCTGGGAGCGTGCACACACTTTGCGCATGCACATGTAATAATAATATGTTTATTGCTTTTCCGGCTGAAGCCATAAGCCATACAAACACCAACATAAGAACTGTACACTTGAACATACCCAATTCACACAGACATAACTCGTCATTATCACTTTAAACTATCTAAACTCATGAAAATCTTGTTTCTTTATCACCGTGGCTAAAAAGGAAGCCACTATAGCAGAGGTTTGATTGTCAGGAAAGTTACCAGACAATAACTCTGAGGTTGCCCAAGGAAGGAAGGGAAGCTTTTCTTTTAACATAATAGGAATAATAAATCTCTCTCTTTCCTTACTCCACTTAGGGCAAAAAACTATTATATGATCCAAGGTCTCTAACTTTCCTTGTCCGCAGTCACAAACTCGTTCAGAATAAGGGAATCCGGAGAAACGACCAGAAAGCACTTTAGAGGGGAAGGAGTTAAGTCTAGCCAATGTGAAGGCTCTGCGTTGAGCTGGAATCTTTAAAGAATAGCAATAATAGCCTCTGGGGGTGAAAGTCCCAGGGATAAGCCCGAACATGTACGTCTGGCTCTCTGGAGAGTACTGCTGTAATCGAGATCCTTTAGTTTTAATTTTATAACTCTGAGGGCCTCATTTGTGCGCATGCACATGTGGTACCAGGGGCACCACCTCCCGCCAAGAGTTGCCCCCTGTGCTGGCAACCCACTGCGTTCCACCACCTCTTTTCCCAGAAAGAGCCCTGGGTACAGGGACAGCACACCTGTGCATGCTCTTACTCCCTGTGTGGTGAATCAACACATAGGTAGGTTGTCTGCGCAGGGCTCCAGTTGCAAAGCATTACATCACTTTATACCACGTTGGTCAGGCCCCACCGGGAGTATTGTGTGCAGTTCTGGAGGCCTCGCTTCAAAAAGGATGTGAACCAATCGGAACAGGTGGAGACAAAGAGCAACCAGGATGATCCGGGGGCTGAGGGCCAAGCTACACATGACGAATGACACTTGAACGGCAAGTGGATTGAGTGGAGGGCAAGTGAACAGGGAGAAATACACTTGCTTTTCAAGTGTCATTCGTCATGTGTAGCTTGGCCCCAAGTCGTACGAGGAAATACTGAGGGACCAGGGAACGTTCAGTTTGGAGAAGAGGCGGTTGAGGGGAGACATGGTTGCTCTCTTTAAGTATTTAAAAGGCTGTCACTTAGAGGAGGGAAGGGAGCTGTACCTGCTGGCAACAGAGGATAGGACTTGAAACAACGTGTTTAAACTACAGGAGGGAAGGTACTGGGTGGACATCAGGAAAAACTTCTTCATGGAAAGATCCAGAGGAGTTAGCCGTGTTAGTCTGTAGTAGCAAAATCAAAAAGAGTCCAGTAGCACCTTTAAGACTAACCAATTTTATTTTATTTTATTGTAGCATAAGCTTTCGAGAATCAAGTTCTCTTCATCAGATGCCTGATCCGAATCAGGCATCTGATGAAGAGAACTTGATTCTCGAAAGCTTATGCTACAATAAAATAAAATAAAATTGGTTAGTCTTAAAGGTGCTACTGGACTCTTTTTGATTCATGGAAAGAGTAAGTCAGCAGTGGACTCAGCTGCCTAGGGAGGTGGTGAGCTCCCCTTCACTGGCAGTTTTCAAGAAGAGGCTGGATGAATATTTGTCAGGGATGCTTTAGGCTGATCCTGCACTGGGCAGGGGGTTGGACTAGATGGTCTGTAAGGCCCCTTCCAACTCTATGATTCTACGTTGACAGCACAATATCCAACATTGTGTGGATGCAGCTGTGGTGGTCAGCTGCCCTCTTGCTCTCTTCTAAAGTTTTACAGCTGTGCACATCCTTGAGGACAGGCCATCGCAATCTAAACAGGAGCCCACGACTAAAGCGTGGGAGGGTGTGACTTGACCACACGCATGACACGGCATTGGTGATTTCGGAATCACAGAATCACAGAGTTGGAGGGGGCCATACAGACCTTCTAGTCCAACCCCCTGCTCAATGCAGGATGAGCCTAAAGCAGGGGTCCCCAACCTTTTGGCACACGGGGGCCACATTAGAGTGCCCAATGCCTAAAGAGGGCCACAGCTTAAATCAAAATGTAACAAAATTATTAACCTGCCTATTTAGATCAACAGCAAACATTCAGAGGTCAATGAAGAAATGTTAACTTGAATGCAATTCATTTTGGAACAAGAGTTTACTGTCGAACCCTACACATGCTTACCTAGTCAGTGTGATTCTTGTGGCTGTTTTCTGTTAACCAAGGCATTAATGTCCAAGTCAAGGTTTGTGACAGACACCCTTAAAATATCATGCAAATGTTCATCTGTTTGGGTAGTCCTGAGAGATAAGGAGTCAATTTATAAACATTGCACTTCCTCCGTATCTAGGTTGACACTGAGGTATGGCTGTAGGAAAAGAGAGCTTTATGGAATTGGTGGGAAGATATGGAAAACTGGGTATTTCTAATACTGTTGTACTTCAGATATATTTGTTAAAGGTCTAATGCAATTCTCTTTCACAGTGCAATCCTGAAGCAGAGTTAGAAGGGTGTAAGTCTGTTGACCTCAGTGGGCTTAGGAAAGTGTTTCTCTGCTTCTAGATCAGGGGTGGCCAAACTGCGGCTCGGGAGCCACATGTGGCTCTTCTAGACATATTGTGTGGTTCCCAGAGGTCTCTGAGTATTGCTGTGGCCATACATTTTAGTTTAGTTTATTTCCCCCCCTTCCCTTCTTTCTTTCCACGACTTTCATATTTTCAATAAAAATGTTGGGGTTGCCAGGTCTGAAAATACCTGGGGACGTTGGGGGTGAAGCCTAGCAAGGATGTGACATCATTTTTGTGATGTCACTTCCAGCATACTGCGTCAAAACCCCACCCCTTCCTGTGATGTCACTTTCAGGACACTCCCCCAAACCCACCTCTTCACCTGAAGTCACTTCAATGCATCATGTCTTGCGGCTCTCAAACATCTGATGTTTATTCTACGTGGCTCTTACATTAAGCATGTTTGGCCACCCTTGTTCTAGATGGTGAACTAAGTATAGAACTCGTTTTCAAAGTCCTTAACTAGACAAGGTGACTGGATAGAGGAACTGGGTTCATTTTGTGCAATTATTTGGCATGCTGCCTTGGAATGTGAATTATAATCTATTTCCTCTTGAAATAA
Source organism: Eublepharis macularius (assembly GCF_028583425.1). Lineage (NCBI taxonomy): Eukaryota > Metazoa > Chordata > Lepidosauria > Squamata > Eublepharidae > Eublepharis > Eublepharis macularius. Next base: position 222,912,856 of record NC_072791.1, on the reverse strand, counting down.
CCCGTTTCCAGGATGATTCCGAGCCAACAGATGATAAGACTTTGGTTTGCCCATCCAGGAGATAGTTTTTCATTTTAAGTTCACCAATCTATTCATCACTTGAAAGGTATTGGAACAATACACATGCTGCCACTCAGTATCTTTCATGAATATCAAGAGAGGGCAAGAAAACTCAATCTGTGTTTTTAAGACGTAACTTGGGCATTTCAAAACAGTCTACTAAATGTTTCCAGGCAGGCCAGCAAACAGGTTAAACGCCTTCATTCCAATCATTTGTAGAAAAACACTCGCAGACAGAGGGAACAAGGTTGCTTTGTTAGAAATGTTTTCTAGCAACGCTGTAGGGCTGCCAGATCCCCTTACCCTCAGGGGCGGGAGGTGGGAGACCTGGTACTTACCTCAGTGGTGTCCTAGTGCATGTGAAGCCTGAACATATGCTCCTGGCCTGTGCGATGATGTCACTTCTGGGAAGTGACATCATTGCTCAGGCCACGTGCTGCCCCTGGGAGCGCTCCCATGCTCCACAGGAGGCCGAATTGGGCCGCTGCAGAGCACAGGAGCACTGCCAGGGTGACGCAACAGGCCCTGGAGTGCTCCTGCACTCTGCACCAGCCCAATTTAGCTTGAATCAGGCCGGATTAAGGCAAAATCGGGCCTGAATCGAGACACTGCAGAGCACGGGAGTGCTGCTGGTGCGGTGCAACGGGCCCTGGAGTGCTCCTGTGCTCTACAGCGGCTGAATTCGGGTCAAATTGGGCCTGATTCAGGTTGAATCGGGCTGCTGCGGCATGCAGGAGCACGCCACACTGCCCTGGAGTGTGGCCCGGGAGGTGCATTCCCCCACCTTTCGCCCCACCGGCCAGGTAAGCGGGGATGGAGGGGTGGGAGCAGGGGATCCCCGGCAGGGGACTGTGCAACCCTAAGCAATGGGGTATACGTACATGAGTAGTATATGCCCATAGGCTGCCTCCCTGTGATCAGGAATATTTGAAAAAAAGGAGCATTCCTGATCACTAAAGCAAAGCCTAAATAGTACATACACGTGTTGTACACATGTAAGCTGACAGAAGTGGAAGCAGATGGCAATCATGCCCCTTTTACCTCTTTAGTGCAGCCTCCACCTGTTTTATTATTGGCTCCTGTGGGTCCTTTCTACTTTCCTGGGGTCGTAAAGGACTGCCCGAGGCAGGGAACAAGTTGAAAGATCTGCCATTGTTACACCTCTGGATTTCTGGATTCAGCTTCCCGTTTCCCTAGCCCTGTTGGCGCCTTCACACAGAGGCATAACTCCCCTGTCTCTTTTTCTCTCAAGATGCTTTGTCACGGGTGATACGGTGCTTCATATCTGTCTCATATTTGCAGAGCTGGGCTGTGTCATAAGGTGCCTTTACTGCATACCTGTGGCAAACTCTAACTTCCAGTATTAACAGGCTTAGCGAGCGCAAAGGGGTTGTATGGTGATTAAAAAATGGGTAGTGATTAAAAAGGGGAGGGATCCCAGGGACCTTGAGGTAGGAGATATCTGTCCTACCCTATAGTTTTAACCTTTACTTTTGAATTCAATTCTTTCAAACTTTACCTGATTTATCTTAACTACTACTCGTGGCGCTGAGATATTATCAGGGCTTTTTTTCTTGAAAATGGTCACATGGCTGGTGGCCCCACCCCCTGATATCCAGACAGAGGGGAGTTTAGATTGCCCTCCATGCCAAAATGGCGTGGAGGGCAATCTAAAGTCCTCTGTCTGGAGATCAGGGGGTGGGGCCACCAGCGGTGTGACCATTTTTCGCTGAGGGTGACTTAAACTTTTAAAAACTCCCTCCTTTTTCCAGCTGACCCAAAGTGACGTCATTGGCCCTGGGAGCATGCATGCACTTTGCGCGTGCACATGTGATACAAGGGGCACCACCTCCCGCCAAGAATTGCCCCCTGTGCTGGCAACCCACTGAGTCCTACCACCTCTTTTCTCAGAAAAAAAGCCCTGGATGTTACTGAAGAATTTCCTTAACCCCCAATTCTTTATGTGCCTACTGTTTCTTAACCGCTTTAAACTTCAGGAATTTTGAGAAAGGGCAATGGGTGCTGCCATAAAATAATAATAACTGCGCTGATATACCGCCTAATGGGGCAGGCTTTTTACAAAATGGCTGCCATGAGGCCTGGGCGATTTTCCTGCAACGAAAGCAGCTTCCTGCAACTGACTTCTCCTAGCTGGTTTCAGAAGTGCCTCCGGGGCACTTCTGAAGCACTTTCTGTACCTAAGAGGCAGAGGAGAACTAGAACCTGGTCACATGCAGCCGGAGGAAGGGGCAAACAAATTCCCTTGTGGTTAGGGTTGCCAGTCTCCCGGTGATGGCTGGAGATCTCACCGGAATTACAACTGATCTCCAGCCAACAGAGATCAGTTCCCCTGGAGAAAATGGCTGCTCTGGAGGGTGAACTGTATAGCATTATACCTTGCTGAGGCCCCTCCCTTCTCCAAACCCCATCGTCCCCAGGTTCCACTCCAAAAATCTCCTGGAATTTCCCAACCTGGAGCTGGCAACCCTACTTGTGGGTGTTTCTGTGAGAGAAAATGTCCTTCGTTCCCCCTCACAGAGCTTCACCATGCAACTGAGAAGATTTTCAGATGAGTGATTGAGTTGGTTCAGTGGATCCCAACGTATGTAACATGTCACGTATAGCTGTGCCCTTTGCTTTGGGGAAGAAATGCTGCTAGGTTTCAGATTCTAAAAAAAGAGGAGGGTTTTATTAAATTGTGTGTGCACGTGCGAGCAAGCTGTCACATCGCAGCTGATTTACGGCAACCCTGTAGAGTTAACCTCTCTTAAACGAGGCAAAAGTGTAAAAGATCTTGAACGAACATGGACTCCTCTAATCATATTGACACAAAGTTCTTTAAGGTTTAAGTTTGAAATTCTATATAATTTTGTTGCAAAAAAATTCCTTTCCCCTGTAAAATCTGTGGCTCTTGATGTAGAAATTCTTAAAATCTTCATTAAAAAAAGAGAGAGGGGGGGGGGAGGGTTTTCTCCTTGTATGGCCACGAGCAGAACCACAAGTGACAAAAGGCACAGGTTGGACACTAGTCAGCTTCCCTCAAGTTTTGGCGGGAAATGTAGGCCTCCTGGTCTCGCAGCTTGGCTCTCCGACTGCTGTCCAGTGGACTTTTCAACTGTCACTTGTCCAACATTCCACCAAGCTGCCTACATTTCCCATCAAAACTTGAGGGAAGCTGACAAGTGTCCAATCTGTGCCTTTTGTCACTTGTGGTTCTGCAGTTGCCAAGACTAGAGACATCAGAAAGTTTGTGTGTATATACCAGCCAAGCCAGCGCTTCTGTCCCTGTGGAACATCCGCAATTGAGGACTTACCTCATTATATTCTTAACTTCCCGTTGTATGCCCAACCTAGGACTAAATTTCTTTCTGAGATGTTGTCCAACCTTGGTACCCAATCAGAACCTGAGAATATTGCAGTTTTATTAGCTGACTCGGATGCTAACACATCCCACAAAATGGCTTTATATGCCCTGGCTGCAAAAAAAATACGGGCTAATGCTGTGCTCAAGGGATAACATTAACATTGAACACTGGGGATTTTTACTGTTTTTACTGTTTTAACTGTGTATACTTTTATTGTCCTATATGAATTTGACAGCCGGAAACGGTTTGATGGTTGTATCTAGTTTTAAATTTTAATGCTTTGACCATGTCACATCAATTTTATTCAAGCTTGTGTTTCTGTTTTGTTTGTTGTTTGTGACTTGTAATGGCCTATGGCTGAATACAATAAACCTTTCTTGACTATACCGGCCAAGGATGCATGGCTGTGATATCCTCATCTGGGATGAGCTGGTAGAGAATGGCACAAAGATCCCTGTTTCTTTCCATTCCTTTCTTTTCAAGACCCTTTGAGATTTATCCCCAAAGCTGGCACCAGGAAACAGGTCCGAGAGCATCTTAACACCTGTGGATGCTGTTTAGGGGATCACTGCCCTAGATTTTGCATAAGGGCTAGTTTAGATTTCATTCAGTCTATTTCTACTCATGCAGGGCTTTTGATAAAGAACAATGGGGTAAGAAAATGCTGCTGAAATATATGCCGCATGTCATGTGGAAAGACCCTTGCACGGGGTTCTTGATTGATAGATCCAATTCCTCCTGAAAATTTTATCTGAAACAAATATGGGCAGGCGGTGGTGGAATTATTTTTTCCTCTCATTACTCCGAAGCTGAACTCGGCTATTGTTGCTGTGCTTTTGAGATCTAATCAAATAGAAATTCTGAAGAAAAAAAAAGTTCATTGGCGAGCTCCTTCACTGAAGTGATTTAAAAACACATACACGCACGCACACACAGACACACAACACATCGAGTTTCTCAAAGCTTTTTGATTTTGTACGGCTGACCTTTTCAGTTTCGTCCCACACACACTCTGTTCTCCAATGCAACCCTCCCACCCCCTCTTCTGCACTCTTTTATGACACAGGTAAATCTCTGGTAAAAACAATAAATCATGACAGATGAACTTTTCTGCTGTACCGTTTTGATTGCAAAATTCTTGTTTCTTTTCTTGAGTGTTTGTCATATTACATGGCTTTTAAGTGTTCTTGTTGAGGCAATTTAATTATTGCAGTTAGAATATTAGTTTTAATTTAATTAGTACAGTTATAATAGTGTTTATAAGTGTGTTTTTATTACCCCCCCCGAAGTCCAATAAGGAAAGGAGAGATTTATGCAGTGATATTATTGCATAACCGCTTGGCCAAACAAGTAAAAAATGCTTTACTAATCCAGTAACATAACTAAAAAACAGAGGGATGGGTGCATGAAACTCCAGAGGGCAATTGATCTCATTAAGGTAGAAGAATACATTAAAATATGAAGTTGTGGAAAATTGAAAACCAAGTTTTATCATCCCTCTCTCAGGGCCAAGCTACAAGTGATGAATGACACTTGAACGGCAAGTAGATCGAGAGGAGAGCAAGTGGAGGGCAAGTGAACAGGGAGGAATACATTTGCCGTTCAAGCGTCATTCGTCACTTGTAGATCGGCCCTCAGTTCTCTGGGTCTATTTGACCCTGGTTTTTGGTTAAGTTGTAGTTGACTGTACCCTTGTGGAACTGTGGATGGGCTTTGCAGTTGGATCAGTGGAGGAACCCAGGTTCAAACGTCAGCTGAACGGTAAAGATCACTGAAAGGCTGTGAGCAAATTACTTGATTTCCCTCCCTCAGACCCACACACAGAGAGAAGGAAGAAATGGGAACTATTTCCCTAGTCCGAGTTTTGAACAACTGGCAACTGTGAGTCAATTAAGTCTTAAACTAGATGATACATTCTTCATGAATCAGGGCCGTTTCCAGATGGCTTACCTGAAACCGCTCCATGCCACAATGTTGTGGATCGTGCCAGGGAAAATGCGAAATATCGCATTTTCTCGTGCAAGTTTTGTGTGACGTCGCGCAAAACTCACACGAGAAACCGCAATATTTCGCGTTTTCCCCGGCATGATCCACAACATTGTGGCATGGAGCGGCTTCAGGTAAGCCATCTGGAAACGGCCCAGGATGGGGTACCCTGTGTACCAACTTCAGCACTTGGTTCCCCACAGTGAGGCAAACGGGGGCCCCCTGATGGTGAGTCGAAGCCTGTTGGATGGCCAGACAGTTATCCGTTGTCATCTCTCACCTGTATTGAGCTGGAAGGGCTTACAGGGGGCTGTGGGGAGCTGTGGGGTCCTCACCGTTGGGCTGGGAGGCCTATTGGGCTATGGCTGTGACTGGAGCTGGCAGTGTGGGAGTGCCTGCAGCCTTGGCAGTAGCAGGCCTCAGGGCTTTTTTTTCTGGGAAAAGAGGTGGTGGAACTCAGTCGGTTGACCTCGGAGGAAATAGTCACATGAGTGGTGGCCCCGCCCCCTGATCTCCAGACAGAGGGGAGTTGAGATTGCCCTCCACGCCTGTGGCGTGGAGGGCAATCTAAACTCCCCTCTGTCTGGAGATCAGGGGGTGGGGCCACCAGCCATGTGACCATTTTCAAGAGGGCAATCTAAACTCCCCTCTGTCTGGAGATCAGGGGGTGGGGCCACTGGCCATGTGACCATTTTCAAGAGGTTCCAGAACTCCGTTCCCCCATGTTTCCGCTGAAAAAAAGCCCTGGCAGGCCTCATCGGTGCCACCAGAGACTGTGACACTTCAGGCATCATGTGTGCATGCTCAGCATAGCCCACCTCATAGGGCTGTTGTGAGGATCGGATGGAGAAGGGGCATAAGTAGAACAATGGATTTTGGGTTCTGGCAGCAGCATGCAAGAAAAGAAGGTGGAAGATGCGGGAATTTGGGATGGGGAAAAGGCAAGCAAAGCCTTTACAAGCATCCCCCTCTTTCCACACTGGCTTATCCATTCCTTTACTGCATCCGCATCCTTCCCTTGACGCTGCTAGATAGTTTTGTTCTGGGGAAAGAGCAGCCAGCCAATGTCTGCGTCATTTGTAAAGGTGACTTCACTGTTGTGCAAGAGGCACACATCCATGAAAAGAGTTTTGAAATCCGTTTGCAGTGCTCTAATGTACACAGCGCCCTGACCTAGATAGCCCAGGTGAGCCTGATCTCGTGAGCCTGATCTCAGAAGCTAAGCAGGGTCAGCCTTGGTTAGTAACTGGATGGGAGACCTCCAGGGAAGACCGGGGTTGCAGAGGCAGGCAATGGCAAACCGCCTCTGTTAGTCTCTTGCCATGAAAATCCCACCAAGGTCGCCATAAGTCAGGTGTGACTTGAGGGCACTCTCGATTCCAATGTATAGCTCAGGAGTGAAGGCAGCACGGCATAGCCTGATCTTGTCAGATCTCAGAAGATAAGCAAGGTCGGTACTTGGATGGGCCACCACCAAGGAAGACTCTGCAGAGGAAGGCAACGGCAAACCGCTTCTGCTTCTCACTTGCTGTGCAAGCCCCTTGTTGGAGTTGCTTTAAGTCGATTGCAACTTGACTGTACATGCACACACACATCATGAACACAACACAGCTTTAGAAATGGTGAACCATTGTACTTATTGAAGGTTTGGCCTGTGAGCTACTTCATACACTTCAGAGAGGGTTTTTTTTTGACATGTAAGACTATTTTGGCTCTGAGCTGGATGGCCCAGGGTAGCTAGATATTGCCAGATCTTGGAAGCAAAGTAGGGTCGGTGCTGGTTAGTACTTGGATGGGAGACCACCAAGGGTTCCTATGCAAAGGCAGACGATAGCAAACCACCTCTGTTAGTCTCTTGCCCTGAAAACCCCAGCAAGGATCACCATAGGTCAGCTGCAACTTGATGGCACTTTACACATGCAAGACTTTTTTGAAGTTTACACTTTGCATAACAGACAAATACAATGTGTGAAGGGCAGTGGCAGGTGTAACTTCTCTTTTCATGGGTTCCATGGGGCTTAGAAAGCAACTTTCACAACATTTTAAGAAATAACTTTTTTTTCTTTTAAACTTTTTAACAATTAATAAAATACAACTTTGACAAAAATTAACTCTTAAGAGCAACCATACAAAAAAACCCCCCCTCCAAATCAACAATGTCCTTGAAAAGGGCAAACAGTTCAACATCCAAGAAGTGATGAGTCCACTCCTCTCGCATCCATCTGAAGCAGCTGTACCCCAGGCTTCAGGCTTCTGGTTGGGAATTATAGCCCTGCAAAAATAACACAATTCCAGTAACACCAACCACACACAATACACAAACACCACTTTAAATCATATTTTACATACAACATTTGATTACCTTATTCAAGGTGATAAGAGCGTATAATTTATTAAGCTCCCCAGCAAACAGCCTCCTCCTCAGCAGCCTGCCTCTAGCTTCTGACTCCACCCCACTGGGCTAAACCAATTAACCTCACAGGGGTTACACAGGCATTTGGAAATGTTGGTGTCATACAGCTACCATCAGGGCTTTTTTTCTGGGAACTCAAGACCGAACAATGATGTCATTTTGGTTCAGCTGGAAGTTTAAATCACCCTTGGCGAAAATGGTCACATGGCCGGTGGCCCCACCCCCAGATCTCCAGACAGAGGGGAGTTTAGATTGCCCTCTGCACCGCTGGCAATCTAAACTCCCCTCTGTCTGGAGATCAGGGGGCGGGGCCACCGGCCATGTGACCATTTTCAAGAGGTGCCGGAACTCTGTTTCATTGCATTCCCGCTGAAAAAAAGCCCTGGCTACCATAATCATAGAGCCAGGATTGGCTGAAGTTCTCCATTGGTTGCAAATCTGGTGTTGCTACCATGTGGGTGGCTTAGATTATTGCTTTAGGCAACAATCCAAAGAGCTTTTTTCTGGGAATAAGCCTCACTGAAGAAGAAAAAATGACTTTCTTCTGAGTAAATTTGCTTTGGATTGTTCTCTTATAACTATCACATTTTTGTATTTGGGCATTTTGCAAGCAGAACTTTCTAATTAATCCAGAAAACCATCTGTGGAAAAACTATTAAAATCATAAAGTACTAAATGAAGTCCTAATTAAAATAATTATTATTGATAATAGATTTTATTATTTTAGCCACTGGTTAACAACATAAACACATACACAGTAAAACCCAACAAAATGTAGATCAATTAAAAATTATATTAATCTCAAATTCACAGAACCATCCAATCAGACCTGAAAAACTTCTGTGATAAATGTCAAAATCTTGTGGAAAGTTGTCAAAGAATGTAAATAGCTCTGTATTTAACAAGATAACGTTTAATATTAGGTCACTTTCAAGTTATGAAGTAAATGTGAGGTGATATTGCTTTTGTGCTTTTGTTACACAGAGTAGAAAATCTACTGAACACATGAGTTGGTCTTTGGCACTTTTTACCACCCCAGATGGTTATCTTTAATTGACTAAAAAAATCTGATTTTGTTGATGTGTGCTAGTATGTCTTCTGGTTTACGCTACAGTTTGTTGATGTCACTTCTGCTTAGCATTAATCAGAAAATGTCAAGAACAAAAAGCATAACTGCCCAACCACAAAATGGCTGCCACAGAAGGCGGAGCCAACCAAAAAGTGTCAGGGAGTGAGGTCACACATGACTCTAACAATATATCTTCAAAATTTCAGGCAGAAGTTCTGTTTAAACAAGATGCCTTTTAAAAATAACGTTGTTTAAAAATGTTTTCCAGCAAACACAGAGCTTACCTTTAGTCACAAGTAAAGATCCTCGTGTGGTGTTGGCAACTGCTATGAAAGCAAGTTTGAAAAAAAATCTGCACAGTCAATTTGGTCTCCAACAGCCAGGGTCGGTGCCAGAGTTTCTGGCACCTGAGGCCGGGGGCAGCTTCAGGGCTGTTGCCACCCCTGTGCGTGTGCGTGTGAAGCACATGTGCACTCACACTTGGACTGTGTGATGACATAACTGCGTGTGACATCATCGTGCAGCATGCCACTGTGAGCCGGCCCCATTGGCACTCAGTTGCCCCGCGCCACCCCGGCCGCCTGCTGCACCTGGCCTGCAGCTGCGTGCAGACAGTGGTGGCAGCACGGGGCAACTGAGCAGAAGGGCTGGGAGGCTGCCTGCTCAGACTGCTCTGTGTTGCCACCGCCAACACACACTCCCGGCTGGGCCCAACAGCTACGGGCCAGGGGCGGCAGGTGGCCAGGGCGGTGAGCAGGCAGCTTCCCAGCCCTTCAACTCAGCCGCCAGCGCTGCTGCCGCCAGCTCTGTGGTGTGCGCCCCCACCCCAGCACCCCCTCCAGCGCCTCAGTGCTCGAGGTGGCTGCCAGACCCACCTCAATGGACGCACCAGCCCTGCCAATGGCCAATCAGAAGTCCTGCTGGTCAAAAACCCCACTTGGCCCTCCCACTTTCTAAAAACACTTGGCAGGAACCAGGAAAGATATGGACAGACACCAAGGGGCTTATGGGTACCACCACATTGTATCCTTTTACGGCCATTCCAACCCCATTTTTGCACTCTCCTCCCAGCTTTGCCATCCCTCTGCATTCTTGTTCAGTCATTAGTCATCCACTTAAGTCCCCAGACCAGGAATAAGTTTATTTCAATAATTTTTGCCCTAATTTTGCCCAAATTAAAAGACAAAACTCACGGTTATTTATTAAATGCACCACTATTAAAAGTAATCAAAGAGCCAGTTTAAAAAAAAAACGATATAATAAAACAACAGGCAGCAATCATGCCACACATCACATTAAAAGCTCGTGCAAATAAAATGCTTTTGACCTGGTGCCTAAAAATTAAGCAAGAATATGTCAAGTAAACATCTTTGGGGTGGGCATTCCATAAGTGAAGTTCAACGGCAGAAAAGACGCTGCCCAACTTCTCAAGGCGGAGGAACCCAAAATGGGGTCTCTGAAGATGATCTTAAAGCTCCTATGGATTCTAGATGGCTGCCTGTTCCTTCTCTCCACTCACAAGCTTTATTTCCATAGTGCATGCAGGGAAATTATTTTATTATATTTCTGACTTACTGTTCGCCAAATAAAACAAGTGAAATAAACCTCTTTCAACATTTATTTATTAGACTTTTAGTCCACTCTTCCCGCAAGGGGGCTCAGAACGGAGCACAACTTAATAGTATAATATAAGAATAAAAACAATGGTAGCAGTTACAATTATATTAAACATCAGGGCAGTGCATTTAACAGAGCTACTGTAAATTGAATATTTACCCTTCTAACCCTATTGACTTCAAGGGTCTTGGAAGGGTGTAACTTTGTTTAGGACACCACTGTTAAAGGACCAGAGGTGAATCTTCTTTGGAAACCAACAATTGAATAAATATAATATTAACTGGATGATAAAATGGAGCTATGGCATCGTTATGGAATGTTGAACTTATGTGTCAGTATTTGTAGGGACTGTTGTTCCAAATGAAGACAGGAACGCACGGCATCAAAGCAAGGACGATCCTCATTAATCCAGGAATAACAGAATATAAATTGGATGCTAACTGTTCACCGATAGACTTATTTATTGCATTGACTTATTTATTGTAACTTTATTCACTACCTTCTAAAAGGTAATGGTTTTAATATGTTTTAGGAAATGCCCATGTCCTTGGAATAAAGCCAGTCTGTGAGTTGTAACAGGAGCAAGAAGAATTCATTGCAAAATGAGATTGCTCTGCCAATAATCTCCCAGACCACAAGTGAGTGAGTTAAGTGTCACGTTCTCCAAATTTCTGGCAACTGGAACTGGGAGAAGCGTTTAGTTTAAAAAGAGCTCTTGGGGACTGAAGAATATATAAGAGAATTGTTTTGGGTAGTATTGGTCTAACATGCCAATCTAGTGGCATTTTACGTATTTTGCAGAGAGCGTCATTTCAGTGCAAAGAAATAATCGTACAGCCAAATTCTGAACTCCACAAACACTGTGTGGAATGTCAGTTTGGTGCTTCCTTTTTTAAATGAGGAAGCAATATAGAGCAATATAGAGAAATGGTAGTTTTAAGGTGTGATAAAGAAGAGCACAGAAAAGTACCTTAGAGACAAAGGAGTCAAGTGAAGCAGTAGGAGTTGTGGGCTGGACAAGATCTCACAGGAAGTGGCCAAGTTAGGTACGGTTTTGAGGGTAGTTTAATAGGAGTCTGAGGCTGATTCCGCACACATTGGATAATGCACTTTCAATGCACTTTATCAATAGTTTGAGGTGGATTTTTTGTTCCGCACACAAAAAAATCTGTTTCAAATGATCTATAAAGAGAATTGGAAGTGCATTATCCAACATGTGTGAAATCACTCTGAGAGAGGTTTAATAGGAGTTTGAATTAAAGATCTGAAGAGATATATCGTTGGTTACGTTTCCCTACCTGGTAGGGTTGCCAGCCTCCAGGTAGTGGCTGGAGATCTCCCAGAATTACAACTGGTCTCCAGGCCACAGAGATCAGTTCACCTGGAGAAAATGGCCACTTTGGGGGGTGGACTCTATGGAATTATGCCATGCCAAGGTCCTTTCCCTCCATAAACCCCACTTTCTCCAGGTTTCTCCAGGTTTCACCTCCTAGATCTCCAGGAATTTCCCAACTTGGAGCTGGCAACCCTACTACCTGGGGATGTGAAGTATCAGCAGGCTTTTACGAGGTTTGGTGTGTAATAAAGGGCTGTGTTGATATGTTACCCCTGCCCCCAAACCCCCCAAACAAAACCCAGAACACAATCCACATAATACTTTTTCTTAGGACCAACCAAACAACTCATAACAATGAGCAAGCTTTCAAGTTCACCAAAACTCGTCATCAGGTTGAATGTTGTGTTATAAGTTATTATAAACCTGCCTGAGAGAGTGTTTTCCTGAGAAATGTACTTAAGAGTAAAACCTAACACTCCACCCCTCCTGGTTAAGTGGTAACGTTTACCTCAGTTTGTACGTTTCTCGAAATCACTTTTGTTCTCGTTTCCTTCCTGACAGTTTTACGGTTTACCAGGCTTGGGTGCGATTATACTCAGGCCTCATACCTGCAAATGGTCTTCTCTTTTAAGTCAAAGCTTCCTTCTTTAGATACCATATATTAATTGTACTTTCTGAAAAAAATAAGAAAGGATCTTGGGAGTTCTATAACTGAAACGTCCTAGCTCCTTTGCTGGTCCAAATTTACCAATAAAGAGCTTTGTCTTGCCTGCATTTTCAAGCAGATGTAGTACAAATATGTAGCAAATATGTTCGGCAGGCCAACGTACCATCCACGTTTGTCCGGCAGCCTTGAATCCAGCGCAAAGAACCCATGTGGAATGTGACAAAAGATCATTATGTGGAACTGATCTCTTCATTCCTCCTGTTTCTCAATTTAAGATATTTTTATTTTGCACCCTGTTGTCTATCTCTTCTGGTGAAAAAAAAATTGCTCTTACATGCGTGACTTAATAACTACAACTTGTATTTGAAAACAAGGAACTGCTCGCAAGGATAATTTGATCATCTTAAGAATGTAACCACAGAGGCAAGCGAAGAGATACAACTGCTGTCATCGAAATTTCTCTTTGTCAATATTGTTGTCATATTGTAATCCTTCCCAGCCAGGACTTTAAAAAAAACTTATTTATTAAAAATTATTTCATAACATTCTTCAGTATATTTTGACAAAAGGTAATCACGATAGCTCAATCACAGCATCAGCGAGCGATGCAAAATTTCACCAGACCAAAAGAACTGGCTAACATATGACCTGTGATTTATATCTTAGAGTTACTACACTTTACCCATATATTTGTGAAGACTAAAATGCCACTTACTTTGTGTGAATGTGTAAACCTCGCAGGAATTTATATAATGCATGGCATATTTTCACAGCATTTTGGACAGCTGTGGGTCAAGACAAGAAAGCAATGCTCAAAAGGTGAAAGTTCATCTCTAGGGTGATCAGTTAACCAAAGATGTTGGTTTAACCACACTTTTCTGTAGCTGTAGCTGGAACTAGACATGGGCACGAACTGAAAAAAAAGAATCACATAATTCGTGGTTCGTCGCGTTCCATGAACCATGAACCATGAACCACAAACTTCCACGGACTTTTCCTAGTTCACAAATTGGATTATGATTCGTGGTTCGTGGCATTTCAAATGTCTGACGCCGGCTGCTGAAGCCTGTGCGGGATGTTTGAAACTGACAGCCCCCTTCTCCTGTCTCCTGGAAGCGGCAGGGGAAGGCTGTCAGTTTCAAAACATCCTGCACAGGCTTCATCCGATTGGGTGAAGCCGGTGCGGGACATTTGAAACAGGCAGCCCCCTTCTCCTGCCACGGGTAGCAGGAGAATGGGGCTCTCAGTTTCACACTGCACCGACTTCAGCCGATTGGCTGAACCCAGTGCGGGGCGGGCAAAAGTGACAGCCCCATTCTCCTGTGGTTCACGGGCGGCAGGAGAATGGGGCTGTCAGTTTCACACTGCACCGACTTCAGCCGATTGGCTGAACCCAGTGCGGGGCGGGCAAAAGTGACAGCCCCATTCTCCTGTGGTTCACGGGCGGCAGGAGAACGGGGCTGTCAGTTTCACATGCCCTGCACCGGCTTCAGCCATCGGCTGAACCCAGTGCAGGGTATGCAAAAGTGACTGCCCCCTTCTCCTGCCACTCGCAGGCAGCAGGAGAATGGGGCTGTCAATAGGGGTGTGCAAAAAAAAAATAAAATTGAAGCACACTGCGAAACTACCCCCTGCCACTTATTTCAAATGATGGGAGGGGGAGGAGGGTGAAATAAGCGGTGGGGGTGTAGTTCAAACCCTACAGGCGCAGATCAGCTGCTTGGCGAGGTTTTCCCGCCAATCTGCTGATCCACGCTGGCGGAGTTTTGAATACCCCTTCCCACACCGCTGCTAAAGCTAAAATGTAAGCATTTATGGTTGTGACAGAACAACTGCACTGCTGTTACTCACACATGCTGGCTCTTCCTACACTGATCTGAAATTGGAATGCAAGTAAAGAGATAGCCATGGTGCAAATAGAAGAGTTAAGTTGGAAAGGATTGTCAAATGTAAATCTGGAAACTGTTTCCCAGAAGTAGATAGCAAGTTAGCCTCTGTTTCTTTTTGCCTAGAATCTTTCTGGTTGTATCTTGATTTCTTGAATTATCTGTGTTGTCCATTATATGCTTGAATCACTACTCATCTTAAATTCTCCCTTTTCTTTTCACCTCCAAATAACATAACTCATTTCCTCACTACACTCTTATACCAAGACACACAACCATATCCCCGTAATACTTCAGTGCAGCCCTGCTGCCTTGAAGACAAGGTTCCTTACGGATATCACTCTTGGTAGACCGGATAAATCTCTTATCTCACTCAACATAACATAACAACAACAACAACATTTGATTTATATACCGCCCTTCAGGACAACTTAATGCCCACAGCGTGGTTTACAAAGTGTGTTATTATTATCCCTACAACAAAATACCCTGTGAGGTGGGTGGGGCTGAGAGAGCTCCAGAGAACTGTGACGAGCTGAAGGTCAACCAGCTGGCTTCAAGCAGAGGAGAGAGGAATCAAACCCGGCTCTCCAGATTAGAGTCCCGTGCTCTTAACCACTACACCAAAAAGAAACCATTTTTTATAGGGCCAAGCTACAAGTGACAAATGACACTTGAATGGCAAGTGTATTTCTCCCTGTTCACTTGCCCTCCACTCAATCCACTTGCCAGGCAAGTGTCTTTCGTCATGTGTAGCTTGGCCCATAGTTACATAAATAAGAATTTTGTGTTCCTTTAATGTATGCAGTTTAATGCAGCTATTTTGTAAACTATTAAAATTTACCACATCACATTATGTATGTGTGGCAGGCCTTTCCAAAATTTAGCAATTTACATTTTTGCATGTAAAAGTAGAAAAATTCTTATTAATTTCTTGCATATCTTTGCCATACAGAGATCTTCTACGTGTTTGCAGGAGATATTTTATGTTGTAATTTTCTAAAAACGTGGCCTATTACCTTATCCCAGAAACTTTTCCCTTTTGAGGACCCTGTCTATGTCCAAAGGTACCTTTATGTGCTTCAGTAATGTGGATGGAGAGGCTCTCAATACTCCTTCAGTTCCCAAAATGACATGACGAAATAACTTGTGGCTTCTTCTGTTACCCAAATGGAGGTGTCTCCTTGTGAGTTGGGGGGATTAGCATTTAATGAGATGGAGTGAAAAGGGGTAACTGGGATCTCCAGCAATGTATACCAGGATTGTTCCCTTAGAAAACTCTCAAATGAACAGGCAGATGTTCTAAAGGAAAGGTTTCTTTATTAAAAGAGTAATAAAAGGCAAACACACAGCAAATCACACACAGCATACACACAGAACTAACTAAGAAAAGAGTGGGGAAATGAGAAAGCAGTTTTGAAGAAAGGAGTGGCATTTACCAGTCTCAGAGGAAAGGAAAAGAGAGCCAGTTTGGTGTAGTGGTTAAGAGCAGCAAGACTCTAATCTGGAGAACAGGGTTTGGTTTCCCACTCCTTTGCTTGAAGACAGCTAGGTGACCTTGGGTCAGTCACAGCTTCTTGGAGCTCTCTCAGCCCCACCCACAGAGTGATTGTTGTCAGGATAATAATAACGCACTTAGTAAATCGCTCTGAGTGGGTGTTAAGTTGTCCTGAAAGGCAGTATATAAATTGAATGTTATTATTATTTATTATTATCAAGGAGGAGAAAATCCTTAGAGGAGCAGCAAAACAACCAGCTTTTCATGGACAGAAGGATCCCAGTGGAGTGGGGGTGTATGAGTAAGTACCAAGACACACATACACTGAACATGGAGCTGGACAGCCCAGCTAACATGCCCTGGTGCAAAACTGATGTCTTGCTTCCAGAAACAACACATTAATGGCTTGACCGGAGGTAGAACAATAAATTGGGAAAGGTGTGATATGACTGGTGGACTACCAGATGACCTGGTAAGTGTTGGACAGGAATCCTATCAGGTTCGCTGAATAGCCTGATTAGGTTAGATAGGGTGAGGGAAAGCACGGAACGGTGTTGATGGGATTAAACTGGGAGTGTCCTCAGGAATCTCTGCATCTCTCCGGGATGTGGGGCCATTCAGTCAGTCATTCTGTATGACTCTTATTTTGGTAACTTTCCAGTCTCCAGGCCAGCTGGCATCCACTCTGCCTGGGGCCAGGCCATGTGTGGGCCTTCTGGCAAGGGGTTTTATGATATTCCATATCCATAAACTGCCTTTTTAGTATGAAGGAGGGGTCTGACTGCCGACACTTCCAGCATGCTGGAACGGTTGTAGCTGCTCCCGAGAAAGGCCTTGGGGGTGAAGACAAAGGAAAGGTCAGAGGCCGGCTGAATTCATTTGTGAAACTCAGCAAAATCATGGATGGTTTTATGATGCGCAGAGCTGGGAATAAGACAGGCGAGCAGAGCGGCAACTTGTCCGAGAGTGTGGAAGATGTGGAAATCCAAGTGGGCCCCCATGAAACAAGAAGTCACCTAGTGGGGAACGCGCTGTATACAAGGCAGATGGAGAGCTGAGGCTATATTGGGCTGCCCTTCACATTTAAACCTGAAGTTATAGCAATCAGCGCTTGGTGTTTGAAGAGAGATAACAGGGCATTGTGGGTGGGGAAGAAGGCAATGGGTCGGTGGTAAAAATACGCTCGTCATACTTCTGTCTAGGCTACCTCCTCTCATTGGCAGCTACACAATATGAAATCAACCGTGTGGGTGAATCTGAACCTGGCCTCTTGTAAAGCAAGGGGGAAAAAATGCGTGTAATTTTCGTGGATTCTATCTTCACTCTGCACATAATTCCCATATACCTGACCCTAACTTGAGAAATGATGGTGAGAAAAAGAAGTGGGCTTTTTTGGTGAGGACTTAAAGTGCTTTGCGGTGTGTCGGCTTGCCTACTTACAGGGAAATCGAGGTATTTTTAGAATTCTCATATCAAAATTATGACAAATGTTTGTGGAGCTGGCTGGTCTGTGTGTGGGGAATCTTTGTGTCTAAGAGCAGAACCACAAGTGACAAAAGGCACAGATTGGACACTTGTCTGCTTCCCTCAAGTTTTGATGGGAAATGTAGGCACCCTAGTCTTGCAGCTTGGCTCTCCGACTGCTGTCCAATGGACTTTTCAACTGTCACTTGTCCAACATTCCGCCAAGCTGCCTACATTTCCCATCAAAACTTGAGGGAAGCTGACAAGTGTCCAATCTGTGCCTTTTGTCACTTGTGGTTCTGCTCTAAAAGATGCTATGTGGCTATTATTGAATTCAGAGTAGTTCTATTTTCCATTATCTCTACCCAACCCTGGAGTATAGGCAGGGGTCATTTCGTAGAAAAAGAGCTGGAGGAACTCATTAGCATAAATCATTAGCATAACTCATTAGCATATGCCATGCCCCTTGACAGCACCAGAAGTGTGTCATTAGTATAACTATTGCATATCCCACACCCCCTGACATCACCTATCCTGGCTGTTTTGGACCCAATCCTGGCCATTCAGGGCAGAAATTGGGCTGAAAATAGCTGAAAAGGGGCCCAAAATGGTCAGGATCAGGCCGTTGCTGAGTGGGAGAGTGATCCACCACCAGTCATAGGCCCGAACCGGGCCGTTTCAGCCCCAATCCAGGCTGAAACAGGCCCAAAATGGCTGAGAGTCAGGTGGGCGGGGCCACTTGACATGTGACCTCTTTGGGGAGCTGCCGGAACTGCGTTCCTGCACGTTCCCCCTTGAAATGAGCCCTGAGTATAGGTATGTTGATTGCCAGTGACTTTTGTGTGTTGTGTTTCAGGGAAACCTGGCCACGTAAAGATGTGTGCCTAATTCATAACTGATACGTATATTTTGCCATGTGAACTCAAGAACTCTTTGTTACCAAGAGGATTCAAAATATAAAGAGTGCGCAGTTCAAGCCGAGGCCTCTTTTCAAAGCCATGCTCCACAATAAGATATTTACATGAGCATCTTGTAGAATAGACCACTTTCTCACTCCTAGCAGAGTTCTCAATATCTGAAGCCCTCCCACAGGCTTTCCACAGGTAGCAGAGGGCTGAGATGGTAGAATGGATGAATCTACTCCAGATGAGGAATACCACTTTTGAATGCTTCCGCATGTTTAAAAAAAAAAATCTCTGAAAATGGAAACACTGGCATATCAGAGAGAGAGGAAGACGTTCTGATCATAGGAGGAGTGACAACTCAGTGGAAAGTGTCTGGGTGAAGATAAGGGAGGGAAGGATGAGCGGTATTGTGGTTGGGGTCTGCTACAGACCAGCTGACCAAGGAGATGAGGCGGATTCTGCCCTCCATGAACAGCTTAATAAGGTATCCAAGAAACACAAACTTGTAGTTATGGGAGACTTAAACTTCCCAGATGTGTGCTAGCGGGCCAGTTCTGCGACGTGTCCAGGCTCTCGCTACTTCCTTCTTTCTGCCCTTTATTCAAAATGAATTTCCTCCAATTCTACTTATTTCTGCAGACTTCCCTTCTTCAGCTCCATGGGAGGGATCTAACCAGCTTTTCTGCTGATGAAAAAGAGGGGTGGGGTGGGTGGATGGGGGTCACCTATGAACACCAGAAAAAACTATGCTGAGAATCATGCAACTACAGTGCCTGTTGTAAGGAGAAATGAGTGAGGTTGAGTGAAAAACCTGAGTGGATCTAACTCCACATTGATACCTGAGTGCTTTTCAGACTCTTACCTGGTTTTGTCCCACAAAGTTACCGTGGAGGGCTGCCAGGCGGCCTTTCACCCGATAGCCCCCACACAGGGTTGCCAGCTCCAGGTGCTGGCTGGAGATCTTCTGGAATTACAGGCACAGAGATCAGTTTCCCTGGAGAAAATGGCTGCCTTGGAAGGTGGACTTTATGGAATTATACCCTGCTGAGGTCCTTCCTCTCCCCAAGCCTCACCCTCTCCAGTATCCACTCCCCAAATCTCCAGGAATTTCCCAAGCTGGAGCTGGCAACCCTACCCCCACAACTGCTCTAATGGGAAGTAGGAACAAACAGGGAGGGGAGATGGTGTTGTGTAATGTTGCAATGTCATTTTCAGCTAAAAAACTGGAAGTGACTTTATCGTGTTGCACACCGCTCTAGGAATCTCTCTGATCTCTATGGTAAAAACCATAGAAGTCAGAGGGATTCCTAGAACATTGCATGACGTGGTGATGTCACCTCCGGGTTTTTTGGGCTGGAAATAATGTTGCTGCATCACTTGATGCCATTCCTGATCTGGCCTGCTAAGCCTCCTGCTGGTTGCCAGGGGTGGCAACCCTAATGTTACAAGTAGCCCTCATACTTTCTTGTTTCTCTATTGGCCCTAGCAAACATCTTTTAGACCAGTGAACTTTCCCCAGGCCTCTTCCTTATTAGCCCAACTGAGTTTCTTTCTCCTGCGCTGTTTTCCTCAAATGTGACTGATTCCCTTCCATCAGGTTCCTCTTTCTCACCCTCCATTGATTCTGCTCCCTTCCTTCATCTAGCTTTCCTCCAAGCTCACTGCTCATTAGTCTTCCTGGAACCTCTTCTCCGCCTGCCCCAGAAAACTATTTTCCTCCATAGGGCTCATATGCAGTATTAGTCCTAGCCAAACTGCCTCTTTCCCTTTCCTCACAGAAACTGGACTGCCAGGAATGAAATTATCCTGACAGCAATTGGCTGTCAACATCCCTGCATTACCGTGCTCAGCCAATCAGTGTTAGGAGCTTTGATGCAATATAAGATAGATGGCCGGCCTGTCCTCTGTTACTTCTGGTGTTGCGATTGAACAGCATAACGATGTGCAGAAGCCTGGAGATTTTCTGATGCTGTTATACAGCTGCTTGGCTCCTGAAACTAGCAATAGGAATCGGGCTGGCTACAGGTCCAAATAAATACAATTTCTAATGAGGGTGTCATTGGACTTACTCAGATCATTTCTGAAGGCAGACTCCCACAGCTGTGGGCCTAATGAGGTTTCCAGCCAAGCGGATACGAATTATCCCTTAGGGTAGCCTTATTAGGTAGCACAAGTCTGAGATCTGTCTCGGCCTTCAGCTCCCAGCCTGGAGGGTGGGACCGAATGCTGAATTTAAGTCCCCTTAACCCCACGAGAGCATATTTAAGAGAGGCCTCACTCTCTCCTCCCTGCTATGTTCCGATTAGAGGCAGAATCAGAAGTTGGTAAAGTCAAAAGCACGCCTGGGTGAATGTATTTTGAGATCTCTCGGCTGATCATAATTAGAAAAAAAAATGTCTTTGGGGAGGAATCGTGACTCATAGTTTATGTTCCCTGGAGCGTTGCTATGGTGAAGGGACTCTGTGCCAACCGTCACAGCGATATTAATCCCCGATTTGAAAGGAAGATAAATAGCCAAACTTTACTTTAGCCAAAAACCAAACTAACTTTGTATCAACAGTGGAATGTATCTTGTTGAACCAGGCCGCCTGACCCTGCCTGAGAAAACTAAAAAAACCCTTTTTAATCAACTTGGCTGAAATCAGCACACAGGCTGGTTTTTAAAGGAGAATTTTTTTAAAAAGGTGAAGTGAGTGCCACACCCAGCTATTGGAAAAACAGGAGGTAGACTAACAAGGCACTCAAGAAGAAGGAATCTGGAAGCTTTTTTAAACACATGGATTAAGGGTCTTTCCATCGCTTTTGATGCCTTGCTTATGGTAATGTCTTAGAGGATAAACGTGTAATATGAATGAGAGTCTCTCTACAAAAGACATCTTACATGGGGATACTCAAGTATGCAATGTTAGCCGGGAAGCATAGTTTAAGAAGATAGAGCTGAAGGCTCGATCAGTTTCACCTTTCTACGCAAGGGTAGTTTAAAAAGCCAGAGCCAACGGAGATCGCTCCTCAGAGGGTTTATTAATTTCATCTTTGCCCCTCCAAAGTCTCTGTCAATTTCACCTCCCCTTTGGGGAGATGAAGATGAAATTAACAAACCCTCTGAGGAGGGATCTCTGCCAGCTCTGTCTTTTTAAACTACCCTTGTGTAGAGAGGTGAAACTGACAGATTTTTCATTCTGTCTTTTTGAATTACACTTCCTGGCTAACACTGCATCTCCCTACACTTAAGCATACCCGTGTAACATGTCTCGTGTAGAGAGACTCTTATATGAGTAGGATCAAGTGAAAGATCTTACACTTGTTCTGCCATTGAGGATACACAGGCACTGCTCGGGAGACTGTGTACACTTGAATATAAGACCATACAGAAAGTAAGTCACTTGAGCGTCTCCATCGGCAGAAGAAAAGTCAATACAGGCTTTCCTTCCGCATCACAAACCTGATTGAAGAAAGGGCTCCTTTAAGCCTCCTGGAATACGCTCTGAGAACACTTTAAATGATACTAGGAATACCTGAAATATTACCTTTATGTATATCTAATGTGTATGTTTATACCCACAATCTATGAATTTCTAGACCTTGCCAAAAGCTTGGGGTAAGGGGAGCCTCGGATGCTCCTGGATAGATTTTTTTTTATTAAAGAGAAATTAATTCCTCTTTTGTTTCCTGACCGGGATGGCCCAGGCTAGCTCGATCTCATCAGATTTCAGAAGCTAAGCAGGGTCAGCCTTAATTAGTACTTCAATGGGAGACCATCAAGGAAGTCCAGGGTTGTTACATAGAGGCAGGCAATGGCAAACTACCTCTTAATATCCTTTGCCTTGGAACCCGTGGGGTGGCCATAAGTCACCTGTGACTTAACAGCACTTTCTAGCACCGATTTCTCTTTACCTAATTTCTCCTGAAATCCAACAATCTACGTCTATTCTTCTGTGCAGGGACTGTAGTCCATTTCTAAACAAATCTGTTTTAATCAAAGAGGAGTTCGAGGAGAGGAGGGAGAGGAAGGACGGTTTTCAGAATTTCGCTCTGCGGATGCTCAGAGGCAGACAACGGCTTCCAAAACCATCTTATCAAAGCACCGTCCTGTGGTGTGTAACATAAAGCAGCTGCACACGCTGAAATTACAAAAGGGTTCATTGTTTTGCCTTCAAGGAGAAAGGAAAGACCAATCCCTCTTTAAAAAGATAAAAGAGAATAAGAGGAATAAATGGCGATATCTAAAAAAGTGATTTTTGGGAAAAAATTCCTCTTCCCGTAACAACACTAACTTTGGATAGCTGAACCATATGGCTCAGCGGAGGGAGATCTGGGAAACAGGGAGTGCTTCTTCCCTGTGGTTTACAGCAGGGTCCAGAAGAAATCAAGAGTGGAATGAACCTTGTCATCAAGAAGAAGTAAACTCTTGATCAAAGGTTAGACAACCTAACAACTATGAGTCTCTACACAAGACATCTGACACGTATTCTTCATGTGTTGGGAGATGCAATGTTAGCCAGGAAGCGTAGTTTTGAAAGACAGAGCCGTCAGAGATCGCGCCGGAGGGGATGGATTCTTTCACAGTCCTCAGCTGCCTCGGGCATCTCCCCAACCAGGGCCTTTGCCCTGCTGAGGCTTGGTTAATTCAAAATTGTAGCAGTGAGGGTGGCAGCATAAAAGCACTGGAAGGGGAGACAGTTTGGTATGCCGGAGGCAGCAGAGGGCTGTGAGAATCTGGAGTGATCTCTGCCGGCTCTGTCGTTCAAAACTATGCTTCCCAGCGAACATTGCGTCTCCTGACACTTGATGGACCCGCACCCAGGCATCTTGTCAAGAGAGACTCTGTGTTCCATGTGAAACCGAAACTGTGTTTCTGGCACTATCACAGGACACCACAGTGCTGGGAGAATGCAATATTATCACAACAGAAATGTTGTTATGGGCTGGTTCACAATCACAGCAGCCCCTAGCAAATGCCTCAAGAACATACAGGGACACACCTTGCTCACAGATGGGCTGGGTTTATGTTGAGGGGTACCTTCACGGATGGTGGCCATCTTGATTGCCAGCCATCTTGATTGCCAGGAGATGTGGCATTATGAGCCAACATCATATCAGAAATCAGGGAAGCCACATCAACACAAAAAAGACAATTTGGTGCAGTTAAGAGAGGCAGGACTCTAATCTGGAGAATTGGGTTTGATTCCCCACACCTCTGTTTAAAGCCAGCTGGGGACCTTGGGCCAGTCACTGCTCTCTCAGAGCTCTCTCAGCCCCACCCACCTCACAGGGTGATTGTTGTGAGGAGAATAACAACATGCTTTGTAAACTGCTCTGAGTGTGGCATTAAGTTGTCCTGAAGGGCGGTATATAAATCGAATGTTATTAAATGTGGAGGTAGATTATGCAGTGTGTTGGATCTAGAGATCTGCAGGTGGATCTTTTCCATGTTCCCCTCCCCTCAGCCGTCCTTTGGAATTTTGGGAAGTTTCTTCCTCAGGTCACAGGACCCACATGGATTAATTGTAGCGCTCCAACGACAAGAGCGGCAGAAAGGGATACTTTTGTTACCCCCCGCCCCACTCCTAATTCAAATGGCTATAAATCCAAGTGGCCCCCACATAGGGTTGCCAGCCTCCAGGTAGTGGCTGGAGATCTCCCGGAATTACAACTGGTCTCCAGGCCACAGAGATCAGTTCACCTGGAGAAAATGGCATCTTTGGGGGGTGGGCTATGGAATTATGCCATGCCAAGGTCCTTTCCCTCCCCAAACCCCACTTTCTCCAGGTTTCTCCAGGTTTCACCCCCCAGATCTCCAGGAATTTCCCAACTTGGAGCTGGCAACCCTAGCCTCACATCTCTGGAATAAATGTTTCCAAGGTCAGGTTGGGCTGCTGAGGGGTGAGGAACCTGAGAAACAACTGCAGCTATCGGCCCCTTCTGCAGATGGCTCACTGGATCCACTCTCGTGCTTTTTTGTGAGTTTGCTGTGGTTGTGATCCCAGCAGCCATTCTGTACTTTTATGGGGGGAATGTGTGGGACCAGGTTCACATGTGGATCCCAATTCTTTCACAAGCAACTGCATAATTACTACACCAAAGAGGGCGCACATAGCTTATTTAACCCTCCATTCCCGCACTAGCAAACAGGGGTGTGTTGGACATTTACTTTATGGGGGGAAATCCTGGTGAACTGCTGCCCTTAGCCCTGTCCTCCAGCACAGGGGGGCTGTGCATGGAGGACAGCACAGGGGGGCTGTGCATGGAGGAGCAGAGAATGCCTGGCTTCACCCTGTTGGCCTGAGAAATGTGCAACCAGTAAAGGAAAACAGCAGCCTCCAGGTTTGCCTTGCGAGGACACTGGATAGTGCGCCCAGCTTTGTCCTGCCAGCCCTGGTGTGGTACACCCTGGGAGGAGGCACATGGTGGTGCTTCCTTTCTCTTCAGCTGGCTCCATCAGATGAGAAGGGGATAGCGGTGGGAGGGGAGGCAGCCCTTTTCCAGGACAGTTTTGGTCTGCCCGTGCCTATAAAATGGAAAGAACGGTCCCTTAAATTAGAAGGGTTTCAAGAATGGCTCCCATAATTCTAATACAGGCTCATGCAATATCAGGTCGCCTACAGGTCTAGCAGGGAAAGGGAACCGTTCCGCTGGTTTTGCTATTTGGAACAGGGGTCCCTTTTTGTTCTTAGCATTTTAAAGGGGAAAAGATGTGTCCTTTAAACACACATATCCCCCCCCTCCCCTTCAAAATGCTAACAGAAAGTACAGAGCCAGGTTTTGGACAGTACTAGAACCTGAAGGCTTAAATATCCTCTCTTCCCCACGCAGCTCCCAAGGCAAATTGAGGCTGGACAAAACTGCCACTTCCATTTGACAGAAGAAACTTCCTGTGATTTTTACCTTGCCTGTTTCAGCCTGAATACAAGAGCTGTATAGTGCATACAAATCATGTTTACAATTAAATTATACACATCAAATATGGGCCTTGGTTTACACAGGTAGGAGAATGAAACACAGAATGTCGAACTGATAGAATGGAGTGTACTATTCAAGATGGTATATTCCAATTTTGAATGCACCTTTGCACACACAAAAAAAGGGAGAAACAGGGAGAAAGTTTCTCCATCTTTTTACTTGCTCTGCTAGTTTTCTATTTGCAGGGAGCTTTTTTAACACATAGGAACCACCCTGCCTGGAGTCTGAAATGCTGATGTCTATTCTACTACCTTATTCACATGTGTAAATCAGGCCTTCCTTTAGCAAAAGAAAGCCGTGATTGAATACCGCCCCCAGTACAACTCTTCTCCTACAGACTATCCATAAAGGACTCTTCTAAAAATGTCCCTCATTTTGTCTTCTATCGATTAGGACTGATTGCGGGATCTTCAATTGATTGCAGGGGAAGACCACAAGGAGACAGCAGTGTTTTTGGGGTGCGTTGATTCACAACTGAGTCTCCTATTTCCAGTCTGGCTGGGGAAATGTACCGTGCCATGCCTTGTTATTACTTTAGTTACAGTGCTAAATCCAGCATGGTCCCAGCCAGGGCTTTTTTTCTGGGAAAAGAGGTGGTGGCAGTCAGTCGGTTGCCCATCGGACAAAATGGCCACATGGCTGGTGGCGTGGAGGGCCACATGGCTCAGCGGCGCGGAGGGCAATCTCAACTCCCCTCTGTCTGCAGATCAGGGGGCGGGGCCACCAGCCATGTGGCCATTTTCAAGAGGTTCCGGAACTCCGTTCCCCCGCGTTCCCCCTGAAAAAAAGCCCTGGTCCCAGCACAAATTCTTAAGTACACAACATCTGTAGTATCATGTACCATATACACATTTGGCATTTGTTTTGTCCAATTTGCTTTATGCGTGGAGAAAAAGACATGTTTCAGAAAATAGGAGCCCCTCGCTTTCTGTAATGCTCCTTTAGAGTAGGTAGTGTTCATTTTGACATTCTCAAGCTTCACTGGCGTTTTTAACTTTCTTTTTAAAAATGAATAGTGTAGACAAATCTTGGTAGGTAGAGATCTCTGCCAAATGGCAATGTAAGCCATTTCCTAACATTAACTAGCCAGATCTTTCTAGGAAGCCCATGAGTTAGGCATTGTGGTAATAGCTAGGGTTGCCAGGTCCAGGCTGGGAAATTCCTGGAGATTTTGGGGGTGGAGCCTGGAGAGGGTGGGGTTTGGGGAGGGGAGGGGCCTCAGAATGGTATAATACCATAGAGTCCACCCTCCAAAGCAGCCGTTTTCTCCAGGTGGATCTCTGTCACCTGGAGATCAGTTGTAATTCCGGGAGATCTCCAGCTACCACCTGGAGGCTGGCAACCCTAGTAATAGCCCTCCGTCATCTGGTATACCTCAAAAACTTTCCTTTCTGCTCTCTGGCAAAGAGGTGGAGAGTCAAAGTGTATACAGCCTAAAATCCACCTCAAACGATTGATAAAGTGCATTGAAAGTGCATTATCCAACGTGTGCGGAATCAGCCCCTTTGTGCTGGCCTTAATGAACATAGCCAATGCCATTTTCCATGCCATAAAAGATGCACTGTGGTAAGGAAAAAAAATGACTTCACTTCTCTTTTCCATACAAATTACAGGCCTCAAAGGTGATTTTCTTTTGTGCCAGAAACCAGAATTCTCAGCTGTACCTGTAGCTAAAAGGAAAAAAAGCTCGAGCTATAAGAACCTAGCTAGAAAATGTCACTTGCTATTCAAGCCAGGGAACGGGAGCAGAATGGGAGCGTGTGTTTCCTCTGCGATGTCAGCTCTGCTTTGCTGACCAAAGAAAACCTTTTTTTATTTTTGCTGGTGAATGAGGCAGACAGGATTAGGGAGGCGCCGTGTGGCACTGATAGCCCACTGAACTTGCCCAGAGCTCAGCAATCAAAGCAGTGCGAGTGACACATTTGGCTCGTGATTTTTCAGATTTTCAATCAAAGGGAAATCCCGATTGTTACTGCGAGCCTTGTGTCTGTTGCCAGTGGGTTTAGAAGGACGCACGTCAGTTAGGAGAGGTTTCCTTCTCTACCAGTGCTGTGCATGCCACCTTTACAATGCTTTCAGTTGCCTCTAACACCATACGTTGTCACAGTTTGTGCTTGGCTTGCAAAGAAAAAAAAAGGAACTTCAAAAAAGAGATCTCTCTACTGCAAGGCACTTTAAAGCTGCCTAGCAAAGCTTATTTCGACAAACATTTGGCAACCGGCCTTTGACCTGCTCCTTCCCTTCCACCTTTATCCGAGTTTGAAATTGCCAATCTTCGTACAGAGTGATCTCTCTTTTGGTACATTTTCCTATCCTCCCCTCCAGACTTTTCCCACGAACTGTGCAGATAGTTAGCAATGATTGCAAACAGCGTGCATTAATTTGATGCAATTGCAAAATCACCATGTGGCCCACTCCCAAAATAAAAAGAACGACCCAGTATGTGCCGTATCTAGGTATCACTTAAAGAACAATTTGTTAAAAAATAGAGTGACGAGAATGTTGGCCTTACCCAACGGAATTTCTGTGACAATTGCTGAACAGAGAAGGCACCCACAAGAAGCATTTGTGCCACCATGTCTTCCAAACTGCAGCAGATTTTTGGGGGGATCCACACAGCATTGTTCTCTAATCACCCACTTTTTAGCCCATGCTTGCTGCATTCTTTCTCCGATCTGGGTTGGTATGATCTTTCTGGACAGAATGTAGTCCAAGTACATTAGGAAGCTGTCTAGATGGGAAGGTCCACCTGTATTGACACCATTTCCCCTCCATTGGCCCTTCACAGTCAACAATTTCCCTCTCACACTGGCAGGTACTTTTTGGAGTACATAAAAAAAAGCATTTGCTGCATTATAATTCAAATAATGTTTTAATAATCTGTTACCACTATCTACTAGCTCATTTGAATCCTCAGGTTTAATTTTTAACAGTCTCTGGTCCTTTTTATCTTCAAGGAAGGTACCTTTCCCCTTATATCTCTGCAATGAAAATGTTTTTCAAAAAAGAAAGCTGGGAATTGAGAGGGATAGATTGTGAGATATCACATGGTAGGAAAGGAAGAATTGTTGCTGCGGTCTCTCTGTTCATCCCCCCCCCCTTCCCTTAAATATAATCTTTTAAAGGCTGCTATTGTGCCTGCTAGAAACAGCTTTGGTTCTTTAGATGCTCTAAAACCATATTGCTGCTTTTATTTTTAAATGTGGAGAACACCTGGCAGCTCTTACTGCAACAGCAATTTTTTTTTTAATATTCTTGAAACAACATTTTTTCCTATCATCGATGGAACACCCAATAAAAATAGATCTGTTTTCAGCCACTTCTCCAGTAATAGCATTGCTTGACTTAAAGCTTGCAAGAATATAAGCAATACTGGCACAACTAAGAATGAAACGCAAACGTCCCTTGCTCAAGTCCCTTGCAAATGTTTCCAAGCTGCTGAAAGTTGACAGCTATCCCAAGGAGGTTAAACATACATGCTTTGGCCTGTCAGTACAATTATGCCTTCTAAAGACTATGTGGCATTCCATAAGACATAAGTTTATCTGTGTGAATAAGCTGAGCATCCACTTCAATACATTTCTGCTTGTAGATCTTTTAAAGGTACTGTATTAAAAGTCTAGTATGAGACGATAAAAAAATGCAGATGGAACTACTGAATACTCTGGAGTCTGCAAGATGCCCTCCTAGAAGGTAAATTGGAAAAGTGGCGTTTCCAGTTTGTCAAATACTGGTTTTGTTCATTTAAAAAGAAAACACAACAAAAACAAGAGAGACTTCGTCTGCAAAGTTGTATAATGAAGCTCCTGCCGCTGGGCTGTAAACCAAAGCAGTTTCAAAGGGATTTTGAGCCTAGAAGCAGCAGGGGAGAGGGTTTTAAGCATGCCCCGCCTTCCCGTCTTTCTGCTAAGTATCTCCTCTGCAGAGCTGCTGTTCTTCTTTAAAACACGGCGTTGGGTACGTGTCTACAACCTGTAGTTAGACCTTTAGTTGTGAAGGGGAGCCAGTCCCCTGCTGGGGGTGGGGGATCCCCGGCTCCCACCCTCCACCCCCACTTACCTAGTCATCGAGGGGGAAAAGACGGGGGAATGTGCCTCCTGGGGCATATGCTTCCCAGGGCGCGCAGTGTGCTCCCACGGGCTGATTTTAGCCTAAAACAGGCTCAATTCGGCCTGAAATTGGCCCTCTGTGGAGCACAGGAGCACTCCAGGGCCCACTGTGCCGCCCTTGGGGGCACACATGCACTCCGCAGTGGGCTGATTTTGGCCCAAAACGGGCCTGATTTGGCCCCAATTGGGTCAAAATCGTCCCGCTGTGGAGCATGATAGTGCTCCAAGGGGCGGTATGTGGCCTGCGTGATGTCACTTCCAGAAGTGGTGTCATCGTGTAGCGCCAGAAGTGCGAGCGCAAAGCACGCATGCGCGAGGACGTCGGTAATGTCAGTGCCAGGTCTTCCACCTCCTGTCCAGAGAGCAGGGCTTTTTTTCAGCAGGAACATGGTGGAACAGAGTTCCGGCACCTCTTGAAAATGGTCACATGGCTGGTGGCCCCGCCTCCTGATCTCCAGAGGGGAGTTTAGCTTGCCCCCTGCACCGTGGCGCGGAAGGCAATCGAAACTCCCCTCTGTCTGGAGATCAGGGGGCGGGGCCACCCACCATGCGACCATTTTCGCAGAGGGCAATTTAAACTTTAAAAAACTCCCCCCTTGTTCCAGCTGACCCAAAGTGACGTTATTGTGCAGTCCTGAGTTCCACCACCTCTTTCCCCAGAAAAAACGCCCTGCCAGAGAGTAAGGGGACTTGGCATCCCCAGCTGTGTGCCACGTTTACCTTGACGAGATTGGCATTTCCAATTCTATCTCAATCAAGAGGAGTGTCCAGCGAGTTCAGTGGGCCCCAGAGGAAGATGGCAGCAGGAAAGAATACGCACTGCGAATGTCAAAGCCTGCATCTTTGCCTAGCTCTCTCGCTGGATGGAAGTGAAGGGGCATGACGTTCAGAATGGTTTTCTGTCCAGTTCTGCAATGACTTTGTCCAGACAAATGTAACTTGGTTAAGTTTGATTTTTATTGACTTGCTCACATCTTCAGTTAGTAACGTTACAGTGCTGTTAATGCAAAGTTAAGATGCATTATGGGCAGATTATATCACAGTTATTTCTACTGATTGCAGCCCTCTCATAATATTGCTTTAAAATTTTTTTTTTAAAAAAAATCCACTATCCACAGTCCTGCTTACAAATCAACTCCGATGAAACATCCAGTGGCATTTAAATGATTGCAGAAAGCTGCCTCGATTGCGTAGCTTGCCATCATAGGTATCTTTTCTTAATTTGCAGTTCTTGGGATGGGGGAGCAAGGCTTTAGTGCAATATTATATAAAAGCAGATTTATTGGCATTGAAAGAAAAAATACATACAAACAAGACAAGATTGTTAGGCACTTGGTAGTTTTGCAGCTGGCTTACATTTGTAATTCAGTGGAATGGATTATTCGAAGAGATTTAATATGCAAAGGAATGCATTTTAGTTTTTTGGCCATGTCCACCAGTTGGTTGCAAACTATAATACTCAGAAGCTGTATCACTGCAAAGTCCGGGTACATACTGCAAAATGCAATGGCTGAAACGGGCTACAGAAACTACCCCTTTACTGGAGTAGGTGCAAAACCCTGCTGAAACGCATTAGAACTGTCCACGTCCAGATTTGCTGTTGGGCTCGCACAGAAGTTCCTGTTGGACTGCAGTCGTTGCTCTTTATAACTGTCATGTCACGCGATATAAATTCAACACGGCATAAAATTTTCTGACATGGCTAACTGAAAAGAGTAAAAAAAGTCTGTTATTTTTCATAACAGCCCCTATTTCCCCCTATGTGAACATAAATACTAACTATTATGGTGAATGTTTAAAAGGTAAAGACCGTCAAAAGTTACACGAGAAATGTTGACTATCTGATGAATATCCAAACTAGCATTAGTCCCAATTGTTGGACATTTGCCAAGTCATGTGAGAGATTTTCAAGATTGCTTCATGGTTTGCAGTGATCTTCATACTTTGGATTTGGTCAATTGGATTATGCATACTTAAACTCACGGCTTTTTTTCAGCTGGAACGCGGGGGAATGGAGTTCCGGAACCTCTTGAAAGTGGTCACATGGCTGGTGGCCCCGCCCCCTGATCTCCAGACAGAGGGGAGTTGAGATTGCCCTACGCGCCGCTCAGCGGCGCGGAGGGTAATCTAAACTCCCCTCTGTCTGGAGATCAGGGGGCGGAGCCACCAGC